>NC_090437.1:498701009-499317267 GCF_031143425.1 Pleurodeles waltl | reverse complement strand
AAGGAGAATTGGCTACCAAGAGAGGTAAGAGCCTATCAGAAGGAGCCTCTGACGTCACCTGCTGGCACTGGCCACTCAGAGCAGTCCAGTGTGCCAAAAACACCTCTGTTTCTAAGATGGCAGAGGTCTGCGGCACACTGGAGGAGCTCTGGGCACCTCCCCTGGGAGGTGCAGGTCAGGGGAGTAGTCACTCCCCTTTCTTTTGTCCAGATTCGTGTCAGAGCAGGGCTGGGGGATCCCTGAACCAGTGTAGACTGGCTCATGCAGAGATGGGCAGCATCTGTGCCCATCAAAGCATTTCCAGAGGCTGGGGGAGGCTACTCCTCCCCAGCCTTCACACCTATTTCCAAAGGGAGAGGGTGTTACACCCTCTCTCAGAGGAAGTCCTTTGTTCTGCCTTCCTGGGCCAGGGCTGCCTGGACCCCAGGAGGGCAGAAACCTGTCTGAGGGGTTGGCAGCAGCAGCAGCTGCAGTGGCAGTACCCGGGTTCTGTGCTAGAGACCCGGGGGATCATGGAATTGTCCCTCCAATTCCAGAATGGCATGATCTTAGACATGTTACATGGCCATGTTCGGAGTTACCATTGTTACGCTGTACATAGGTAGTGACCTATGTACAGTGCATGTGTGTAATGGTGTCCCCGCACTCACAAAGTCTGGGGAATTTGCCCTGAATGATGTGGGGGCACCTTGGCTAGTGCCAGGGTGCCCACACACTAATTAACTTTGCACCCAACCTTCACTAGGTGAAGGTTAGACATATAGGTGACTTATAAGTTACTTAAGTGCAGTGGTAAATGGCTGTGAAATAACGTGGACGTTATTTCACGCAGGCTGCAGTGGCAGGCCTGTGTAAGAATTGTCAGAGCTCCCTATGGGTGGCAAAAGAAATGCTGCAGCCCATAGGGATCTCCTGGAACCCCAATACCCTGGGTACCTCAGTACCATATACTAGGGAATTATATGGGTGTACCAGTATGCCAATGTGAATTGGTAAATTTAGTCACTAGCCTGTTAGTGACAAATTTGGAAAGCAGAGAGAGCATAACCACTGAGGTTCTGGTTAGCAGAGCCTCAGTGAGACAGTTAGGCATCACAAAGGGAACACATACAGGGCACATACATATGAGCACTGGGGCCCTGCCTGGCAGGGTCCCAGTGACACATAGGCTAAAACAACAAATATACAGTGAAATATGGGGGTAACATGCCAGGCAAGATGGTACTTTCCTACAGGCCCTCCTTCCAAACATGTATCGCCTCGAAGAAACCCATATACAAATTTGCATAAGATGGAGAAAAACGTGAGCCCATGGCTACTTCTTGTGCTTGTTTAAACCATTGCCCTTCATGTACAAAGACATTGTTCTCCAATATAAATTCAATCATGCACAATATCATTTCAGTGTGTTCCATATGGGATGCTGATCTTCCAGACAAAAAGTGTTGCACTGGCTGTAAACCCTTATCTTTAGGGATGCATGTATATAAGGAGGATACATCCAGTGTGACCAAGGTCATATCTGAAGTCCAGGTCACATCCTCTAGCTTACGGAGAACATCCTTAGTATCTTGTAAGTATGAAGGAATGTTCTTCACAACAGGCTGCAAATAGCTGTCAATAAACTCAGATAGCCTTTCAGTGGGTGCTCCTATTCCCGATATTATGGGTCTGCCTGGTGGTGAGGTTGTACTTTTATGCAATTTGGGTAAAGTATATATACATTGTGATGTAGGATAAGGATTAAAAATATACTTGAATTCCAAATCAGAAATTGAACCCTTATTGCACCATGATAATAGCATTTTCTCTAGTTTGTCAACAATCATTTTAATGGGATTACATTGTAATTTCAGATATGCACTACTATCAGCCAATTGTCTGTCTATTTCTTGAATGTAATCAGCTCTATCCAGAATCACAATGTTTCCCCCTTTGTCTGCTTCCTTGATCACTATGTTGTGATTGGCACCCAGTTCTTTTAGGGCCAGACTCTGCCTATTGGTTACATTGAATGATTTTTGAAAATGACCTAATTTAATCTGTTTTTGTAGTGTCTGAAGATCTTCTTTCGCTAATCTCCCAAGCACCTCTATGGCATTGTTGCTTGGTAATTTAGGAATGAAAATGGATTTAGGTTTAAGACCACTGTCCAGAGATCTATCCTGGACAATCTTTAGGTCATCCAATAGGTTTAATCTGTCCATGTTATTATGATCCATATCTTCCAAAGTAAGCAGAAGTTCGATGTCCATAACATCTCTGATTGTGTTTGTACTCACTGAAGCACTGGGTGTTGTTGCAGTGTGTGTCTCAATCCTTTCTGCAAAGTATTTCTTAAGTTTTAGTTGTCGAAGAAATTTAAATAAATCAATGTGTACCTGTGTCATATCACAAAGATTGGACACACAAAAACCCAATCCCTTACTTAACACCTTTATTTGTTCTTCAGTGAGAGCACATTTAGACAAATTCACAATCGAGATACTATTGTAGCCTTGTGAGGTATCTGTTCCATTTTCATTAGGTGCGGATATCAATTGTTCTTGGTTTTGTTCTTCGCTGGTCTGGTCTGTACCCCCATAGTTGGCTGGTTTATGGCCTTCCCCTCTCCTTTTGCCTCTATGTGTCTTTGTCTTTTATTTGGAAAAGACTGATTGTGAACATTTCTCTTGTTTCCTAATCTGTATCTTTTTGCCTCTTGTAAAAAAACTGGTGGAGGCCATTTGATCTTCATTGGTAACTGAATTGGTGTTATCACTAGATACACTGGTTCCATCAGATTCGTCTGACGTAATCGAGAAATCTGATTCATTTGTCATGATTTCCATAGTTCTCTTAACATTCGTGACCTGTCCCTTGTGAATGAGGTTATCAAATCCCCCAGCAAAGGTGTACACCCGACCATTTTCATAGTCTCTATCATCTATTTGTAGTTTTGACATGTTCTTATTTTTGATGTACATTTGATGTTTGTCAAGCATTTCTTTCAAGATCTTATCATTTTTTATTTTAACCTCTGGCAGATTCAAAGCTGTAATCTCATTCTCTAGTTCTTGCATGTCTTTTAATAGGTTTTCCCTCTTTTCCTCCGCATGTTGTATTACGATTGTCATCATGCCCTTGGAGGCCTCAAAAAGCAGTTGTTCCCAGTCCAACATGTGCTTAGATGAGAAATCATCAAAAGTGGGGAATATGACCACTCTAAGGCCCTGAGGGACCTTTTTTTTCTGTGATATATTTTTTAGAACCGTAGCATCCCACCACAGGGATAATTCCTGTTTCCTAAGTTTTTCCAAACGTGGATATTTGGATTTCATACCCTCTGGGTGGTTGCCTATAACTTGAGATGTGTTTCTAATACTTGGAGTGTGTGAAAACATTTCATGAAAAATTTGATCATTCTCATCTTCAAACATGGCCATTATTCTTAGAATATCTGTTCAATAACCCCTACAGTATTGACCTTTGTTACATAAGAAGTGCAAATAATCAATAAGAACAAATACAATGAACAACAACTGGCAACTCATTAATTGAAATAAATGCACATTCTAATTGTATACTCGACAAAGACACACTGGGGGTTATTCCAACTTTGGAGGAAGTGGTAATCCGTCCCAAATGTGACGGATTTACCACCAGCCGTATTACGAGTTCCATAGGACATAATGGACTCGTAATACGGCTGGTGGTATATCCGTCACTTTACCGTCACTTTTGGGACGGATTACCACTTCCTCCAAAGTTGGAATAACCCCCTCTGTGTTTTGTTGTAAGAATTGTCCTGCTCCTAGGAGTAATACGGATCATAAATACATTATTCTATTGGGCGAACTGTAGCTCTATACCAAGGGAAGAATAGGGTGTTGATAGTAAGATTAATGGAGGTGGATATTTTTGTCTTGTGAGAGTATAGGCATGGGTCGAATCTTGGGGAATTTTCTTGGGTTTGGTGATAGGTCATAAGGAACATTCAAATTTTTGTTGTTTTCTAGCTTGTTCCGGTAATATGGAAGGAAGTTGCTACTAACAGTATGTGAGTTTAATCTGAAGAGTCTAAGAGACAGTTAATTTGGTTACAAGCAGGTCAGTATGGGTGAAACTATAATATATATCCCCATACCAAGTTTTTTAAATCAAAAGGAGGATAATGGAGTCTTGCTTTTTCCCTTTTTTGTTTTATGGTAGCTCCAAAGAGGGACACGAGTGTAACTGCCAATGAAGTGACTGAAGGTACAGACTTATCACAAATAATATTTTCACTAAGGCGGGGTGTGGGGTCATTGTGGACCCAAAGTAGTTTACTGTTTGCGAATTCCTCATTCACCAGGGTTTGCATGCTATACTTAACAATATCCTTATGGCTCTTGAATTCTGATATTTGGCGCTACGTGGAGTGTTGTATGTAACTCTCTCAGACAATAAATAATATTATGTAACAGTGGACACATGGTGTTGGTTTCTTGCTTTTTCTTCACTATTTCTGAATTGTTACACTATAAGTATGGTGTTAATGTGGTGGCTTTTCTATTTTATTGATAAAAAAATGTGTCTATCTACTTTAGAAAAGGGATTATGTAATAGATTGTTTTATAAAGAGCTATTTATATATTTGTTATAATGGCGTGTTGTTTGTTGTGATTTTCTCAGCCTTGAAGAAGTCCGGTGTGGACAAAACACATGTAGGCTGATGGTTTCTGTATTCTGTATCCATATATGTTTTCCTCTTTTTGTTTGTATTTATGTGGATATAAAAATAATTTTATGTATTCTTTTTTTTAATTAAAATTCTTAGACTTTTGGATATTACTTTTTCTCTATACACTTGTCTTCTGTTTGGTTATGTATATTTTTTTATGTGTTATGTCTATCAACACCGTTTCAAGAAATGGAACAACATTGTAATTTTTTTTCATTTTGCAATTTGATGTTTTAGACACTACGGCGGTCATTCTGACCGCGGCGGTCCATGACCGCCATGGCGGAGGGCGGCGGTAGCACCGCCAACAGGCTGGCGGTGCTTCCTGGGCGATTCTGACCGCGGCGGTAAAGCCACGGTCAGAAAAGGGGAGCCGGCGGTTTCCCTCCGGTTTCCCGCTGGCCCAGGGTATCCGCCATGGCGGCGCTGCTTGCAGCACCGCCATGGGGATTCCGACCGCCTTCCCGCCAGCCTGTTTCTGGCGGTGTCCACCGCCAGAACCAGGATGGCGGGAACGGGTGCCGTGGGGCCCCTGGGGGCCCCTGCACTGCCCATGCCACTGGCATGGGCAGTGCAGGGGCCCCCTAACAGGGCCCCACAAAGATTTTCACTGTCTGCTTTGCAGACAGTGAAAATCGCGATGGGTGCTACTGCACTCCATTCCGAGCCGGCATCATTGTTGAAGGGGCTTTTCGGCTGGGCCGGCCGGCGGTCTTCTGGCGGTCGCCCGCCGGCCCCGCAGGAAAGCCAGAATGGCCGCCGCGGTCAGAATGACCGCCTACCTGTCTTTAAATTGTAGATATATTGATCATTTTGGTGTGCTCCACTATTTTGAGTTTTGTCACTGGACGGAATTACACCAAACTTTGCAGAAAGCTAGATTTTGTTCCACAGATAAGGAAAACCAAATGTGTGTATCAAGGGCTGCGGTTCGTCCCTGATGACTTTGCTAAGAATAACAACCTTGTGCAGAGAAATGTAGAGCTCTGAATGGCTGCCAACATTTCAACCAGGAAGCGTTGGCAGCCATCGTGGGACTCAGCATCAGTCAAGTCCCACAACAAAGTGAAAAAAAAGAAAAGTGGGGCATGGTAGGAATACCCTGACCTTCAAACCTGAAAAAGCTTTACAGCAAATTCATGAAATTCATGAATTTGCAGCAAAAATGAAAAAAAAACCAAGCTCAGTTTCCTGTGCTTGTTTTGATTTAAGCCCCCAGGTGGGCCTGGTCCCAGAGGAATTCCCCCTTTATTAAATTAAGGGAGGGGGTGCATGGAACCCCTGGGCCCCAGGGACCACTACCTCATGGGGGCCACTATGTACAAAACACATAGGGGGGCCAAGCAGACCCCCCCACCCCAGGGACCACCACCTCCCTGGGGCCAGCTCTACTTTAAAAAAACAAGGGAGAGGGGCTGCGCGGACCTCCTTCCAGTCTATGTGCGGCCCCTGGGACCACCACCTCCCTGAGTCAGCCCATGAAAGCAGAGGGAAGGGGGTCTGGGTGGCCCCCTCCTGGAGCCATTAATGGTCCTGGGGACCACCAGCCACAAAGGCCGGCTCCTGCTCTATCCTTGGGTGTTCATAACAGGACATAGCTGTTTGCTTCCAGTGGGCTAGATCTGTCAAAGTGCTCCCACCCGTTGGAAGCAGAGGTTTCATCTATTTCCCTGCCCTCATCTTTGCGGGCAGTGAAAAAGATGAAACTATTTCTCTTGCACATGGGGAGATGCATGTTTAGCAGCTCCCTGTGTGAAATATCGATGCCAGATCCTGCAGGAGGTGGGGAGCCTTCTGGGACCACGGGGGCCTTGTGGCTCCCCCGCTCTCTCCATTGTGCACCCATGAGTACCTATGGCACCCAGGGGACATGGCTGGGCCCAGGGGGATGGTGACCCCGGGGCTGAAATCAGCCTGACGAGGGGTCCCCAGGGCTGAGATCAGCCCAGGGAGGGGGGACACACAGCCCCCACCCCATTAAGTTATTGCCAAGCCCCAGGGGATGGGTCCCTGGGGTTGTTATAGCTTTGATGCTCATTTCACAGAAATTAAACCTCATCAGGAAGCACTTACAAATCTAAACATAGAAGGTGCCCCAGCTGAAGCTCGACTTCTGTAAAGGACAAATGATTCTAACTCCTTGGTTGGCAAAGTCAAAGCGAGTCTGTTTTCTAAGCAATTCTATATTGAAAAACGATCTGAAAGCCATTGTGGAGGTGAATGCATCATTGATCTGTTGGAGCGCAATCTGTATGTGACTGTGACGAGGGGGTTCCTACTTCTTCTCTCCTGGTGAGCGCAGAGTCCACGGTTCTCTCTTTAAATTGCTACGAGTATGCAAATCATCTGGAAGCCCCGCCCACGTGGCCCTGCCCCATCCAACTTAGTAGTATGCAAAGGTCTTCCCCATTTTGCTGGGATGATGACAGCTTACCAATCGGGCCACCAGTGCATTTCCCATTGATTTTGGGGGTGCGTTCTTAAATCCGAGGAATATGAGGACATCTCCACAAAACAAAGAAACACTTGCATCATATAGCTAACAGGAAGGACTCTGGTTTGGTGGAGATTTATGTCTTTGTAGTCTTGTTGACCTCTCTATAAGAGGATTCATGAAGACACAGCAGAAATAATCATATTGTGTAAACCCACACAAGGCCACTGGTGACATTTCCTTGTGCTCCAATACACAGCTGTAGTGTAGAATACATACTGGATATTTACCCAAGGAGGCAGAAAGAACTCCACTTGGGTAGATAGTTTGTGTAAGACTGTGGCTTCTTGTTGGATAGAAGGGAAAGTGAGGTTCCTTTGTGGCCAAGTCCGTCACACAAGTACTGACACACCCACACAGGCACTCACACACCCAGTCACAGATGCACTCACGCACTCAGACGCTCATGCCCCCACTCACAGACCCACTCAGACATGCATGCACCCACTGGCAGACCCACTAAGGCTCACACACCCACTCACAGACCCACTCAGAGACTTTTGTACTCACTCACTGACACACTCAGAAACGTATGCACTGTCACAAGACACACAGACACCCACATACCCACTCACAGACCCACTCAGAGACTCACACACCTACTCACTGACCCTCTCAGACACTCATATACCCACTCAGAGACTCAAGCACTCACTCACAGATCCACTTAGACACGTATGCATCCCCTTACAGACCCAAAAAGTCATTCAGGCAACCTCTTACAGAGCCATTCACACATTCATGCACCTACTCAGAAACCCACTCTGACACTCACACACTGACTCACTGACCCACTTAGACACTCAAGCACCCACTCACATACCCACTCAGAGACTCATGCACCCACTCACAGACCTACTATGATACTCACACACCTACTCGCAGGCCCCCTTAGACACTCTCACACTCACTCACAGACCTACTGAGACACTTATGAACTCACTCACACACTTACTGTCAAAGGTTAGTGTGCTTTGTGCCCCACACTGCTGTGTCACCCCAACACTTTTTGGACAGGTACTGGTGGTTCCTGACTCTTGGCTGAGCCCTGGGTACTGCTTACCAGTCCCAGGGCCAGTGCTCTGTGTAAAGTGGATATGCAAATTAGGCTAATTATAATTGGCTAAGTTAACCTACCTATAAGTTCCTAGTATATGGTAGGGCATGTAGTTTAGGAACCACAGCATAGGTAGTGCACCCATAGGTGCACTGCTGAGGTGTCCAGTGTCATTTTAAAGGCAGGCCTGCCTTTCTGGCTGCTTTTAAGTTAAAGTTATATGCAAATTCGACTTTGGAATTAAAAGTAGTTCCGAAGTCTTAAACTACCTTATTTTTACATATAAGTCACCCCTAAGGTGTGCCCTATGTGCCCCTATGGCTGGGTGCCATGTAACTATAAGCAGGGACCTCATAAAAGTTGTTTTATAAGCCCTGGTGAGGTAAAAACAGCCACATTTGTTTTTCCCTCATTGTAGTAAATGGCCTTCAAAGGCTAGAATGGAGAAACTTTATTTTAATTTTTAAAGTCCCCTTAAATGACAGATACAAAGAGTTTGGTATGAAATTAATTGTTATAATAAATCCCACAACTTCCAGTTGTAGGATTTAATATAACTTGTTCAGGTAAAGAGTTTTAAACTTTACCTGAAAAGTTGCCAATTTCAGCCCTACATTGTTTTTGCTGCTGTGCCCTGATTGGCCAGCCTCTGGCAGCCTAGCCAGGCTGCCTTGATGAGGTGTGAAGTGGCCTGGCTTCACACAAAGAGATGAGCCTGTGGGAGGGAATTTCCCCTCAGCAGATGGTGAGGCAGGAAGTGGGAGGGCTGACAAACTGGTCTTCAAAGGCAGAGAATGACCTTTGGAGCAACCCAGCAACACCCCCACATCCTGCAACCCCAGACAACTAGGTGCCCCCTTGATTAGATTAGGAGAGGGCAGGAGAGGGGTGTGGTTATGATTTTTAGCCACACCAGTGGGTGGGCTCAGCCGGATGTAACCTCCAAAAATCAGATTCAGCCATGATGGATTTTTGAAGAATGTTGCCTCCTGGGATTGATTTTTGCCACACTTCCCAGGAAGTGGTCATCACAGGGGGAAGGACCCTGAACCTGATTGGAAAATCAGGACCCCCCTGTTTTTCACCCAAGAGCAAGGATAAAACTGGCAGACCTGCACCCACACCTCAGATCCCCATCAGATTCCAACAAGGAAGAACCAAAGGAGAAGAAGGACTGTCCTGCTGGATCCCTGGCCTGCACCTGGAACCTGCACTCAGAAGGACTGCACCAGCTGCACACTTGGGCATCACCACAAGAAGGACTTTGCCTGGCTTCAACTGGTTGAAGGAGGGACTCCCTGTTTGCAACAGGTGAAAAATTGCGAACCAGAGTCCCCTGCACCAACTCCTGAAGAAATCAACCAGCTGACCACTCCCCAGTGGCCGAAAAGGAGTTTGTGCCAGGTGCATTATGGGAGTTGTAGTACGCACCCCCAATGATCACCCCAGAGCTTCTGGACACTTGGGGTGAGCTGTGGACCCCAAAAGAACCTTAAAAGAACATCTGGGAGAAGCCCCAGAAGTTTGGAGAAGTTTGGAGAAGTTTTGGAAAAAAGCGCCATAGAGGGACCGACTCGCCGCGGCAACTCTAGCAAGGTTGCCTCAACCGCGACCCGGCCTGATTTGCAGGTTCGTCCCGGTAAAGAAAATCTCCAAAAAAGAGACTAAGTCCGAAGGTAAAAAGTTGAACGGGACCTCCCAGCCAGCGTATCCGAGAAGGGCTCCAAGGACGTCGGATCAAGATCCAGGTTTACCCCGGTCGAAGGATTTTCACCTCGAAAAAACAACTAAGTCCGAAGGTAAAAATCTCCACCGAGGATTCCCGCGGCGCGTATCCGGAGAAGGGCTCCAAGAGGTCGGATTGGACTGGCAGGTTCGTCCCACTGAAGAAAATCTTCAGAAAGACGACTAAGTCTGAAGGTAAACTTTTGACCGAGGCCTCCCGCGAGCTGTAGCCGAGCAGGGCTCCATCGCAGTCAGCTTTAAACTTTGACTTTGCCCCGGTCGAGGTGCAACCAGATTACCCAATTGGCGCTTTTTGTTTCTAGGCGCTAAAAAAATAATAATTCTTCAAAAATTCATATCTCCGGTTCCCCTTACCCAATTTTATTTGTTTTTTTTGTCATTTTAAAGATGAAAATATAATCTATTTTTATAAATTGGTTTTGGATTTTTAAACTGTTTCCTGTGTTTTATTTAATTACTGTTTTGTGATAGTTGAATGCTTTACACTCTGGGCCTGATTACAACTTTGGAGGAGGCGTTAATCCGTCCCAAAAGTGACGGTAAAGTGACGGATATACCACCAGCCGTATTACGAATCCATTATGTCCTATGGAACTCGTAATACGGCTAGTGATATATCCGTCACATTTGGGATGGATTAACACCTCCTCCAAAGTTGTAATCAGGCCCTCTGTCTCCTAAGTTAAGCCTTGAAGCTCGTTGCCAAGCTACCAAGGGTTGAGCTTGGTTTAATTTACTGAGACCTAACTGGACCTAAGTGGAGGTTAGTGGCCTATTGCTAAGTGTAGGTACCTACCTGCCCTTACCAATAACCCATTTTCCAACATTTTTGGTACGCAGTGGTGGGATCCTGCACTTGTGTTCAGTATCACATTACAGTTTTAAGTAAAACAAATTAAAAATCCTTTAAATTGTCCTAGTGCAAAAATTGTTTTTAATTTTTAATTTGGATTAATTTCAATTATTGAATTTTTGTGATTTTTCTAAATTCTTGTTTGCAATTTTTGCAAAATGTTTTTGTTGACACAAAACTAGGGAACCATGGAGCTTGATCTGGCTAGCCTACCCACACTGACAGTAGTCCAGTTTAGGGGGTTGTGTACTGAAAGAGGGTTGCCTTCAACCTCTGACCTCAGGAAGCATGTCCTGATCAAATCCCTAACAGCATGGGCTGAGGCCCAAGAGGTAGACTCAGAGGAAGCTCCAGAGGAGGGAGAAGTAGGGGAGGATGCTAGCTCCAACCACTCAGGGGAGGGAGGGCATCTGAGCCTAAGTGAGGAGGAGGAAGACAGGTCCTCACTGCACACAGTTACTAGGGTCATACCCAAAGCTAGTTGGGGGAAGGGGGTCCCTTTAGGAGGAGAGAACCTGTCCCTCAGGGAAAGAGAGCTGGAGGCCCAGCTAGCATTTATAACTTTGGAAGCCAAGAAGCTGGCCCTAGAAGAGAAAAAGTGGGCGAGGGAAGAGAAAAAAGATGGTGGCAGCGACAAAGAAGATGAGGTGTCCGTGGGTGGGGTGGGGGTTTGCCCCAGATTACCCAAGGGGGTGGTTCCTGCCTATGTAGAGGGAGATGATATAGATAAGTGGCTGGGGGCCTTTGAGAGGGCCCTCCAGATGAGGAGAGTCAAGCCTCAGTACTGGACTTCACTTCTTTGGGAGTTGGTCCCCAATTCTGGGAGGGATAGGCTCCTAACCTTGAGAGGGGAGGAGGCAGATTCATACACCAGTATGAAGAGATGCTTGACTAAAAAGTTTGGTCTGACCCCAGAGCAGTATAGGCTCAAGTTTAGGGACACCCAAAAGACAAGCACCCAGTCCTGGGTGGACTTTGTGGACATCTCAGTAAAAGCACTGGAGGGCTGGATACAGGGCAACAAGGTAAGTACCTTTGAGGGGCTGTACAATTTGATTATGAGGGAGCACCTTCTAACCATTGTGTCCAAGAGAAGCTCCGCCAGTATCAAGTTGACTCTAAGTTGACCAACCCCAGAGAGCTGGGGGAGGCAGCAGATGACTGGTTAAGAACTAGGGTTAACCAGAAACCCCCAGGGGGTGATCAGAAAAAGGGACGACATGGTTCTTCTCAGCGTAAGAACCAAGGGAAAGATGATAAAAAGCCCAGAGTCCTCACAAGAGTTCCCCAAAACATCTCAGGGTGGGGGAGCCCGAGCCATTCCACTTCTAAGGGAAAAGGGTATCAGGGGAAGAATTATGATCCTGTTAAAGTAGGAAAGTTTCAGGAGCTTGCTAAAGCCGGCAAGTGTTTTGAGTGTCATCAACCTGGACACAAAAGAGGAGATGCTATCTGCTCCAAGAAGCCCCCCACTGGTGATCAATCCCAGAGAATTGCTAGTGTAGGGTTGGAAGTTGGCCCAGGGCTGGGATCAGGGTACACAGAGGTCACCTTAGTATCCATGGGTGGGGTGGACATTGCAACTATGGCAGCCTTATCTCCCAGCATGTAGAGGTATAGGCAGAGGCCTAAAGTCAATGGGACTGAGGTGGAAGCTCTGAGAGATACAGGAGCCAGCGTGACAATGGTCACAGAGAAGCTGGTTTCTCCAGAACAGGTCTTACCTGGTGTCTTCCACCAAGAAACATATGCAGATAGCAGAACCCAGCTCCATCCCATGGCCATAGTGAGCCTTGAATGGAGAGGTGTGACTGGCTCCAAGAAGGTAGCTGTAGCTCCTGCCCTCCCAGTAGAGTGTCTGCTGGGAAATGATGTTGAAGCATCTGAATGGTCAGAGGTGGAGAGAAGGGTCCATGCACAGATGCTGGACCTCCCTGAATGGGTGTGTGCTGTGATCAGGTCACAGGCAGCACAACAGGGAAGTGCTGGACACTTGGACCCTGGAACAATGGGCCAAGCCTCCAAGAAGAAGAGAAAGGGCACTGGGTCTGGCTTGCCAGCCCCTACAAGTACAGAGGATCAGGAGGAATCCAAACCTGAGGGGGAGGATCTGACCTCTGAGGGAGGGCCACTTCCCCTGCAAGCTCTGTCTGACTTGGCAGAACTGCAAGGGGCAGGTGGGCCCACCAGAGAGGAGTTGTGCCAGGGACAAAGAGAGTGTCCCACTCTTGAGGGCCTAAGGCAGACTGCTGCCAGGCAAGAACAAGGGGATACCAGTGGGACCCACAAGGTTTACTGGGAGGACGGAGTTCTCTACACCAAGGCTAGGGACCCCAAACCAAGGGCAACCAGGAGAGTGGTGGTCCCCCAGAAGTATAGAGAATTCCTTCTTACCTTAAGCCATGATATTCCCTTAGCTGGACATTTGGGACAGACCAAGACCTTGAACAGGCTGGTCAACCATTTGTATTGGCCCCAAATGTCAGAAAAGGTCAAGGAGTTTTGCAGCTCCTGTGTCACCTGCCAAGCCAGTGGCAAGGCAGGGGGCAAGCCAAAGGCTCCCTTGATACCACTGCCAGTGGTTGGGACTCCCTTTGAGAGGGTGGGTATTGACATTGTTGGTCCCCTAGACCCACCAACTGCCTCAGGTAACAGGTACATTTTGGTGGTTGTGGACCATGCCACCAGGTACCCTGAGGCAATACCCCTCCAAGCAGTCACTGCTCCCACAGTGGCTAGGGCCCTACTTGGTGTGTTCACCAGAGTGGGGTTCCCAAAGGAGGTGGCCTCAGATAGGGGGACAAATTTTATGTCTGCCTATCTGAAAGCCATGTGGGATGAGTGTGGTGTTACTTATACGTTCACCACCCCCTATCATCCACAGACCAATGGTCTGGTGGAAAGATTTTATAAGACCCTGAAGGGCATGATCATGGGTTTGTCTGACAAACTCAGGAAGAGATGGGATGTTCTCCTCCCATGCCTGCTTTTTGCCTACAGAGAGGTGCCACAGAAGGGGGTTGGATTCAGCCCCTTTGATTTATTGTTCGGGCACCCTGTAAGAGGCCCATTGTGCTTGGTGAGAGAGTCTTGGGAGAAGCCTCTCAAAGAGTCCGAGGAGAATGTGCTAGATTATGTGCTGAGCCTGCGCCACGCATGGCTGAGTACATGAAGAAGGCAAGCAGAAACCTGGAGGCCAGCCAAGAGCTCATGAAGCTCTGGCATGATCAGAAGGCTACCATGCCTGAGTATCACCCAGGACAGCTGGTGTGGGTTTGGGAGCCTATGGCTCCTAGGGCACTTCAGGCCAAATGGACTGGGCCCTATCCAATTGTGGAGAAAAAGGGTGATGTCACCTACTTGGTGGAACTTGGCACCCACAGGAATCCTCATAGGATCCTGCATGTTAACAGGTTGAAACCCCACCAGGACAGGGCAGACATGACCATGCTGATGGTCACTGATGAAGGGAAGGAGGAGGAGAGTAAACCTCTGCCAGACCTCCTGTCCTCAAATGAGCAAGATGGGTCAGTGGAGGGAGTTGTACTCTCTCCCAAGTTGACAGACCAGCAACAGAAAGACTGCACACAAGTTTTGGAGCAGTTTGCTAGTCTGTTCTCCCTGACCCCAGGACTCACAAATTGATGTGTCCCTGACATTGACACTGGTGACAGCTTAACTGTCAAGAACAAGCTGTACAGGCTGTCTGACCATGTCAAGGCCAACATCAAAGCTGAAGTGGCTAAGATGTTGGAGCTCAAGGTAATTGAGCCCTCTGACAGTCCTTGGTCCAGTCCAGTGGTACTGGTGCCCAAACCTAATCCCCAAGGTGGGAAGAAGGAACTGAGATTTTGTGTGGACTACAGAGGTCTAAATGCAGTCACTAGGACTGATGCACACACCATTCCTAGAGCTGATGAGCTCTTTGATAGGTTGGGGGCTGCCAAATTCCTGAGCACCTTTGATCTGACCTCAGGATACTGGCAGATTGTCATAAGTCCAGGAGCTAAGGAGAGGTCAGCATTTACCACACCAGAGGGCCCCTTTCAGTTCAAGGTGATGCCCTTTGGCCTGAAAAATGCTCCTGCCACCTTCCAACGGTTGGTGAATAGAGTCCTGTCTGGGTTGGAATCTTTCAGTGCAGCTTATCTGGATGATATAGCTGTATTAAGTTCCACCTGGGAGGACCACCTGATTCACCTGAAGGAAGTGCTTCAGGCCCTGCTTCAAGCAGGCCTGACTATCAAGGCAAGCAAGTGCCAGATAGGGCAAAGCTCAGTTGTGTACCTGGGCCACATTGTTGGTGGAGGCCATGTACAACCTCTCCAGACCAAGATCCAGACTTTCCTGGATTGGGAGGCTCCTAACACCCAGACTCAGGTCAGGGCCTTTCTTGGCCTGACAGGGTACTACAGGAGGTTTGTTCAGAATTATGGGACCATAGTGGCCCGTCTGACTGAGCTTACCTCCAAGAAACAGCCCAAGAAGGTCATTTGGACCCCAGAGTGTCAGAAAGCTTTTGACACCCTAAAACAGGCTATGTATTCAGCACCAGTGTTACTGGCCCCTGACTATAGCAAGGAGTTTAAAGTGCAAACAGATGCTTCAGAGGAAGGGATTGGGGCAGTGTTAGCACAAGTTAATGAAGAGGGCCAAGATCAACCAGTTGCCTTCATCAGCAGGCGACTACTCCCCAGAGAGAAAAGATGGAGTGCCATTGAGAGGGAGGCCTTTGCTGTGGTCTGGCCTCTAAAGATGTTGAGGCCATACTTGTTTGGCACTCACGTCCGTGTACAAACTGACCACAGACCTCTCAGATGGCTGATGCAGATGAGGGGGGAGAACCCAAAACTGTTAAGGTGGTCTATTTCCCTACAGGGAATGGACTTCACAGTAGAGCACAGACCTGGGACTGCCCATGCAGATGGCCTTTCCAATTTTTTCCACTTAGCTAATGAGGACTACCAGGGTGTAGGTTAGTACCCATCACCTGGGGGGGGCAGTGTAGGAAAGACCTCCTTTTTGCTCTGGTCACCCCCACACTTTTTGGACAGGTACTGGTGGTTACTGACTCTTGGCTGAGCCCTGGGTACTGCTTACCAGTCACAGGGCCAGTGCTCTGTGTAAAGTGGATATGCAAATTAGGCTAATTATAATTGGCTAAGTTAACCTACCTATAAGTGCCTAGTATATGGTAGGGCATGTAGGTTTAGGAACCACAGCATAGGTAGTGCACCCATAGGTACACTTCTGAGGTGCCCAGTGTCATTTTAAAGGCAGGCCTGCCTTGCTGGCTGCTTTTCAGTTAAAGTTATATGTAAATTCGACTTTGGAATTACAAATAGTTCCAAAGTCTTAAACTACCTTATTTTTACATATAAGTCACCCCTAAGGTGTGCCCTATGTGCCCCTAGGGCTGGGTGCCATGTAACTAGAAGCAGGGACCTTATAAAAGTAGTTTTATAAGCCCGGGTGAGGTAAAAACAGCCAAATTTGTTTTTTCCCTCATTGTAGTAAATGGCCTTCATAGGCTAGAATGGGGAGACTTTATTTTAATTTTTAAAGTCCCCTTAAATGGCAGATACGAAGAGTTTGGTATCAAATTAATTGTTATAATAAATCCCACAACTTCCAGTTGTAGGATTTAATATAACTTGTTCAGGTAAAGAGTTTAAAACTTTACCTGAAAAGTTGCCAATTTCAGCCCTGCATTGTTTTTGCTGCTGTGCCCTGATTAGCCAGCCTCTGGCATTCTGGCCAGGCTGCCTTGATGAGGTGTGAAGTGACCTGGCTTCACACAAAGAGATGTGTCTGTGGGAGGGAATTTCCCCTCATCAGATGGTGAGGCAGGAAGTGGGAGGGCTGCCAAACAGGTCTTCAAAGGCAGAGAAGGACATTTGGAACAACCCAGCAACACCCCCAAATCCTACAACCCCAGAGAACTAGGTGCCCCCTTGATAAGTTTAGGAGAGGGCAGGAGAGGGGTGTGGTTATGATTTTTAGCCACACCAGTGGGTGAGCTCAGCCAGATGAAACCACCAAAAATCAGATTCAGCCATGATGGATTTTTGAAGAATGTTGCCTCCTGGGATTCATTTTTGCCACACTTCCCAGGAAGTGGTCATCACAGGGGGAAGGGCCCTGCACCTGATTGGAAAATCAGAACCCCCCCCTGTTTTTCACCCATGAGCAAGGATAAAACTGGCAGACCTGCACCCACACCTCAGGTCCCCATCAGATTCTAACAAGGAAGAACCAAAGGAGAAGAAGGACTGCCCTGCTGGACCCCTGGCCTGCACCTGGAACCTGCACTCAGAAGGACTGCACCAGCTGCAAACTTGGGCTTCACCACAAGAAGGACTTTGCCTGGCTTCAACTGGTTGAAGGAGGGACTCCCGGTTTGCTACAGGTGAGAAATTGCTAACCAGAGTCCCCTGCACCAACTCCTGAAGAAATCAACCAGCTGACCACTGCCCAGTGGCAAAAAAGGAGTTTGCGCCAGGTGCATTCTGGGAGTTGTAGTCCACACCCCCAAGGAGCATCCCAGAGCTTCTGGACCCTTAGGGTGAACTGTGGACCCCAAGACCACCTTAAAAGAACATCTGGGAGAAGCCCCAGAAGTTTGGAGAACTTTTGAAAAAAAGCTCCAGAGAGGGACCAACTCGCCGTGGCAACTCTAGCCGGCTTGCCTCAACCGCGACCTGATTTGCAGGTTCGTCCCGGTAAAGAAAATCTCCAAAAAAGAGACTAAGTCCGAAGGTAAAAAGTTGACCGGGACTTCCCAGCCAGCGTATCCGAGGAGGGCTCCAGGGACGTCAGATCACGATCCAGGTTTACCCCGGTCGAAGGATTTTCACCTCGAAAAAACGACTAAGTCCGAAGGTAAAAATCTCCACCGAGGATTCCCGCGACGCGTATCCGGAGAAGGGCTCCAAGAGGTCAGATTGGACTGGCAGGTTCGTCCCAATGAAGAAAATCTTCAGAAAAACAACTAAGTCCGAAGGTAAACTTTTGACCGAGGTCTCGCGCGAGCTGTAGCCGAGCAGGGCTCCATCGCAGTCAGCCTTAAACTTTGACTTTGCCCCGGTCGAGGTGCAACCAGATGACCCAATTGGCACTTTTTGTTTATAGGCGCTAAAAAATTAATAATTCTTTAAAAATGCATATCTCCGGTTCCCCTTATCCGATTTTATTTGTTTTTGTGTCATTTTAAAGATGAAAATATAATCTATGTTTAGAAATTGGATTTGGATTTTTAAACAGTTTCCTGTGTTTTATTTAATTACTGTTTTGCGATATTTGATTGCTTTACACTCTGGCCCTCATTCTGACCTTGGCGGTCGGCGGAGAGGCGGCGGTCGGACCGCGAACAGACCGGCGGTATTAAAAATGGCATTCTGACCGCGGCGGTCACCGCCGCGACCGACCGCCACTTCCCCACTCCGACAGCCACGGCGGTCATGACCGACGGGCTGGAGTCTGCGCACTCCGGTCCGGCGGTCGACCCAAGACCGCCAACGGTATCATGACCCTGCTTACCGCCGCGGTTTCTGGCGTTCGGGAACCGCCATGCGAACCATGGCGGTAGGCACTATCGGGGCCAGGGAATTCCTTCCCTGGCACTGATAGGGGTCTCCCCCACCCCCCACTGCCCCCCCGAGTCCTCCCCCCACACCCTCCACCCCCCTGCCACCCCACAGAGGTGGTACGAACCCCCTCCCCACCCCCACCCCGACATGCACATACACGCACCCCGACATGCACACACCCCCAACATGCACATATACACACCCCCTACACACACACATACACAACGGGGACACATACCCGCACACATACATGCCGACATGCGCACCCGCCGAACTACACACATTTCCCATAGGCACAGCAGCACTCCCCGCCCGCATGCACGCTCTCACACACCCCCTCTACACACTCACACGCACACCCCCATGCACGCACACATCACACAACACCCCCCCACCCCCTCCCCTCACGGACGATCAACTTACCTTGTGCGTTGGTCCTCCGGGAGGTGACAGGAGCCATGGGGAGGTGACCGCCAACAGAAGACCGCCAACAGAAGACCGCCACACAGAAATGTGGGTCGTAATTCTGTGGGCGGTGTTCTGCTGGCGTGGCGGTGGAGGTTGACCAGTCTCCACTTTCCCGCCGACCTCCAGTGTGGCTGCTGGCGGTTTTCCGGCGGAACGCTCCCAGCGGTCAGAATGCGCACAGCGGCATACCGCCGCAGTCGGCGGTCTTCACCGCGGCGGTAACTTGGCGGTCTTGCGAAAAGACCGCCAAGGTCAGAATGACCCCCTCTGTCTCCTAAGTTAAGCCTTGACGCTCGTTGCCATGCTACCAAGGGTTGAGCTGGGTTTAATTTACTGAGACCTAACTGGACCTAAGTGGAGGTTAGTGGCCTATTGCTAAGTGTAGGTACCTACCTGCCCTTACCAATAACCCATTTTCCAACATTTTTGGTACGCAGTGGTGGGATCCTGTACTTGTGTTCAGTATCACATTACAGTTTTCAGTAAAACAAATTAAAAATCCTTTAAATTGTCCTAGTGCTAAAATTGTTTTTAACATTTAATTTGGATTAATTTCAATTATTGAATTTTTGTGATTTTTCTAAATTCTTGTTTCCAATTTTTGCAAAAAGATTTTGTTGACACAAAACTAGGGAACCCTGGAGCTTGATCTGGCTAGCCTACCCACACTGACAGTAGTCCAGCCTAGGGGGTTGTGTACTGAAAGAGGGTTGCCTTCAACCTTTGACCTCAGGAAACATGTCCTGATCAAATCCCTGATGGCATGGGCTGAGGCCCAAGAGGTAGACTAAGAGGAAGCTCCAGAGGAGGGAGAAGTAGGGGAGGATGCTAGCTCCAACCACTCAGGGGAGGGAGGGCATCTGAGCCTAAGTGAGGAGGAGGAAGACAGGTCCTCACTGCACACAGTTACTAGGGTCATATCCAAAGCTAGTTGGGGGAAGGGGGTCCCTTCAGGAGGAGAGAACCTGTCCCTCAGGGAAAGAGAGCTGGAGGCCCAGCTAGCATTTATAGCTTTGGAAGCCAAGAAGCTGGCCCTAGAAGAGAAAAAGTGGGCGAGGGAAGAGAAAAAAGATGGTGGCAGCGACAAAGAAGATGAGGTGTCCGTGGGTGGGGGGGGGTTACTCCAGATTACCCAAGGAGGTGGTTCCTGCTTATGTAGAGGGAGATGATATAGATAAGTGGCTGGGGGCCTTTGAGAGGGCCCTCCAGATGAGGAGAGTCAAGCCTCAGTACTGGAGTTCACTTCTTTGGGAGTTGGTCCCCAACTCTGGGAGGGATAGGCTCCTAACCTTGAGGGGGGAGGAGGCAGATTCATACACCAGTATGAAGAGATGCTTGACTAAAAAGTTTGGTCTGACCCCAGAGCAGTATAGGCTCAAGTTTAGGGACACCCAAAAGACAAGCACCCAGTCCTGGGTGGACTTTGTGGACATCTCAGTAAAAGCACTAGAGGGCTTGATACAGGGCAACAAGTGAAGTACCTTTGAGGGGCTGTACAATTTGATTATGAGGGAGCACCTTCTAACCAATTGTGTCCAAGAGAAGCTCCGCCAGTATCTAGTTGACTCTAAGTTGACCAACCCCAGAGAGCTGGGGGAGGCAGCAGATGACAGGTTAAGAACTAGGGTTAACCAGAAACCCCCAGGGGGTGATCAGAAAAAGGGAGGACATGGTTCTTCTCAGGGGAAGAACCAAGGGAAAGATGATAAAAAGCTCAGAGTCCTCACAAGAGTCCCCAAAACCTTCTCAGGGTGGGGGAGCCCGAGCCATTCCACTTCTAAGGGAAAAGGGTATCAGGGGAAGACTTATGATCCTGTTAAAGCAGGAACGTTTCAGGAGCTTGTTAAGGCCGGCAAGTGTTTTGAGTGTCATCAAACTGGACACAAAAGAGGAGATGCTATCTGCTCCAAGAAGCCCCCCAATGGTGGTCAATCCCAGGGAATTGCTAGTGTAGGGTTGGGGGTGGAAGTTGGCCCAGGGCTGGGATCAGGGTACACAGAGGTCACCTTTGTATCCGTGGCTGGGGTGGACATTGCAACTATGGCAGCCTTACCTCCCAGCATGGAGAGGTATAGGCAGAGGCCTAAAGTCAATGGGACTGAGGTGGAAGCTCTGAGAGATACAGGAGCCAGCGTGACAATGGTCACAGATAAGCTGGTTTCTCCAGAACAGGTCTTACCTGGTGTCTTCCACCATGAAACATATGCAGATAGCAGAACCCAACTCCATCCCATGGCCATGGAGAGCCTGGAATGGGGAGGTGTGACTGGCTCCAAGAAGGTAGCTGTAGCTCCTGCCCTCCCAGTAGAGTGTCTGCTGGGAAATGATGTTGAAGCATCTGAATGGTCAGAGGTGGAGAGAAGGGTCCATGCACAGATGCTGGACCTCCCTGAATGGGTGTGTGCTGTGACCAGGTCACAGGCAGCACAACAGGGAACTGCTGGACACTTGGACCCTGGAACAATGGGCCAAGCCTCCAAGAAGAAGAGAAAGGGCACTGGGTCTGGCTTGCCAGCCCCTACAAGTACAGAGGATCAGGAGGAATCCAAACCTGAGGGGGAGGATCTGACCTCTGAGGGAGGGCCACTTTCCCTGCAAGCTCTGTCTTACTTGGCAGAACTGCAAGGGGCAGGTGGGCCCACCAGAGAAGTGTTGTGCCAGGGACAAAGAGAGTGTCCCACTCTTGAGGGCCTAAGGCAGACTGCTGCCAGGCAAGAACAAGGGGATACCAGTGGGACCCACAAGGTTTACTGGGAGGATGGAGTTCTCTACACCAAGGCAAGGGACCCCAAACCAGGGGCAACCAGGAGAGTAGTGGTCTCCCAGAAGTATAGATAATTCCTTCTTACCTTAAGCCATGATATTCCCTTAGCTGGACATTTGGGACAGACCAAGACCTGGAACAGGCTGGTCAACCATTTGTATTGGCCCCAAATGTCAGAAAAAGTCAAGGTGTTTTGCAGCTCCTGTGTCACCTGCCAAGCCAGTGGCAAGGCAAGGGGCAAGCCAAAGGCTCCCTTGATACCACTGCCAGTGGTTGGGACTCCCTTTGAGAGGATGGGTATTGACATTGTTGGTCCCCTAGACCCACCAACTGCCTCAGGTAACAGGTACATTTTGGTGGTTGTGGACCATGCCACCAGGTACCCTGAGGCAATACCCCTCCAAGCAGTCACTGCTCCCACAGTGGCCAGGGCCCTACTTGGTGTGTTCACCAGAGTGGGGTTCCCAAAGGAGGTGGTCTCAGATAGGGGGACAGATTTTATGTTTGCCTATCTGAAAGCCATGTGGGATGAGTGTGGTGTCACTTATACGTTCACCACCCCCTATCATTCACAGACCAATGGTCTGGTGTAAAGATTTTATAAGACCCTGAAGGGCATGATCATGGGTTTGTCTGACAAACTCAGGAAGAGATGGGATGTTCTCCTCCCATGCCTGCTGTTTGCCTACAGAGAGGTGCCACAGAAGGGGGTTGGATTCAGCCCCTTTGAGTTACTGTTCAGGCACCCTGTAAGAGGCCCATTGTGATTGGTGAGAGAGTCTTGGGAGAAGCCTCTCAAAGAGTCCGAGGAGAATGTGCTAGATTATGTGCTGAGCCTGCGCTACGCATGGCTGAGTACATGAAGAAGGCAAGCAGAAACCTGGAGGCCAGCCAAGAGCTCATGAAGCTCTGGCATGACCAGAAGGCTACCATGCCTGAGTATCACCCAGGACAGCTGGTGTGGGTTTGGGATCCTATGGCTCCTAGGGCACTTCAGGCCAAATGGACTGGACCCTATCCAATTGTGGAGAAAAAGGGTGAGGTCACCTACTTGGTGGAACTTGGCACCCACAGGAATCCTCATATGATCCTGCATGTTAACAGGTTGAAACCCCACCAGGACAGGGCAGACATGACCATGCTGATGGTCACTGATGAAGGGAAGGAGGAGGAGAGTAAACCTCTGCCAGAGCTCCTGTCCTCAAATGAGCAAGATGGGTCAGTGGAGGGAGTGGTACTCTCTCCCAAGTTGACAGACCAGCAACAGAAAGACTGCAGACAAGTTTTGGAGCAGTTTGCTAGTCTGTTCTCCCTGACCCCTGGACTCACGAATTGGTGTGTCCATGACATTGACACTGGTGACAGCTTAACTGTCAAGAACAAGCTGTACAGGCTGTCTGACCAGGTCAAGGCCAACATCAAAGCTGAAGTGGCTAAGATGTTGGAGATCAAGGTAATTGAACCCTCTGACAGTCCTTGGTCCAGTCCAGTGGTACTGGTGCCCAAACCTAATCCCCAAGGTGGGAAGAAGGAACTGAGATTTTGTGTGGACTAGAGAGGTCTAAATGCAGTCACTAGGACTGATGCACATCCCATACCTAGAGCTGATGAGCTCTTTGATAGGTTGGGGGCTGCCAAATTCCTGAGCACCTTTGATCTGACCTCAGGATACTGGCAGATTGCCATAAGTCCAGGAGCTAAGGAGAGGTCAGCATTTTCTACACCAGAGGGCCCCTTTCAGTTCAAGGTGATGCCCTTTGGCCTGAAAAATGCTCCTGCCACCTTCCAACGGTTGGTGAATAGAGTCCTGTCTGGGTTGGAATCTTTCAGTGCAGCTTATCTGGATGATATAGCTGTATTAGGTTCCACCTGGGAGGACCACCTGATTCACCTGAAGGAAGTGCTTCAGGCCCTGCTTCAAGCAGGCCTGACTATCAAGGCAAGCAAGTGCCAGATAGGGCAAAGCTCAGTTGTGTACCTGGGCCACCTTGTTGGTGGAGGCCATGTACAACCTCTCCAGCCCAAGATCCAGACTATCCTGGATTGGGAGGCTCCTAAAACCCAGACTCAGGTCAGGGCCTTTCTTGGCCTGACAGGGTACTACAGGAGGTTTGTTCAGAATTATGGGACCATAGTGGCCCCTCTGACTGAGCTTACCTCCAAGAAACAGCCCAAGAAGGTCATTTGGACCCCAGAGTGTTAGAAAGCTTTTGACACCCTAAAACAGGCTATGAGTTCAGCACCAGTGTTACTGGCCCCTGACTATAGCAAGGAGTTTATAGTGCAAACAGATGCTTCAGAGGAAGGGATTGGGGCAGTGTTAACACAAGTTAATGAAGAGGGCCAAGATCAACCAGTTGCCTTCATCAGCAGGCGACTACTCCCCAGAGAGAAAAGATGGAGTGCCATTGAGAGGGAGGCCTTTGCTGTGGTCTGGTCCCTGAAGAAGTTGAGGCCATACTTGTTTGGCACTCACTTCCGTGTACAAACTGACCACAGACCTCTCAGATGGCTGATGCAGATGAGGGGGGAGAATCCAAAACTGTTAAGGTGGTCCATTTCCCTACAGGGGATGAACTTCACAGTGGAGCACAGACCTGGGACTGCCCATGCCAATGCAGATGGCCTTTCCAGGTTTTTCCACTTAGCTGATGAGGACTACCAGGGTGTAGGTTAGTACCCATCACCTTTCATCTGAGGGGGCAGTGTAGGAAAGACCTCCTTTTTGCCCTGGTCACCCCCACACTTTTTGGACAGATACTGGTGGTTACTGACTCTTGGCTGAGCCCTGGGTATTGCTTACCAGTCCCAGGGCCAGTGCTCTGTATAAAGTGGTTATGCAAATTAGGCTAATTATAATTGGCTAAGTTAACCTACCTATAAGTCCCTAGTATATGGTAGGGCATGTAGGTTTAGGAACCACAGCGTAGGTAGTGCACCCATAGGTGCACTTCTGAGGTGCCCAGTGTCATTTTAAAGTCAGGCCTGCCTTGCTGGCTGCTTTTAAGTTAAAGTTATATGTAAGTTCGATTTTGGAATTACAAGTTGTTCCAAAGTCTTAAACTACCTTATTTTTACATATAACCACCTCTAAGGTGTGCCCTATGTGCCCCTAGGGCTGGGTGCCATGTAACTAGAAGCAGGGACCTTAGAAAAGTAGTTTTATAAGCCCGGGTGAGGTAAAAACAGCCAAATTAGTTTTTCCCTCATTGTAGTAAATGGCCTTCATAGGCTAGAATGGGGAGACTTTATTTTAATTTTTAAAGTCCCCTTAAATGACAGATACAAAGAGTTTGGTATGAAATTAATTGTTATAATAAATCCCACAACTTCCAGTTGCAGGATTTAATATAACTTGTTCAGGTAAAGAGTTTTAAACTTTACCTGAAAAGTTGCCAATTTCAGCCCTGCATTGTTTTTCCTGCTGTGCCTTGATTAGCCAGCCTCTGGCAGCCTGGCCAGGCTGCCTTGATGAGGTGTGAAGTTGCCTGGCTTCACACAACGAGATGTGCCTGTGGGAGTGAATTTCCCCTCAGCAGATGGTGAGGCAGGAAGTGGGAGGGCTGCCAAACTGGTCTTCAAAGGCAGAGAAGGACATTTGGAACAACCCAGCAACACCCCCAAATCCTGCAACCCCAGAGAACTAGGTGCCCCCTTGATAAGTTTAGGAGAGGGGTGTGGTTATGATTTTTAGCCATACCAGTGGGTGGGCTCAGACAGATGTAACCACCAAAAATCAGGTTCAGCCATGATGGATTTTTGAAGAATGTTGCCTCCTGGGATTGATTTTTGCCACACTTCCCAGGAAGTGATCATCACAGGGGGAAGGACCCTGCACCTGATTGGAAAATCAGAACCCCCCCCCCTGTTTTTCACCCTTGAGCAAGGATAAAACTGGCAGACCTGCACCCACACCTCAGATCCCCATCAGATTCCAACAAGGAAGAACCAAAGGAGAAGAAGGACTGCCCTGCTGGACCCCTGGCCTGCACCTGGAACCTGCACTCAGAAGGACTGCACCAGCTGCAAACTTGGGTTTCACCACAAGAAGGACTTTGCCTGGCTTCAACTGGTTGAAGGAGGGACTCCCTGTTTGCTACAGGTGAGAAATTGCTAAGCAGAGTCCCCTGCACCAACTCCTGAAGAAACCAACCAGCTGACCACTGCCCAGTGGCCAAAAAGGAGTTTGTGCCAGGTGCATTCTGGGAGTTGTAGTCTTCACCCCCAAGGAGAATCCCAGAGCTTCTGGACCTTTAGGGTGAACTGTGGACCCCAAGAGAACCTTAAAAGAACATCTGGGAGAAGCCCCAGAAGTTTTGAATACTTTTGAGAACTTTTGAAAAAAAGCTCCAGAGAGGGACCAACTCGCCGTGGCAACTCTAGCCGGCTTGCCTCAACCGCGACCCGGCCTGATTTGCAGGTTCGTCCCGGTAAAGAAAATCTCCAAAAAAGAGACTAAGTCCGAAGGTAAAAAGTTGACCGGGAACTTCCAGCCAGCGTATCCGAGGAGGGCTCCAGGGACGTCGGATCAAGATCCAGGTTTACCCTGGTCGAAGGATTTTGACCTCGAAAAAACGACTAAGTCCGAAGGTAAAAATCTCCACCGAGTATTCCCGCGACGCGTATCCGGAGAAGGGCTCCAGGAGGTCGGATTGGACTGGCAGGTTCGTCCCACTGAAGAAAATCTTCAGAAAAATGACTAAGTCCGAAGGTAAACTTTTGACCGAGGCCTCGCGCGAGCTGTAGCCGAGCAGGTCTCCATCGCGGTCGGCCTTAAACTTTGACTTTGCCCCGGTCGTTGTGTACCCAGATGACCTGATTGGCGCTTTTTGTTTCTGGGCGCTAAAAAAAATAAAAAATCTTTAAAAATTCATATCTCCGTTTCCCCTTATCCGATTTTTTTATTTTTTTGTGTCATTTTAAAGATAATCTATTTTTATAAATTGGTTTTGGATTTTTAAACTTTTTCTGTGTCATATTTAATTACTGTTGAATGTTTTACTCTCTGTCTCCTAAGTTAAGCCTTGACGCTCGTTGCCAAGCTACAAAGGGTTGAGCTGGGTTTAATTTACTGAGACCTAACTAGACCTAAGTGGAGGTTAGTGGCCTATTGCTAAGTGTAGGTACCTACCTGCCCTTACCAATAACCCATTTTCCAACAGTTAGTGGTTACAGTTAGGAAATACATTTAAAAAACCTTCGAAATTATCTTAAAAACCAAAGGTTACAGGAATGTCTTAGTTAGGAAACAACATTTTAAAAAACTTAGAAATTCACTGAAAAAAAACAAAGGTTACAGAGACATTACAGTTAGGTGCACATTTTACTCAGACAAAACTAGTGTAATTCGGCAGTTATACTTACCTGAGCTAGCTATAACACATGCCCCTGCAATGCACTGCTTATGACCTCACATATTACATCACTTATGACATGGTCAATTACACCACTGATAACATCACTGATGAAATCTCAAATGACATCACTGATGACACATCTGATGACATCATCCAATGAGTGTGAGTGTTTTCTAAATGTTTCTGAGTGGTAAGCATATATACCAAGGTACTACAAAAGTTAAAATACCACAGTGGCTAATGTTTTTTGAATTTTCTGAATGGGATGGAGCTATGCAGCCAGTAGTTACACAGACTTCGGCTCCTGGGATGAAACCAGAAGGATTCTCAAGTACTGCAGGCACAAAGGTAGTGGTGAAGCAACCATGCAGCTACATTGGCGACCACATCCAAATCTGCAACAGTCATCTAGTGAGATGGTAGTACTGTAGAAGGGGATAACAGTACAGAAGTCCACAGCTACTGGGTATCTCACTTGTTAGCACTAATTGTAAGAATGCATATCACTGAGTAGTGTCTTTCGTAGCATCTTGACAAGCAGCTACTGAATATGATTGGATCAGATGTTGCAGTAGACATATATGTATATTTGAATCATTTAGCTCATGACGGCATAAGAAATTTTAAGTGCTCATGTTGTTGGTAAAGGGCTGTTAAAGCCAAAGCACTGACTGTATGGACAGCAATAGCTCAACGGGCAGCTACCCCAAAGTAAATAGCATATATATATACGAAAGTATCGCCTTCACTCCAGCCACTTACTCACGGTGAGTCACAGCAGGGCGGCGACCCCTTATAAATCCATCAAACGTTGTTCAAGCCTCACAGGGACAAAATCCCTTGATGAAAAGCTTGGAGTCACGGCCTGTTGCTTTTTGTCCAGGGATTTTGTTGCTGTGAGGCTTGAACAATGTTTGATGGATATATATATATATATATATATATATATATATATATATATATATATATATATATATATATATATGTATATATATATATATATATATATATATATATATATATATAAATATATATATATAAATATATACATATATATACGCATATATATGTATATATATATATATATATATATATATTCATATATAGGTATATATACATATATATATATATATATATATATATATATATATATATATATATATATCCGTGTTCTAAAGAAATCATGATTGAGAGGTGGGTGCCCCCTCCCAGCACGAGCACCAGCCATTGAGCACGTTGTTACAAAGATCACTTTGTGGCTTTTTTATCATATATATATATATATATATATATATATATATATATATATATATATATATGTATATATATATAGATATATGTATATATATCTATATATATATCTATATATACATATATATATAGGTCAAACCCAGTGAAAAGGAAGTCACCGGGCGGCTGCACAATGTCCCGGGGATCACATTCGGCTGGGAGAAAAGAATCCAAGAAAGTCTCAAATAAAGATCCTCCTTCAGCAGTTTATTGTAGAAAAATCCATAATGATATATTCAAAACAAATTCACCATCTTGCTGTCCTGACCAAATGTCTACGCGTTTCGGAAAACGCCTTCAACTGGACACATATATATAGTTTTTTTTTTTTATCATATTTAACACATAACCATAAGAAATCTTAAGTGCATATATTTGAGTGATATCATCTAACACATAGCTGTATAAGAAATTTTAAGTGATCGTATCATTGGTAAAGTGGCGTTAAAGCACTAATGTTATTGCCAGTCATCCAGAGGGGAGTAAAATCCGATGGTGGTATCCCTTACTCCTTATTCCTTTCATGCTTTTTTATTCTTTTGCATGTGAGTCCACATTTATTGATACTGTAATGTGAGGTCTAACTGCTGGACCAAGCTACCAGGCTACCAAGTTACCAAAAAAATTAGAGCATTAGGTGGTCTAGTTTTTACCTCTGTAAACCAAGGTGGGGTTGCTTGGACTCTCTGCACAGTGCACATTATTTCTGTACATTACACAGAGAGCCAGCCTCCTTCACCCAATATAGGAGATCAAAGGCCCAGGGACACACCTGGCAGAACTAAACAACCCAGGAGGGTGAAAGGGCTGTTGTGGATGGTGGCAGTCCCAGTAGTGGGATATGCATATCTGTTTATGAGTTATTGCTTTCACTGGATGGTCTCAGCAGTGCTGTGTCCATGAGAGAAAAATGGCCACTAATGAACCAGCTTGCGGGGTGACGCGACTCCGCAAAGTGAGAGCGACCTGGGAGTATCAATAGCGGAGCAGTTTTTTACAGCTCTGGCCCTCATGCTAAGCCACCTGGTCGGAAGGTGAGCCTGCATCCCATAGTAGGCGGGGGACTTGGTGCTGCCTTGTTTTATACTGTGCAAGCGTGAGGGAAGCCCACCTTTTTTAATCTTTTCGTAGTGTGTCCTGGGTTTCATCCCAGCAGATGGCTCAGCTAAAGTCACTCATAGGGTGGTGTGGCTGGCCGGCAGCAGAGCAGGAAGAGCCACTCTTAAAGGGGAAAGCGCAGATTTGGCGCACAAATCATTTACCGGAAATAAAATAAAAAAGTATATATACATATATATATATTATACATACATATACATATATATATACCTATATATATGTATATATATATATATATATATATATATATATATATATATATAAGCACGGACAGTACGGCGGCGAGCGCTTGCTTTTGACAGCAGCACAAGATTTAATTTGTAAAAAGGTTAAGTGAATTTCTGTTTGGGATTGTGGCGAAGGGGAGTTGAGCATAGTGTTCGGAGGATTCATTGTTAAACAGGCAACGAGTTTGACTTGTACAACAACTCAGTAATACACCTCTTGGATTTTTTTTTTTTTTTTTAAAGCAACATATTGAAATTGAGAACGCACGCTGGGCATAAGAGGTGACAGCACAACAGGGGTCAGTGTTTGAAGTTTTTCAACACCAGTAGTCTCCAACAGGACGTAATATAGAAGACCAGGGGTGTAGCGAGCAGCATGATGACATAGAGGATATGCTGGCAAAAATGAGGATGGAGGCAGCAAGGCAAGGAAAGGATTGTCTGTGTCAGAAACTAGCAGAGGAAATAGAAGAAGGACACAGCGGACGTCAGACGGGTGAAGGCACAGTCACGCAAGAGGAGGCCAGGTGCCTAGGCACGAAAGAGAAGTTGATGCAGAAACCACGGAAGCGGCAGAAGGTTGACAGCAGGCCTGCAAAGAAGGCTACCAAGAAAGGGTGAGGAGAGAGCCCGCTGCTGGCAGCCACCACAAAGATGCCGGGAGCCAGCAGTGGTAACCTAGAAAAGGCATCGGAGGGTGAGCATATCAATGCATTAGTTAAAGAGTGTCTAAAGTGTTTCACCCCATTGCTATTCAGTAGTCACAGCTCAGCGCTAGGCCAGGAGCATGAAGGGGGAGATTAGAGGATGGAAGATCCAGTTGTGTAGGAGAAGCAGAAGGGCAGAAAGACGGGCATGAGCAGGAAAGTCACGGGTCTCCCACGATTGCATGGCGTAAAGGGCTAGGGGATAAAGGGACCATGGGGAAAAGCACAAAGTCAAAGGGGCAGACACCTGAGTCATACACGAGACCCTCATTGGGACCCCCCCACAGTAACTAAAAAGGTGGCCCGGTTTGGCTAACGCAATCTCATTAGCAGTAAAGGAGAGGATATAGAGGAAAGAGTTCATAGACATATTCACTCTCCTAGAAATAGAGCTGGAGGGGTTAAATCCCACTGCATGCTATAAAATGGAAGAGGATAGATGGGAAAGGAAGAGAGATAGGAAGGAGAGGAATTTCGATAATTGGCTTGATGCATTTTGGATTATGTTGTGTGTCATAGTAAAAAACATTCTCCGCTGTGCAGCGGACCTCTGGTTATATGAGTCTAAGACACATGAGGCACATCATCAATTCCCAGGAGATGCTTCATTGGAATATGACAAAAGTTTCAGATTAAAAATGCAAGCTCACTCCAAGATGGAGTGGAATGAGGAAGATGTGTCTAATTATATACATAGGATGTTAGTAGCCAAAGAGCTCAGATCGTGGTCTGGAAAAGGTGAGCAGCCCTTTCGGAACGCATACTATAGGGGAAAGCAGGAGAACTTTAAGACATCCCACAGGTTCAAAACGGGCCACAGTGGGAAATGGAATGGAGGTAGGGGGCCACCGGCAATATGCTGGAAGTACGACACGGATGAATGCACTTGGGATGCGGGATGCAAGTTTAGGCACATCTGCTCCACCTGTGGTGGTGATCACCCAGCTGCAAGTTGCAAAAGGAGCAAGCACAAATCAGAGAAGAAGAAGAGAAAGAAAAAAAACATTAGGAGTACAGGGGAACTGCAGGGTAGCACAAGAATTGGGAATGTTTTCAGCTAGCCAAATCCCCCATTAATACGCAAATGCTCAGGAGGTTAACCAACGCTTACTACAATACGGAGGATGCAAAGTTACTGGTTGAAGGTTTTGAAAAAGGTTTCATGATACTGTTCACAGGGCAAGTGCTGGGAGGGGAGTCAGGAACCTTAAGTCCACAAAGGGACCCCCAGGGGTGGTTTAGCAAAATATAGAGAAAGAAAGAAAACTGGGGCACATAGAGAGTCAACTTCCTTTTCCCTCCCCCAGGACCTAATCATCTCTCCCTTAGGAGTAGTCCTTAAAAAAGAGGCAGGTCAATAAAGTCATACACCACCTATCATTCCCAGAAGGGGTGTCAGTTAATGACGACATTCCTCCGGGATCATGTTCAGTGAGGTACGCCACGGTTGAGGATGCCATTGACATGGTAAAGGCAACAGGCAGGGGAGCATTGAAGGCACAAGCAGATATTGAGTCAGCTTTTCGCTTCCTACTGGTGCATCCAGGGAGCTTCCACCTGCTTGGTTTTCAACACAAGAGGGAAGTATACTTTGACAAGGCCATGCCAATGAGCTGTTCCATATCTTTTGCGTATTTCGAATGTTTCAGCATGTTCTTGGAATGGGCACTGCACAGGCAACAGCCTCAGGGGAAGGAAGATGCGCTAACTGGATGATTTCTTATTCGTTGGTAAAGCCGAGAAAGGGGAATGTACAAGAACCCTGAGGGCTTTTCAAGATCTTGCAAAGGACCTGGGGGACTCTTTAGCGGAAGAAAAGGTGGCTGGTCCGGCCACAGCCCAGTGTTCCTGGACACTGAATTACACTCAATAGCGGGGACATACAGATTACTCAGAGAAGAAATCAGAGCCCTATGCAGCGAAGACAAGGCAACACTTAGAGAACTGCAGAGTATGATTGGCAAACTGAACTTTGCAGCAAGGATCATACCAGCTATAAGCATAGTCGCCAGATGTTTGAGCAGATTGACAGCAGGCATTCATGAGAAACTCCATCACGTCAGGCTAGGGGCTAGGTTCAAGAAGGACCAGGGCACATGGGACGCTTTTCTGTCACATTTTAATGGTCTCCTTATCTGAACAAAAGGATGGGTCATGGCCTTAGAGTTAGCCCTATTCACAGACACGGCTGGCAGCTGCGGTTTCGGGGCGATACAGGGCAAGGAGTGGTGCGCTGGGAGATGGCCAAACAGGTGGCATGAGTTGGGGATTGCAGGCAATATCACATTTCTTGAGCTATTCCCCATAGTAGTCACCCTGACGGTGTGGAGCAAAAGGCTAAGTGACATGAAAATCAAGCTGTGGTCTGATTATCAGGGGGTAGTTATGGCCATTAACAGAGGAAGAGCAACATGCCTGGACACAATGAGACTTATGAGGTGCTTGGTTAGCGTGCAGCTTGAGGGAAACCTTAACATTAGGGCACGACACATCCAAGGCATAAAGAACTCACTAACAGATTAACTCTTGTTCCCAGATGGACAAATTCAGGAGGCTAGCCCTGGAGGCGCTGCAGACAATGACACCCTTTCCAAAAGAGCTTTGGGTGCCGGCAGATGGACCTATCATCCCTAGTAGATAATGCACCCACCCCGGAGACCTACAGGTGCTACATCAAACACGCAAAGTTAATGATGCGATAGGAGGTTTGAGGTCTTTGGGAGATCCAGAGGCCACGACAAGTGGTAGAATACTGCATCAAATGGGCTTATTAGCAGAAGAAAATGAAGTCCTGGACAAAGGCCCACCTGTCAGCGGTGGCACAGTTCTCAAAGATACAGACAGGCGAGGACGCCTTCGCCTCTCACTTCATCAGAGCTGCCATGAAGTGACGTAAGCATCTCGAGGGGATGAGACAGGACACAAGGCACCCCATAGATTTCAAAAAGCTGCTACGGCTAATTACTGCCCTAAAAGCAGTAGCAGAACCCTCATACAAGTACTGGCTATTCAAGGCAGCCTTCATAATGACATTTTTCTGGGCATTCAGAATAAGCAAACTGGTGGCACCAGAGAAAAGAGGGGCAGGGACGGCTTGCTTACAAGCAGCATGCATCCAGCTAGATAGTGCAGAGGTTCAGCTATTTCTCAGGAGATCAAAGACAGAGCAGTGAGGCAAGGGCACATGGGTTCAACTCAGTTGCATAGAGTAAACTAGGTGCTCCCCAGAATGCTCTTTGAAGTATTACATGACAGTGTGTCCTAGCAGGCTGGACCCTCTCTTCATTCACAGGAATGGCGAATTGCTGAGCAAGTACCAATTCTCTACGGTCATGCGCAAATCTTTGAGTCACAGGGGTCTCACACGGCCTTGTTCCGAGTTTGCAGAATTCCATTACGTGGAATTCAGGAGAGTGAACAAAAATCCCCACGAACACTGCCTAAATCCACATGAGTGGGTGGAGTTGTGCTATGCCGCCCATTCGCACTGCATTGCAACGTCAGTGCGAATGGCACTATGCAGTCACCTTTGCGCACGCTATCTTGTTTTTAGGATAGGGGCAGCCACAATAGCGGCAAAGCACGGTTGCATGAGGATGCCATCAAAGCAGTAGGCAGGTGGTGTTCCAATGCTTACAAGAGCTATATTTGCTATGAGCCTGACTTGTCCAGCTACTCTGACAATTGACAACTGTTTTTTTGGTTGCTTTTGACAGGATCTCAGTGCAGAACGGTGTGGGGGGTTGGGCACTCATTTATTCGTAGAATGCAATCATGGTGGAACCACATCAGCAGCAAAAGAAGAGGTGGCCCGAAGGGTACATGCATCAAATTGTGGGATTTCCCAGGCATGAGATGGGGGCAGCTCTCGGCAACACTCTGCAATTCGCAAACAACTGCCCAGAAGCAACTAGAAATTCTGATTGTACGCCTCGCGGGCAATGACTTGGCTCAGCTGGGGAGGAGGGACGTCCTGAACGATATTAGGCTGGGTTTAACAGCAACAGCAAGAGCATTTCGCAGCACCAATATCATCTGGTCAGAAATTATCCCCAGGCTTACATGGCAGGGGGCCATGTACGATAGTGTGGTGGATAATTCAAAGAGAAAGCTGAACATTGCAGTCAGCAAATACTGCAAAGCAAGCGAGTTTGAAAGCATTTGCCATGGGCTAATCCACCCGAGACGCCCAGAGTTGTATGTCCCTGACGGGGTACACCTATCCATGAAGGGGATTGAAGTTTTATGGGCAAATTTGTGGGCAGCCATGATCTAGGCTGGCTGTGCATGACAAAGAACATGCAGCATTTACAAATGAGGGGAGCTGCCTGGAGACGTGAGCCTCACAGGCAGGGTGGCGGACAGAAGAAGGGATTTAACCATTTTTGTAAGGCAAGCACACAGCTAGTAAGGTGGTGTGCTAAGGAAAGGCAACTTACCAGGGTATGCCTTATGGCAGGGTGAAAAGGGCCAGCAAGTGTAGTAAGTGGAGCATGGCACTCGCAACGCAGACCCACCAGACAGTTGGCAGGGCACACAAGGTAGTGAGTTGGGCCTAAATGAAAAAAAGAGGCTACGGCCCTCAGAAACATGGTGAACCAACAGTATTTTGAGAACCCTCTACAAAGCGGCACGTAGGAATGCCTAACAAAGAAATTGCCAGAAAACAGAACAATCAGAGGCCAGGACTGGAAAGAAATGCAACAACAATGTATGATGGTTAAAGGCTGATCAATCACAATTGATTTATGACATTGTGACATTGATTTATGACACCCGTGATTGATGTGTGATCATGTAACATGCTTATGATGCTTCTGTGACATATGATAATCAATGTTGAACTGGCAATCTTGCATGTTTTTAAATAAATAACTGCAGCCTTTTTATATTCCACAAAAACAATTGCAGTAAAGTTTGATTATTTGAGGCAAATGTGCTAAGGGACAAATGTCAATGGTATTTGGGACTGGAGTGATCCAAGTGCAGGAGTTATCCTGGGGACTACAACTGATTTGTCGTTTGTCACCAGAGTTCTATCTGGTGCTTTACATCTTCAACGTTACCTTGCACTCACCCCTACAGCTGAAAGTCCAGTGACAGAACACTGTGCAAGCAGCCATGACATGCAGGTAAGGAGTGCTCCTTCAATTTACTGCTCCTGTTGTTAATGTCTTTAAAAGAAAATGCTCAAGCAAACTACTGCTCTGTTAATTATTAACTTTTATAAATGCATGAGCTTCGTTTTCAGATGCATGAATGGTGTTTCTTTATAAACATGTTAACATTCTGGAGAAATTATACCTTTCTCCCCAGGTTTTTCCCTTAACCTATCTCTTTTTAGGGAAATATGACAACACTTGCCACCTGTTCACTGAAAGTGGAAAATGCACTTTTTAAAGCGTAAGGGAGGTAAAGATTAAATGAGAGCTGTGACTAGAAGAACCCAGATAATTTGGATTTTATCACAGCACACAATATTAATTGCTTGTCTTCCAGTTCCCACCACAATTTAAAAGAAAAATATTTTTGGGAAACAAAAAGTAGCCTCTGTTGGTCTATCACCAATTATTTAATGTGACAAGCTGGGAGAAAGTTGTAAGTTCAAGACATAACTGCCAGGTGGTTCAAAACACTTAAAAGGGGAGCTACAGCTGTTATAAAACTGAGGTAGGAAAATAATGGGTTCTATTATGACATTCCTGCTTAGTTTTGCTACTACAAATGTGTCCTCATTGTCACACATATTACATAAAGGGGGTCATTCTGACCCTGGCGGCCGGTGGCCGCCAGGTCCACCGACCACGGGAGCACCGCCAACAGGCTGGCGGTGCTCCCACGAGCATTCTGACCGCGGCGGTTCAGCCGCGGTCAGAAGCGGAAAGTCGGCGGTCTCCCGCTGACTTTCCGCTGCTCGGGGGAATTCTCCATGGCTGCGGAGCACGCTCCGCAGCCATGGGGATTCTGACACCCCCTACCGCCATCCTGTTCCTGGCGGGTCTCCCGCCAGGAACAGGATGGCGGTAGGGGGTGCCGTGGGGCCCCTGGGGGCCCCTGCAGTACCCATGCCCATGGCATGGGCACTGCAGGGTCCCCCGTAAGAGGGCCCGCAAAGTATTTCAGTGTCTGCCATGCAGACACTGAAATACGCGACGGGTGCAAACTGCACCCGTCGCACCCCTGCAACTACGCCGGCTCAATTCTGAGCCGGCGTCCTCGTTGCAGGGGCATTTCCTCTGGGCCGGCGGGTGCTCTTTTGGAGAGCGCCCGCCGGCCCAGATGAAATGTTAGAATGGCCGCCGCGGTCTTATGACCGCGGTGCGGTCATTTGGCGGCGGAACCTTGGCGGACGGCCTCCGCCGTCCGCCAAGGTTAAAATCAGGCCCAAAATGTCATACATAAGTGAACTGAAAACCTAGAAATGTAAATCAAAAACACACTGAGACCTTGTCAGCTATGTACATTTTTGAACTCATTTTTGCTATTTAAAAATTTAAGAATTATTTTCATTTGTTTATTGTTGTGCATATCCTTTGTGAGAGCTGTACTTTGCAATACAAATTGGCATTGGATTTGCTGTCGATGCAATTAAATTTGCTGTTAAGTCTGGCATTCAGAATCATAACACATTCCCCTGCAGCCCCAGGGCTGCAGGAGCAGGGTCCAGCTCTACAGGTGACTCCCAACTCTTTAAAGGGGGGGCACTGAGCCAAAGGCCAAAGAATATCTGTAAGATATGAGAGACTCGGGGGCCCTTCTTTGCATTCTACAGAGGGCCTCATCATTTTGCTTTATGCCACTGATGACATTAGTCATTTGTGTGACTCGACCAGTTTCAGCCATTGTATATGCATTAACCGCATACTTTCCCCAATGAATGATGCTTGGAGTGGTGGCTACAGTAGAGGTTTCACTTTTACAGGTACTTTATAGAAAGAATGGCAAGAGATACCATTAAAAAGCAGGCAGAGAAACTTTAAATTACTAGCGTACAACAAAAAAAAGGAAGCAATGCAAAGCAAACTGTCTGCGGTTCATAGGCGCTTTCAACTTTGGGCTATGGACAAGGACGTTTTAGACTACTAAGGAGGAGACATAGTTACAGCTGTGTGAACTATTACTATACTTTGCTGAGGACACATACATGAGCACACCTCCTGGACTCCATCCTCTGTGGGTTGGCAAACCTGCCACATAAGTGCTCTTTCCTGGCATGAGTTATTTGGAATTGTGTCAGCTGCAACCATTTATTATGGTAATTGGATCCTTAATATTCCTTCCAACAATTTACTGTTTGTACACATAGTAAAATAATAACAAATACAAAAAATAACAGATTGTATGAAAATAAATGCTTGAACACTAGAGGTGGTCGGAATTTGCAGAGTTCCATTATGTGGAATTCCAGAGAGTGAAGAAAAAACTCCACAAACACTGCATAAATCCACATGAGCGGGTGGAGTTGTGCTCTGCCACCCATTTGCACTTCATTGCAACATCAGCGCGAATGGCACTACGCAGTCACCTTTGCGCACGGCTATCTTGTTTTTCCCATTTTTTGTTGAGCCTACTTTTCAATCCCTACTTTATCTTAGCCATCCCGACTTTATCCAACTAATCCTCCCCTTTTTACATTTATTTACTTAGTGTATGTATTTCTATTGTGTATTTTGCGTTTTTTGCTTTATTCCTTTATTCATTTTCCCCTTCCTTCTCCCTTTCTATTCCTTCTTTTCCCCGGCACATGTTTATATTCTTCCACAGAGCACTAGAATGTGGAGGATGAAGGGGCGCTAGTCCAGGGGGTGCAGCGAACCACACACTCTGTATACGCTATGCCGACAAGGGGTGCAGCTTTGCACGATTTTTAGTGAGGAAGGGGTAGTTAAAGTTGTCTTTTTTGTGCAACGCCACCTCGCCTCCATGCTGGCAGCAGGTGGCAGGCCAGGGATTGGGTACGGCCTGCAGGAGCATCTGCTGGTAACCGGAGAGTGCGACATTGCATCCGCCGTTGCACTGGAGTTCGACGCACCCAGCAGCAGCTGATGCATCTCTGGACCAATATCTTTGACCGGGAGAGGGAACTGCTCGACGTGCTGGGTGACCAGAATGCGGGACTTGGTGAGTACTAGTAATCAATTATTACGAGTTTTGTTGTGTCCTGTCTTATAATGCAATTTTTTTCAAATAGGATGGTGCTCACACTCGGAGGTAAATTAAATTCACGTACCATAACATTACAAAAATGATGGCCCTCATTACAACATTGGCGGTAAAAGCCGCTTAACACCGTGTAGAAGACCGCCAACACACCGCCGCGGAATTCCGCCACAGCTATTATGACCCACAGGTCGGAATCCGCCAAAATTTAGACACCCACACAGGTCCGCCACACCAAAGGTCAGTGAGAAACTGGCGAAAACAAAACCTCCACCATCACGCCAACAGGAATACGCCCACACTATCACGACCCACGAATCCACGCGGCGCTCTTTCAACCGCGGTATTCCATTGCCGGTGCACACCGCCACGCTCAAAATACACACACACTTACAAAACACTACCACATTGGACAATTCGAAATACACACACCTGATACACATACACACACCACTCCCACACACTCAATACAATATAAAACACACACCCACATCACCCACAAACCCCTACGACAACAACTGCGACTGAAGGCCACAGAGAGACACTACCATCTACAAACTAGCACCCACAGGTACTCAACACCATCACCCACATAACATCCACACACCTCACACAACACACCACTGAATATCACTACACACATCATAACACACACAAACCCACACATCACCCACACCACCCCATGGCACCGCAAAGACACCCCAGGTTTTCTGAGGAGGAGCTCAGGGTCATAGTGGAGGAAATCATCCGGGTAGAGCCATAGCTATTTGGATCACAGGTGGAGCACACCTCCATAGCTAGGAAGATGGAGCTATGGCGAAGAATCGTGGATGGGGTCAACGCAGTGGGACAGCACACAAGAAATAGGGATGACATCAGGAAGAGGTGGAACGACCTACGGGGGAAGGTGCGTTCCGTGGTCTCAAGACACCTCATCGCGGTACAGAGGACTGGCGGCGGACCCCCACCTGCTCCCCCACAACTAACAACATGGGAGGAGCAGGTCTTGGCTATTCTGCTTTCCGAGGGCCTTGCAGGAGTAGCTGGTGGAATGGACTCTGGTAAGTCAAATCTTTACTACTATATCCCCCACCCTACCTGCATGCCATCACATACCCCCATCCTCGCCCTCACCCCCATCACTCCTACTCCTCACAAATGTCCCAATATCACAAACCACACATCCCAACACCAAGCCCTGCATGCAACAACAAAGCTTGGACACCCATCACCAAAGCATGGCCACTGCACATACCCATACACCCCCCTAAACCATCATCACACAAGGTCCCACACAGGAATGCAAGCAATGGGGTACATGGTCACCCACCCATTGCACACCATGGCACACACAGATGCAATAATCATGCTTTTACAACCCTGCAGGACCCCTACCCAATGTCACCGGACAGGAGGGCCCAGACATGTCCACACCACCCACAGAAGAGGCCCATAGTGATGACAACAGCTCTGTCCAAATGGATCTAGACGACCAGACTGGCCCATCTGGGACCTCGGGATAGTCGGTTCCCCTGACAGTCACAGGCCACCACAGAGCTTCCCCCTCTGGAAACACCAGCACAGCACCCACCCAGCGGGCCCAACCCTCTGTTCCCAGGACACGTCAATCAGCAGTGTGTCCACCACTACAGGGGACCCAGGCTAACCCACCACCTCAACAACAACAGGGACCTGGGGGCAGTGGCAGTGGGCACACGGTTCAGGGGACAGAGGCCCAGGAACACAGGGGAACTGGGAGGGCTGCTGTGCGACAGGGGGAGGACAGGTCCAGGGAACCCACTCTCCACGAGGCCCACTCCAACATCATGGGAGCCTACCACCATTCCCAGGAGACAATGGCAACGGTACTCGCCAAGTTTCAGGAGACCCAGCGGCTGCAGGAGGAACAGTATTTGGGCTTCAGGGAGGAACTTAAATCCATCAATTCCATCCTGGGCACCATTGTAGGGGTGCTGAAGGAAGTCCTCAACACCAGGAGGGACACTGTGGCACAACAAGGGGCCCCTGACACTAGCCTGGACGATGAACTGCCCACCACCTCCGCCGGCGCTAGTGGACAGCAGGCACCGCCTCAGGACCACCACACCAGCACCCAACCCCCTGCAGAGGGAGAACCACCCCGCAAACGGTCTCTGAGGTCCAGGACAAAGACAGAGAACAATGCCAAGACCCCCGCCACTTCCTATGCCCCTTTGAACAATGCACCTGTGAGACTAATAGACTGGACTCTGCCATGGACATTCCTCCACCATCACCCCTCACCATTTTACAACCCCCTTCAATATTGAGCACTTAAATAAAAACCCTTAAAGCACAAAACAATCTGGAGTCTGTCTGTGATTTCGAATTAGTGTATTAACAATTACAGTGACAAAATGCTCTTTCAAATGTAATGTCAACATACCTATGTCACACAGCTCTAGTCCATGAGGAAACAAAGCAGATGTCACACAGTGGGACCCACATGTGTGAAATCGTAAGGGAAAGTGACAACTCAGTGACCGTACACTGGATGAAAAGGACTGACAGTAGAGAGGTAGTAGTTTTAAAGTACATGTAGCAGGCAGGTTTGTCTTCTTACGTGTGTCTCACTGGAATTATTGCAGGATCACCGAGTTCCTGTTGTCGATGTCCTCTTCTTCTGCTCTCTCATCTTCACTGTCCACAGGCTCCACAGCTGCCTCAACACCTCCATCTGGACCATCCTCATGCAGAAAAAGTACCTGTCGTCGCAAAGCCAAGTTGTGAAGCATACAGCAGGCCACGATGATATGGCACACCTTCTTTGGTGAGTAGAATAGGGAACCACCTGTCATATGGAGGCACCGGAACCTGGCCTTCAGGAGGCCAAAGGTCCGCTCTATAATCCTCCTACTTCGCCCATGGGCCTCATTGTAGCGTTCCTCTGCCCATGTCCTGGGATTCCTCACTGGGGTCAGTAGCCATGACAGGTTGGTGTACCCAGAGTCACATGCAAATGTCGAAGGACAACTGTTAGACCCACACTAACCCGTAGGGACAACCCCACACCCAGACAACTAATCACACTGTATAGGGTCCATGTCCTCACCTAATAGCCACACACAGTGCTTCTGGAGTTGCCCCATCACATAAGGGATGATGCTATTCCTTAGAATGTAAGCATCATGCACTGAGCCAGGGAATTTGGCATTAACATGGGAGATGTACTGGTCTGCCAAACACACCATCTGCACATTCATCGAATGGTAACTCTTCCGGTTTCTGTACACATGTTCACTCCTGCGGGGGGGGGACCAAGGCCACATGTGTCCCATCAATGGCACCTATGATGTTGGGGATATTTCCCAGGGCATAGAAGTCACTTTTCACTGTAGGCAAATCCTCCACCTGAGGGAAAACGATGTAGCTCCACATGTGTTTCAGCAGGGCAGACAACACTCTGGACAACACGTTGGAAAACACAGGCTGGGACATCCCTGATGCTATGGCCACTGTTGTTTGAAATGACCCACTTGCAAGGAAATGGAGTACTGACAGCACCTGCACCTGAGGGGGGATTCCTGTGGGATGGCGTATAGCTGACATCAGGTCTGGCTCCAACTTGGCACACAGTTCCTGGAATGTGGCACGATCAAGTCTGTAGGTGATGATCACATGTCTTTTCTCTATTGTCGACAGGTCCACCAGTGGTCTGTACACCGGAGGATGACGCCATCTCCTCACATGCCCCAGCAGACGGTGCCTATGGAGGAGAACAGCGAGCACAGAGTCAACCAACTCTGAGGTACGTACACACAGCTTACTCAGAAAACTATTCATAAACCGAAATTTGCCTGTATGAGTGTTTAGCCAAGGCTTAGGTATGTGTGACGCAGTCAAAAATAAAGCCATGTGGGCCCCTGAAATGGCGGCTGCCTGACCTGTAAAGTGGGACAATGGGATATGAGGTAACTGCGCTGGTGTTGTACACCGTTGTGGTAGGCGGTCGAAGACCGCGGCGCAATTCTGCATTGGTTAACATAGGGCCCTATGGGTCCCAGGAGCCAATGACGATATACGCCGGTGGTGATGGTACGCACCGCCGTGGACGTGACCGCCATTTTCTCTCTGTTCAATCACTCGATACCTGATCTTCGACAGGAGAGGAACTACACTGCATGTGCTGCTGTGATCTCAGTCTGGAAGAGACAATGGCTCGTGCATCTGGGTAAAGGGCCCCTGCCACCAGTATGGAGGAGTTGGAGAAACTCTTGGATGGGGTCCTCTCCCAGTACACGCTACTCTACGGTCCTCCAGACAAACAGGTAAGTACACCGTTACCATGCTGTATGGGCAATGCCTGTGTGGAGTGGGGTGGATGAAAGATAGGGGGGGAGAATGAGGCGTGCATGATACGACAGTGAGTGCATGTGCGTCATGGCAAGGGTAGGGATGCGGACCAATGATTGTGATGGTGCAGTTGGTAATTACTTCTCTTTTTCCCCTGTACAATTCCTGTAGGTCAGCACCCACCAGAAGAAGGACATCTGGCGTGCCATCTTCAAGGAAGTCCGGACCCTGGGGGTCTACCACAGACGGAGCACCCACTGCCGTAAATGATGGGAGGACATTCGCTGTTGGAGCAAGAAGACGGCGGAGGCCCAGCTGGGGATGGACTCCCAACGTGGGAGAGGTGCCCGTCGCACCATGACCCCCCTGATGTTCAGGATCCTGGTGTTGGCGTACCCGGAGTTGGATGGGCGCTTGAGGGCATCACAGCAGCAACAAGTACACTCACATTCAGCTTATTCAGCGCGCATTGTAGGTGTCTGGGTGGGGGAGGTGGGCTGTGGGTTCCCCTAGGCCAGGACGAGTTTGCTAGTTAAGTCCCCTTTTTCAGGCAGTCCCTCTGTCACCCCACCCCACCTAGGTACACTGCCAACTACACCTAGTCAGGCTCCTGTGACATCCATGTGTGCAGAAATCGGACATAGCCTTGTAAGCCATGTCCCAGGGATTGAATAGTGGACCCCAAGTGCGTGGCGTAGTGCAGGGGGCTTCTGTGTCTGTCGTCTCTGCCAACGGTAGCGGTATTGCATGCACTGAACATGTCTTTCTTCTGTCCCCCCCTTTTTGTGCTCTCCCTGTACTTGTGTGCATTAGCATCATCAGGCGGAGGATCAGTGGCACCGGAGCAGGAGGGAGCTGCATCCCACATGGCCCTGGAGGGCGAGACCATGGACTCCGAATTCACCAGTGGGACGGAGGGCGAGGGGAGCTCCACGGCGGGGACAGGAGCTGACACCAGCGATACGGACTCCTCCTCTGATGGGAGCTCCCTTGCGGTGGCGGCCCCATCTGTGCCCACACATCTACAGGTACATGCCCCCTAACAGCACCGCACTCCCAGCAGCCCCTCAGCCTTTGCCCTGTGCCCGCTCACCCAGGAGGGTGGGCTTCACCTTCGCCACAGGCACCTCAGCCCTTGCCCCTGTCACCCCTGCTGGCCTCAGTGAGGAGGCCATTGACCTCCTCAGGTCCCTCACTGTTGGGCAGTCTACCATTTTGAATGCCATCTAGGGTGTAGAGAGGCAGTTGCGACAAACCAATGCATAACTGAAGGGCATTCATTCTGGTCAGGCAGCCCTTCAGCGAGCTTTTCAGACTCTGGCCTCAGCACTGATGGCAGCCATTATCCCTGTCTCTAGCCTCCCCCTCCAACTTCCTCCACCCAGACCCACACCCCTGTACCTCAGCCTATCCCAAGCACACCATCAGACCAGCATGCACACACCTCAACACACAAAGGAAGCTCAGGCAAACATAAGCACCACACATCCCACAGGCACTCACGCAAGCATCAGACACATGCAGACACACCAACATCCACTGCCTCCACTGTGTCCCCCTCCTCCTCGTCTCCCTCCTCCCTCCTTGTCTCGTCTCCACTCACACCTGCTGGCACCACATCTTCAGCCACTACGTCCATCAACAGCACACCCACCAGCACACCCCGCTCACGTGCAGTCACCACCCCCACTACCATTCACACATCCCCTGTATCCTCTCCCAGTGTGTCTGTGAGCCCACCTCCCAAGGTACACAAACGCAGCCACACACCCACCCAACAGCCATCCACCTCACGACAGCCTCCAGCCCATGCACCTTCACCCAAAGTCAGCAAACGCACACCTCCTACGACCACAACCTCTTCCTCCACTCCCAAACGCCCTCCAGCTACCCATCCCAGTGTTCCTAAGAAACTTTTCCTGGCCAGCCTTGACCTCTTTTCCTCACCTCCCCCACCCCTTCAGTCTCCTAGGGCCCGACTCTCCAGGTCCCAACCTAGCACCTCAGCCACAACATCGGCGGGACCAGTGATGCCAGTAGTCACCGGACTATGGAGTGCACCAGGCAGTGTGGCAAGGAGCCACAGCACGGACAGTCCCCCACCTGTCAAGCATCAAAAGTTGTCCAGTGCCCGGCTGGAGAGGGGAAAGACACCAGCCACCAAAGCCGCTCCCAGGGGTACAATTGGGATTGTGGAGACAGCTGCGACACCATGCAAGGTGGGGAAGGGGCACAAGAAAACCGGCAAGTCTGGGAAGATCAGCATGGTGGACAAGACCGCCATCAGCCCCGCTGCCCAGGAGCCGACCGCCAGCAGCCCCACTGCCCCTGACAGGACCGCCAGCAGCAGCCCCGTGGCCCAGGAGGCGACCGCCAGCAGCCCCACTGCCCCAGACTGGACCGCCAGCAGCAGCCCCGCTGCCCCACACAGGACGGCCAGCAGCAGCCCCACTGCCCAGGAGGCGACCGCCAGCAGCCCCACTGCCCCAGACAGGACCGCCAGCAGCAGTGCTGCTGCCCAGGAGGCGACTGCCGGCAGCCACACTGACCCAGACAGGACCGCCAGCAGCTGAACCGCTGCCAAAGACACCGCCGCCACAAGCACCGCTGCCAAGGACACCGCCGCCACAAGCACCGCTGCCAAGGACACCGCCGCCACAAGCACCACTGAACAGGACAAGACCGCAAGCAGCTGAACCGCTGCCAAAGACACCGCCGCTACAAGCACGGCAGGCCCATGAGCACCAAAAGCTCTGATTCTACTGAGGCCGCCACGAGCAGGATGAAGCACTCTGGGCACAAGGCCCCCTCCAGAACCAGTGGAGAGATACATCCACTACCTCAGTCCTTGGCAGGATGAAGCACTCTGGGCACAAGGCCCCCTCCAGAAACCAGTGTAGACTGTTATCAACTTGAGACACTGTGGCTTTGCACTCCCCAGGATTGAACAGTGGGCAAACCACCCACTGTAGAGACTTGAGAGACTGTGGCTTTGCACTCCCCAGGATTGAACAGTGGGCAACCCACCCACTGTAGAGACTTGAGAGACTGTGGCTTTGCAATCCCCAGGATTGAACAGTGGGCATACCACCCACTGTAGAGACTTGAGAGACTGTGGCTTTGAACTCCCCAGAATTGAACAGTGGGCAAACCTCCCACTGTAGAGACTTGGGAGACTGTGGCTTTGCAATCCCCAGGATTTAACAGTGGGCAACCCACCCACTGTAGAGACTTGAGAGACTGTGGCTTTGCACTCCCCAAGATTGAACAGTGGGCATGGGGCCGCCTCGTGGATTTGGCGTTGTGCACTCAATCGGCTGAGGTGCCCCCCCTTCCCTTCCCCCTGAGGTGCCTGTTTTATTTCTATCTGATGCCCCTGCAGTGTTCTCTCCATCTTGTTCGGGTATCTTGTGTGGGCCTCGCCCATGCCTTTTGGGCTCAGTGATCCACGGACTAAGATGGTGGACTCCCTTGGACTTGTGTTCTTGGTGTATTTAATTGTATATAGAATAAATGTATATATTTGTAAATATTTTTGATGTATGTAATTGAATATATCACAATTATTCGACTCATTTCCTTTGGTCCTTGCATTCTTCTAGGGGGGTTTCGGGGGTGTAACTGTGATGTATCAATATGTATTAGCGTGTGTGTTGTAGTGGGTGAGGGGTGGGGGTGTTGCGTGTGTGTGTCACTGTTTTTTCCCTCCCCTGTGCCGTAGGTGCAGTACTCACCGTTGTCTTTGCCGCCGGCGTTCGTGCTCCTGGTAGAGGAGCACGAAGATAAAGGCTGGTAAAATCTGGAGTTCCGGTTCCATGGCGTCCTGGTTCCTCGTGGGGTGTGCAGAGGTGAGTGTTTTCCCTTCAAAGTCCTGTTTCCGCTGTGTTTTTGTTTGCGGTGAATCTGCCCTGGAAAAGGTGGCGGATTGGTGGGTTGTAATACTGTGGGCGGTACAATGTCTCCCGCCTGTCTGTTGGCGGTTACCGCCGCAGTGTTTGTTTGTACCGCCGTGTCGGTCGTAGTGTTAAAGTGGCTGTCTATGTTGGCTTTTTCCGCCACGGTCGTAAGTCCATTTTTTTTACCGCCGGCCTGTTGGCGGTCTTACCGCCGCTTTAGCACCGACCGCCAGGGTTGTAATGACCACCTATGTGTGATCCAATTTGAGCGAGCCTGGTAATTGATGCTACTTAGTTCTGCTTGGTGCGTAGGCGCTTGCTTGGGCTAAGTGATTATTTAAGAAGTTATGCTTGCTGGCTCCTTTGTCGTCCTGTCACTAAGATAGTGATACTACTGTGGTGGTAGTAGTGAGAAACATATATCAGTGAGTTAGCGTAATCTGTGTCTTTCTTGTTATGTAACTCATACATTCCCAAGCAGTTATCCAGTGTCTTATGCAGGCACCTATGCATTGATAATGGAAACTGACTGCATTGGCCCATCAAAGGGGGTTGAGATTCACAAATGTGATTTGCGAAGCAAATATCATTAACTGCAATGCATTAGTATTTACAAATGTAGTTTATGAAATTAGAAATATGTCAACTCAATCATATAGGCATTAGGCAATCTGATACAGAAAAGTAATCAGTGATGTCACAGACTATGGGCCTGATTCTAACTTTGGAGGACGGTGTTAAACCGTCCCAAAAGTGGCGGATATACCACCTACCGTATTACGAGTCCATTATATCCTATGGAACTCGTAATACGGTAGGTGGTATATCCGCCACTTTTGGGACGGTTTAACACCGTCCTCCAAAGTTAGAATCAGGCCCTATGTATTGAGTGATGCAATATGTGATGTGATAAGCAGTGCATTACAGGGACACAAGTTATAGTTAGCTCAGATAACTATAACTGCTGAATTTCTCTGGTTTTGTAAAGTAAATTCAAGACCTAACTATAACATCCCTGTAACCTTTCATTTTTTCAGTGAATTTCTATGGTTTTTTTAACGTGAAGTTATTTAAATTACTATATGTTAATCCAACCACTGCTGTGCACAGCCTTTGGCTGTACACAGCGGGGGTTGGCCGCAGGACCTGGCATCTGGCCAGGACCTGCGGCCAAACCCCATAACCATCCGACACCGCGCCATGCACAGTCGAAGGATCTGTCTCTCTGGGTGTGAGAATAGGTGTGAGAGGGTGTCTTTGAGTGATGCGGACCAATGATTGTGATGGTGCAGTTGGTAATTACTTCTCTTTTTCCCCTGTACAATTCCTGTAGGTCAGCACCCACCAGAAGAAGGACATCTGGCGTGCCATCGTCAAGGAAGTCCGGACCCTGGGGGTCTACCACAGACGGAGCACCCACTGCCGTAAAAGATGGGAGGACATTCGCTGTTGGAGCAAGAAGACGGCGGAGGCCCAGCTGGGGATGGACTCCCAACGTGGGAGAGGTGCCCGTCGCACCATGACCCCCCTGATGTTCAGGATCCTGGTGTTGGCGTACCCGGAGTTGGATGGGCGCTTGAGGGCATCACAGCAGCAACAAGTACACTCACATTCAGCTGATTCAGCGCGCATTGTAGGTGTCTGGGTGGGGGAGGTGGGCTGTGGGTTCCCCTAGGCCAGGACGAGTTTGCTAGTTAAGTCCCCTTTTTCAGGCAGTCCCTCTGTCACCCCACCCCACCTAGGTACACTGCCAACTACACCTAGTCAGGCTCCTGTGACATCCATGTGTGCAGAAATCGGACATAGCCTTGTAAGCCATGTCCCAGGGATTGAATAGTGGACCCCAAGTGCGTGGCGTAGTGCAGGGGGCTTCTGTGTCTGTCGTCTCTGCCAACGGTAGCGGTATTGCATGCACTGAACATGTCTTTCTTCTGTCCCCCCCTTTTTGTGCTCTCCCTGTACTTGTGTGCATTAGCATCATCAGGCGGAGGATCAGTGGCACCGGAGCAGGAGGGAGCTGCATCCCACATGGCCCTGGAGGGCGAGACCATGGACTCCGAATTCACCAGTGGGACGGAGGGCGAGGGGAGCTCCACGGCGGGGACAGGAGCTGACACCAGCGATACGGACTCCTCCTCTGATGGGAGCTCCCTTGCGGTGGCGGCCCCATCTGTGCCCACACATCTACAGGTGCATGCCCCCTAACAGCACCGCACTCCCAGCAGCCCCTCAGCCTTTGCCCTGTGCCCGCTCACCCAGGAGGGTGGGCTTCACCTTCGCCACAGGCACCTCAGCCCTTGCCCCTGTCACCCCTGCTGGCCTCAGTGAGGAGGCCATTGACCTCCTCAGGTCCCTCACTGTTGGGCAGTCTACCATTTTGAATGCCATCTAGGGTGTAGAGAGGCAGTTGCGACAAACCAATGCATAACTGAAGGGCATTCATTCTGGTCAGGCAGCCCTTCAGCGAGCTTTTCAGACTCTGGCCTCAGCACTGATGGCAGCCATTATCCCTGTCTCTAGCCTCCCCCTCCAACTTCCTCCACCCAGACCCACACCCCTGTACCTCAGCCTATCCCAAGCACACCATCAGACCAGCATGCACACACCTCAACACACAAAGGAAGCTCAGGCAAACATAAGCACCACACATCCCACAGGCACTCACGCAAGCATCAGACACATGCAGACACAAAAACATCCATTGCCTCCACTGTGTCCCCCTCCTCCTCGTCTCCCTCCTCCCTCCTTGTCTCGTCTCCACTCACACCTGCTGGCACCACATCTTCAGCCACTACGTCCATCAACAGCACACCCACCAGCACACCCCGCTCACGTGCAGTCACCACCCCCACTACCATTCACACATCCCCTGTATCCTCTCCCAGTGTGTCTGTGAGCCCACCTCCCAGGGTACACAAACGCAGCCACACACCCACCCAACAGCCATCCACCTCACGACAGCCTCCAGCCCATGCACCTTCACCCAAAGTCAGCAAATGCACACCTCCTACAACCACAACCTCTTCCTCCACTCCCAAACGCCCTCCAGCTACCCATCCCAGTGTTCCTAAGAAACTTTTCCTGGCCAGCCTTGACCTCTTTTCCTCACCTCCCCCACCCCTTCAGTCTCCTAGGGCCCGACTCTCCAGGTCCCAACCTAGCACCTCAGCCACAACATCGGCGGGACCAGTGATGCCAGTAGTCACCGGATTATGGAGTGCACCAGGCAGTGTGGCAAGGAGCCACAGCACGGACAGTCCTCCACCTGTCAAGCATCAAAAGTTGTCCAGTGCCCGGCTAGAGAGGGGAAAGACACCAGCCACCAAAGCCGCTCCCAGGGGTACAATTGGGATTGTGGAGACAGCTGCGACACCATCCAAGGTGGGGAAGGGGCACAAGAAAACCGGCAAGTCTGGGAAGATCAGCATGGTGGACAAGACCGCCATCAGCCCCGCTGCCCAGGAGCCGACCGCCAGCAGCCCCACTGCCCCTGACAGGACCGCCAGCAGCAGCCCCGCTGCCCAGGAGGCGACCGCCAGCAGCCCCACTGCCCCAGACTGGACCACCAGCAGCAGCCCCGCTGCCCAACACAGGACGGCCAGCAGCAGCCCCACTGCCCAGGAGGCGACCGCCAGCAGCCCCACTGCCCCAGACAGGACCGTCAGCAGCAGCGCTGCTGCCCAGGAGGCGACTGCCGGCAGCCACACTGACCCAGACAGGACCGCCAGCAGCTGAACCGCTGCCAAAGACACCGCCTCCCTAAGCACCGCTGCCAAGGACACCGCCGCCACAAGCACCGCTGCCAAGGACACCGCCGCCACAAGCACCACTGAACAGGACAAGACCGCAAGCAGCTGAACCGCTGCCAAAGACACCGCCGCTACAAGCACGGCAGGCCCATGAGCACCAAAAGCTCTGATTCTACTGAGGCCGCCACGAGCAGGATGAAGCACTCTGGGCACAAGGCCCCCTCCAGAACCAGTGGAGAGATACATCCACTACCTCAGTCCTTGGCAGGATGAAGCACTCTGGGCACAAGGCCCCCTCCAGAAACCAGTGGAGACTGTTATCAACTTGAGACACTGTGGCTTTGCACTCCCCAGGATTGAACAGTGGGCAAACCACCCACTGTCGAGACTTGAGAGACTGTGGCTTTGCACTCCCCAGGATTGAACAGTGGGCAACCCACCCACTGTAGAGACTTGAGAGACTGTGGCTTTGCACTCCCCAGGATTGAACAGTCGGCAAACCACCCACTGTAGAGACTTGAGAGACTGTGGCTTTGAACTCCCCAGAATTGAACAGTGGGCAAACCTCCCACTGTAGAGACTTGGGAGACTGTGGCTTTGCAATCCCCAGGATTTAACAGTGGGCAACCCACCCACTGTAGAGACTTGAGAGACTGTGGCTTTGCACTCCCCAAGATTGAACAGTGGGCATGGGGCCCCCTCGTGGATTTGGCGTTGTGCACTCAATCGGCTGAGGTGCCCCCCCTTCCCTTCCCCCTGAGGTGCCTGTTTTATTTCTATCTGATGCCCCTGCAGTGTTCTCTCCGTCTTGTTCGGGTATCTTGTGTGGGCCTCGCCCATGCCTTTTGGGCTCAGTGATCCACGGACTAAGATGGTGGACTCCCTTGGACTTGTGTTCTTGGTGTATTTAATTGTATATAGTATAAATGTATATATTTGTAAATATTTTTGATGTATGTAATTGAATATATCACAATTATTCCACTCATTTCCTTTGGTCCTTGCATTCTTCTAGGGGGATTTGGGGGGTGTAACTGTGATGTATCAATATGTATTAGCGTGTGTGTTGTAGTGGGTGAGGGTGGGGGTGTTGCGTGTGTGTGTCACTGTTTTTTCCCTCCCCTGTGCCGTAGGTGCAGTACTCACCGTTGTCTTTGCCGCCGGCGTTCGTGCTCCTGGTAGAGGAGCACGAAGATAAAGGCTGGTAAAATCTGGAGTTCCGGTTCCATGGCGTCCTGGTTCCTTGTGGGGTGTGCAGAGGTGAGTGTTTTCCCTTCAAATTCCTGTTTCCGCTGTGTTTTTGTTTGCGGTGAATCTGCCCTGGAAAAGATGGCGGATTGGTGGGTTGTAATACTGTGGGCGGTACAATGTCTCCCGCCTGTCTGTTGGCGGTTACCGCCGCAGTGTTTGTTTGTACCGCCGTGTCGGTCGTAGTGTTAAAGTGGCTGTCTATGTTGGCTTTTTCCGCCACGGTCGTAAGTCCATTTTTTTTACCGCCGGCCTTTTGTCGGTCTTACCGCCGCTTTAGCACCGACCGCCAGGGTTGTAATGACCACCTATGTGTGATCCAATTTGAGCGAGCCTGGTAATTGATGCTACTTAGTTCTGCTTGGTGCGTAGGCGCTTGCTTGGGCTAAGTGATTATTTAAGAAGTTATGCTTGCTGGCTCCTTTGTCGTCCTGTCACTAAGATAGTGATACTACTGTGGTGGTAGTAGTGAGCAACATATATCAGTGAGTTAGCGTAATCTGTGTCTTTCTTTTTATGTAACTCATACTTTCCCAAGCAGTTATCCAGTGTCTTATGCAGGCACCTATGCATTGATAATGGAAACTGACTGCATTGGCCCATCAAAGGGGGTTGAGATTCACAAATGTGATTTGTGAAGCAAATATCATTAACTGCAATGCATTAGTATTTACAAATGTAGTTTATGAAATTAGAAATATGTCAACTCAATCATATAGGCATTAGGCAATCTGATACAGAAAAGTAATCAGTGATGTCACAGACTATGTATTGAGTGATGCAATATGTGATGTGATAAGCAGTGCATTACAGGGACACAAGTTATAGTTAGCTCAGATAACTATAACTGCTGAATTTCTCTGGTTTTGTAAAGTAAATTCAAGACCTAACTATAACATCCCTGTAACCTTTCTTTTTTTAGTGAATTTCTATGGTTTTTTTAACGTGAAGTTATTTAAATTACTATAAGTTAATCCAACCACTGCTGTGCACAGCCTTTGGCTGTACACAGCGGGGGTTGGCCGCAGGACCTGGCATCTGGCCAGGACCTGCGGCCAAACCCCATAACCATCCGACACCGCGCCATGCACAGTCGAAGGATCTGTCTCTCTGGATGTGAGAATAGGTGTGAGAGGGTGTCTTTGAGTGATGCGGACCAATGATTGTGATGGTGCAGTTGGTAATTACTTCTCTTTTTCCCCTGTACAATTCCTGTAGGTCAGCACCCACCAGAAGAAGGACATCTGGCGTGCCATCGTCAAGGAAGTCCGGACCCTGGGGGTCTACCACAGACGGAGCACCCACTGCCGTAAAAGATGGGAGGACATTCGCTGTTGGAGCAAGAAGACGGCGGAGGCCCAGCTGGGGATGGACTCCCAACGTGGGAGAGGTGCCCGTCGCACCATGACCCCCCTGATGTTCAGGATCCTGGTGTTGGCGTACCCGGAGTTGGATGGGCGCTTGAGGGCATCACAGCAGCAACAAGTACACTCACATTCAGCTGATTCAGCGCGCATTGTAGGTGTCTGGGTGGGGGAGGTGGGCTGTGGGTTCCCCTAGGCCAGGACGAGTTTGCTAGTTAAGTCCCCTTTTTCAGGCAGTCCCTCTGTCACCCCACCCCACCTAGGTACACTGCCAACTACACCTAGTCAGGCTCCTGTGACATCCATGTGTGCAGAAATCGGACATAGCCTTGTAAGCCATGTCCCAGGGATTGAATAGTGGACCCCAAGTGCGTGGAGTAGTGCAGGGGGCTTCTGTGTCTGTCGTCTCTGCCAACCGTAGCGGTATTGCATGCACTGAACATGTCTTTCTTCTGTCCCCCCCTTTTTGTGCTCTCCCTGTACTTGTGTGCATTAGCATCATCAGGCGGAGGATCAGTGGCACCGGAGGAGGAGGGAGCTGCATCCCACATGGCCCTGGAGGGCGAGACCATGGACCCCGAATTCACCAGTGGGACGGAGGGCGAGGGGAGCTCCACGGCGGGGACAGGAGCTGACACCAGCGATACGGACTCCTCCTCTGATGGGAGCTCCCTTGCGGTGGCAGCCCCATCTGTGCCCACACATCTACAGGTACATGCCCCCTAACAGCACCGCACTCCCAGCAGCCCCTCAGCCTTTGCCCTGTGCCCGCTCACCCAGGAGGGTGGGCTTCACCTTCGCCACAGGCACCTCAGCCCTTGCCCCTGTCACCCCTGCTGGCCTCAGTGAGGAGGCCATTGACCTCCTCAGGTCCCTCACTGTTGGGCAGTCTACCATTTTGAATGCCATCTAGGGTGTAGAGAGGCAGTTGCGACAAACCAATGCATAACTGAAGGGCATTCATTCTGGTCAGGCAGCCCTTCAGCGAGCTTTTCAGACTCTGGCCTCAGCACTGATGGCAGCCATTATCCCTGTCTCTAGCCTCCCCCTCCAACTTCCTCCACCCAGACCCACACCCCTGTACCTCAGCCTATCCCAAGCACACCATCAGACCAGCATGCACACACCTCAACACACAAAGGAAGCTCAGGCAAACATAAGCACCACACATCCCACAGGCACTCACGCAAGCATCAGACACATGCAGACACACCAACATCCATTGCCTCCACTGTGTCCCCCTCCTCCTCGTCTCCCTCCTCCCTCCTTGTCTCGTCTCCACTCACACCTGCTGGCACCACATCTTCAGCCACTACGTCCATCAACAGCACACCCACCAGCACACCCCGCTCACGTGCAGTCACCACCCCCACTACCATTCACACATCCCCTGTATCCTCTCCCAGTGTGTCTGTGGGCCAACCTCCCAAGGTACACAAACGCAGCCACACACCCACCCAACGGCCATCCACCTCACGACAGCCTCCAGCCCATGCACCTTCACCCAAAGTCAGCAAATGCACACCTCCTACAACCACAACCTCTTCCTCCACTCCCAAACGCCCTCCAGCTACCCATCCCAGTGTTCCTAAGAAACTTTTCCTGACCAGCCTTGACCTCTTTTCCTCACCTCCCCCACCCCTTCAGTCTCCTAGGGCCCGACTCTCCAGGTCCCAACCTAGCACCTCAGCCACAACACCGGCGGGACCAGTGATGCCAGTAGTCACCGGATTATGGAGTGCACCAGGCAGTGTGGCAAGGAGCCACAGCACGGACAGTCCCCCACCTGTCAAGCATCAAAAGTTGTCCAGTGCCCGGCTGGAGAGGGGAAAGACACCAGCCACCAAAGCCGCTCCCAGGGGTACAATTGGGATTGTGGAGACAGCTGCGACACCATCCAAGGTGGGGAAGGGGCACAAGAAAACCGGCAAGTCTGGGAAGATCAGCATGGTGGACAAGACCGCCATCAGCCCCGCTGCCCAGGAGCCGACCGCCAGCAGCCCCACTGCCCCTGACAGGACCGCCAGCAGCAGCCCCGCTGCCCAGGAGGCGACCGCCAGCAGCCCCACTGCCCCAGACTGGACCGCCAGCAGCAGCCCCGCTGCCCCACACAGGACGGCCAGCAGCAGCCCCACTGCCCAGGAGGCGACCGCCAGCAGCCCCACTGCCCCAGACAGGACCGCCAGCAGCAGCGCTGCTGCCCAGGAGGCGACTGCCGGCAGCCACACTGACCCAGACAGGACCGCCAGCAGCTGAACCGCTGCCAAAGACACCGCCTCCACAAGCACCACTGCCAAGGACACCGCCGCCACAAGCACCGCTGCCAAGGACACCGCCGCCACAAGCACCACTGAACAGGACAAGACCGCAAGCAGCTGAACCGCTGCCAAAGACACCGCCGCTACAAGCACGGCAGGCCCATGAGCACCAAAAGCTCTGATTCTACTGAGGCCGCCACGAGCAGGATGAAGCACTATGGGCACAAGGCCCCCTCCGGAACCAGTGGAGAGATACATCCACTACCTCAGTCCTTGGCAGGATGAAGCACTCTGGGCACAAGGCCCCCTCCAGAAACCAGTGGAGACTGTTATCAACTTGAGACACTGTGGCTTTGCACTCCCCAGGATTGAACAGTGGGCAAACCACCCACTGTAGAGACTTGAGAGACTGTGGCTTTGCACTCCCCAGGATTGAACAGTGGGCAACCCACCCACTGTAGAGACTTGAGAGACTGTGGCTTTGCACTCCCCAGGATTGAACAGTGGGCAAACCACCCACTGTAGAGACTTGAGAGACTGTGGCTTTGAACTCCCCAGAATTGAACAGTGGGCAAACCTCCCACTGTAGAGACTTGGGAGACTGTGGCTTTGCAATCCCCAGGATTTAACAGTGGGCAACCCACCCACTGTAGAGACTTGAGAGACTGTGGCTTTGCACTCCCCAAGATTGAACAGTGGGCATGGGGCCCCCTCGTGGATTTGGCGTTGTGCACTCAATCGGCTGAGGTGCCCCCCCTTCCCTTCCCCCTGAGGTGCCTGTTTTATTTCTATCTGATGCCCCTGCAGTGTTCTCTCCGTCTTGTTCGGGTATCTTGTGTGGGCCTCGCCCATGCCTTTTGGGCTCAGTGATCCACGGACTAAGATGTGGACTCCCTTGGACTTGTGTTCTTGGTGTATTTAATTGTATATAGTATAAATGTATATATTTGTAAATATTTTTGATGTATGTAATTGAATATATCACAATTATTCAATTCATTTCCTTTGGTCCTTGCATTCTTCTAGGGGGGTTTGGGGGGTGTAACTGTGATGTATCAATATGTATTAGCGTGTGTGTTGTAGTGGGTGAGGGTGGGGGTGTTGCGTGTGTGTGTCACTGTTTTTTCCCTCCCCTGTGCCGTAGGTGCAGTACTCACCGTTGTCTTTGCCGCCGGCGTTCGTGCTCCTGGTAGAGGAGCACGAAGATAAAGGCTGGTAAAATCTGGAGTTCCGGTTCCATGGCGTCCTGGTTCCTCGTGGGGTGTGCAGAGGTGAGTGTTTTCCCTTCAAAGTCCTGTTTCCGCTGTGTTTTTGTTTGCGGTGAATCTGCCCTGGAAAAGGTGGCGGATTGGTGGGTTGTAATACTGTGGGCGGTACAATGTCTCCCGCCTGTCTGTTGGTGGTTACCGCCGCAGTGTTTGTTTGTACTGCCGTGTCGGTCGTAGTGTTAAAGTGGCTGTCTATGTTGGCTTTTTCCGCCACGGTCGTAAGTCCATTTTTTTTACCGCCGGCCTGTTGGCGGTCTTACCGCCGCTTTAGCACCGACCGCCAGGGTTGTAATGACCACCTATGTGTGATCCAATTTGAGCGAGCCTGGTAATTGATGCTACTTAGTTCTGCTTGGTGCGTAGGCGCTTGCTTGGGCTAAGTGATTATTTAAGAAGTTATGCTTGCTGGCTCCTTTGTCGTCCTGTCACTAAGATAGTGATACTACTGTGGTGGTAGTAGTGAGCAACATATATCAGTGAGTTAGCGTAATCTGTGTCTTTCTTTTTATGTAACTCATACATTCCCAAGCAGTTATCCAGTGTCTTATGCAGGCACCTATGCATTGATAATGGAAACTGACTGCATTGGCCCATCAAAGGGGGTTGAGATTCACAAATGTGATTTGTGAAGCAAATATCATTAACTGCAATGCATTAGTATTTACAAATGTAGTTTATGAAATTAGAAATATGTCAACTCAATCATATAGGCATTAGGCAATCTGATACAGAAAAGTAATCAGTGATGTCACAGACTATGTATTGAGTGATGCAATATGTGATGTGATAAGCAGTGCATTACAGGGACACAAGTTATAGTTAGCTCAGATAACTATAACTGCTGAATTTCTCTGGTTTTGTAAAGTAAATTCAAGACCTAACTATAACATCCCTGTAACCTTTCTTTTTTTCAGTGAATTTCTATGGTTTTTTTAACGTGAAGTTATTTAAATTACTATATGTTAATCCAACCACTGCTGTGCACAGCCTTTGGCTGTACACAGCGGAGGTTGGCCGCAGGACCTGGCATCTGGCCAGGACCTGCGGCCAAACCCCATAACCATCCGACACCGCGCCATGCACAGTCGAAGGATCTGTCTCTCTGGGTGTGAGAATAGGTGTGAGAGGGTGTCTTTGAGTGTGAGAGTGTCTGGGTGTGAGAGTGGGCACGTAAAGGGCTGCGTTGTCCTGTGAGTGAAAGTGTGACCTTCTCAGTGGATCTGTGAGCAGTTGCATCAGTGTCTGAGTGGGTCTGTGAATGGGTGCGTCAGAGTTTTCACCCCCTAATTCTATCCCCCAGGACCATTGCACGGTTCATAAAATGGCAACCACAACTTTCTGCACAGGTTGCAGCCAGCCAATCACACTGCTGCTTCTGGCACGCAGAGTCACAACACTTCCCGTAGGAGTTGTGATGGATCTGCATCCCCATATTTACTCATTTGTTTTCCACTTAATTACAGAAAAAACGTTGAATGGATTGGCACCAAATAACAAAAAGGTCACTTTCTGGACTAGGACGTTTATTAATAGGTATCTGAGGGGCCCTTTATGACCTTGAAAAGAATAAAACCCATTTTTTTGTCACAATTGCGGAGACATGACACTGTTGCAGTGCTCAGCATGGTCCCCAATGTAACGCTGTGAAGGAGGTGTGAGACCTCCTGAAAAAAATAAAAAAATAATGATTCACACACTCACTCATACACTAATACTCGCAGTCAGACCCATTCAGACACCCACTCACAGCCCCAGTCAGACACTTATTCATCCACTCAAAGATCTAGTCAGACACCCACTCACAGACCCACACACAGTACAGCATACCCACTCAAAGACCTATTGAAGAGGATATGCTAATTAGAAATTATTAATGAATGTCTATGTGTTTTGATTAACAAAAAGTTCATAGAGAAATTAATTGTAGAGAAAATAATGTGCAGACAAGCAATGTCTGTTTCAAAAGAATAGATGCAGGCTAGACAACTTGCTTGTGTTTGAAGTATTAGCTAAAAAATGGATCTAAGTTTTGGCATGACCTTTCCTACTGTGAGAGGAGAAAAAGGCTCGTTCCAGCAAGTCAAACGGCGTCAAGAGGTGAAATTCAATATTATTTCTGCTCTATTCTCCCAAATGAATCAGAAACTTAATCCCTGCTATGGAACCATGGAGCACAGAAATATTTAAGAGAGTAAGATTGTTTATTTAGCATTTGTTCAGTTTGAGTACACGATCTATGTCTGTAAATGTCCTGGACCAACCAAGGTTTCTGAAAACCCTACTTAAAAAAAGAGAGAGAGGTAACCTTTCGGTGAACCAGTGCTCTTATTTTTAACCCGACACTGTAAATAGCTGTTACAGATTGCAAACATTCAGTCTTTACAAGTACCAGCCATCAGGTGTTATTCTTTCAAATGCATTTTAGTGCTGGTGGTCACATCACCACACTAAAATCAATTTGTCACGTATTGTAGCGCCCTGGAACCACCCCACGAGGCCCGCCGTACGAGGAGGTGCATTCAAGCAGCGTGTGTGTTGTGTTGCTTCGAGGACATGATGTAGTTCACAATAAAATGGCATTGCTTGTTTACTTATTTATTATTCACTTCACCCCGTCATCAATACTCCATTCAGGTGCTGGAGAAGCAGGGAAATCACCTTCAGTCAGCCGGCGCTCTGGTCCTCTGTTAGCATGTTGTCTTCATAAACAATTATCAGACAGTCCCTCACGTAGATCCGCAGGCGGCACCTTGTCTGCTGTGTTTTTCCGGCAAGGCACCTTCCACACTGATCACGTATTGTGTGATTGGCCTTGTTAACGTACGACAATGGAGAAGGTCGCACTCACTAGAAGTGAGGAAGGACTGTTTTCCAAGTTCTGCCGGCCTGGTCCACCTCAACAGCCCCAGGAAGACATCGGGCAGACACATGAAATGACCACGACACTCGCTTAAAGGGGTAAAAGGCCGCTTTAATAGAACAGGTCTGGCAAAATTACAACCTTGGCATAATAGCCTCACAAAACTACCCAATCCTCACTAATACAAAATTCATCACCTAACCCCTCCCCCTCCCTCTAAAATGACCCCACTGCACTACCCCTTGTCCCATCCCCACCTTGACTCGACCAACCATTGACCCATGTGTCCTGCAGTCACCTTCTCCAGTTCCCCTTGTCTGTGCAAACTCCCTGCCCTCTCATCTTTCTGATCTACCCCTTCCCCCCCAAAAGGCCACTTTATTAAACATAGAAAACCCCACCAGACCCGCCTATCAGCGGCAAAAATAAAAAACCACCCCCCCCCTTATTCACATATCTATGCCGTTGTCATCATAATGAAAAACAAAATAAAACAGAGTTGGTACCTATCCCATTCTAGCAAAAGTTAAATTTCAAACCCCAAAACAAAAACTCCTTAACAAACGTAATGTTCAAATCTACAAAAAACCACCTAAACGCAACACTAATATCTAACAAAAATTACAGGGAGGGCGGGCGGGCACAAAAACAAAACGCCCACTGGGTGTGACTACGGCCAAAGAGGCCTCCCACACCGAGCCCTTGCTCTTTATCCTCCCACCTAAGCCACCGCCCCATCCTGTCCAGCCAACCAATCCCCGTTCGTGATCGTGGTTCATACCACGTCAGCCCGATAAGCCCGGGGGGAGACCGGGCAAGCCCATTGCTCCCCCCAAGCCCACATCGGGCAGACACATGAAATGACCACGACACTCGCTTAAAGGGGTAAAAGGCCGCTTTAATAGAACAGGTCTGGCAAAATTACAACCTTGGCATAATAGCCTCACAAAACTACCCAATCCTCACTAATACAAAATTCATCACCTAACCCCTCCCCCTCCCTCTAAAATGACCCCACTGCACTACCCCTTGTCCCATCCCCACCTTGACTCGACCAACCATTGACCCATGTGTCCTGCAGTCACCTTCTCCAGTTCCCCTTGTCTGTGCAAACTCCCTGCCCTCTCATCTTTCTGATCTACCCCTTCCCCCCCAAAAGGCCACACAGGAAAACCCGCACAGGCGTTTTCCTGCCCCACCCAAAAATTTTTACTTATCCCATAAGTTTTCGCCCAATAACTTAGCAATCAACGACCTAAGTTCTAACAAGTAATGCTCATTACCCAAAAACGATAAGTGAACCCCATCCTGCCGAAACAATTCTACATCAGAAACCCCAATATTCTCATGTGTAAGCACCGAAAAACCTTGATCCTTACAAAAACTCCTCATTTCCCTGTTCACCTTTTTTCGTTGCTTCTCAATTCCTTTAAAAGAATAAGCACCCCTCCAAACCCTTCTAGGTACAAAACTCGTCCAAACAATATGTGTACCTGACCAACGCTCTTTGATCCTACATAAATCTAACTTCATCGCCTTCAACAAACCAATGCCCGAAAGCGCAACCAAATCATTTTCACCCAAGTGTAAAACTAATACATCAGGACAAACACCACGATCAAACCTTTTTGCCAAAATGTACAGCAACTCCCCCCATCTCATGCCACTCTTACCTACCCAACTAAGCTTTATTCTGGCCCCATCCAGCCCCAATTGCCTTCCAAAATGCCGCGATGCCGCTTGCTTCTCCGCCCAGCAAACGAAGGAGTGACCCACGATCCAAACGGCACAAACCTTGTCCGGCCCCCCGACGCAACCTACAAGAGAAATATGTTAATACACATCTTAAATTATAACAATCAAAACATACAGAAAAAATTGGCAGAGAGCATTTGTAAAAGAGCGGTACAGCAAATCAGCAACACTTGTACAAAACTACCCATACATAAAAAACTCCCAAGAAATACCTAACTACTGCTTAAACGAGCGCACATACCTCTGAAAAGATCTAGACCTCCACCTGCCTAATTGCTTAATTGACTGATCTGATTCACCTTGTCTCCTCGCTTCCGTCGCAGCCCCGATCCTAAAAGAGTGTGTACCGTAACTACTAGGGTCTAAACCCAATCTCCTAACTGCCATCCTTAAAACTGCTAAAAACTGTGATGCTAACAGCGGCGAACCATCCTGATGAATAAATACAAACCTGTAATAATGTAACCGTAATGCCATGAAAGACAACCAACAACTCACTGGACAGTCCTTGGATCGTGATGCCTTCAATAACAGCTCTTGGCCCCTGCCCAGCTGGTCCCCTTTGGAAAAAGGTAACCATATGCAAACTCCTTGAACACTCACATGCACGTTCTCCAATATAAGCCCCTGCCTCCCTTTTAACCCTAAAAGCTCCGAAATCCTAAAAGCCCCATGAAACAACCAGGACATGCAAAGAGAAATTAAAGAGACCTCCCACTCAGAAAAACAGACTTCCCCCAAACACCCCAACAGAGGCCTCAGCAAATCATGAGTTATAGGACGCCTCCTATCACACCTCACCCCACCCACCCTGGCCCAACCAGCTAAAATTCTCTTACATAACTCACCCTCCACCGGATCGTACCCCCAAAAATACTTACCATAAAAAGAAACCCCTGATAACTTACCCGAAATAGTCACTGCAGCCAGACCTAACTCAATCTGTTGCATAATGAATCGAACTGCATCGTCCTGTCTCTTATATATAACATCAGTCTCACCCCACCTACGTACCGCACCTGAATCCAGAAAATCCAACCATGCCTGACAGTAAGTCCTCCTCGTCGATGGAGCTATTGATTGCTGAACTAACTCCAACATCCTCACTCTCCTAGATCCCACAACTCCCCAGGTATAACTGTCTTCCGAACATCTGCTCCCGGCGCCAAACCACGAAATCTCTGCCACTGAAATCGAGATAAAGCATCAGCGATGTTATTAAAAACACCAGGCACGTGTCTAGCTTTGAACAAGATATTGAACTTCAAACAGTTCAGCAAGAAAATCCTCAATAATTTCAGCACTTTCTCATCTTTTGCCTTCTGTGAATTAACCAAATGTACTACGGCCTGATTGTCTACATTAAAAACTACATTCCTGTTGGCTAAAAACCGGCCCCAAAGCACCAACGCAACCACTAAAGGAAAAAATTCTAAAAATGCAATGCTAAACTTCGACTGTTTCCATTTAGCGGGCCAAGCCTCCGCTGCCCAATGACCGTCCCAAAATAGACCAAAACCATGAGCACCAGAGGCATCTGAAAAAATCTGAACGTGCCAAAACCAACTTTCATCTTCCACTAACATAGTCACACCGTTGAATTCCTTCAAAAACTCGATCCACATCTTCAAATCATCCTTAATACTTGCCCGAAGGCGAATGTGGTGAAGTGGTAAAACAGCTCCCCGCATGGAAAAACCAAGCCTGCGACAAAATGCCCTGCCAACCCTAACCACCTTGCAGGCAAAATTCAAATGACCAAGCAATGATTGTGCCTGCCGCAACTCAATCTTTGGTTTTGCCACTGCCTCCTCCAACAAAGAAATCAAATGTTGCACTTTGTTTTCAGGCAACCTCACTTCCATTCTTTCCGAATCCAGTTCTATACCCAAAAAGGTAAGACATGACACAGGCCCTTCTGTCTTGTCACTCGCCAATGGAACACCAAATCTGGACATCAACTTCTCAAAATCCTGCAATGCTCTGCCACAACCGCCAGACCCAGACTTGCCAACAAAAAAGAAATCATCTAAATAATGGGTCACCAAAGAACCGCGGCTGCAAAATAAAAAACACCATTCCAAAAATGAGCTAAACATCTCGAACAAAGAACAAGAAACTGAACAACCCATAGGCAACATCCTGTCCACATATATGGCCTCCTCAAATTGCATGCCCAACAAAGAAAAATCATCTGGGTGCACCGGCAACAAACGAAATGCTGACTCCACATCTGACTTCGCCATCTCTGCGCCTTTTCCACATTTTCGTACCAAGGCAATAGCCTCATCCACAGATGCATAATGCACCTTTGAATCTTCTGCAGCGATGAAATCATTTATAGAGGCCCCCGCCGGCCAAGACAAATGATGTATCAACCTAAATTCCCCATCCTGTTTCTTCGGAACCACACCTAGCGGGGAAATAGTCAAATTTGACAGCGGCCAATCTAAAAAGGGGCCAACAATCCTGCCTAAATTCACTTCTTTTCCCAGCTTTGTTCTCACAACTTCTGGATGCTCTCTTGCTGACTTCAAATTATTAGCCCATCTCCTCAACCTCAAACCTTGGTAACGTAACCTGAAACCTTCTATAAAGCCATCCAACAAATGTTTAGCATCGTCCCTCCTTGGATAAAACTGCAACCAATAAGCCATAACGTCCCATTTAATAGGAGTAGGACCCTTTTCCTGCAACTTGCTGTGTAAATCCTCTACCCCTGTCCCCTCCTCTTGACGATTGCACGTGCCAAGACCCTTGCATCCCACCAAAACATTGTGACACAGGGTGTCTCCCCCCACAATTGGAGCAGTCATGTCTAAATTTGCATTGTTGCCTGTTACAAAACCCGCTGTTAAAAGACCAACAGGACCCATTTGCTTGGAATTGCCCTCTATGCCCGAAACCCACCCCAACTTGGGTGGGACGCCCTTGAAAGGGTTTATATTGCACCGGCAAACCACTTGCTGTATGCATCGTTGGCGCGTTTCTTGCAGTCCTTAACCACTGCATCCATAATTCACTATCAATTTCTCCCCACAATTTAGATGCATCCATTGCCTTCCTTGCTCTAAATTCTTCATCATACCTGAACCAACCAAAACCTCCAAAATCCATTTGAGCTCTCCGAACCACGTCCATGTATTTCAATAACGCTACAAAAGAATCTTGCTGCTTTTCACAATAAACACTTGCATAAATCAAAAAAGCCAAAGTCCAATTCTCTATCGTATTTGGAACTCGAGGTCTCCTAGCTAGCTCCCATTCTTCTTCTTTTGACCCTTCTTTTGCCTGAACCTCCCTATGCAATAATTTGAAAACATCAATAAACTCCCCTTTCCAGATCTTGTCTTTCAAATGCTGAGTGAGATGCGCCCCCAAAGGCATCGACACTCCCATGTAAGGCAACTTCTTTAACTTATTACCACTCACCGTCACGTCCCCACTAGAAATAGCACCCGACTTACCACCCACACCTGCTTCATCCTTTTCTAATGACTTATCAACGTTACCCCCACTTACTTCCTTCTTGCCTTCCGTTTCAGTGACCGCACTCACTTGAATCGCAGCATCCACCTTGTTTTGCAGCTCCTTGGAGCCCCTTGCAACATTAGAAACATTAGCCCGACTCAACTTCCCCGAAATATCACCACCACCATGAACGCCTCCCTCCTCACCTCTAGGTAAGCTGCCCGCTGTTCTCTCCTGACGATGAACTGGAACATGGCCGCCCTGAACCCCAAGCGGCTCTTCATCTGCCACTACTACTCTCTTCTTCGACATGACAGGCACCTCCACTTCTTCGTAATCGAGTAATTCTTCATCCAACCCAGCCCAATCATCACCAGCGCTCTGGCTAGTGGATGGCTGAGCCGCCACTGAAACTTCTGCATCCCTCGAAGTCGGATGGACCGCTCCTGATCGCACCCTCCCTTCAGGCCGATGTTTTGAAGGCGCCCGGACCTTCACCGGCAAGCTCTTATCACCAACAATCCGCCCAGATTGCCGATATATCGCCTGCACCCCATGCTCGCCCGAAACATGCGATGTGTCACACCCAGATGTACCCTCATTAACAAGTTGCCGACTATCTAAACCCACATAAACCTTATCCAGCATGCCCGAAATCCCAGCCTCACTACATACTATACCTTTAAACACTGCCCCACTGTCATCCACTAGCTCCACCTGCTCACCTAATTGAAATGCATCCTGATTATTAATTTCCCATGACTGAACCTTATGTATCATTGTACTGACCAATCTAGGGGTCCAATGTATCAACCTGTTTTTCATTGAGCCATGAGAAACCCGCGTACCACCCAAAACCGGGTCTAAAATCCTTCTGTCAGCTTCTTGCAATTCTTCTTCGCTGTCAATAATGACTACCACCTCATTAATTAACTGTGAACCAGCATTTACAGGCACATCTGGCTTGCCCACTACTGTTTCACTTATGACCGGCATCGATTGAAACTTTTTTCTGGGCGCCGCCATCTTGCGAGAGCCTGCTAACGTCCTTTCCTCGTCCTTCCTTGAATCTTGCTCAGCGCCTCTTTCTACGGGCGATTGGGCTTGTAAGCGCGCGCTCACTTGCACCTGCGCGCCTTTTCCCTGCGCCACCATGCGGCCCGCACTTGCTACCGCAGGCCTAGTCAGAGCGCTGCGGCCGCCTGACGAAATTCTCCTCACAAATGACGAACCTCTCCGCCGGGGCAAATACCCCCCTCGTCTCCCTCGTGACCTTGACGCCGAAACCGACAGCAAGGAAGTATTAGTATCAGACCCCAAATCAGGTGAGTGACAGACCTTCCGACCCTCAACACTTTTTCGTAAAAACTTCTGTCCCGATTTAGGGGGAGAACAAGCAGCCACTGCGGCTGACACACTCTCTGCCGAACGACGTTTCGGTCTTCTCAAACCCACCCAAGCCTCCTCTAATACACCCTCTTTTTTTAAATCCTCCCTTCCTTCGTCTTGTAAAACTTTTAACGCCATAACCACTTTACTAGGCTCCATTGTCACAAATTCAAATAAAATTATTAAAATTAGCCTAACTCCACCCAATAACTCCTCAAAACACACCCCCTCTCTTGCAAATAAACGCCTACCTAGAACACTTTCACAAAAACAAAACGCCCACTGGGTGTGACAACGGCCAAAGAGGCCTCCCACACCGAGCCCTTGCTCTTTATCCTCCCACCCAAGCCACCGCCCCATCCTGTCCAGCCAACCAATCCCCGTTCGTGATCGTGGTTCATACCACGTCAGCCCGATAAGCCCGGGGGGAGACCGGGCAAGCCCATTGCTCCCCCCAAGCCCCCATTGTCGCTGAACTTATATCTCAGAGGGCAATGAACGAACTCTTAGCAGCAGTGCATTGAGCCTTTGCCAGAGCTTCTGCCCGCCTAAAACCTGTGCGACACCAGCAGTAGGTACCAGCATCATTAGGCCGCAATTAGAGGCCAGCAGGATGATCAAATGAACGACCCACGGCTTTGAGACCACGAATGCGGAAGTACTTGTTGCAGAGGCCACCCATCGAAGGGGGCATACTGGGCCGGCGCCGTAACGGCAGCCTTAGTCCCTCAAGGACCGGCCTGACCAGTTGGTGGCCAGATGGTGGACACATCAAAGGTAGCACCCTCCCTCCCCCTCGGGCAATGGCCCGAAGGTGGCGAGGCGCGTCGGGTGAGCCGAGGCTCAGGGCCAATGTGGACTGAGAGTTATTCAACCCCCTCCCCCCGCCCTCCCCCCCAATAAGGGGATGGCAGTTCGCATGTGAGTGGGGTCTTAGCATGCAGTTATAAAGCATGTTGTCCCCTCAAATCCACATTACGTTGAACGGGGACAGCGCGCATGATGCAGGAAGGACAGCGACATACCGAGAAGGACATCTGCAGTCGGCAGAAATGATCCTAGGTGGTAGAAGTCCACGTTTACCAGTGGAGTCCCGTCGAGCTGGTCTGGGGCCCAAAGGTCAGCTGCATCGCAGCAGCGATGCAAGTCCTTCCCCCAGAACGAAGACTGGAGTTGGTATCCAGCAGATAGGCATTTGGTGTTTTCGAGTTGCCATCCTTTAAAATCGGTGTGGCAGCAGACGACTGGCTTGCGAGGTGACGCGACTCTGCAAAGTGAGAGCGACCTGGGAGTATCAATAGCGGAGCAGTTTTTTGCAGCTCTGGCCCTAATGCTAAGCCACCTGGTCAGAAGGTGAGCCTGCATCTCATAGTAGGTGGGGAACTTGATGCTGCCTTGTTTTATACTGTGCAAGCGTGAGGGAAGCCCACCTTTTTGAACCTTTTCGTAGTGTGTCCTGGGTTTCGTCCTGGCAGATGGCTCAGCTAAAGTCACTCATAGGGAGGCTTGGCTAGCCGGCAGCAGAGGCAGGAAGAGCCACTCTTAAAGGGGAAAGCGCAGATTTGGCGCACAAACCATTTCTCGGAAATTAAAAAAAAAAGTATATATATATATATAAATATACACACAAGCGCGGACAATACAGTGGCGAGTGCTTGCTTTTGAAAGCACCACAAGATTTAGGCGGTCATTCTGACTGCGGCAGGCGGCGGTCGCCGCCCGCCATGCGGGCACCGCCAAATGGCCGCTCCGCTTTCAGGAGACCACGGATGCCATTCTGGCTTTCCCGCTGGGCCGGCGGGTGACCACCAAAAGGCCGCCCGCCGGCCCAGCGGGAAAGCCCCTGCAACATAGAAGCCGGCTCCGAATGGAGCCGGCGGTGTTGCAGGGGTGCGACGGGTGCAGTAGCACCCGTCGCGATTTTCACTGTCTGCTATGCAGACAGTGAAAATCTTCATGGGGCCCTGTTAGGGGGCCCCTGCACTGCCCATCCCAGTGGCATGGGCAGTGCAGGGGCCCCCAGGGGCCCCACGACACCCGTTCCCGCCATCCTGGTTCTGGCGGGAAGGGGGTCGGAATCCCCATGGCCGCGCTGCAAGCAGCGCGGCCATGGAGGATTCCCTGGGCCAGGGGAAAACCGGCGGGAAAACGCCGGTTCCCCTTTTCTGACCGCGGCTTTACCGCCGCGGTCAGAATGGCCCTGGAAGCACCGCCAGCCTGTTGAAGGTGCTTCCGTGGTCCCCGACACTGGCGGTCATGGACCGCCAGGGTCGGAATGACCCCCTTAATTTGTAAAAAGGTTAAGCGAATTTCTGTTTTGGATTGTGGCGAAGGGGAGTTGAGCGTAGAGCTCGGGGGAGTCATTGTTAAACGGGCAACTAGTTTGACTTGTGTAAAAACTCAATAATGCACCTCTTGGATTTTTTTTTTTTAGAGCGACATACTTAACTTGAAGACGCACGCTGGGCATAAGAGGTGACAGCACCACAGGGGTCAGTGTTTGAAGTTTTTCAACACCAGTAGACTCCAACAGGACGTAATATGGAAGACCAGGGGTGTAGCGAGCTGCATGATGAAGTAGAGGATATTCTGGCAAAAATGAGGATGGAGGCAGCAAGGCAAGGAAAGGATTGCCTGTGCCAGAAACTAGCAGAGGAAATAGAAGAAGGACACAGCGGATGTCAGACGGGTGAAGGCACAATCACGCAAGAGGAGGCCAGGTGCCTAGGCACGGAAGAGGAGTTGATGCAGAAACCACGGAAGCGGCAGAAGGTCGACAGCAGGCCTGCAAAGAAGGCTACCAAGAAAGGGTGAGGAGAGAGCCCGCTGCTGGCATCCACCACGAAGATGCCGGGAGCCAGCAGCGGTAACCTAGAAAAGGCATTGGAGGGTGAGGATATCAATGCATTAGTTAAAGAGTGTCTGAAGTGTTTCACCCCATTGCTATTCAGTAGACACAGCTCAGTGCTAGGCCAGGAGCATGAAGGGGGGAAGATTAGAGGATGGAAGATCCAGTTGTGTTAGAGAAGCAGAAGGGCAGAAAGATGGGCACGAGCAGGAAAGTCCTGGGTCTTCCATGACTGCATGGGGTAAAGGGCTAGGGGATAAAGGGACCCTGGGGAAAAACACAAAGACAAAGGGGCAGGCACCTGAGGCATACACAAGACCCTCATTGGGACCCACGCAATCCCACTAGCAGAAAAGGAGAAAATATAGAGGAAAGAGTTCATAGACCTATTCACTCTCCTACCAATAGAGCTGGAGGGGTTAAATCTCACTGCATGCTATAAAAAGGAGGAGGATAGATGGGAAAGGAAGAGAGTTAGGAAGGCAAGGAATTTTGATAATTGGCTTGATGCATTTTGGATTATGGCGTGTGTCATAGAAGAAAAAATTCTCCGCTGTGCAGCGGACCTCTGGGTATATGAGTCTAAGATACATCAGGCACATCATCAATTCCCAGGAGATGCTTCATTGGAATATGACACAAGTTTCAGATTAAAAATGCAAGCTCACTCCAAGATTGAGTGGAATGAGAAAGATGTGTCTAATTATATACATAGGATGTTAGTAGCCAAGGAGCTCAGATCGTGGTCTGGAAAAGGTGAGCAGCCCTTTCGGAACGCATACTATAGGGGAAAGCAGGAGAACTTTAAGACATCCCACAGGTTCAAAACGGGGCACAGCAGGAAATGGCATGGAGGTGGGGGGCCACCGGCAATATGCTGGAAGTACGACACGGATGAATGCACTTGGGATGCGGGATGCAAGTTTAGGCACATCTGCTCCACCTGTGGTGGTAATCACTCAGCTGCAAGTCGCAATAGGAGCAAGCACCAATCAGATAAGAAGGAGAGAAAGAAAAAAAACATTAGGAGTACAGGGGCACTGCAGGGGAGAACAAGAATTGGAAATGTTTTCAGCTAGCCAAATCCCCCTGTAATACGCAAATGCTCAGGTGGTTAGCCAACGGTTACTACAATACGGAGGCTGCACAGTTACTGGTTGAAGGTTTTTAAAAAGGTTTCATGTTACTGTTCACAGGGCAAGTGCCGGGAGGGGCGTCAGGAACCTTAAGTCTGCAAAGGAACCCACAGGGGTGGTTTAGCAAAATATAGAGAAAGAAAGAAAACTGGGGCACATAGAGGGTCAACTTCCTTTTCCCTCCCCAGGACCTAATCATCTCTCCCTTAGGCCTAGTCCTTAAAAAAGAGGCAGGTCAATAAAGTCATACACCAACAATCGTTCCCAGAAGGGGTGTCAGTTAATGAAGACATTCCTCCGGGATCATGTTCAGTGGGGTACGACACGGGTGAGGATGTCATTGACATGGTAAAGGCAACAGGCAGGGGAGCATTGAAGGCAAAAGCAGATATGGAGTCAGCTTTTCGCTTCCTACTGGTGCATCCAGGGAGCTTCCACCTGCTTGGTTTTCAACACAAGAGGGAAGTATACTTTGACAAGGCCATGCCAATAGGCTGTTGCATATCTTGTGCATATTTTAAATGTTTCAGCATGTTCTTGGAATGGGCACTGCACAGGCAACACCCTCAGTGGTGGCAAGATGCGCTAACTGGACGATTTCTTATTCGTTGGTAAACCAGAGACAGTTGAGTGTAGAAGAAACCTTAGGGCTTTTCAAGATCTTGCAAAGGACCTGAGGAACCCTTAAGCAGAAGAAAAGGCGGTTGGTCCGGCCACAGCCCTAGTGTTCCTGGACACTGAATTAGACTCAATAGTGGGGACATACAGATTACCAGAAGTCAAGGTCTCAGAGCTCAGGGAAGAAATCAGAGCCCTATGCAGCAAAGACAAGGCAACACTTAGAGAACAGCAGAGTATGATTGGCAAACTGAACTTTGCAGCAAGGATCATACCAACTATAAGCATATTCCCCTGAAGTTGGAGCAGATTGACAGCAGGCAAACATGAGAAACTGCATCACGTCAGGCTAGGGGCTAGGTTCAAGAAGGACCAGGCCACGTGGTACGCTTTTCTGTCACATTTCAATGGTCTCCCTTATCTGAACAGAAGGATGGGTCATGGCCAAAGAGATAGCCCTATTCACAGATGCGGCTGGCAGCTGTAGGTTTGGGGCAATACAGGGCAAGAAGTGGTGCGCTCGGAGATGGCCAAACAGGTGGCCTGAGTTGGGGATTACATGCAATATCACATTTCTTGAGCTATTTCCCATAGTAGTCACCCTGACGGTGTGGAGCAAAAGGCTAAGTGACATGAAAATCACGCTGTGGTCTGATTATCAGGGGGTAGTTATGGCCATCAACAGAGGAAGAGCAACATGCCTGGACACAATGGGGCATATTTATACTCTGTTTGCGCCGAATGTGCGTCAAAATTTTTGACGCACAATCGGCGCAAACCCTGCCCCATATTTATACTTTGACGTCCGACCCCGCGGGTGTCAAAGTTCCACCATGTGCGTCATTTTTTGGAAGGGGGAACCAGCCTTGCGTTAATTATATGCAAGGTAGGCGTTCCCTTCCAAAAAATGACTTTAATGCCTGTGCCCCATATTTATACTCTGACGTCATTTTGACGCACAGGAGGGGGCAGGCCTTAAAAAACGGCGCCCAGCCTGATCGGCGCCGTTTTTTAACGCCTGGGTCAGGGCAGGCGTTAAGGGACCTGTGGGCTCAGAAGGAGCCCAGAGGTGCCCTCCCATGCCCCCAGGGACATCCCCTGCCACCCTTGCCCACCCCAGGAGGACACCCAAGGATGGAGGGACCCATCCCAGGGAAGTTGAGGTAAGTTGGGGTAAGTATTTTTTTCGTTTTTTTTTGTGGCATAGGGGGGCCTGATTTGGGCCCCCCTACATGCCACTATGCCCAATGACCATGCCCAGGGGACATAAGTCCCCTGGGCATGGCCATTGGGCAAGGGGGCATGACTCCTGTCTTTGCTAAGACAGGAGTCATGTCAATGGAGGTTGGGCGTCAAAAAAAATGGCGCAAATCGGGTTGAGGCCTGAATTTTGCCTCAGACCTGACTTGCCCCATTTTTTGACGCCCAACCTCCATTTTCCCCTACGCCGGCGCTGCCTGGTGTGAGTAATTTTTTTTGACGCACACCAGTCCGCAGCGCCGGCTAACGTCATTCAATAAATAAGGCGCCCGCATGGTGCTTTGGAATGGCGTTGGCCGGCGGTAACATTTTTGACGCACAACTGCGTTGGCGCAGTTGTGCGTCAAAAAGTATAAATATGGGCCTATGAGACTTCTGAGGTGCTTGGTTAGCGTGCAGCTTGAGGGAAACCTTAACATAAGGGCACGACACATCCAAGGCATAAAGAACTCACTGACAGATAAACTCTCTGGTTCCCAGATGGACAAATTCAGGAGGCTAGCCCTGGAGGCCCAGCAGACAATGACACCCTTTCCAAAAGAGCTTTGGGAGCCGACAGAGTGGACCTGTTATCACTAGTAGATAATGCACTCACCCCGGAGACCTACAGGTGCTACATCAAACACGCCAAGTTCATGATGCTAATATGAGTTTTGAGGTCTTTGGGAGATCCAGAGGCCACAACACAGGTAGTAGAAAGCTGCATCAAATGGGCTTATCAGCAGAAGAAAATTTAGTCCTGGGCAAAGGCCCACCTGTCAGCGGTTGCATAGTTCTCGAAGATACAAACAGGCAAGGACGCCATGGCCTCTCACTACGTCAGAGCTGCCATGAAGGGCTGTAAGCGTCTCGAGGGGATGAGACATGACACAAGGCACCCCATAGATTTCAAAAAGCTGTTACGGCTAATTAATGCCCTAAAAGCAGTAGCAGAAAACTCATACGAGTACTGTCTATTCAAGGCAGCCTTTATAATGACATTTTTCTGGCTATTTCGCAGGAGATCAAAGACAGACCAGTGAGGCAAGGGCACATGGGTTCAATTCAGTTGCATAGAGTAAACTAGGTGCTGCCCAGAATGCTCTTTGAAGGATTACATGACAGTGTGTCCTAGCAGGCTGGACCGTCTCTTCATTTACAGGAATGGCGAATTGCTGAGCAAGTACCAATTCTCTACGATCATGCGCAAATCTTTGAGTCACAGGGGTCTCAAACAGCAGTGTTCGGAGTTTGCAGAGTTCCATTACGTGGAATTCAGGAGAGTGAAGAAAAATCTCCACGAACACTGCCTAAATCCACATGAGTGGGTGGAGTTGTACTATGCCGCCCATTCACACTGCATTGCAACGTCAGCGCGAATGGCACTACGCAGTCACCTTTGCGCACGGCTATCTTGTTTTTAGGATAGGGGCAGCCACAATACGTGCAGAACGGTGTGGGGGGTTGGGCACTCATTTATTCATAGAATACAATCATGGTGGAACCACATCAGCAGCAAAAGAAGAGGTGGCCCGAAGGGTACATGCATCAAATCGTGGGATTTCCCGGGCATGAGATGGGGGCAGCTTTCGGCAACACTCTACAATTCCCAAACAACTGCCCAGAAGCAACTAGAAATTCTGCTTGTACGCCTCGCGGGCAATGACTTGGCTCAGCTGGGGAGGAGGGACGTCCTGAACTATATTCGGCTGGGTTTAACAGCAACAGCAAGAGCATTTCGCAGCACCAATATCATCTGGTCAGAAATTATCCCCAGGCTTACATGGCAGGGGGCCATGTACGATAGTGTGGTGGATAATTCAAAGAGAAAGCTGAACATTGCAGTCAGCAAATACTGCAAAGCAAGTGAGCTAGAAAGCATTCGCCATGGGCTAATCCACCTGAGACGCCCAGAGTTGTATGTCCCTGACAGGGTACACCTATCCATGAAGGGGTTTGAAGTTTTATGGGCAAATTTGTGGGCAGCCATGGTCTAGGATGGCTGTGCATGACAAAGAACATGCAGCATTTACAAATGAGGGGAGCTGCCTGGAGACGTGAGCCTCACAGACAGGGTGGCGGACAGAAGAAGGGGTTTAACCATTTTTGTAAGGCAAGCACACAGCTAGTAAGGTGGTGTGCTAAGGAAAGGCAACTTACCTGGGTATGCCTTATGGCAGGGTGAAAAGGGCCAGCAAGGGTAGTAAGTGGAGCATGGCACTCGCAACGCAGACCCATCAGACAGTTGGCAGGGCACACAAGGTAGTGAGTTGGGCCTTAATGAAAAAAAGAGGCTACGGCCCTCAGAAACATGGTAAACCAACTGTATTTTGAGAACCCTCTACAAGGCGGCACGTAGCAATGCCTAACAAAGAAATTGCCAGAAAACAGAACAATCAGAGGCCAGGACTTGAAAGAAATGTAACAACAGTGTATGATGCTTAAAGGCTGATCAATCACAATTGATTTATGACATTGTGACATTGATTTATGACACCCACGATTGATGTATGATCATGTAACATGCTTTTGATGCTTCTGTGACATAAGATAATCAATGATGAACTGGCAACCTTGCTTGTTTTTAAATAAATACCGGCAGACTTTTTATATTCCACAAAAACAATTGCGGTAAAGTTTGATTATTTGAGGCAAATGTGCTAAGGGACAAATATCAAGGGTATATGGGACTGGAGTGATCCAAGTGCAAGAGTTATCCTGGGGACTACAACTGATTTCTCGTTTGTCACCAGAGTTCTATCTGGTGCTTTACAGCTTCAACGTTACCTTGCACTCACCCCTACAGGTGAAAATCCAGTGACAGAACACTGTGCAAGCAGCCATGACATGCAGGTAAGGAGTGCTCCTTCAATTTACTGCTCCTGTTGTTAATGTCTTTAAAAGAAAATGCTCAAGCAAACCACTGCTCTGTTAATTAACTTTTATGAATACATGAGGTTCGTTTTCCGATGCACGAATGGTGTTTCTTTATAAGCCTGTTAACATTTTGGAGAAAATATACCTTTCTCCCCAGGTTTTTCCCTTAACCTATCTCTTTTTAGGGAAATATGACAACACTTGCCACCTGTTAACTGTAAGTGGAAAATGCACTTTTTAAAGCGTAAGGGAGGTAAAGATTAAATGAGAGCTATGACTAGAAGAACCCAGATAATTTGGATATTGTTCCAGCACACAATATTAATTGCTTGTCTTCCAGTTCCTACCAGAATTTAAAAGAAAAATATTTTGGGGAAACAAAAAGTAGCCTCTGTTGGTCTGTCACCAATTATTTAATGTGACAAGCTGGGAGAAAGTTGTACGTTCAAGGCATAGCTGCAAGGTGGTTCAAAAAACTTAAAAGGGGGGCTACAGCTGTTATAAAACTGATGTAGGAAAATAATGGGTACTATTATGACATTCCTGCTTAGTTTTGCTACTACAAATGTGTCCTCATTGTCACACATATTACATAAAATGTCATACATAAGTGAACTGAAAAACTAGAAATGTCAATCAAAATGCAATTAAATTTGCTGTTAATTCTGGCATTCAGAAGCATTACACATTCCCCTGCAGCCCCAGCGCTGCAGGTGCAGGGTCCAGGTCTACAGGTGACTCCCAACTCTTTAAAGGGGGGGCACTGAGCCAAAGGCCAAAGAATATCTATAAGATATGAGAGACTCGTGGGCCCTTCTTTGCATTCTACAGAGGGCCTCATCTTTTTGCTTTACGCCACTGAAGGCATTAGTCATTTGTGTGACTCGACCAGTTTCAGCCATTGTTTATGCATTAACCGTATACTTGCCCCAACGAATGATGCTTGGAGTGGCGGCTACAGAAGAGGTTTCACTTTTGCAGGTACTTTATAGAAAGAATGGCAAGATATACCATTAAAAAGCAGGCAGAGAAACTTTAAATTACTAGCGTACAAGAAAAAATGTAGCAATGCAAAGCAAACTGTCTGCGGTTCATAGGCGCTTTCTACTTTGGGCTATGGACAAGGACGTTTTAGACTTCTAAGGAGGAGACATAGGGGGTGATTCTGAGTCTGGCGGGCGGCGGAGGCCGCCCGCCAGACTTCCCCCACCAAAATACCGCTCCGCGGTCAAAAGACCGCTGAGGGTATTTTGGGATTTGCCCTGGGCTGGCGGGCGACCACCAAAAGGTCGCCTGCCAGCCCAGGGCAAATCATCCTTCCCACGAGGACGCCGGCTCAGAATTGAGCCGGCGGAGTGGGAAGGTGCGACGGGTGCAGTGGCACCCGTCGCGTATTTCAGTGTCTGCATAGCAGACACTGAAATACAAAGTGGGGCCCTCTTACGGGGGCCCCTGCAGTGCCCATGCCATTGGCATGGGCACTGCAGGGGCCCCCAGGGGCCCCGCGGCACCCCCTACCGCCATCCTGTTCCTGGCGGGAGACCCGCCAGGAACAGGATGGCGGTAGGGGGTGTCAGAATCCCCATGGCGGCGGAGCGCGCTCCGCCGCCATGGAGGATTCACAAGGGCAGCGGAAAACCGGCGGGAGACCGCCGGTTTTCCGCATCTGACCGCGGCCGAACCGCTGCGGTCAGAATGCCCTGCGGGGTACCGCCGGCCTGTCGGCGGTGCTCCCGCCGACCCTGGCCCCAGCGGTCTCTGACCGCCGGGGTCAGAATGACCCCCATAGTTACAGCTGTGTGAACTATTACTATACCTTGCTGAGGACCCATACATGAGCACACCTCCTGGACTACATCCTCTGTGGGTTGGCAAACCTGCCACTTAAGTGCTCTTTCCTGGCATGAGTTATTTGGAATTGTGTCAGCTGCAGCCATTTATTATGGTAATTGGATCCTTAATATTTCTTCCAACAATTTACTGTTTGTACACATAGTAAAATAATAACAAATACAAAAAATAACAGATTGTATGAAAATAAATGCTTGAACACTAGGGGTGGTCAGAATTTGCAGAGTTCCATTACGTGGAATTCCAGAGAGTGAAGAAAAAACTCCACAAACACTGCCTAAATCCACATGAGCGGGTGGAGTTGTGCTCTGCCGCCCATTTGCACTGTATTGCAACATCAGTGCGAATCGCACTACGCAGTCACCTTTGCGCACGGCTATCTTGTTTTTCCCATTTTGTGCTGAGCCTACTTTTCAATCCCTACTTTATCTTAGCCATCCCAACTTTATCCAACTAATCCTCCCCTTTTTAAATTTCTTTACTTAGTGGATGTATTTTCGTTGTGTATTTTGCGTTTTTTGCCTCATTCCTTTATCCGTTTTCCCCTTTCTTCTCCCTTTCTATTCCTTCTTTTCCCCGTCATATGTTTATATTCTTCCACAGAGCACTAGAATGTGGAGGATGAAGGGGCGCTAGTCCAGGGGGTGCAGCGAACCACACACTCTGTTTACGCCATGCCGACAAGGGGTGCAGCTTTGCACGATTTTTAGTGAGGAAGGGGTAGTTAAAGTTGTCTTTTTTGTGCAACGCCACCTCACCTCCATGCTGGCAGCAGGTGGCAGGCCAGGGAGTGGGTACGGCCTGCAGGAGCATCTGCTGCTGTGGGGATAGTGCAACATTGCATCCGCCGTTGCACTGGGGTTCGACGCACCCAGCAGCAGCTGATGCATCTCTGGGCCAATATCTTTGACCGGGAGAGGGAACTGCTCGATGTGCTGGGTGACCAGAATGCGGGGCTTGGTGAGTACTAGTAATCAATTATTACTAGTTTTGTTGTGTCCTGTCTTATAATGCTATTTTTTTCAAATAGCATGCTGCTCACACTCAGAGGTAAATTAAATTCACGTAACATACCATTACAAAAATTATGTGTGATCCAATTTGAGCGAGCCTGGTGATTGATGCTACTTAGTTCTGCTTGGTGCGTAGGCGCTCGCTTGGGCTAAGTGATTATTTAAGAAGTTATGCTTGCTGGCTCCTTTGTCCTCCTGTCACTAAGATAGTGATACTACTGTGGTAGTAGTAGTGAGCAATATATGTCAGTGAGTTAGCGTAATCTGTGTCTTTCTTTTTATGTAACTCATACATTCCCAAGCAATTATCCAGTGTCTTATGCAGGCACCTATGCATTGAAAATGGAAACTGACTGCATTGGCCCATCAAAGGGGGTTGAGATTCACAAATGTGATTTGCGAAGAAAATATCATTAACTGCAATGCATTAGTATTTACAAATATAGTTTATGAAATTTGAAATAGGGATTAGGTAAGATGTCAGAAATTAGAAATATGTCAACTCAATCATATAGGCATTAGGCAATCTGATACAGAAAAGTCATCAGTGATGTCTCTGACTATGTATTGAGTGATGTAATATGTGATGTGATAAGCAGTGCATTACAGGGACACAAGTTATAGCTAGCTCAGATAACTATAACTGCTGAATTTCTCTGGTTTTGTAAAGTAAATTCAAGACCTAACTATAACATCCCTGTAACCTTTCTTTTTTTCAGTGAATTTCTGTGGGTTTTTTTAAGGTGAAGTAATTTAAATTACTATATGTTAATCCAACCACTGCTGTGCACAGCCTTTGGCTGTACACAGTGGGTGTTGGCCGCAGGACCTGGAATCTGGCCAGGACCTGAGGCCAAACCCCAGAACCATCCAACTCCGCACCATGCACAGTCAAAGGGTCTGTCTCTCTGGGTGTGAGAATAGGTGTGAGAGGATGTCTTTGAGTGTGAGAGTGTCTGGGTGTGAGAGTGGGCACATAAAGGGCTGCGTGGTTCTGTGAGTGAATGTTTGACCTTATCGGTGGATCTGTGAGCAGTTGCATCAGTGTCTGAGTGGGTCTATGAATGGGTGCGTCAGAGTTTTCACCCCCTAATTCCATCCCCCAGGACCGTTGCACGGTTCATAAAATGGCGACCACAACTTTCTGCACAGGTTGCAGCCAGCCAATCACACTGCTGCTTCTGGAACGCAGAGTCACAACACTTCCCGTAAGAGTTGTGATGGATCTGCATCCCTATATTTACTAATTTGTTTTCCACTTAATTACAGAAAAAACTCTGAATGGATTAACACCAAATCACAAAAAAGTCACTTTCTGGACTAGGACGTTTATTAATAGGTGTCTGAGGGGCCCTTTATAACCTTGAAAAGAATAAAACCCATTTTTTTGTCACAATTAAGGAGTCATGACACTGTTGCAGTGCTCAGCGTGGTCCCCAATGTAATGCTGTGAAGGAGGTGTGAAACCTCCTGAAAAAAATAAAAAACATAATAATTCACACACTCACTCACACACTAATACTCGCGCTGTCCGACCCATTCAGACACTCTGATACCCACTCACAGCCCCAGTCAGACACTTATTCATCCACTTAAAGATGTATTCAAACACTCAGACACCCACTTACAGACCCACACACTGTACAGCATACCCACTCAAAGACCTGTTGAAGCAGATATACTAATTAGAAATTATTAATGAATGTTTATGTGTTTTGAATAACAAAAAGTTCATAGAGAAATTAATTGTAGAGAAAATAATGTGCACGTTTGAAAATGTGCCCACGAAGAATGTCAGCCACTTATAGGAATTCGTACTAAATGATAAAAAATGTGTGAAATAGTGAAAAATATATAATAACAATGTAGTAGTATGTCATATTGAAATGTATAACCTATGTTTTGCATTATATTGTAGAGTTAACTTAACCGAAGTTTTGGCCTAGTTGCCATGCCTCATACAGAAGCTGAATTATTAGAGCATGCTAGAAGAAGGCAAATATGTTAAACTAACCTTGACCTCTTGCGTTAATAAAATCTGATTAGCTAGAATTTTCTGCATGTACTGATGAACAGGAGATGAGTGACTAAATATGTTACAATTTGGTGTAAGGCAGACTCTATGTACTTTCCTAGGACTCAAACAATAGAGACACTGACTGGAGAAGAAGATGCAACATTTTCGATACCTGATGAGCTGGATGATGAGGACATCGTACAGTGAGCCAATCAGTGAACTGAGAACATCGAAATACTAGAATTCATAGATTTGTAGAATTGAATGTATTGGGTAGTACCACATATGGTGATTAACTGACCAATTAGGAATTAGGGGGATGGACTGAAAAACTGTAATAAAAAGTCATGACAAGGGGCTAAAACTTCAGATGCGAGGGGTGAAATGCTGATGTCAAGAGATGTGGTTTGAGATTCTTCAAAGGGCTCATACTCTTGAGAGCCTGATGTGTTGCTGATCAATTGATGACCTGAAGAGGAAGACTGACTTTGTTGCTGATCCATTCCGTGGATAGGTAGCTATGACAATGTGACTGATTAAACTTTGTGTCTTTTCTTCTAGGTGCCAACTGCGCTGTTTTATGGTTTTTCTCTTAGCAAGATGTTTTCCAAATTCACATTTTCTAAATTGTTTTTGCATGAAGTCCCACATGCTAAATGCTAATCTGGGTTAGGTAAGAGTCCTTTGGGTGACGTTTCACAGTGACAAATGATTGACAAACTATTTGCTGAACTCTGTAATTAATGTCAATATATTCATCTTTGTTGGCTTATGCTGAAGCATTAGAGCATATGTTTTCTCAAGTTCTGATTAGATTATGTTATTGGTGGTCGTTAATAAACTAATTCTGAGCTGATTGAATAAAGTTTGAATTAACCGATGCATTAGAATTGTAACTAATAGGGAAATAAAATTGTTAAAACGTATATTGAGTTGTGGTTATTCATGAAATGTTGATCTAGTTGTCTAATGACTAATGTTTCCCAATAGTGATTGTTGATTGGTTATAGTTCATTGTAGTAGCACTGGTCACTACAAGACTAGGATACTCCCTGCAATCCAAGAGGTTCATTTGCCTATACACGCCCCTTGTTAGTTTACTTACTAAGGACCAGGCGAGCTAGCAGTTTTTGGTAGCAGCTTAATGGTTAGTTTCCTTAGAGAACTAGTTAGGTGGTGATTGGTGGTTATGGTGGTAGTTTAAGTTAGGGTTAGTTGTTCATTTTATGAGATTTGAATTTTTGTTTTTCATAATGGCAATTGTAGCAAAGATGATGTCCCCTTACGCCCAGAAATGACTTTCCCAGATCCTGGATCCCTCTAGTAAAATTGTGTATGTTCTTGGCGTATTTGTGATAGTGTGAAATTCGTAGGTTGTGCTTGCAAAGGTTTAAGCAGACTGCAGGTGAATTGTGATGTATGTTAGAAAAATGGGGAGTTTGCGTACTCCAGTTGAGGTTTAGTAGGAATATGCGTACTCTGCAGTATGAGGGTAGGGAAGTCGTCGAACTTCATATGTGTTTGGCGCTTTGTGCTCAAAATTGTCCACGTGGTTGTTGGTGATTTACGGACCCTGCGTGGTGTAAGACTCCAGAGTATATTGACACGTGCAGGAGACACTTGGTTGTATGTTGTAATCTGTCTGGTTTTGCCGGTTCATTGGGCGTGGTCAACAAGTCGGTGTGTAAGTAAAGTGAGTAAAAGAAATTTCCGACTGAGATTTGGCAAGTCCTTAGTGAACCAGTACAGACCCATTGATCACTTGAGAGTGAAATTCGCGGGTCGAATTTTACTTGCAAATGTGGAAGACTGAGAAAGAGGAATAGCTGCATGAGTGAAAGGGCCATCAGTGAAAATCTGTAGGGTCTCTGAAGCGATTGTGTACATTCATGTAGTAAACCAGCTGATTTGTTTTGGTTATTGGTTTTTGGTTAGTGCTCGCAATAATTTGCATTAGTTTCGTGTGAGTTGAAGATTAGGAGGACAAGCCGTAAGACTTTGTCAGCCACAGTGTGTGAGTGTGACATCAGAATGAACCGCGCTGGGATAGGTTGGTTAGTGAGAAGAGTTGTGAGCGGATTGGCAGCTGTCCGTAATAGGCAATTGCTTGGGTAAGCGGGTGAAAGGTATCTTGGGAGTAAAAGTCAATTCCTTATTGAATCGAATACTCAAAAGATAGCAAGATGAAGTTTTTCAAAGCGTTCTGAAGTGCCATGAAGGGTGATTCTTACATTAAAGCAACAGTTGGGGAGCCGACCCCACAGGAAAATTCTCTGGCATTTATTGTGATGGAGGAGCGAGGCGTCGTGACAGGGAGCTTTAGCGTTTCCAGAGCATGAAACGTTCAATTTGAGAATTTTGGATTAATTGCGAATGACATATAAGACAAAGCCACTTCCGAGACCAGCACAGTTTGAGGCTTTAGAAGGTTGGGAACTCGTAGCCAGACAGCAGCAAGAGATGAAGTTCCAAAGGAGAGCAAGGAAGGTAGAGACATCTCTAGCAGAAGCAAGATGGGATTGGTAATAGAAGAAGTGGAGAATGACAACGTTACAGGGTGTTAGGTTGTTTCCTGCTATCACAGAGGAAGATGAATCAGAAGAGAAAGAGGATACTGAGTTCGGGGGTAAAAAGAAGAAAGAGACTTACATAGAAGAAGAAGATTCAGATGTCAAGGATCTTATTACTCAGATACTGAGGATTGACCTCCGCCATATGCGATACATGAAGAAGATCCAAGTACTAGCTCTGTTCCGACTGCCCCAGCTCAAGTGACGAGAACAGTGGGATCAGTGCAGACAAATAATGGGCAGGTACAAGGGGTAGTGCAGAGTACTCCTAATGCAGTGACTACTGTGGTGGTCCAAGCGCAGATGCACCCACCATTGATACAGAGAATTTATCCAGATGAGACAACCTCGAACTTAGTGGTGCTGTCGGAGCAAGTTGTTTTGAGGCCAATGCTAGTTCAGACTGAGCCAACTCCAATGTTGTTGCCTCAGGCACAGCCACAGGGTTTGCCGAAGTTCACCCCAATGACAGGGACACATTTAGATGCGACACCAGTAATGAACCAGAATATGGGAGTAGTACTCCAACAAGATGCGAGTGTCAGAGCAGCGCCAGATGCAATATCACTACTGATTACTGTTGGTCCAGCAGTACCATTATTTGCACAAAAGAAGCCGATTGCAGGAGAACAGAGTAAAATGTCACAGAGCCTCGTGAGGAGGGGGGTGAGTGATCATGTGCAGGTGATATAATTTATGGGTCAGACCTTTGATGGATCTAGACCATTAGTCCACTTGTTGTGCTTCCAGATGCGGTAAATGGCCCGAGTGCAAATCAGAGTTTCAAGCTTTTGACGCCGCATACCGCTGGTGCAGTGGTACAGCCATTGCCAAATGCAAAAAACATATTGTTACAGGGATTGACAGCACAGCAGTTACATGAGTGGTTGGATAGTCTGAATACTCCTCGAAGTGCATCCAAGGGTGAAGAGCTGATAAATTGTGTAAGGCTGGCTACCGAAATAACAGAGTTAGTTGAGGGAACTATAGGAGTGAATAGGTTAGAACCCTGTACAGAAGAAGAGCTGAGGTACTTATGTCTGAGGGTTACAAGAGAAGTGGGCAAGATACACCAGAAATTGGCAGACTTGGCAGATAAACATGACATAGAAATTGTGAAAAACAAAGCACTTAAAAAGGAGTTACAGGTTAGATTTGGAGGCAAAAGGTTTTGAACACATGAGGTCAGCAGGGATGAAAGCGCACCTCAGAGAATTATTGCAGAGTTCTCAGATTTGGGGAGCATTAGAAAAATGGGAAGGCAGATGGGCAAAGAAGAAGGATAAATGGAAACAAGATTCACAAGAAGGGTCTTAAAGTGCTCAGAAAGAAAAGGATCCAGTAAAATTTTTACCAATGAGAGAAATTCCAGGAGGGCAATTTGTTCATTTACCTTGGCACAGGAGTGATATTCTGTCATTCCCAAATGATTATCCAAAACTGAGAGAGAAACCAGTTGAGTGGTACCAGCAGACAGATCGATTTATCTAAATGTCTGTGGGAAGACTTGACTACCTTGTTGGAGATAGTGGTTCCAGCTGATTTATGGGTTGAGTGCAAGAGAGTAGTGGATTGACTGACAAGTGAACCAGAAAGGGATAGAGTTACAGGAGCACCATCACCTGAAGTGATGAAACATTATTATAAGGTGATTGAGTTCCTGAAGATGAGAATTTCACCTAAAAATATTGACTCGCAGAGGATTGACAGGACAGTGCAGGAAGTAAAGGAGTGAATACATACCTATTATGAGAGATTCCTGAAAGCGTTTAAGGAGTACAGTGGTAAGGAAGCAATTGAGCCGAAATACATGTTGCACTTTGTGTTCAGGTTCATGGAAGGATTAAGACCTGAAATAGGTCAGATGATTAAGAGTCATTTGATTTGTTGGCAAGCAAAACCGATTGATGAGGTGTTGCAGTATGCAAAATACTGTAGTGATGAGATTGAGTTGAAGCAGAAAAAGTTGAAAGAGAAAGCAATGGTGATGCAAATTAAGGCAGCTCAAACAGGAGTGCAGGGAGCGTTAGTGCAACAGATGCCGCAGCAGCAGGGAACTGTCATGTTCCAACCTCAGGTGAGAGGTAGGGGTCATGGAGTTAATATGACTTGTGGTCCGGATTTGAGATGTTACCGTGTCATCTGTGCGGAAACGTGGGACACTGGAAGCGAGAGTGTTCGTTGATGGTGCAGGATGGTGTTGTTCAGCAAGGTGGTGATGTCAATACATTCCAAACTGTGAAAGTCCATAGAATGAGAGGACTTAATCTAAATTTTCAGAATCAAGTGCAGAATTTTCAACCCATGAACAAGGTGCAAGTCCTGCATGCACAAGTGACACAGTTGCAACCAATGCAGCAGCAGGTTTCCATGGTACCTAGACAGCAAATGCAGATACCTCAAGCCCCGATGGAACAGCAACAGATGATACTTACTCCACAGGTCACAGGTCAGAGACAAGACAGAAGTAATGACACAGTTCACCAATTCCCATTACATAGTGAGAATGAAATAAATGATGAATGGATGAGTGTTAGTCCAGATGAAGAGCCATGTTAGCTTCAAACGTCCTTAGAGGTAGATCAGAGAGGACCATTTGTGAAATGAAAGGTAATGGGTCACAGGGTTTCATTCTTAGTGGACACAGGAGCTACACGCTCTACAGTGAGAAGTGCAGAAGTACCGAACGTACCTCTTTCAGGCTAAACAGTTCAGGTTGTGGGGGTAGCAAACAGGCAGTTGACAAATCCGATCATGGATCCAATATAAGCTGAGATTGGCAACTTCCAGGGACTTCATAAGTTTGTATTTTGTGACTCAAGTCCAGTATCTCTACTGGGAAGGGACTTACTGTGCAAGACCAAATGTTCCATTAGTTGTTCAACTGCTGGAATAGAGGTCCAGACTTATAGTGATGATGAGGAAGATCAGGCACCTGAAACTGAGACTGAAAATATTAATGAAGAGTACCCGTTGATTGAGTTTCTCCCCATGTTTACTGTGAACAAATTGCATGCAGACTTGCAGGGAACAGTACAGGAAAATGTGTGGTACCTGACAGGTAAAGAAGTGGGTTTGATCAATGGAGTGGAGCCGATCAAGATTACTTTGAAGCCAAATGTAGTGTTTCCGCAGCTACCACAGTATAACATGGCACAAGATGTCCTGATAAAAGTGGCGCAGATAATTGGAGATTTTCTAAAACAGGGAGTTTTGAAAGAAGTATTAAGCAGTCCATGTAATTCACCAATAATGGGCTTGAAGAAGCTGTGTGGGAAAGTTCGCATTGTGCAGGACTTGCAAAAAGTGAATGACATGGTGGTCAAGCGTTGTCCTGTAGTGCCGAACCCAGCAGTGATACTGTTTCAGATTCCATGCGATGCAGAGTGGTTCACAGTGGTTGACTTGTCACAAGCTTTCTTTTCTGTGCCTCTTCATGCGGATAGTTAGTTTCTTTTTAGTTTCAAATCCTATACAGAGTCTACAGCTGGTGCAGGCTTCCACAAGGGTATATGGAGTCACCGTCTCTGTTCAATCAGTTCTTGAAAAAGAACTTAGAGTCATTGGAACTACCGTACCAATCGACTCTAGTGCAATATATTGATGATTTGCTGATTGCGTCCAACACAAGGGACGAGTGTAGGTACGACTCGATTGCCCTGTTGAATCACTTGGGAAAATTTGGACATAAAGTGTCACCTTTGGATTTGCAGTACTGTCAGAAGTCAGTGAAATAGTTGGGACACCCAATTGAGAAGGGGTCGAGGAGAATCTCCAGAGAGAGGATTACAATGATATTGCAGAGAAGTCCTCCGACTTCAAAGAGAGATGTCAGAATGTTTCTGGGAATGATAGGCTATTGTCGTCAGTGGATTCAAAATTTAGCTGAGATTCCCAAACCATTGCATCAACTGACACATAAAGAAGTTTATATGAGGATCAGATGAAAGCTTTCACTGAGTTGAGAGAGTTTGTGCAGAGCTCCAGCGTTGGGAATGCCTGATTACACAAAGTCATTCACATTGTTTTGTCATGAACGTGATGCTTGTTCTTTGTCTGTTTTGACACAAGTCCATGGAGGTGCTTATCGCCCAGTAGCCTATTTTTAAGCTACCTTGGACCCAGTCGCAGCAGCTTTACCAGGTTGTCTGCGTGCGGTTGCCCAAGTTGGTCAAAGCCTTTCTCAATGTGACGGAGTGGTGATGGGATACCCTTTGACGGTAATAGTTCCTCACTCTGTTGAGATTTTACTGACAACGACGAAAACACAGTATTTGACTGGTACAAGACTGACAAGGTATGAGACGAGCATTCTAGGTGCTCCAAATGTAACATTGAAAGGATGTACAGTGTTGAACCCGGCAACATTACTTCCGAGTGACACTGTTGAAATTGAAAAATCGGAAGATATTGAGCATGATTGTCCTGAGGTAACTGAACTGTGTACAAAACCAAGGCCTGATATCAGAGATACCCAATTGGAAGAAAATGACCAAATTGTCTTTGTTGATGGCTCATGTCTCAGAGATGGTACAGGGACAGTGAGAGCAGGGTATGCTGTATGCACAATCACAGGTACATTAGAAGCTACTTGGCTTTGAGGTGCATACTCTGCACAAGTAACAGAGTTGGTAGCTCTTACTAGAGCTTGTCATGTTTCTACAAGACTGAGAGTCACAATCTATACCGACAACCAATATGGATTTGGAATTGTTCATAATTTTGGTCAACTGTGGTCGTAAAGAGGTTTCCTAACCTTTACTGGTACACCAGTAAGAAATGGCAACAAGATAAAATATTTTGTTGTATGCAATACAGTTACCTGAAGAAATTGCTGTGGTAAAATGCAGTGCACACCAAAAGACACAGGACTACATCTCCCTGTGAAGTAGATATGCGGATCAAGTCGCAAGGTTTTGCAGATTGAACTGTATATCGTTCAAAGATAAGTAGGAATTGATGGCAGAGGAAGATAATACATGTACAAGTTTTGCATTAAAAGTAATCAATTCTCTGAAAGAGATGAAAACATTGCAAGATAACGTTGACAAGGAAGAGAAAAGACTCCGGTCCAAATTAAAATGTGTTCAGCGTCCTGATGAGATTTGGGTCTCTAAGGAGGGTCAGATGGTCCTGCCCAATAGTTTATTGTCGGAAATGGCCAGGTATTATCATGGCCAAGCACACATTGGAAGGGATCCCATGGTTAGATTGTTCAAAATTGACTGGTTTAACCCTAAGTTCAGGTAGGCAAAAGAGGCAGTGTGTCATTGCTGTATAATTTGTCAGCAACTAAATGTGGGAAAAGGGACAGTGGTGAACTTGAGCCACATTGGAAGAGCAGGAGGTCCATTCAGCAGAATGCAGTTGGATTTCATTGAAATGCCTGCATGTGGAGGTTTGAAGTACGTGTTGGTGATAGTGTGCATTCTTAGACACTGGATTGAAGCGTACCCTACAAGGAGGAATGACATTCTCACAGTAGCAAAGCTGTTGCTTAGGGAGTTGATACCAAGTTTCGAGTTTTCGATCTCTTTATAATCACTTCAACAACGAGGTGATTAAACTCTTATGTGCAGCACTAACATCGAGTGAAAGTTGCATTGTAATTACTGCTCTGAACTATCAGGACTAGTGGAACAGATGAATGGTACCTTGAAATCAAGAATTGCAAAGATGTGTGCAGCTATGAATCTGAAATGGCCAAATGCATTGCCTGTGGTGTTGATGTCGATGAGAAACACACCTGACAGGAATACAGGGTTGTCGCCCCATGAGATCCTCATAGGCAGAGCAATGAGATTACCAGCAGTTCCAGCCAATGCACTTGTAAACATTACAGATGGTATGGTGTTGGACTACTCCAAGGGTCTGGCTGATGTGGTTCGCTCTTTCTCTCAGCAGGTGCAGGCCACCACCTTGCCACCCATCCACGATCCAGGGCACAACCTGAGAGCCGGTGACTAGATCGTTGTCAGGAAGCATGTTCGTAAGACCAGTTTGGAACCGTGTTGGAGGGGTCCTTATCAGGTGGTGCTAACAACTACGACAGCTGTGAAGTGTGCAGGATTCCCGAACTGGATAGACGCAAGCCATACCAAGAGAGTGGTATGTCCACCGGATCATGAAGAAGTGTTGTTGAAAGCACCAACAACAGCGAAACAGGTCGCCGCACCTGAGCCAGAAAAGGAGCCATAGAGCCTGAAGTTGAACCAGAGCTTATGGAAGATGGTTCTGTTACCCCTTACAGGAGGGTGCAGAAGAATCAATCTCAAAAGACACAGCAGGAGAGCCTAGCTCAGCAGAGGTTCTCCCAGAAGCAGATGGTGCTGAAAAGCAGACAGAGCAAGTGCCAGACCAAGAGGGGTGAAGAATTGAGACAGATCAAAGTCAAGGTGATCCGACTCCTCCTGAGCCCGTTGCAGGTCCATCAAGAGAAAACACTATAGAGAAAGAGAAAGAGAAGAGTCCAATCTTGAGAAGAATATTGACAGAAGGAACAAGAAAGGGGGATAATTGGCCTGAATCGCAGAGAGGGAAGACAAAGGAACTGGTAATAAACAATACAATAGACGATAGAGGAAGAAGTAGATACCACGAGAAAAGAAGAATTGAGTGTAGGAGAACTAAGTGGTGATCGAAAGTTAAAAAGAAAGAGAGTAGCAAATCAAAATTTCTCAGGTCCTAAAGGGGCGTATGCAACTACCAATGAATGGCAACACAAGTTTATGTCTTTTTGGTTTGATAGAGAAGTTCTGAGTCAGTATTTCGATTAACCTGAAGGTGATCAAGAAGCTGAATTGTTGAGCCAATCTGAAAAAACCTAAAAGAGACTGTTAAAAATAACCTGAAAGAGACATTGATAACTTGATTTGAAATAAAACCGGATGTGACAAGCTGCTAACTGATTTTGACGAAGGAAAAGGGTTCCTGGATGCGAAACTGAATTGCGAGAGAATAAATTTTCTTTTTGATTTTTACTGCACTCTATATAAGAGTTACTTCTGCTTTATGATTCTTTATAGATCATGGCTGAGCTAAATAATCAAGATAGAAATATTAGGCGCTGTAGATACACGAGTGTTGGATTAGCAGTTATGTGTGGAATTCTGTTTATAGTAATGATTGTGGGAATGTCTGTTCATGATATGAAAAGAGCTGATCATATTACTGCTCCTGAAACTACTATACTAACGGCTTTGGAGAAGTTTAAGTTAGATGAGAAATATTTGCATGACTATACTAATGCTCAAGGAGAGCTTTCTTCTAATGTCTTTTACCGCTTATTGAGTGAGTATGTTGAGACGATGAATGCAAGGGATTGTCTTGTGTGTACGCAAATTCCTTCATCAGTAGAGGAAGGAGTTAAGTACTATAGTCTTCTGCTAACTTATGGAATAAGCTGTAGTTTGCTACTAACAAGGTTCTATAACCAAGAGTATCTACAGTATTTTTAATCTAACTATGACATGGTGTTTTCGTTTGTTCCTATTATTAGATATCTGAGTAAAAGTGCTAGAGAGCATGATATAGTGCTAGTCAGAGGATTCTTTGAGCCTACACTAACATTTGAGATAGCCTATGTGCATCAGAATAACCTAACATGTTTGCTTACACCTTTAAAGAAGAGCTTCATAGGGCATACTGATGATAGGAGAAAAGCATTAAAAGAAAAATTAGAAAAAGGTTTAGAGAAAAGGACTTACAAGAATGATTATGCTTATACGGCTATTAAAACGCAAGGGAAATTAGCCATAGATGCACTACATGTAGGGAAGCTTTGTATATATAGGCCAAAATCATGCACTGACACTTTATTTGTGGGAACAAGTGGATGTAGACATGTGTTTTTGTTTCATAGTAAGGGGACTTTTATGCTGAATGGTCAGGACCCTGCTTGTGGGAGATATCTTTGGTGCAGTGATTCCTTCAGTGGGGGTCATTCTGAATTCGATCAAGATACGAAAGTTGTCTATGTTGGAAAATGGGTTATTGGTAAGGGCAGGTCAGTACCTACACTTAGCAATAGGCCACTAACCTCCACTTAGGTCCAGTTAGGTCTCAGTAAATTAAACCTAGCTCAACCCTTGGTAGCTTGGCAACAAGCGACAAGGCTTAACCTAGGAGACAAAGCATAAAGCATTCAAATATCACAAAACAGTCATTAAGTAAAACACAGGCAGCAGTTTAAAAATCCAAAATCAATTTATAAAAATAGGAAATATTTTTAGCTTTAAAATGACATCAAAACAAATAAAACCGGATAAGGGGAATCGGAGATCTGAATTTTTAAAGAATTAATGCTTTCTAGCGCATAGAAACAAAAAGCGCCAATCTGGTCATCTGGTCGCACCTTAACCGGGGAAAGTCAAAGTTTAAGGCTGACCGCGAAGGAGCCCGGCTCGGCTACAGCCCGCGGGAGGCCTCAGTGAAAAGTTTACCTTAGGACTTTAGTCGTTTTTCTGGAGCTTTTCTTCAGCAGGACGAACCTACCAAACCAATCCGACCTCCTGGAACTCTTCCTCCGATACACATCGTGGGAGCCCTCGTTGAGATTTTTACCTTTGGTCTTAGTCATTTTTTCAAGGTGAAAATCCTTCGACCGGGGCAAACCTGACTCTTGATCCGACGTCCTTGGAGCCCTCCTCGGATACGCTGTCTGGGAGGACCCGGTCAACTTCCTATGTTCAGACTTAGTCACTTTTTTGGAGATTTACTTCACCAGGACGAACCTGCAAGTCAGGCCGGGTTGTGGTTGAGGCAAACCGGCTAGAGTTGCTGCGGCAGGTCAGTCCCTCTATGGAGCTTTTTTCCAAAAGTTCTCCAAAGTTCTCCAAAGTTGTGGATCTTCTTCCAGATGTTCTTTTAAGGTTCTTTTGAGGTCCACAGTTCACCTCAAGGATCCAGAAGCTCTGAGATGCACCTTGGGGATGTGGACTACAACTCCCAGAATGCACCTGAGGCAAACTCCTTTTTGGCCACTAGACAGTAGTCAGCTGGTTGGTTTCTTCAGGAGTTGCTGCAGAGGACTCTGGTTAGCAAGTTTTCAACTGTAGCAAACAGGGAGTCCCTCCTTGAACAAGTTGAAGTCAGGCAAAGTCCTTCTTGTGGTGAAGCCCAAGTGTGCAGCTGGTGCAGTCCTCCAGAGTGCAGTGTCCAGGTGCAGGCCAGGGGTTCAGCAGGGCAGTCCTTCTTCTTCTGTAGTCCTTACTTGTAGGAATCTGATAGGGATCTGGTAGTGAACTGAGGTGTGGGTGCAGGTCTGCCAGTTGTATCCTTGCCTCTGGGTGAAAAACACGGGGGTCCTGGTTCTCCAATCAGGTGCAGGGTCCTTCCCCCTGTGATGACCACTTCCTGGGAAGTGTGGCACAAATCAATCCCAGGGAGCAACATTCCTCAAAAATCCATCATGGCTGAAATTGATTTCTGGAGGTTACATCTGGCTGGGCCCACCCACTGGTGTGGCTAAACATCATAAACACACCCCACTCCTGCCCTCTCCTAATCTAATCAAGGGGGGACCTAGTTATCTGGGTTTGCACGATGTGAGGGTGTTACTGGGTTGCTCCAAATGTCCTTCCCTGCCTTTGAAGACCAGTTTGGCAGCCCTCCCCCATTCCTGCTTCACCATCTGCTGAGGGAAGATCTCCTCCCCCAGGCACATCTCTTTGTGTTGAGCCAGGCCACTTCACACCTCATCAAGGCAGCCTAGCAAATCAGAGCAAAACAGCTAAAACACTGCAGGGCTGAAGTTGGCAACTTTTCAGGTAAAGTTTAAAACTCTTTACCTGAACAAGTTATATTAAATCCAACAACTGGGAGTTGTGGGATTTATTATAACAATTCATTTGATACCAAACTTGTTGTATCTGTATCTTAAGGGGATGTTTTAAAATTAAAATAACGTCTCCCCATTCTAGCCTATGGGGGCCATTCACTACAATGAGGGAAAAACAAATTGGGCTGTTTTACCTCACCAGGGCTTATAAAACTATTTTTGCTTATAGTTACATGGCACCCATCCCTTTAGAGATGACCTATATGTAAAAGTAAGGTAGTTTAAGGCTTTGGAACTACTTTTAATTCCAAAGTAAAGTTTGCATGTAACTTTAATTTAAAAGCAGCCAGCAAGGCAGGCCTGCCTTTAAAATGACACTGGGCACCTCAGCAGTGCACCGATGGGTTCACTACCTAAGCTAGGGTCCCTAAACCTACATGCCCTACCATATACTAGGGACATATGGGTAGGTTGACTTAGCCAATTATAATTAGCCTAATTTGCATACTTATTTTACACAGAGCACAGGCCCTGGGACTGGTTAGCAGTATCCAGGGCACCATCACAGTCAGGAAAACACCAGCAAAAAATGAAAAATGGGGGCAAAAAGTTAGGGGGTCTCTGCAATCAGCCCTGTTTTCTCACACAAGACCTCCCAGCCCACACGCCCAGGAGACTCAGCCCAACCCTGGGAGAGTCTTCCTGGCTTGTTAGGCGAGGAAGACAGTGAAGACAACTGGCTGTCCCTTTGCAGGGCCGTGCCCACGTCCCCTATCCCTAACTTTGCTAGGGCAACACCTAGCTTTCCCAAAGAGGTCACCCAACACTTGAGCAACCCCACCATAACCAACAGGGTCAAGGGGCCCACTTTGATTTTGGCCCTGGGGTCTGCTTCCCAGGCCAAGTACAGTGCTGCCAGGAAGGCTAGCACCCAGCAGAGGCTACTGTCAGCACCCAGAACCACACCCTAAGCTCTCCACTGACAGGTGGCTGAGCTGCTTTAGGGGCAACTGTGGGGTCCTGGCAACCCTCTTGCTGTCCAGAGTGAGGGGCTACCACCTCCGGTGGCAGACACCCTCCTTCCACTCTCCCTTCTGTCAATGCAGGGGCAACCCACTGCAACTGGACAGCTGCCTGACTACTCAGGACTTCCTTGAGGTCAGGTGAGGCCTCACCAGTGCCAACTCTGCCCCCCCCCCACTGGGGCAGAAGGCCTTTGGCTCCCTGGAACTCTCTTTAAGAATGGCCCACACTTCCTTTTCTTCTTTCCTTTTCTTGGGGACTCCTGTCTCCTAACTGTAGGGACTGACTCCCCAGGACTTTGGGTTGGGGGGCACCCTGGGTGACCGCCCCATTTGGGACAAGACTCACCTCTGGGAGGTCATTGCCCAGGATACAATCTAGGGGGAGGTCAACAGTGACTACCACCCTAAACCATTCAAGGATATCCTCCCTCTCTAGGGGCACTATGGCTACAGGTTTGGAGGTGACCTCCCCTGTGGTTATCCTGACTTTCCTGGTTTATCCTGGGACACACATGTCTGGGAACACTAACCGGTCACTCACTATAGTGTGACTGGCACAGGTGTCTCTCAGGCCAGCGGTAGAGATCCCATTCACCTGAATGGGGTGAAAGTGCCTACTCCCACCCTCAGGGATAACCAGCTTGCCATCTGGTCCTGTCTCCCAGCCCAGTGCTAGGAAGACTTCATAATCTGAGGAGTCCTCCACCATGGCTACACTGGACATCCCAGTGCTAACCCCCTTCTTTGGACAGGCTGCATCTCCTCTCAAGTGACCTGTCTGCTGACAGTCAAAGCAAGCCTTACTGTCCAAGAGCTTTTTTAACCCTGGGTCTCCCTGTCTCTACTTGTCAGAGTGGGAGTGGGATTTACTCTCCTCCTTCTTAGGGTTCTGGGGTACAGAGAGAGTTTCTGTGGTGGGCTTACCACCTCCCTCCTTAGGTTTTTGGGGACCTGACCCCCCCATTCTTGGAATCTCCCCCCTGGGACTTGACAACCACCCTGGTTCTCAACCGCTCATCAGCTGCCTCCCCCAGCTCACTGGGGTTGGTCAGCTTAGAGTCCACTAGATGCTGGCGTAACCTTTCTTGGATACGATTGGTCAAGATGTGCTCTCTCATGATCAGATTGTAAAACCCCTCATAAGTATTTACTTTGTTACCATTAATCCAGCCCTCTAGTGCCTTAAGTGAGGTGTCTACAAAGTCAACCCAAGATTGGGTATTGACCTTCTGGGTGTCCCTGAATTTCATCCTATACTGCTCTGGGGTCAGACCAAACTGTTTAGTTAAGCATCTCCTCAAACTGGGGTATGAATCTGCCTCCTCCCCCATCATGGTTAGGAGCCTATCCCTCCCAGAGTTGGGGGCCAATTCCCAAAGAAGTGAACCCCAGTACTGAGGTTTAACTCTCCTCATCTGGAGGGCCCTCTCAAAGGCCCCCAGCCACTTATCTATGTAATCTCCCTCTACATAGGCAGGAACCACCCCCTTGGGTAATCTGGGGCAAAACCCCCCACTCATGGACACCTCAGCTTCAGTGAGGACCGGTCTTCCTCCTCCTCACCGAGGCTCAGATGCCCCTCCTCCATTGAGTGGTTGGAGCTAGCATCCTCCCCTGCTTCTTCCTCCTCCGGAGCTTCCTCTGGGCCTACTTCTTGGACCTCAGCCCATGCTGTCAAGGATTTAATCAGGACATGCTTCCTGAGGTCAGTGGTTGCAGGTAACCCCCTTGCAGTGCACAACCCCCTAAGCTGGACTACTGTCAGTGTGGGTGGGCTAGCGAGATCAAGCTCCATGGTTCCCTAGTTTTGTGTCAACAAAAACTTTTTGCAAAAATTAGAAACAAGAATTTAGAAAATTCACAAAAATTCAATAATTGAAATTAATCCAAATTAAAAATTAAAAACAATTTTTGCACTAGGACAATTTAAAGGATTTTAAATTTGTTTTACTTAAAACTGTAACGTGATACTGAACACAAGTACAGGATCCCATCGCTGCTACCAAAAATGTTGGAAAATGGGTTATTGGTAAGGGCAGGTAAGTACCTACACTTAGCAATAGGTCACTAACCTCCACTTAGGTCTAGTTTGGTCTCAGTAAATTAAACATAGCTCAACCCTTGGTAGCTTGGCAACGAGCGACAACGCTTAACTTAGGAGACAAAGCATAACGCATTCAAACATGACAAAACAGTCATTAAATAAAACACAGGCAACAGTTTAAAAATCCAAAATCAATTTATACAAATAGGAATTATTTTTAGCTTTACAATGACACCAAAACAAATAAAATCGGATAAGGGGAACCAGAGATATTAATTTTTAAAGAATGAATGCTTTCTAGCGCATAGCAACATAAAGCGCCAATCGGGTCATCTGGTCGCACCTTGACCAGGGCAAAGTCAAAGTTTAAGGCTGACCGCGATGGAGCCCGGCTCGGCTACAGCCCACAAGAGGCCTCAGTGAAAAGTTTACCTTAGGACTTAGTTGTTTTTCTGGAGATTTTCTTCAGCAGGTAGTTTAAGGCTTTGGAACTACTTTTAATTCCAAAGTCGAATTTGCATGTAACTTTAATTTAAAAGCATGCAGCAAGGCAGGCCTGCCTTTAAAATGACAGTGGGCGCCTCAGCAGTGCACCTATGGGTGCACTACCTATGCTAGGGTCCCTAAACCTACATGCTCTACAATATACTAGGGACTTATAGGTAGGTTGACTTAGCCACTAATAATGAACCTAATTTGCATACTTATTTTACACAGAGCACAGGCCCTGGGACTGGTCGGCAGTACCCAGGGCACCATCAGAGTCAGGAAAACACCAGCAAAAAGTGAAAAATGGGGGCAAAAAGTTAGGGGGCCTCTGCAATCAGCCCTGTTTTCTCACAGTCTACTATTGTGGATAACATGCTGACAAATTTTACAGGGGCAATAGTCCTGATAGATACTGAATTACCCATGGATAGAGCTATGACGTTTCAAAATAGGCTTGCTTTAGACATTCTTTTAGCGAAAGACGGCAGAGTCTGTAAGATGATTAATGCTAGGCATTGTTGCTCATATATTCCAGATAATGATAGGGAGATAAGAGACATGGGGCCAGATGTATCAAGGTCCGAGATTGCGACTCGGAAATTGTGAGTCGGTGTGACTCGAAATTTCTGAGTCGCAATCTCGGATGCAGAACGGTGTCTCAGACATCGTCTGCGACTCGCTATGGGATCGCAAAGACCCACCTGATCAATATTCATGAGGTGGTTCGCATTTTGCGACCTCATAGCGAGTCCCTGCACTCACAGGGATGGTGGCCTGCTGGAGATAGCAGACCTCCATGTCTGTGACTGCTTTTTTAATAAAGCAGTTTTTTTTTTTGTATTGCAGCCCGTTTTCCTTAAAGGAAAACGAGTTGCAATCCAAAAAAAAATGAAACCATTTGGTTTCATTTTTTCAGAGTAGGCAGTGGTCCATTGGACCACTGCCTGCTCTGAAAAAATATTTTTTGCGACATTCACAAAGGGGAAGGGGTCCCCTGGGGACCCCTTCCCTTTTGCGAATGAGTTACCACCCGCTTCAAGTGGGTGTTAACTGCGAATTGCTTTGCGACCGCATTCGTGGTCACAAAGCAATTCTGCATCACGGTGCCCTTCCTATTTGCGAGTTGCATTCACATTTTGCGAGTCGGTACCGACTCGCAAAATGTGAATGTGCATTTCAATGGCCGTTTTGCATTGCGCAAACTGCGATTTTCGCAGTTTGGGCCATGCAAAATGGTTCCTACATCTGGCCCTTACTCACTAATTTGACTAACTCAAGTAAGGATTTGAAGGAATTGAAAGAACCAGGTTTTTGGGAAAAAGTTGGAAAAGGATCTGCTTCAGTGGGAAATTGGCTTCGTCAAATGTGGGATGATGTATTATTAAAAATCACACAGGGAATATTAATTGTGATTGCTTGCATATTAGGAATATGGGGTTCATGTGAAATATGTCAAAAGATAAAATTAAAAAGATCTAAAAATAATCAGAGGAGGGAAGAAAAAAACTGAGAAAAAATATATAGGGAAGATTTGAGAAGGAAGCTAAATACGGCAGAAACTGAATTATGAATTTGATGGTGAAGAATGGTGTGATTGCATATTTAGTCATCAGAGGAGGGACAGTTGAAACATATATGCTAATTAGAAATTATTAATGAATGTTTCTGTGTTCTGATTAACAAAAAGTTCATAGATAAATTAATTGTATAGAAAATAATGTGCATGTTTGAAAATGTGCCCACGGAGGATGTCAGCCACTTATACGAATTCGTACTAAAATGATAAAAAATGTGTGAAATAATGAAAAACATATAGTAACAATGTAGTAGTATGTCATATTGAAATGTATAACCTATGTTTTGCATTATATTGTAGAGTTAACTTAGCCGAAGTTGTGGCCTATTTGCCAGGCCTCATGCAGAAGCTGAATTATTAGAGCATGCTGGAAGAAGGCAAATATGTTAAACTAACCTTGACCACTTGTGTTAATAAAATCTGCTTAGCTAGAATTTTCTGCAATGTACCAACGAACAAGAGATGAGCGACTAAATATTTTACAATTTGGTGTAAGGCAGACTTGATGTACTTTCCCAGGACTCAAACAATAGGGACACTGACTGGCGAAGAAGATGCAACATTTTCGATACCTGATGAGCCGGATGATGAGGACATCCTACAGTGAACCAATCAGTAAACTGAGAACGGCGAAATACTAGCATTCATAGATTTGTAGAATTGAATGTATTGGATACCGTCACACATGGTGATTAACTGACCAATTAGGAATTAGGGGGATGGACTGAAAATCTCTCATAAAAAGTCATGACAAGGGGCTAAAACTTCAGGTGCGAGTGGTGAAATGCTGGCGTCCAGAGACGCGGTTCGAGATTCTGTCATTGGGCTCATGCTCTTGAGAGCCTGATGCTTTGTTGATCAATTGATGACCTGAAGACGAAGACTGACTTTGTTGCTGATCCATTCCGTGGATAGGTAGCTATGACAATGTGACTGATTAACTTTTGTGCCTTTTCTTCTAAGTACCAACTGCACTGTTTTATAGTTTTTCTCTTAGCGGAGAAGTGTGGCTCAATGGTTAGAGCAGCAGACCCTGATGCAGAAATCTGGCTGAGACGTACTGACCCTCATACACCCACTCAGAAACCCACTCCCAGACCCACTCAGACACTTATACACCCACTCAGCTGCTCATACACACACTCACAGACCCACTGTCACACTCATGTACCTACTCCCAGACACAGTGACACTCATACTCTGACTCAAATACCCTCTCAGATACTCACACACCCACTCAAAGACTTAATCAGACACTCAGACACCCACTCAAAGATCAACTCACACTCTAACACACCTACTCACAGACACCCATTCAGACACTCAGACACCCACTTACATACTGTAGGAGGCTGGTTCTCTATGTAGTGTACAAAAATGATGTGCACTGTTCAGGGAGTCCAAGCAACCCTAACCTGGTATCCAGAGGTATAAAGCAGACCATGTAATGCTCTGTTTTTGTGGTAGTGTGGGCAAGCAGCTAGGCTTATCTTGGAGATGTGCTAAGCATGTTTTCCACTCACAGTATCAATAAATGTAGACACACACTCAGAAGAATAACTTGAGAACAATTTACAACAATACTTCAGATTTGTATACAATTTTTAAGACCAAGATCATCGAAATTGGGTAAGTACTCATGACTCTAGGAGCACACAGTCAGAAATTGGGTTTCTTACCAAAATTATAAGAAAGTGTTAACCGCCACTTACCATTCAGATGTGGGATAACATAAATAAAACATAAAACAAGGTTTGTGATTTTCTAACCAGGCCAGTATCACTGAGAGCAAAGGTGAACAGGTTGCCATTACTGGTTCCTTGGTCTAAAAGTGGTGTACTATTCTTATTCTGAGATTTCAATTTATTGTTGATATTGTGACAGTATTTTATCTATCACTGAAAGCCATTTACAGGAACATAAATTACAGTATTGGTTTTAAACCAAGCTCTGTTTGTAAATAAGGGTGATAATAGTGCATATGATATAGATAAAACTATATTAACTGTGCAATAGCCAGAGAGATATTGATAATTTTATTCAGATATGTAGTAATGTATTTATCATTTGAGAAAATGAGTCAAAGTACAGGATTTAAAACCATGCTTTTTCTGTATTACTATAGATTTTATGTGCACCCTTTAACTTGCAAGTTGAGTTGGTATTTATAAACACTTAGAAAGACTCTTGGTTCTTTTTTTTCCTACATAAAGGTTATATGTAAAGTAGGATGTCTATTAGTTATAGGGAGGGTGATATGTACTTATAATATAAGACATATAAGGCACCATTTACAAGGCCCATGGCATAGGGCAACTCAGCAAGTGCCTTACAATGCCACCCTACCCCACTGGGAAAGGTCAGAAATGTGCTGTGTCTACCTGAGCTTGTGTAGAAATTGCTGCTTAGTGCCAAAGCAGGTAGCCTTGCACTATAAAGCAAGGCTGGCTGCATTCTGTGGATGATTGTTTTTATGCAGGAAGGCACACTTTCCTGCACAAAATAATCACAAGAGACATTTTTCTATTTCTCTCTGTGGTGCAGAAGGTAGCACAGATAGAAAGAGGAAAAAGTTGGGAAAATTAAAGAAAAATAACAAAATACATTAAACAAATATGCTGTAGGAATCTGATGCATTCCTATAAATATAAATCTGGGGATGCATCATATTCCTGTGGTTTCCACATGATGATGGATAAAGTGACACACCACGGGCAGATTTTTGTATGCACTACTGTAAAAAATGACAGACATATATAGGCTGATACACCCAGTTATAATATAATGCATGCAGTAATGCAGGGAGGCATGTACTTATACATACAAATACAAACCCAGGCATTGATGGACATGTATGCTGACACACCTAGGGTCACAGTTACGTATCGACTAATGTACCTAGAGAAACTATGATGTAGATGATAAAATACCCAAGCGTACACTGATGCATACCATACTGCAGTAATACACACATTCATGGATAAAGTGAAACATTGAGTGAGACAGTCATGCCTATGATAACAGACGGAGGTGTACTCTTATTTAAACATGTAGAGTGTGAGAACATAATGGTGCGATTCTTTCTAATGCATTGATGGGCTAATGATATATAATTGGACAGCATATGATGGAAAGGTATATATTTTGGTATTTTTTTAATTTCAGAGACCTATTCCTGCATTACAAGGCATTTCAAACAGCAAGCAAAAAAGAAATTGAGGAAAATATGCTATCTACTTGCAACACAGAAACAAAAAGAACAACAATGTCACTACAGAGAAAAGAGATGCTGGTAAGAAAATCAAAAAATGTTGAAATCTGTTTGTGGGAAACTGAAATGTTTGCAAAATAAAGAACATAAAAGGAGACTTTTCAATCAGCTAAACAAAGGAAAACAACTTGTCAAATTACAAGCAAGAAATCAAAGAAGAAAGCTGATAGCTTAACCAGAAGACAGCAATAGTTTAAAGCAATTAGAGTGAGAGTGTTTTGTGTCAGGATAATACAAAATCTTATTACACATATGAAGCAATACAAAAGGAGAAGAGAAGAATTGAAACAAAAAGAATGTGTTGTGGCTGTAGTTGATAAGGCACTTGAAAGGGAAGCTTTTTATTTTGATTATTAGTAGAATGAGAACATTAGATTAAACAGTGCTGGAGATGAAGAGATGTGGCCAAAAAACCCTTGTTAATAAAAGTAATTTTTGTAAAATCTTTAGTGGTGAATGGAAGCATATCTCCAGTACAGAATCTTTCTTTAATGAAGAAGATTATTTGCAAGAGAACACATTAATACTTACAGTTTATTCAACCGGTCGATCTTATGAGGTAAAGGATGGAAATCCCATTGAAAAAGAGTAGATTATTCCTAGAAATAAGGAAGAGGTGAGCAGAAGACGTTCAAGGAAGACGTAGGCAGGGCTCTGTTTACAAATGGGACTGTAGCAGTATTTGTAGCATTTGGCAGTGATCTATTGATTTATTACAAGCTTTTGTTCGTGACTTTCCATGTAAAAGTGTCAAGCAAAAAATAATAATTTTGCAAGCCTTAGATCCATGCAAAGTAAGAAAGTATAGTAATTTACAAGGACATTCAGTAGCATTTTTATCCAAGAATGTGTGCCGAAGCACCTTTAATCACTTTAGAATGTTGGCAGTTCACCATTCAAGAATACAAAGTTTAGTTAGGAGACTTTACTATGTGAAGACTTTAGCGTTATCTTTGGGAGAGATGACTGGGGTACTTTTGCATGGTAGAAAAAGTTTGTGAGGATGTGCAGTCTCTGTTTTTGGTCCTTCTAGGGAGAATCATGAATTTGTAGGTACAGGTATTGCGGTAGAGAGCACAGGTATTGTTACTGAGAATTTTGAACCAGCAATTATAAAGTTTAACACTGCTTGTTCAGAAAAACCAAACTATGATTGTATTTGCTGTAGACGCACTCACTACAAAAGTCGAACACGAAATGTAGATGTATTTTCCAAAACTGAAGGTGAAAACAGAGAAAAGTGGCAAGAATTGACTTATAGAGCAGCGCTTTGACTTGTCCATGCCTCAAGTTTTATGCAAGTACTGCTATGATAGGAAAGATGATCAGAGAACAGCAGCCAGAGCAGTACATAACAGGTTAGAACTTGTGAATATTCCAGAACAACTACGAGATTTAAATGTATATGAATTTATCCTTATGCAAACTGTACATCCATTTCAAGCAATTATACAATTGGAACCAAAAAGGTAAATTGTATCCAGCAGAGTTACTGAAAGTCCTTAAATGACAAGTAGTGTATTTGCCATTAGAGTTTTAAAAAATGTTGAAACTGTGGGAGTAGACAAAGACAATGAAGAACCACTTATTATCCTGGTAAATGGGATGCCGACTAAGAATAAAACAATTTGGCAAGAATTAGTTGATGTTAACAAAATTAAACAAGCAACGTTATACCTGGTACAAAATAATTTGTATGATAAAAATGCTGATGTAGAACCTAATGTACCAAATGTTGATGATGACAGTTTGCCAGCAAGTGGGCAAATAGAAAAAGTAGATCCATCCCAATCAGAACAAATTTATCAGCACTACAGCATCCATCAGTTACATTCCGAAGGTGTCTTTGGTGATGCTATTGACTTTTTCCAAAAAAACAAGCTAACAGAGCTCCTCTTAATGTGTGAGAAAAAAGATTAGAGGCTCACTGTTTTCCCCACTTGTTTCCTACTGGAGAAGGAGGTCAGTATGATGCCTGTCCTATACAAATACCAACAGCTGAACACCGATCAACACGATTATACTCAGAGGATCTAAGATTTAGACAAAGTATCCCATACATATTTCACCTTCTTTTTCTTGTCTGGACTTTTGTATGAAGTAAATCTCATTCTAAAAACAGGAGTCAATCTTCAAAATCTTTCTGCAAGAGATTTTCTTCACAAACTTAACAAACTTCATGAAAAGGACGGGAACTTAGAATACAACTTGATTATTTCATGGTGTGCCAATGTGGCACCAATCAATATTGGTTCCATCGTCATGGAGAACTAAAGTATATGCTTAAAAACCTGGGTACACTAATGGGGTTTCTGAGGTATGCTGAGTATGAATGGGATGACCTCATTCAATTCTTGAGAGAAGCAAACTTTAACCTAAGACATCAGTTTAAAGACAGCTGGAGAACTTTGCTCATTAGATCCTGCTAAAGTTTCTATATTTCAACCACGGGTTCCAAGCTCTGCTTGGTTTTATCTGCAACAAAAGCAATCATCCTTTTGGAGAAGTAAGAGATTTCTTTTGGCGAAAAGAGTAAATTATAAGACTTTCCCATAGGGAAATGGGGACTTGTGAAACCTGTGACAGATTTAGTTCAGCAGGTTTTCTCTCAATATCAAAAGCTATTGTCTAGGTAATTCTTGGTCTATTTAGTACAAGAAACAGAGTGCTAAAATCTTTCCCTGAAATGTAGTGCCTAGCAGAGTTTGAAACAGAAATTACAGACATTGCAACATCAAATATATCAGATACATACTATCCAAGAAGAAGTGCATATCTAGAAGACAAGTGCCTTTATGAAATTCTTCAAAACTACATATATAGAAGTAATGCAAGTGAAAAAAATAGAAGACGGGAAATACACAGTACGTGGATGTGATGGATGTTTATTGAAACATGGAAAAGAAAATTTGATTAACCACCGAAAACATAGCTGCCAAACTCCTGAGAAAAAAATTGTTCTATTTAGCTCTTCTTCAACTATTCAAACCTTGGCATACTGAATTGGAATTACTTGGAGATTATGACTGCTACAAATATTGTTTTAATGCTGTCAAAGATAGTATTCAGTGTTCCATAATTAAAAACTATTTACAAATGTTAAGTGATGGGATACAACAGGAAGACATGATTGCTACTGATGTAGCTAAGGATAGTTCTCAAAGCAGCCAAAGTTCAGTAACTTTAATTCAGGATCCTCTTGCACAATCTTTTATTGAAAATGAAGCTGCAATAGCTATGAATGAAGTGGAAACTGCAGTGGAACAAGCTAGACAGGAATCTGTACATCTGGAACAGTTAGTTGGACAACTCTACATCGAACAGTGATTTATATTGAGGTAAATACAAAATAGAACATGGATTTCTACATAAGAACAAGGACTGCAATTGCTCATCATTCAAGATAATACTATAATACATGAGTGGTCAGGCTGGTACCGGAAAAAGCTTTTTAATCAAAGTTATCTCTACTTTGCTAATGAAAACTGCAGATTCAAACTTATCACGTGTAGTAACAGCACTTACTGGATTAGCTGCACACACTATCAAAGAAATAACTTTGCATAGACTACTTATGCTATCGGCTGAACGTGACACTAAACTGGCATACAAGAAGTTATCTGGTGAAACTTCTCATGAGGTGGCAAGAGTTTTTAAGAAAATGAAGCTTTTAATTATTGATGAGTTAAGCTCGGTCTCAAATCTAATGTTTGCCTTTGTTCACCTGAGAATGCAACAGATATCCAAAACTGAATATGACATCCTGTTTGGGGGAAAGCATTTGATCAGTTTTGGAGGTTACCGAAAACATATTCCTGGGACAGTAGAACCTGTTTTCAAAACTCTTTCACATGAAGAGATTTGAAACTCATTGGGAAGTATTGGTAATATAAACATTTGCCAATACTTTAAATACAAGTAACCTGTGAAAAATATGCATCAAGCCTCTGACATGGAGTACGGAAACATTCTAAAGGATATTAGAGTGGGAGTTTTGACACAAGGGAAAACTGATGTTGGAAAGGCGACTTATGAAGAAACTGTTTACCTATAGGAACATGGCAGCAGACCTTATGTATAACTTTTGTAGAGAAGGGAAACCCATCATTTCATTTATGCCTCCACTTCAAGAGTGTGCTGAACTGAAAGAAGAATTACTAAAACTAGAGAATTAAGATATTGTAGAGATAACTGCTATTGACAAAATGGAACACCAAGGAGCAACAGTACTACTTCATAAAAAATTACAAGATAAATTGAACTTTTTTGAGAAATCTGTATCCAGTGCTGCTGGACTAGAGAAGTGTTTATGTGTGTGTATAAACTGTAGAGGGATTTTAGGCTGTATTATAAATGTTGAAGAAGGATTGGTAAATGGTGCCATGGCTAAAGCTGTTGATTTCATTAATTTTCCTAATCGTGTTGAGGTTGAATTCCTAGCTATAAAATGTGATCAGGTTGATGGCATTAAGCAAATTGGGTGAAGTGTTGTGTGCTTTTTGCATGTGAGCGATTTGTACGTTCAACAAACACAGTTTCCAATGTGTCCTATGTATGCCGTAACTATACACAAGTCTCAAGTTTGAAAAGTTGATGCTGCATTCAATAATATTGGAAGCACGGTTTTTAAAGAAGGAATGTCATAAGTAGCATTGTTGCGAGTTTGAACATTATCTAGTTTGTTTCTGGTTGATTTTGATGAGAAGAAGCTTAGTGCAGATGCAAATTGTGTGAGAGAATACAACAGATTAAGAAGTACATTTGCTCCTCATTTAGGACAGTATCCTATTTATGAAAAATGGGTATTATGTTCTAAGCTGAAACTGACAAAACAATCTAAGAAAGTTACAGAAAACACAGAAAGCAAAGCTACAGATGTCAAGAAAAGAAAACTAGAAAAGGAGGACTAGGTTACCAGTTGGATAACAGTAATGATGTAAACTGCTATGCTAATGTTGCTTTTAATGTTCTCTTCTATCTACCACATGCTGTAAATGCAATCTCAGAAACACCACGGAACACGCTGTGCACAGCACTATTTAATTGCCTTCAACGCTTATCTCATGACAGAAGTTTAATACATTCTGTTTCAGGCATTTGAGAACTAGTCGACAAATATAGTGGATCTGTGATGTTTAGTCTCAACAAGATGCACAGGAATTTAGTAGCATGATCCTTGGAGTTTTAGAAGAAGAAGATGTAATGATTGATGATATATTTGTACTCAGTTATACAAAGAACAATGAATGTGAAGATTGTTCTTTCTCATCTACCACTGAAATCCAATCTAAGCAATTTCTCTACTTAACTCTGCCAGATTGCAAAAGTATCTCTTTTGATAAACTAATAAAAAAAGAGTGACCAAAACATGACTTTTTCAAGTTGTAAATATAATGTATTGTCTAAATTGCTTAACCCTTTAAATGGGGGCGTCGGCCACTGGCCGACGCCTGCACTACCTCCATGGTGCGGGTCACGACCAGTGGCCGACACCAAGGAGGGGGTTAATAAATCCTTATTATTTTTGTTTTGTTCCCTGGGAGACACGGAAGCTCTTCCGTGTCTCCCCCCAACCCCCCACCCGCCCCTTTGTGACGTCAGCGCGCCGTGAGGCGCACTGACGTCACTATGTGGATTTCCCCATCGGAAAAGAAACAAAGTGAAACAAAGTGTTTCCTGGCCCCCGTCTCCCCTTTCTTACGAGGCCTTCTGAAAGTGTTTCCTGGCCCCCGATCGCAGCACAGCAGTGATCGGGGGCCAGGAAACACCACTAGACACCAGGGATTTCACTTGGGGGGGTCGGCCCCCTCGAAAAACAGGCTGCCCCTTTTAAAAAAGGTAGGTGCCCCCTGGGGGGGGGGGGATCGCACCCCCCAAGGGGGGAATTTTTTTATTTTTTTTTTAAATAAAAAAAATAAATGGACAGGGGGTCGCCCGTGGGCAGGGCGACACCCTGTGGGGGCAATATTTTTTTTAGTTGTTGTGGGGTTTCCCTGGGGGCCATTTTGGCCCCCAAGGAAACCATACAACAACTAAAAAAAATATAGATCTATATATATATATAGATCTATATATATATATATATATATATATATATATAGATCTATATATATATATATATATATATAGATATATATATAGATATATCTATCTATAGATAGATCTATGTAGATATATATATATATATATATATCACTTTTGTCAATACGTGTGTGGTTTCCCTGGGGGCTGCGATCGGCCCCCAGGAAAACCAGACCCACATATAAAAGTGATATATATATATATATATATATATATACATATATATATATATATATATATATATATGTTTAGATTTGCCACCAGTTGTCTTGCAGTTGCAGCTTGCGTCTTCAAAGCAATGCACGTACTTCAACTGACGCTTTTCAACTGTAGCTTTTAGGCAGCAATAAAAAAGTCAAGTAAGTATTGTGATTATGTTTCTGCTACAAAAGGGTCAGACTTGTCTAGTGGCAGTTTTAGTGCCATAAAGAAGCGCAGAAGGTTTATATGCCTACTGCAAAGAGCAAATCTGTATTTTATGTAAATAGCTGAGTACATTAGTAAAGTCAGCCATTACCTGTGCTATAATACAAATGAAATGTATGTGCGGGTGGAGGGTGGCTATGGAGAGATGAAGGGCACTTTTGCTGGGTGGTAATGAGGGAATCCGAGGAGGAGGGAGTGGGAGCACCAATAATGATTGTTGGACTGGGCGCAGGAGGTGCTAAAGACTGTGACGAATGGTATGTGACAAGGTGTTTTTTGAGTGTCTTGAAAGAACGTGCTGATTGAGGGAAGAAGTGCAGGTAAGGTGGCCTCTACTGTTGCACGTATCTCACACACACCATCGATTTTGTGACTGTCTACGTAGGCTAGTGTTTTAGAGCAACAGTTTAGCTAATAGCAGAGATGGCATCTTGATGGATGACTGCTGCTGTCACTCGGGTTATAGAGGACAGCTCTGACATAGGATCAGAGACTGAGACATCAGATACTGAGACAGCATTTGAGGGATAGGACAATGGCGCAGACTCTGGGAGTGATTTTTCAGTCGGAGGAGTCCCATTTGATAACTCCTCTTCCAGTAAATTATGAGGGAGGTGATGAGGACAGTCCAGCTGTCCCTTCGCAAGCAGTCTGTGCAACTGGGTAATAGTGGGTTAGCCCAACCCAGAGAGCAGGTGAATGCAGGGGCAAGCAGAGAGAGAGAGTGCTCTCTTGGGAGCTCCCCAATTTAGTTCAGCCCCAAATTCCACCGCCAAATCGTATTGTGGAGACATCAAAATTATCTATCGCAAAATAAACTGGTTTTGTAAGGCAGGCACCTGTGTTTTTGGTCCTGGGTTCGGCGGCCATATAGAGAAACACACTAAACCCAAACATTTCTGGAAACTTGACATTGGGGGGAGTCCACAGAGGTGTGACTTGTGTGGATTCCCCAAAGTTTTCTTGCCCACAATACCCTGCAAAGCTGAAATGTTGAATAAAAACTCTATTTTTCTCGCATTTCTGTCACACAAACTACAGGAATATGCTGGGATCCACAAAATTCCTACCACCCAGTGATTCCTCACCTGTCCTGATAAAAACACTACCCCACTTGAGTGCCTACACCTAGTGCCTGCGTCAGGAATGGATCACCCCAGGGTCAACAGCTGCCTCATGTAAGGACCAACATTGACCGTTGTGTGATCTATTCCTGTCGCGGGCACCAGGCCTACCCACACAAGTGAGGTACCATTTTTATCGGGAGACTTGGAGGAACGCTGTGTGGAAGGAAATTTGTGGCTACTCTCATATTCCAGAACTTTCTGTCACCGAAATGTGAGGAAAATGTGTTTTTTTAGCCACATTTTGAGGTTTGCAAAGGATTCTGGGTGACAGAACCTGGTCAGAGCCCCACAAGTCGCCCCATCTTGGATTCCCCTAGGTCTCTAGTTTTCAAAAATGCACAGGTTTGGTCGGTTTCCCCAGGTGCCGGCTGAGCTAGAGGCCAAAATCTACAGGTAGGCACTTTGCAAAAAAACAGCTCTGTTTTCTGTCAAAAAATGGGATGTGTCCACGTTGTGTTTTGGGGCATTTCCTGTCCCGGGCGCTAGGCCTACCCAAACAAGTGAGGTATCATTTTTATCAGGAGACTTGGGGGAACATAGAATAGCAAAACAAGTGTTATTGCCCCTTATCTTTCTCTACATTGTTTCCTTCCAAATATAAGAGAGTGTGTAAAAAAGACGTCTATTTGAGAAATGCCCTGCAATTCACATGCTAGTATGGGCACCCCGGAATTCAGAGATGTGCAAATAACCACTGCTCCTCAAAACCTTATCTTGAGCCCATTTTGGAAATGCAAAGGTTTTCTTGATACCTATTTTTCACTCTTCATATTTCAGCAAATGAATTGCTGTATACCCAGTATAGAATGAAAACCAACTGCAGGGTGCAGCTCATTTATTGGCTCTGGGTACCTAGGGTTCTTGATGAACCTACAAGCCCTATATATCCCCGCAACCAGAAGAGTCCAGCAGACATAACGGTATATTGCTTTAAAAAATCTGACATCGCAGGAAAAAGTTACAGAGTAAAACATAAAGAAAAATGGCTGTTGTTTTCAGCTCAATTTCAATATTTTTTTATTTCAGCTGTTATTTTCTGTTGGAAAACCTTGTAGGATCTACACAAATGACCCCTTGCTGAATTCAGAATTTTGTCTACTTTTCAGAAATGTTTAGCTTCCGGGATCCAGCATTGGTTTCACACCCATTCCTGTCACTAACTGGAAGGAGGCTGAAAACACCAAAAATAGTAAAAATGGGGTATGTCGCAGTAAAATGCCAAATTTGTGTTGAAAAATGTGGTTTTCTGATTCAAGTCTGCCCATTCCTGAAAGGTGGGAAGACCCTTTGTTGATGCCATTTTCAGGGAAAAAACCACAAGCTTTCTTCGGCAGCCCTTTTTTCAAATTTTTTTGAAAAAACAAAATGTTCACTGTATTTTGGCTAATTTCGTGGTCTCCTCCAAGGGAAAACACAAACTCTGGGTACCATTAGAATACCTAGGATGTTGGAAAAAAAGGACGCAAATTTGGCGTGGATAGCTTATGTGGACAAAAAGTTATGAAGGCCTAAGCGCGAACTACCCCAAATAGCCAAAAAAGAGCTCAGCACTGGGGGGGGGGAAACGGCCCAGCAGCTAAGAGGTTAAACAGAGAAGTGGTAAATATATTATTTTTACCACTTCAATACAATGTTTCAATGATGCAGAGCAGATGATTCAAAATTGGACACTGAGATTACTAACTTTAAAGCTGGACAAATATCCGTTTCTGGGAGAACATACTTTACTTTGGCTATCATCTTCCATAAAGGTCTTAATATTACATCTGGACATTATACTGTATATTTAAAGACTCAAACCAGACGGACAGAGTGCAGTGACACCAGTATGCAATTTAAACAAAAAAGACCTTTCAAACTTCCTAGTTCTTACCTATTATTTCTTCAGCCAAAATCCTAAGAAGGGTTTGTTGAAAAAATATAAGATACAGTCCCGTGTCTATATTGATCAATACTGCTCAATATATCATTCAGCCCATGAGGGGCTATGTCTTGAAAACATGTAAAAAATTTGGATGAAATGTGTTCAAAGTTTTTCTGTAAAAAAACAAACATACATATTTCACTCCACATGGATAATAATCTTTTTAGACATTATTTGCCCAGTCATTGGTGATGTCAACAAGAGGAAATCCAAAAATGCAGTGTGGATGAAATATGTTCATAGGATTTCTGGAAGAAAATGACTATGTGGTTTTCTCTCTACATTGATCATCACTGTTTAGGACATCATTCAGCCTATCAGGGGTGATGTTCACAAAATGATGTGTGAAATTTGTGTGTTGATTATATTTGTTTGTAGTATTGTACCAGGTATAATAATAACCAAAATGTTTCTAGCATACAGTCTTTAGGTTACTGTAGTAAATCTGACCATATAAAAAATTGTAGTAAGTACAATTCACAATATCACTTATTTGTAGTGAAATAGTATGGAGATATGAGTTGTTTTCCACAATATGAATGATTGTGTTTTTCCCCATTGTTCAATGATGATTATACTGTACTTTCTTTATAGGTACTAGTATAATTTCTGAGAACAGGAAAGAGAGAAACTAAAATGTTTTAGTACATTGTCATATAAAACTATAGGATATTTAATGTATGCTTTTTTTATAACTCTTATAAGCATGATACCAACATATTTATATTCTCCCTTTTTCAACAGTATTTAGAGAAATATGTCATCAAAACTTTAAAGACAGTAAGAGTGGCAGAAAAAAATTGTTTCACACATGTATTGACCATTGTTTATTCTTAGACAGTATTTTTTATGTGTTGCAGCAGTGTATTTTCTGGTAACTGACCTATATGGAATCTGACAAACACACTCATGTGATCATTCTGACTTCAGCAGTCTTTACCGAAGACTATCGTGTCAGCGGGCGCCGAAAGACCACTAGTGATGGCGGTCTGAAGACCGCCATATTACAAGTCACCAACACAACACCACCAAAAAATTACTAAACAAATGACACCATCGGCCGGAACATTGGAGTGAAAAAAGGCATCTGCGCCACCAGCACCACCATGCCGAGAACATCCCGTCCGCCAAATCATGAATCACAAATCAGCACTACGGTCTTAGCACAGCAGCAATCCATTGGTGGTCCAAACTGCGGCAGGAAAAAGCACCTCCACCAGATCTCTACTTCACATTGGACAATCACAGTACCCCACACCTGATACACATATACACACCACACACACCTGACCACAGCATTACAAAACACACACCCACATATACCCAGAACGCTTTGCACCCAGAAAGTTTGACAGAGCAAGGCAAGAGCACACTGGCAGAAGGCACTGCACCTAGGTAACACAGGCACCATCACACTGAACACTCATCACACAACACACAAAATCAAGAGAAACACAACACGAACATCACCACTTCACACAAACACCACAAATCACGTGCACATCCTATTGCCTCAACTCACACCAACAAACAGCACATCCAGCATCCCTGGACAGCACACACCCCCACCACCCACAACACAACCACCATGGCACCACAAAAAAACCCGAGGAGCTGAGGGTTATGGTCGATGAAATCATCAGAGTGGAGCCGCAGCTCTTTGGAGCACAGGTCCAGCAGACATCCATAGCCAGAAAAAATGACTTGTGGCAGAGGACGGTCGTCATTGTGAATGCTGTGGGAAACCATCCATGCACAAGGGAGGACATTAGGAAGAGGTGGAATGACCTGGGGGGAAGGTATGGGCCATGGCTTCCAGCTACCAAATCATCGTCATGAGCACTGGTGGTGGGCCTCCAAGGCCCTTCCACCTCCCGTTCCTCTAGTGCCCCCTCTGGTGTTTCCCCTCTCCTCCACCCAGCAAAAAGTCCACCCCTCCCGGAACCAAGGTCCCCCCTCCAAAGCTCAAACAGAGACATCCCCCTTCCAAATCCAAGCCCACCACCATCACCACCCCCAAACCACTGAAGTGCCTGCATGTCCAATTGATGCCCCTATGACGCTGTCAGGAGTTGGGGCCATGATATGTGGACTATGTGTCCTGCATTTCTGCGAGTTGGACTTGTCATTTGACAAATTTTGTATGTAGTTTATTTTAATTTCCTGGTTCCAAATACATCTGCCCACATTGCTGTGGTTGGCAAGATGAGATGCTTGTCCTGGTTTCCTTCTACATGGTGGTGTGACATCTGTGTGCAATGGTGTGTGAGGTCTGTTTGTGGGTTGTGTCTGTGTTGTTGCATGCGCAGGGTAGATGGGTTGTGCCATGTGCATTTTGTTATGGGCCTGACTGCTTGCTTGTGGGATTGTATGGGGTGTTGTGTGCATCCATGTGTATGGTGCTCTATCTGTGGATTTCTTTGTGTGTTGGTTGTATGTGATGTATCACCTGTGTCATTGTTTGGATGTGTGTTCACTGCTATTGATTGTGTGTCAATGCTGCATACAGTTTTTGGTGTGTGTAGAAGTGTGGTGTTTCACAACGTGCTGGTCTTTGACTGCGTTGAAGTGTTTGTGGTCTAGTTGTCGTTGTGTGATTAGGGGGTGTTGTGTATGGATGTGTATGACTGTGTTGGTGGTGTTTGTGTGCATTGTGCTGTGTGTTTGGCATGTATCTGATCGGCATTGTGTGTGTATTGGTTACTTGGCTTTTAGGTGTTTTATGTGTGCGTGTGTGTATATGTGTGTTCTGGTACAGCACGTTTATATGCCTGTGTGTGTGACCTTCACTGTCTGTGCCAGGAGTGTGTGTCATGTGTGTGTACATCACTGCCATTTCCTCCACTACGTGCTAGGCATACTTACGGTTGTCATCTTCCTCATTGTCGCTGGCCCTTAAGGTGTATGGCAAGATACAACAATGGGAGGATTTGCAGTTTGTTTGCCATGGCAGCCGCGGACGTATCTGTGTACCTGGAGGTGAGTGTCTCCTTTTGTATTTTCTGTTTCTGCCAAGATTTGCATCGTGGTCTGCCCGTCCCAGATATCCTGGTGGTCTGGTGACTCGTAATATAGTGGGCTGGACATTGGTTCCTGCCAGCCTGAAGTTGGCTACCGCTGCCAGCTGCTGCTCATCGGTGGTGGCAGTTCTGGTGGTAAGTTGTCTGTGTTGCATTGGGTTCACTGCCTTACTTGTTATATGGCGGTCTGCACTGCGACCCTGGTGGCGGTCTCACTGTCACCGCTGGCGTGGCAGTCCAGTTACCACCAAACACGGAATGACCACCTCAGTGTGTCATTAAGCATCAGTTATTCATACAGACGCTCATGCACCCATTCACTCACCCATACAGTCAATCATGAACCCTATCACTCATGCATAAAGCCACTCAAGCACCCATTCACTCACCCATACATTCACTCATGAACCCTATCACTCATTCATACAGCCACTCATGCACCAACTCCTTCACCAATATAGCCGCTCCTGCACTCAGTCGCTCAACCATATAGCCAATCATGCACCCATTCACTTGCCAGTACAGCCACTTATGCACCCTATCAGTCATACATACATCCACTCATGGACCTACTCAGTCACTAACACAGCCAGTCACTCACCCATACAGTCACTCATGCACCCTGTCAGTCATCCATACCTATTTAGTCACCCATACAACCACTCACACAGCCAATCACTCACCCATATAACAACTCATGCGTCCATTCACTCACACACAACCACTCATGCACCCTGTCACTCATCCATACAGCCACTCATGCACCTACTTACTCAGTCATACAGCAACTCATGCACCCATTCACTCACCCATACAGCCACTCATGCACAAAATTACTCACCCATGCATATTCTAAGGCACTCAGTTACTCACTCATTGAACCACTCATACAACGATTCACACACCAATACATCCACTCAAGCACCATCACTAACTCATACAGCCACACACCAAGTCACTTACCCATACAGTCACTCATGCACCCATTCACTCACACATAAACCCACTCATGCACCCTATCATCCATCCATACAGTCACTCATGCACCCATTGAATTGGCCATACATCTACTCATCCACGTACTCAGTCACCCAAACAGCCACTCACACAGCCAGTCACTCACCCATACAGCCACTCATGCACCCTTTTACTCACCCATACGGCCACTCATGCACCCTATCAATTATCCATAAAGCCTCTCATGCACCCACTTACTCACCTATACAGCAACTCACGCACCCAGTCACTTACCCGTACAGCTACTCATGTACCAAATTAGTCACCCATCCATCTTCTCAGGCACCCAGTTCCTTACCAATACAGTCAACCATGCGCCCACACTCACACCCATACAGCCACTCATGCTCCCATTCAGTCACCAATACACCCACTCATGCACCCAATCATTCATCCATGCACCCAGTCATGCACTCACTCACTCACTCATACAGCCACTCATGCACCCAGTCACTCACCATACAGCCACTCATGCACATATTCACTCAACCATACAGCCACCCATGCACCCTATCAGTCGTCCATACAGCCACTCATGAACTCACTCACTCAGCTATTCAGTCACTCACACCCAGTCACTCACCGATATAACCAATCATGCACCCATTCACTTGCCCATATGACCACTAATGCACCTTATCTCTCATCAATACAGCCACTCACTCACTCACCAATACAGCCACTCATACAGCCAGTCTCTTACCCATACAGTCACTCATGCACCAATTCACTCAACCATACACCCACTCATGCACCCGTTCACTTGTCCATGGAGCCACTCATACCCCATATCACTCAGCCAGACACCCACTCATGCAACCAGTTATTCACCAATACAGTCACTTAGGCACCCATTTACTTGCTCATACATACAATCAGGAACCCTCTCACTCCCACTACAGCAACTCATCCACCCAGTCACTCACCCATACAGACACTCACACACCCAGTCACTCACCCATACAGCCACTCATGCAGCCATTCACTCACCCATACAGTCACTCATGCACCCTGTCCCTCACCCATACATCTACTGATGCGCCCACTCACTCACCCATACAGCCACTCATTCACCCAGTTACTCACCCATACAGGCACTCCTGCACCACTCACATTGCCCATACAGCCACTCATGCACCATATCACTCATCCATTATACACTCATCCACCCACTCACTCACCTATAGAGCCACTCACACAGCCAGTCACTTGCCCATTTAATCACACATAGACCCACTCATGCACTCACTTACTTAACCATAAAGCAACTACTACACCCTCTCACTCACCTATAAAGTCACGCATACACCCAACTCACTTACCTAAACAGCCCCTTAACCACCCATTAATTCATGCATACAACCACTGATGTACCCTATCACTCACCCATACAGTTCCTCATACACTCACTTACTTACCCATACAGCCACTCACACACCCAGTCACTCACCCATACAGCCACTCGTACCAGATTACACACCCACACATCTTATCAAGCACCCAGTTACTCACCAATACAGTAAATCATGCACCCATTCACACACACATACAGCCACTCATCCACCCATTCAATCACCAATACACCCACTCATGCACTCAATCATTCATTTAAGAGCAAAGGAAGGGTGTTCCAGGTCTTGGCGGCGAGGTGGGCGAAGGATCTGCATCCGGTGGTCGCTCTTCAGATGCGGGGGATGGTGGCGAGAGCGAGGTCGGCTGAGCGGAGTTGGCGGGATGGGGTGTAGAAGGTGAGTCGTCTGTTGAGGTAGGCTGGACCGGTGTTGTGGAGCGCCTTGTGTGCCTGGGTGAGGAGCTTGAAGGTTATCCTTTTGTTGACGGGGAGCCAGTGTAGGTCTCTCAGGTGGGGAGTGATGTGGCTGTGGCGGGGTGCATCGAGGATCAGGCGTGCAGAGGCGTTTTGTATGCATTGCAGTCGTTCCAGGAGTTTTCCAGGGCTCCTGCGTAGAGGGTGTTTCCGTAGTCAAGTTTGCTGCTGACGAGGGCCTGGGTGACTGTTCTTCTTGTATCTGTGGGGATCCATCTGTAGATCTTGCAGAGCATGCGGAGGGTGTTGAAGCAGGATGAGGAGACGGCCCTGACTTGCTTCTTCATGGAGAGTGTTGAGTTGAGGATGACACCCAGGTTGCGTGCGTGGTCGGTGGGTGTCAGGGCTGCTCCCAGAGAGGTCGGCCACCAGGAGTCGTCCCAGGCTGAGGGGTTGGCTCCGAGGATCAGGACCTCCATCTTATCTGGGTTCAACTTCAGTTTGCTGTTCCTCATCCATTCGGCAACGGCCTTCATTCCTTCGTGGAGGTTGGATTTGGCGGTGAGGGGGTCCTTGGTGAGGGAGAGGATCAGTTGGGTGTCGTCGGCATAGGAGATGATGTTGAGGTTGTGTAGCCGGGTGACGTGGGTGAGTGGGGCCATGTAGACGTTGAATAGTGTAGGGCTGAGGGACAATCCTTGGGGGACGCCTCATATGATCTTGGAGGCTTCGGATCAGAAAGGGGGGGAGGCAGACACTCTGGGTTCTGCTGGAGAGGAAGGAGGTGGTCCACTCCAGAGCTTTGTCTCGGATCCCTGCGTTGTGGAGGCGTGTGCATAGGGTGCGGTGGCAGACGGTGTCAAAGGCGGCAATGAGGTCCAGGAGGATGAGGGCCGCGGTTTTGCCATTGTCAAGCAGGGCCCTGATGACATCTCTGGCGGTGATGAGGGCAGTTTCGGTACTGTTTGCGGAACCCTGACTAGCTGCGGAACCCTGACTGGGATGGGTCCAAGATGTTGTTTTCTTCGAGGTAGTGGGTCAGTTGTCTGTTGACGATCTTCTCGATGACCTTGGCCGGGAATGGGAGCAGGGAGATGGGATGGAAATTCTTGAGGTCTCTCGGGTCCGCCATGGGTTTCTTGAGAAGGGGATTGATCTCACCATGCTTCCAGCTCTTGGGGTAAGTCGCGTTTCGAAGGAGATGTCGATGACTTTGCGGAGGTGGGGTAAGATGGTGGCGCTTGCTTTGTTAAAGATGTGGTGCGGGCATGGGTCTGACAGTGATCCAGAGTGGATAGTGCTTATGGTTTTGATTGTGTCGTCTACGTTCACGTTGGCCCAGACGAGCACGGGGTTGTAGTTGAGGGTGGGTGGAGAGTCTGAGGAGTCAGTGGTTGACGGGGTGGACAGGCTGCTGAAGCTGTCATGGATGTCTGTGATCTTGTGGTGGAAGAAGGTGGCGAGGGAGTTGCACAGGTCTTGTGATGGTGGTATGTCATTTGTGCTGGAGCTGGGGTTGGAGAGTTCCTTCACGATGTTCAAGAGCTCCTTGCTGTTGTGTGCATTGTTGTCAAGGCGGTCTTTGAAGGAGGTTTTCTTGGCAGATCTGATGAGGTGATGGTGTTTGCTGTTTGCTTTCTTGAAGGCAGCATGGTTGTCTGATGTCTGTTCGTGGAGCCATTTTCTCTCCAGTTTCCGACAGGTTTGCTTAGAGGCTTGAAGGTTCAAGGTGAACCAGCTGGCTCTCTTGCTGGTGCCTCTGTTGGAGGGTTTATTGAGTGGGGCGAGAGTGCTGGTGCAGTCGTCGATCCAGCGGCAGAGGTTGCAGGCTGCGAGGTCAGGATTGGAGGGTTCGGTGGGTGGTTTTCGGGCAAGGCTGGTGTTCAGCTGGTCTTGGCTGACTTTGCTCCAGTTGCGGCGGGGGATCTGTTGGGTGCGGTGGTGCGCTGTGGGTTTCCAGAAGGTGAAGTGGATGCAGTGGTGGTCGATCCATGGGAGTTAGGTGGCGTGGCTGAAGGTGACGTGGGGGCTAGCGGAGAAGACGGGGTCCAGCGTGTTGCCGGCAGAGTGTGTTGGTGTAGTGATGAGTTGTCTGAGTCCGAGGGTGGCAAGGTTGTCGATTAGGGTGGTGGAGTTGGAGTTGCTGTTGTTATCCAGAAGAAAGTTCAGGTCGTTGAGGAGGATGTAGTCGGCGGAGGCTAAGGCGTACCTGCTGACGAGGCCGGCGATGGAGTCGCAGAACCGAGGCCGTGGTCTGTGGGGTCTGTAGATGAGAGTTCCTCTGAGGGTGGTGTTGGGGTTGGCCTGGATCTGGAAGTGCAGGTGTTCGGTGGTGTTGACGGTGTCGTCAGTACAGGTCATGACCCCGATGGTGTTCTTGTGGATGATGGCAGTTCCGCATTCGACTCCGTTGGTGTGATCCCTGCGGGTGATCTTGTAGCCATCCGGAATGGCTAAGGTGATGTCCGGGGCCGAGGAGGCGTTTATCCAGGTCTCTGTCAGGAAGGCAACATCCAAGGTGGAGGTGTCGAGCAGGTCCCAGAGTTCGACAGTGTGTTTGCGTGCAGAGCGGGTGTTTAGTAGGATGCATCAAAGGTAGTTGCGGTCTGGCTCGACGGGTAGTTTGGTGATTTGGAGGCTGGTGAAGCTGCAGTTCTGACAGGTGAAGGGGCCCTGGGTGTGCTTCGGGGAGGCCAGGAAGCAGGCGTGTGATCGTCCGGTGTTGAGTGCGAGGAGGGTGCTGGCGGTGTAGCGGCGTTGGTTGCCATGGCGGTCTTGGGGACCAGAGGTCCTGGCGCTGGGAGCGGTCTGGACGTGGGCGCAGACGGGCTTGCCTTCGCCGCACCAGCAGCGCGCCCGCTGCGCGTGTCCGCTGCGCAGCCGTGCAGCGGCTGCCATATAAGGGGAGGTGGGAGGGAGGGGCAGCTGGTTGGTGGGAGCGGGGCGGCAAATGGGTGAGCAGGGGTGGGGCTGCAGGTATGCAGTGGCGGGGAACAGAAAATTCAAGCAGAGGCAGGGGGGTGGGACCGTAGGGACGCAGCGGCAGGGAAAATGGAAGTTTAGAGCAGAGGCAAGAGGGGCGGGCCGCAGGGATGCAGCAGTGGGGAAATGGAAGTTTAGAGCAGAGGAAGGGGGCGGGGACGCTGGTACGCAGCGGCGGGGAGAAACTAAAAACTGGAGCAGCGGCAGACCAGCCCAAGGTGCAGGGAAGTGACCCACTCACTCAGTCACCCATACAGCCACTCATGCACCCAGTCACTCACTCATACAGTCACTCATGCACACATTTATTCACCCATACAACCATTCATGCACCCTATCAGTCATTCATACAACCACTCATGCACCCACTCACTCAGCCATTCAGCCACTCTTACACACAGTCACTGACCCATATAGCCAATCATGCACCCATTCACTTGCAAATATAACCACTCATTATCCTGTCACTCATCCATACAGACACTCATGCACCCACTCACTCACCAATACAGCCACTCACACAGCCAGTCACTTACCCATACAGTCACTCATGCACCAATTCACTCAACCATACACCCACTCATGCACCTGTACACTTGTCCATAGAGCCACTCATACACCCCATCACTGATCCATACACCCACTCATGCACCCACTCACTCACCCATACAGCCACTCATGCAACCAGTCACTCACCCATACAGGCACTCATGCATCCATTTACTTGCCCATACACACACTCAGGAACACACTCTCTCCTGCCTACAACAACTCCTGCACCCAGTTACTCACCCATACAGACACTCATGCACCTAGTCACTCCCCCATACAGCCACCCATGCAGCCATTCACTCACGCATAAGTCACTCATGCACCCAGTCCCTCACCCATACCTCTACTGATGCACCCACCCACTCACCCATACATCTACTTATCCACCCAGTCACTCATCCATACAGGCACTCTTGCACCAATTACCTTGCCCATACAGCCACTCATGCACCCTATCGCTCATCCATCCATACCCTCATGCACCCACTCACTCACAGAGCCACTCACACAGCCAGTCACTCACCCACTTAATCACACATAGACCCACTCATGCACTCCCTTATGTTGCCCTTCATCAATTACTACACCCCTCACTCACCTACAAAATTAATCATACACTCAGCTCACTCACCTAACCAATCCCTTAACCACCCAGTCATTCTTGCATAAATCTACTGATGTACCCTATCACTCACACATACACACACTCAAACACCCACTGACTCAACTATTCAGTCACTCATGCGCCCATTTCCTCACTCATTCACTCACTCATGCACCCGCAACTCATCCATGCAGCCAATAATGGCCCATAGATTCATCTAAACAGCCAGTTATGCACCCAGTTATTGCCACATACAGGAACCTATGCACACATTCACTCACCCATACTGCCACTCATGCACCCTATTAGTCATCCATATAGCCACTCATGCACCCATTCACCCAGCCATTCAGCCACTCATGAACCCAGTCACTCACCCATGTAGCCAATCATGCACCCATTTACTTGCAATTATGACCACTCATGCACCCTATCACTCATTTATACAGCCACTCATGCACCCAATCACTCACTAATACGGCCACTCACACAGCCAGTCACTCATGCACCAATTCCTTCACCCATACACCCATTCATGCACCCGTTCACTTGTCCATGGAACCACTCCTACACCCTATCACTCATCCATACACTCACTCATGTACCCACTCACTCACCAATACAGCTACTCATGCACTCATGCACTCACCCATACAGCCACTCATGCACCCGTTGACTTGTCCATGGAGCCACTCATACACCCTATCACTCATCCATACACCCATTCATTCACCCACTCACTCACCTGTTGCGTAGGCTCCCATTATCCTAACGAGACTACTGGTTTTGGGCGGCGGAATCACTTGCACTGTGGGAGACTGAATCTGAACCCACTACCGGTGACATCTGTCGGCCTAATCCGGGTTTTGCCCCGGCCACCCAGCAGTGCCTCATCTCCACCCAAGAGCAGGAATGATTGGGCAGCCGAGAGCATGACACAATTTACTCCTCAGGGAAATTGTGGTCACTCAGATCGCATCTGTTTCTCTCAGCTACAGTAGTCTCACATATACAAGGACAATCAGAGGCAGAATAGATTTCAATAATATTTTATTGAAATAACTGCATCTTAGATAATAAAGCATGTACTGCAATAACTAGGACGATGAAACATGACAGGATTAAAATTGTGAAAGTAAAGAATAAAAATAACTCTACCATATTGTTACTAGAGTGGTTAAAATAGTTCCTACCTAGGCTATGTCAGAGCACAGCATGTTAAGCTCTAATTCTGCCCTTCAAGTTCCCCTGGGAAGACATCATCCCTCATACCTGAACAAGAGGCCTGTAGTCCACATAAGCAGCTGTAGCGAAGCACTCAGCAGTCAGCATACAGTCGTAGTCATCTGTCTGGAATCTCCCTCTAACACACGTGGGTCAAAGTAGTGTTTTTATAATCAAACAGCTGATGTTTCAAGAAACGAGTGCTACGTTAGAGTGTGTAAGTTTCTATGAACACTAGAGACAAAGCTTTACCACGTATGTCGGCAACCTTTTTTACTGCAGCCTTGAGAAAAGCACAGAGTGAAAGAAATCCCTTTTTTTAAGAACGCAGTACTGGCCTAGGCAAAGAACAGCTAGATAGAGAAAATAAAACAAGTCCGTAAATGTGGCTATTGTTAAAATAATAAAATGAAGTTGAATAAAATATGTCTATGTTAAAGTGGACAGCTGAGGGCTAGTTTGCTAAAATAACGTGTATGAAGCTATAACTAATATGGCTACATAGCACCCTCTCCTTACCCGTTCATAGGTGGTTCAAAGCATAATTATGTATAAAAGTTACTAAAACTCAACCTAAGACATATATATAAGAATGTCAATAATGACAAATTAAAATGACATTTGAGCATCTGTATAAAGGACAATTTAAAATGATATGTGGCGTAAAAAGGGCCGAATTTCAAGAGTCAGAGTCATTTTGGAAGTTGCCAATCGAATCCGAGATAATTGAAGACAGGAAATCATCCGCTTCGGCAGGCGGTAAAATAGGAAATTCATTGCCAAGGAAAACCAAGGAGCATTCATGTTCCAAAGCCTGAGCTCCAGCCAAGGCAACAGCATTCTGTGGTGTGCCCAACAATGAGTTTACAGCTGCATCCTCCACAAAGGGCAACTCATAAGCTTCCGGTAGCTAACGCACCCTCAAGCTGGTGTCTGGTGTCTGGTAATGAGCCCTAAGCGAGAACATCAACAGATCAGCCTCCAATGAAAGCAAGCACTGCGTAGAAAGACAAACGTTCTGTGCATGTTCAAACGAGCACCAGAGGCACCGAAACACAGGCTGCACACAATGCAAAACTGGTCTGAATGACAGAGACCAGTCACACTCCAACTGCTCCAGGAGTAATGCTATAAAGTACTGCATCATGTGTTCACAACACAGCTGTGATGGTGAGAGTGCTTTCCGTCCTCCTTGTTGCTGCGGAACAGCCATTGCACAGAAAAAGTAGCAATAGTAAGATGCCACCTATTATAGCCAAAGTTCAGAAATCCCCCGAAAATACTGGAAAATATCGAGTGGATGGCTGATGGTATTAAACCAAATATAGAGAAGGTGTGAACGAAACCAGAACCAACAGCCTTAAAGAAATGTGCAATTCCAGTAGTACTGGATGCATTAAATGTTCGTCCCACGAGTTCACTAAAGTGTCTCGGACAGTTAGTACTTAAAAGGGACTGTATCTCTGCTGATAACCTTGACACTTGAACCGGATAGGTATTGCATGCAGATGTGAGTGGGAGCGGGGCGGCAAATGGGTGAGCAGGGGTGGGGCTGCAGGTATGCAGTGGCGGGGAACAGAAAATTCAAGCAGAGGCAGGGGGGTGGGACCGTAGGGACGCAGCGGCAGGGAAAATGGAAGTTTAGAGCAGAGGCAAGAGGGGCGGGGCCGCAGGGATGCAGCAGTGGGGAAATGGAAGTTTAGAGCAGAGGAAGGGGGGCGGGGCCGCTGGTACGCAGCGGCGGGGAGAAACTAAAAACTGGAGCAGCGGCAGACCAGCCCAAGGTGCAGGGAAGTGACCCACTCACTCACTCACCCATACAGCTACTCATGCACCCAGTCACTCACTCATACAGTCACTCATGCACACATTTATTCACCCATACAGGCATTCATGCACCCTATCAGCCATTCATACAACCACTTATGCACCCACTCACTCAGCCATTCAGCCACTCTTACACACAGTCACTGACCCATATAGCCAATCATGCACCCATTCACTTGCAAATATAACCACTCATGTATCCTGTCACTCATCCATACAGACACTCATGCACCCACTCACTCACCAATACAGCCACTCACACAGCCAGTCACTTACCCATACAGTCACTCATGCACCAATTCACTCAACCATACACCCACTCATGCACCTGTACACTTGTCCATAGAGCCACTCATACACCCCATCACTGATCCATACACCCACTCATGCACCCACTCACTCACCCATACAGCCACTCATGCAACCAGTCACTCACCCATACAGGCACTCATGCATCCATTTACTTGCCCATACACACACTCAGGAACACACTCTCTCCTGCCTACAACAACTCCTGCACCCAGTTACTGACCCATACAGACACTCATGCACCTAGTCACTCCCCCATACAGCCACCCATGCAGCCATTCACTCACGCATAAGTCACTCATGCACCCAGTCCCTCACCCATACCTCTACTGATGCACCCACCCACTCACCCATACATCTACTTATTCTCCCAGTCACTCATCCATACAGGCACTCTTGCACCAATTACCTTGCCCATACAGCCACTCATGCACCCTATCGCTCATCCATCCATACCCTCATGCACCCACTCACTCACAGAGCCACTCACACAGCCAGTCACTCACCCACTTAATCACACATAGACCCACCCATGCACTCCCTTATTTTGCCCTTCATCAATTACTACACCCCTCACTCACCTACAAAATTAATCATACACTCAGCTCACTCACCTAACCAATCCCTTAACCACCCAGTCATTCTTGCATAAATCTACTGATGTACCCTATCACTCACACATACACACACTCAAACACCCACTGACTCAACTATTCAGTCACTCATGCGCCCATTTCCTCACTCATTCACTCACTCATGCACCCGCAACTCATCCATGCAGCCACTAATGGCCCATAGATTCATCTAAACAGCCAGTTATGCACCCAGTTATTGCCACATACAGGAACCTATGCACACATTCACTCACCCATACTGCCACTCATGCACCCTATTAGTCATCCATATAGCCACTCATGCACCCATTCACCCAGCCATTCAGCCACTCATTCACTCACTCATGCACCCGCAACTCATCCATGCAGCCACTAATGGCCCATAGATTCATCTAAACAGCCAGTTATGCACCCAGTTATTGCCACATACAGGAACCTATGCACACATTCACTCACCCATACTGCCACTCATGCACCCTATTAGTCATCCATATAGCCACTCATGCACCCATTCACCCAGCCATTCAGCCACTCAAGAACCCAGTCACTCACCCATGTAGCCAATCATGCACCCATTTACTTGCAATTATGACCACTCATGCACCCTATCACTCATTTATACAGCCACTCATGCACCCAATCACTCACTAATACAGCCACTCACACAGCCAGTCACTCATGCACCAATTCCTTCACCCATACACCCATTCATGCACCCGTTCACTTGTCCATGGAACCACTCCTACACCCTATCACTCATCCATACACTCACTCATGTACACACTCACTCACCAATACAGCTACTCATGCACTCATGCACTCACCCATACAGCCACTCATGCACCCGTTGACTTGTCCATGGAGCCACTCATACACCCTATCACTCATCCATACACCCATTCATTCACCCACTCACTCACCTGTTGCGTAGGCTCCCATTATCCTAACGAGACTACTGTTTTTGGGTGGCGGAATCACTTGCACTGTGGGAGACTGAGTCTGAACCCACTACCGGTGACATCTGTCGGCCTAATCCGGGTTTTGCTCCGGCCAACCAGCAGTGCCTCATCTCCACCCAAGAGCAGGAATGATTGGGCAGCCGAGAGCATGACACAATTTACTCCTCAGGGAAATTGTGGTCACTCAGATCGCATCTGTTTCTCTCAGCTACAGTAGTCTCACATATACAAGGACAATCAGAGGCAGAATAGATTTCAATAATATTTTATTGAAATAACTGCATCTTAGATAATAAAGCATGTACTGCAATAACTAGGACAATGAAACATGACAGGATTAAAATTGTGAAAGTAAAGAATAAAAATAACTCTACCATATTGTTACTAGAGTGGTTAAAATAGTTCCTACCTAGGCTATGTCAGAGCACAGCATGTTAAGCTCTAATTCTGCCCTTCAGGTTCCCCTGGGAAGACATCATCCCTCATACCTGAACAAGAGTCCTGTAGTCCACATAAGCAGCTGTAGCGAAGCACTTAGCAGTCAGCATACAGTCGTAGTCATCTGTCTGGAATCTCCCTCTAACACACGTGGGTCAAAGTAGTGTTTTTATAATCAAACAGCTGATGTTCCAAGAAACGAGTGCTACGTTAGAGTGTGTAAGTTTCTATGAACACTAGAGACAAAGCTTTACCACGTATGTCGGCAACCTTTTTTACTGCAGCCTTGAGAAAAGCACAGAGTGAAAGAAATGCCTTTTTTTAAGAACGCAGTACTGGCCTAGGCAAAGAACAGCTAGATAGAGAAAATAAAACAAGTCCGTAAATGTGGCTATTGTTAAAATAATAAAATGAAGTTGAATAAAATATGTCTATGTTAAAGTGGACAGCTGAGGGCTAGTCTGCTAAAATAACGTGTATGAAGCTATAACTAATATGGCTACACAGCACCCTCTCCTTACCCGTTCATAGGTGGTTCAAAGCATAATTATGTATAAAAGTTACTAAAACTCAACCTAAGACATATATATAAGAATGTCAATAATGACAAATTAAAAAGACATTTGAGCATCTGTATAAAGGACAATTTAAAATGATATATGGCGTAAAAAGGGCTGAATTTCAAGAGTCAGAGTCATTTTGGAAGTTGCCAATCGAATCCGAGATAATTGAAGACAGGAAATCATCCACTTCGGCAGGCGGTAAAATAGGAAATTCATTGCCAAGGAAAACCAAGGAGCATTCATGTTCCAAAGCCTGAGCTCCAGCCAAGGCAACAGCATTCTGTGGTGTGCCCAACAATGAGTTTACAGCTGCATCCTCCACAAAGGGCAACTCATAAGCAGCTTCCGGTAGCTAACGCACCCTCAAGCTGGTGTCTGGTGTCTGGTAATGAGCCCTAAGCGAGAACATCAACAGATCAGCCTCCAATGAAAGCAAGCACTGCGTAGAAAGACAAACGTTCTGTGCATGTTCAAACGAGCACCAGAGGCACCGAAACACAGGCTGCACACAATGCAAAACTGGTCTGAATGACAGAGACCAGTCACACTCCAACTGCTCCAGGAGTAATGCTATGAAGTACTGCATCATGTGTTCTCAACACAGCTGTGCTGGTGAGAGTGCTTTCCGTCCTCCTTGTTGCTGCGGAACAGCCATGCACAGAAAAAGTAGCAATAGTAAGATGCAACCTATTATAGCCAAAGTTCAGAAATCCCCCGAAAATACTGGAAAATATCGAGTGGATGGCTGATGGTATTAAACCAAATATAGAGAAGGTGTGAACGAAACCAGAACCAACAGCCTTAAAGAAATGTGCAATTCCAGTAGTACTGGATGCATTAAATGTTCGTCCCACGAGTTCACTAAAGTGTCTCGGACAGTTAGTACTTAAAAGGGACTGTATCTCTGCTGATAACCTTGACACTTGAACCGGATAGGTATTGCATGCAGATGTGAGTGTCACATGTTTTTGAAACAATAAAGCCTTGAGTCTGCTCAACTTGTCAAAATTCACATTTGAAGTGGAGATATGGGGCCAAATCTCAGCTACTTACCTCTGTCGTTTCGGAGGAAAAAGTACGTTCCCGCAGCATGTAACAATATTAGAGACTGAAACGACATAAACTATTCTGGCTTTCATAACACAACAGTTTTCACTATTGAGGAAGACAAAGCTGCCATTTGAGAGCACCTGAAATTCAGGTCTAATAAAGGGGACTGGAACTCCCTTCAGATAACAAGCCAAGTTCGCTGACGAAGCGTTACACACCCCATGCAAGGACAGCTGTTTACAAACCATCGAATGGCTAACAGAAATGTTGCATTCACTGCTGCTAAGAAAGACCTCTTTCATGCCACTGAGACATTTGTACGAAAAGAGTAGCTCCCACACCTCGTGGATGTAGCTATCTCCTAGCCTTTCATATGTACCTACTGGAATGTGTTTTAAGCAGGACCTGAATTGAAGTGTTCAAATAGGCAGAGTAATAACTCTGTGTATTAACAACTCAACAGATGGTATTGCATTCATAGTAAAATGCAACTTTTCTAACTTTTCAATATTTAACATGACAAAAGTCACTTCTTTCTTAGCCTTTAGTTGTGATTGTCACGTTAAATTAAATGTGGAAAATATGGCCCTTGCACTAACGTAACGCCAGGTAACCGGACCTGCCTTCAGTGTTTGTAGTGTCCATCCCAACTGCATTATGGACCTTAGCTGATTCTGCCCATGGTGTAAAGAAGACATGTCACTTTGTATTATGTCTGTTGCAGAAGAGACAATGTTATTTAAGGTGTATATCTGGTCTGACTGGGCATTAATCCCATTATCTACAATAGTTAATGCCTTCTGTAAGTTTTCCTGATCTATTTGCCTTAACCGGGGAGCAGCTTCTTGTTGCGAAAGCTTTAAAATTAAATTATAGACTGCATATAAGAAGCACTTTGTGCATTGTTTTCTGTGGCCAAACAGGAAATCCTGTAAGTCAGTGTTATTAGACAGGAGACTGAGGTGTTCTCTACCAGCATCTAAAAAGGAACTCTTCAACCATTGCTGGCATAGTTTCCCTACACTGTATGTTGTTACTATACCCGCATGTCCAGATGATGCATAACGAGGGTCTGGCCTAGCTTGTCCTAAAACCCCCTGTGGAGTTTATAAAACATTAATGACACCCATTGGTCTATATTGGCCACAATAACCACCCGCCAGGATGTGACAGTGAAACATAAAACGTGCCAGTCTGGACCCATTCATCGAACTGATCTTCAGTTGCATTTATATACTTTTGCCATTTGTAAAATTTTGCAGAGGCAGGAATACTGGGCGCATTCAATTCTTTAATCTTTGCTAAGCCTAAATAACTTGTCTGTTGTACAGTTTCATTAACATTATCATTGAACAGGTATCAGGCATGCTCTAAATAAAGCTTCCTTCCCCCTCCTTTGACAATTTCTTGTTCCCCACACACTTTTTAAGTCAATCGACTTCAACCAATATTCATAGCCTTCTATAGCCAACAGGGAAACAAAGGAATATGAACAAATGATTTTTGTATCTGTCAATAATATGTGTACATTTTCTATCAATGGCGATTTGAAATAATATGACTCAGCATTTTTAACATTGTGCCCAGAAAAAATGCAATGTTTTCAGAACATGTTTTAAAACTCCCTTGTGGTGCAGTTCGACAATGTTCCCATTGTGTGTAATTAAAAATATCAACAACAAGAGGGACAGGGAGGTTAATGGTCCAGTGTACAGTCTACCAAATAACTAACCACACAAGAAAGGTGTACACTGTTCCAGAGAAAGAATCAATCTAAGGGAACTTTATAGTTCAGGAGCAAGAGCCCTCACACATCCTAACGGATGTCATGCTTCATCATCGGGGTGCTCCTCGTCAGACCGGCGCTGCAATGTCTGACGGGCTCCCCGTTAGGGGGCTCTTTGCCCGAGATCTTTTAAAGTGACTGCCGTGATGGTAAATCTCACTGGAAATTATTGTGGTCAGGCACTATTTCTGGCAGGAGAGTAGAAGGTTACAATTGGTTCTGCACCCCATAGAAACCAGCACTGTTTATTGTATCTGAACAAAGGGGGTTAGACCAAGATTAAAAACACGGGGAAAGTGGAAAATGAGAATTAATGCTCAGCCACTTTCATATGGTGAATGGGACTGGGGAAATTATTACCTCTCCCCTAAACACTGGTCAACATGTTTCGCGTCCGTCGGTCTATACAGATCCTACGACTCTTCTTCAGGACCATCATGTAAACAGGACTTCTCCTCACCCATAATTAGTAAAGGGGCTTAAACATTTTTATGTCGAATACATAAAACTGATTTATATACGTATTAACAAACAGTCATTTACATTGGGGTAACTTGTCAATCAAAAAGAACAAAAAGGTCGCCAATCCCCAGTCGTAGGAGGGGCCCCTTGGGAAGAAACATGCCTTGAACGGTCACTATTTTGTGGTGACGGTCGTTGCTTCTTGCACCTACCCTGGCTCGTTCTCCCGTACATCCCGTTTCTTCCCAACATACATTTGATTTCCTAACAGGCATTCGTATGAAGTACGACCCCACCCCAGGGACCCTAGGCAGATTGTTAAGTGCTCTCTGGACTCCATACAGGTGATTAAGCCAACTACAACCCGTACCTAATACTTTGGTTGTTAAGGACTGCTTTAAATCACGGTTTCATGGCTCCACAACACTATTTCCCTCAGGATGAAATGGAGACGAGTAATGGAGTTGGACCCCTAACGCAGCCATGGTGTTCCTGAATGCCCATGAGGCAAAAGCAGGGCCCTGGTCCGAGTGGAAAGCCGCAACTCCATATGTGCCGATAAAACTTCAAACCTTTAATAACAGTCTGAGCATCAGCCGAGCATTGTCGCCACACCTATAGAAATCTGGAGCAAGAGTCAACAGGGACCAAGATGTATTTTTATGCACTGTCCGGGGTCAGGGGACCACAATGGTCCAAGTACACACATTGTAAAGGTTTGTTTGAAATTAGGAGGGGGGTCTGCGGTGGGCATTTTACGGTGGAGCCCTTAATTTGGTGCCAGATGTCACAACAAAGTACATACTGCTTGGTACGTTTGTGTAGAGCTGGCCATCAATAATGTGATTGCAAAAATGATATTGTAGCCGTCACACCAGCATGAGCAGAGGAAACCCCCTTGTGCTGCTTTAATCAACTCTGGTCTTAGGTCTCTAGTGGGAATTACTCAAACCCCCACACCTGATATTTTTACTTCTGCGTCAAGGAAGCCTCCCATTCAGTAGGAATATTTAGCAGGAAATGCTTTTGGATAGGGCGTGCATTCAGCCGTAGCTTTCATGGCAGCCCATATGTCATCTTCCGGTTTCATTCCAGAATGAGTTACTGCAGCAACAGAAGCCGTAGCTACTGCTGATTTGGCTGCTTTATCAGCCAGTGTATTTCCAGCAATGTGTATTCCAATGCACTGGTATCCAAGTGTATGTACAACATGGACATTTGGTAGCATTTCCTTCACATCTGCTACTTTCCCCCACAGAATTCTGTGTTTAATGGTGTTGCCTTTAGAATCTCTGAACCCATTCTGGCCCCAGTAATGCAGGTATTCATTGAAGGACAGAACACAGTAATACAAATCACAGACGATCTGTGTTAGCTGTGCATGATCCGTGTGTTCTAGTGCCATCACCAGAGCCTTTAGCTCTGCTAGTTGTGCTGTGCAATTCCCTAGGGTTTGCGTGAATGTGTGCTGGGGGCAAAATTTATTATCCTACATGTAGCCACTTACGACTGCGCAAGCAGAGGAGAATTGATGCTTTGTGCCTATTGCAGGTTGTGCTGAGCCATCGGTGTACATGACTTTGATATTGATCAATAGGCAATGTATTTGCTGAAACAGGGTATTCTAGTTCATATTGCAAAAATTCTTGAGTTTGTAATTTTGGGTCGAAGATCTAGTCAACATCAGTGGCTGTCAAAGACGTTGCCCATTGAATCCAACATAGATGTAATGCTTTAGCCTTTGGAACGCTGGCTTTGGTAACAGCCTCAAGGGCTAAAATTGGAGATTCAACAATAATGCGTTTCTCCTGGGCTAGTGGTCTTTCTTTAATGACAGCCATCTGAACAGCAGTGATAGTTTTCTCAGTGGGAGCAAAGCGTTGTTCTGCTGCTGAATACAAATGTGATTTGTATGCTATTGGGACTGTCTCACCCTCATTGAAAGTTACATAGGTGAAACGAATGGCGCCAGCAAATACTTTGATGACCATATGTTTTTTGTTGTCCCTTGTGTGTAGGTGTTGTGCTGCAAGCATGTCTGTTTGCAAAGCTCTGAGAATACATGTGTGTTCAACTGTCCAAAATGTACTGGAAAAATCAGGACATATTAAGTAATACAAGGGTTTTATGCATGATGCGTAATCTGGAATGTAAGTTCTGCCAAAATTTAGGAAACCCAAAAGGAATTGGAGTTTTTTAACTGTATTTAGAGGTTGTAATTGCACGCATTTTTCCAGGAACTGAGGCGCTGGGCTGTTTCTTTCACTTAATAATTCACATCCCAGAAACAGGACCCTAAGGAAGGCTATTTTAGTTTTTTTAAAGTTGAATTCATAGCCGAATCCGGCAAATCCTATAACAATGTAGGCTACCTGTCTTAGATGTTGCAGTAATTCATCATCCGTGAGATAGATATCATCTACATAGGACAATGCTTGAGGGTCAATATCATGCAAGATTGAAGTCACACGAGCCGCGAACAGTCCTGGACTATTCTTGTACCCCTGTGGTACACGACAGAATTTTTTCTGGGAGCCTCGTGCGTTGAAACTTGTTAAGTCTCTACTCTCAGGCGCTATATTTTGGCAGAAGAAACCATTGGAAATATCCAGTGTTGTTTTGTATTTTTTGCGCACTATGTTGTTCATGAGTGCTGTACTGTGTGAGTTTTGTATAGCGTATGTGCGTGTATGACTGTTTAAATGTCCGTTGTCTAAGACTATTCTGTACGAATGGTCCGGTTTAGCTACTGGGAATAAGGGATTATTCATTGGTGATACATAGGGTTCGATTACACCCTGGTACTCCAGTTGTGTGAGGATTTCCCTCACGGGTGCTTTTGCATCATGTTTTATTGGATAGTGTGGTTGAGGTTGGGGTTGATTTTTAATCACATTATAGGGGGAATGTTTATCCTCCCTACATGGTTGCGATATAACGTGGGTGCCTGCGCCAATGCCCAATCAATGGCGTAGGATTCTGAGAGCTCATCGAGAACAGGAGGCGAGAATGAAGGTTTGATAGCATCTTCCCCATATGGGCAAGTACGGACAAATTCAGGTGGCCAATCCCTTTCGGCCAGCAAAATATTGTATATATTTATAGCGTGGTCCCAAAAGATTGCATCGATTGTGAGTTCAATGTCTCCTTCTAACTGTAACGTTACTTTGTACACCCTATCAGGCGTGCAGGCACGCATGTCTGCAGTTTCAATTTGTAAGAAGTCATCAGTTGCTTTCACCTCCAGATGCTCTTGAAGATTCTGGTGAACTATTGTAACCTCTGCCGCGCTGTCTAATAGCGCTAATGCCCACTTCTGGTTCTTCAATAGAGCCCTCTTCTTGAGTGGCATGACCAACTACAACTGCTGACACTTTTTTCTTTTTAAATTGGGGCTTTTGTTGGGGAAGTTTCTCTTCTTTTTTAACAGAAACTTCTGTAGAGCATTGTGATTCCTGTCTCGGTTTCACGTACTCAGTTCTTCGCTCTGACTGCCCACCTCTCTCATTGCGTTTATCCGGTGAATCCTGAAAGGAATGAGATTGGCTTGTATAAGTATATTGATATCTGTCAGGCTTTTTTATATTATCTCTGTTTCTAAGATTATATCTATTCTGTGGGGTCTCCGTATGCAGAGACTCTCCCCTTTCTTCTTTTAGGTGTTTGTTGTTTTTTATCCCAGCATTTCTTAGTATCCTCAGGAGCTTGCTTGGTAGAATCTTTATTATATTTACCCTGAAATTGTGGCTTTGTAGGTCTAGCCCCCAGACTATTTCGACCAATACTAGAGTAGGTCTCTGCGATAATCTTTGTCAGCTCATGTTCTTGATCCTGTGGAAGAACATCCTGGAGCCGCATGCGCACTCCTAGCGCAACTGCTTTCCCTTTAAAGTTACATAATATTATTGAAGATACAGTGGCAAAATTGCCCATAAGTTGCATCTCCACGCCCAGTGCCGAGACAGCCCGTATTCATCTTAAATTTGTTTCAACACTTCCAGTAAATTGGCAAGTGTCGGTGTACCCTGTGCGGTAGTATAGAACGTGACAAATACCGTGCCCCAGGTATTGCAGTTGTCTACTGTGGGAACCATCCCAAATGGCAAGCACAGAGTTAATATTCTATGCTTATCCTGAGGTCCCGTATAGGGAAATACTGCTTCCAGTACATTCAAGTTTTGAGCTAACCAAAACTGAATCTCTTCTCATTTGGCGGGTACTTTACCCATGATTGAATGTACAGTCGCTGGATTAATGCCTGGCGTTACTGCATGTGGTTGCGCCGGAGCAGCACGTGCTGAATTTGTGTTTAATGTTTGCATTACAAAATGTACTACTCGTCTGTATATTGCTGTAAGCTCAGCATATAAGCGACGGACTTCAGCTACAGTTAGGTTCGCTGCAGCAGGGTGAGGTGTATATGTGGCCAATAAAGGTCAGGGACAATCATTACTTAGAGGACCTAACCTAACGTGTAGAATTGTATGGGGTAGGACGTCATCAAGCCAATTATTATGTTCTTGATAAGCTAGAGGTATTTCTAGATATGGATATGCTCTGTATTGTGCAGGTGCATTTGCAGGTGTATAGTGATGAAATGTATTTGTGTTCCCATCAGCTGCGCCATGTCGCAAAGACTCTCATTATCCTAATGGATTTGGGCGGCAGAGTAACATGCACTATAGGAGAACCCACTACAGGTGACACCTGTTGGCCTAATCCAGGTTTTGCTCCGGCTAACTAGCAGTGCCTCATCTCCACCCAAGGGCAGGGATGATTGGATAGCCGAGCATTTGACACAATTGACTCCTCAGGGAAATTGTGGTCACTCAGATTGCATCTCTTTCTGTCAGTTACGGTAGTCTCAAACATACAAAGACAATTAGAGGCAGAATAGAATAAAATAATGTTTCATTGAAATAACTGCATCTTAGATAATAAAGCATGTACAGCAATAACTAGGATGATGAAACATGACAGGATTAAAATTGTGACAAGGAGAGTAAAGAATATAAATAACATTACCAAATTGTCACTAGAGTCATTAAAATAGTTCCTACCTAGGCTATGTTAGAGCACAGCATGTTAAGCTCTAATTCTGCCCTTCAGGTTTCCCTGGGAAGACATCATCCCTCATACCTAAGTGAGAGGCCTGTAGTCCACATAGACAGTTGTAGCAAAGCATTCAGCAATCAGCCTACAGTCGTATGCATCTGACTGGGATCTCCCTCTAACGTACATGGGTCAAAGTAGTGTTCTTACAATCAAACAGATGATGTTCCAAGAAAGGATCCCTACGTAAGAGTGTGTCAGTTTCTATGAACACTAGAGACAAAGCGTTTCCACTTTTGCCGGCAACCTTTCTTACTGCAGCCTTGAGAAAAGCACAGAGTGAAAGAAATGTCTTGTTTAAGAATGCAGTGCTGGCCTAGGCAAAGAACAGCTAGATCGAGAAAATAAAACAAGACCGCAAATGTGGCCATTGTTAAAATAATAAAACAAAGCTGAATAAAATATGTCTAGGTTAAAGTGGATAGCGGCAGGCCTAGTTTGCTAAAATAAAGTGTATGAAGCTATAACTAATATGGCTACACAAGACACCCATACAGCCACTCATGCAACCAGTCACTCACCAATAGAGTCACTTATGCACCCATATACTTGCCCATACATACACTCAGGCACCCACTCACTCCCCCTACAGCAACCCTTGCACCCAGTCACTCACTAATACAGACACTCATGCACCCAGTCACTCACCCATACAGCCACTCATGCAGCCATTCACTCACCCATACAGTCACCCATGCACACAGACCCTCACCCATACATCTACTGATGCATCCACCCGGTCACCTATACAGCCACTCATTCACCCAGTCACTCACCAATACAGGTACTCTAGCACCAATGACCTTGCTCATACAGCCACTCATGCACCCTATCACTCATCTATACATACATACACTCATGCACCCACTCACTCACCCATAGAGCTACTCACACAGCCAGTCACTCAACCACTTAATCACACAAAGACCCACTCATGCACTCACTTACTTAGCCATACAGCAATTACTACACCTTCTCACTCACCTACAAAATCACTCATACACCCAACTCACTCATCCAAACAACCCCTTAATCACCCAGTCATTCATGCATACAACCACTGATGTACCCTATCACTCACACTTACAGGCACTCATGCACCCAGTCACTCGCACACACACACACACTCATACACCCACTGACTCAACTATTCAGTCACTCATGCACCCATTCCCTCAGTCATTCACTCACTCATGCACCCACTGATTCATCCATACAGCCACTCAAGGGCCCAAAGACTCATCTGAACAGCCACCTATGCACCAGGTCACTCACACATATTGGAACCTATGTTCCCTTTCACTCACCCATACTCCTATTCATGAAACCAGTCAGTCACCCATTCATCCACTCATACACCCAGTCACTCACATATACACCACTGATGCACCTCATCACTCATCCATACAGCTACTCATGCACCCGCTCACTCACCCATACAGCCACTCATGCACCCATGCACTTGCCCATACAGCCACTCATGCACCCATGCACTCGCCCATTCAGCCACTCATGCACCCATTCACTTGTCCATAAAGCCACTCATACACCCTATCACTCATCCATACACCAACTCATGCACCCACTCACCCATACAACCACTCATGCACCCCTTGCCCATACACCCACTCATGCACCCACTTACTCATCCATACAGCCACTCACACACCCAGTCACTCACGATATAGCCACTCATACATGAATTACATCACCCATACTGCCACTCATGCACCCTATCACTTATCAACACAGTCACTCATGTACCAATTCACTCACCCAAACAGCCACTCATGCACCTAATTACTTGTTCATATAGCCACTCATACACCCTATCACTCATCTGTACATGCATTCAGGCACCCAGTCACTCACCCATACAGCAAACTATGCACCCAGTCCCTCACCCATACAGTTACTCATGCACCCATTTATTCAACTGTACACCCACTCATGCACTCATTCAGTCTTACAGCCACTCACACACCCAGTCACTCACACATACAGCCACTCATGAACCAATTATGTCACCCATACATCATTCATGCACCCTATAACTGATCCATACAGCCACTCATGCACCCACACACTCACCCATACAGCCACTCACACAGCCAGTCACTCACCCATACAGCCACTCATGCACCCATTTACTCGTCCATACAGCCATTCATGTACCCATTCCCTCGTTCATACAACCACACAGGCACCCTATCAGTCATTCATACAGCCATTCATGCATCCACTCACTCACCCATACAGCCACTTATGCATCCACTCACTCGCACATACAACCACTCACTCACACATTCACTCACCCATACAGCCACTCATGCATCCATTTACTCACCTATTTATCTACTCAGGCACCCATGCACTCATCCAAACAGTCATTGTTGCACCCTTTCACACACCTATATACACACTCATGCATCCATTCACTAACCCATACAGATACATACTCACTGTTTTAGTCACCCATACACCTAATCATGCAACCACTGACTCATTTATAGAACAACTCATGAAGTAATTCACTCAGGTATACTCTACTAATAAACTCAGTCACATATATAATGTTGATGTTGTAGGAGGCTGACTCGCTATGTAGTGTACGAAAATGATGTGCACTGTGCAGAGAGTCCAATCAACCCCACCTTGGTATCTAGCGGCAAAAAGCAGACCACCTAATGCTCTGTTTTTGTGGTAGTGTGGGCAAGCATATAGGCTTATCTTGGAGATGTGCCAAGCATTTGAAGTCATCACAGTATCAATAAATGTGGACACACACTCAGAGGAATAACTTAAGACTACTTTACACAAATACTTCAGATTTTTACCACATTTTTAAGACCAAGATCATCAATTTATGATAAGTACTTTCCTAGTTATGATTATTCAAAGTTCATAAAATATTCTGTTTTTGTGCGTAATTACGCACCATAGGAATGAATGGGAACCTCTTTATAAATGCTTATAAAATCAGGCCAAGCTCTCACAAGTGTCACCTTCTATTTTTATGTTGAGGTCATTGAGATGTCCTGTTGACCATTCAGAGAAGTTCAGGCAATTCTCGGTTCAAGCAGGAACAGCAACTGAAAGCCTTGGAGCTGGTGCACAGATGGACTTAAAGTAAGCCTGGTGGGTCCCCTTCGAGGGTGGAGGTTGCAAGGGGTTAGGGACCTCTAGAGAACAGCTGGTTTGTCAATAGAGGGGCTAGGGAGGCTGGGTGCAGTGCATATATGTCAGCCAGGGGTTGTGCGTTTTGGAGTCCTTGGAGCCAGATGCAGGTCACTTGGAGGGTGAATTGCAGGTGGGGTGGGTTGGTCTTGGGTGTCCTGAAGTCCCTTGACTGGTGCTTACTTCTGGGCTTTTGAGACTCCAGAGTGGATGTTGCTTCTGGGTGTCTGATATTGGAGGCCCTGAAATCCAGGTAATGGTATGTTTCAGGTCCTGAAAGGCCCAGAGCCACCAAACTTGGCACACTGGTAAGTTTTTACCTTTGAGTCTGTCAAGTGGATTTTTGTCAGGCTGCTGGGTCCAGTTTGTTGATCAGCCACTAAGTGAACTAGACTTCACTAGTTCCTTGCCTGTAGGGTACAGGAGAGTGATACATTCACTCTGAATGAGGTTCTTGATGATTTTCAGAAGGCTGGAGGTGCTCCGGGGTTTTGTAGAGTCATTCTGGTTTCCAGGCAACACTTCAGCAACTATTGTTGAGTTCTTGCAGCAGCAGGCAGGGTTTGGTGCCTTTTTCGTAGTGCAGCAGGACTCCTGTTCTCGTGCCTCGGGTCTTCTTTGTTCCTGGTCTTCTTATGTCCATTGAATCTGGTCTGTTGGCCTAGGGATGTTCACTAAATACTGCATTTAGGGAGCATTAGGGAGAGTACCTGGCAGTGGCCAATGGGTCACCTACCTTTGGGTCACCTACCTTAGTGTGGCTACACCCACTAAGTGACCACTTCCTGTGGGAAGAGGTCACATCTCTAACACTGAGTGGTTATTTTTCTGACATCCAAGATGGAGAAAAATGGAATGGAGTGGTCACCTCGCCTGCCACACCTGAGGGGTGGTGAAGGCTGGGGATGGCCACTCCTTCTATCCTTGCTAGTTTTCCCGATGGTTTTCCCACCCAAAGTGGGGGCAAAACCATTGGGCGGCCATCTGTTGCTAGCAGTAGAGGCTGAGGCCAGATTTCAAAGGCAGCAAAGTCATTGAAGGTGACTGTGGGGCATGGTGCCTGTCTGGGGGAGGAGATGTAACACCTCCATCCAAGAAAGGCTTTGGGTGCTGGCTCCTGAGAGCAAAAGGCTCTCACCCCAGGAGTCCAGAATTGTGCTTGGTGGTGGCAGGCTGGTTAAGACCAGTCAGCAACCATCCAGGGCTGTTTATGTTTTGCAGGGGGTACCTCAAAGGTGCCCTCTAGGAACATTTTATAATAAACCCAACACTGGCATCAGTGGGGGTTTATTATTCTGAGTTATTTGATCCCAAACAACCTAGGGTTCTGAGGGGCAATAATGTAGCTGGGGAACTCGTAATGACAAATGTCTAACACATGCCTTTGCTATAGCTCCCTTGTATAATTACCATGTCTTAAGGGTCAGCAAAGACACAGTAGGGGCATATTTGCTCATGCATACATATGCCCTCACATGCATTATAGTGCACCCTGCCTTGGGGCTCTAAGGCCTGCCCGAGGGATGACTTACCTATATTACATGCATTGTTAGTGGGCATGGCATTTTGGATGAATGATTATGTGGTGTTTGCAAGTTTAGATTCACCTTGTCATGCACTTACAGTGGCAGTCTGCATGCGGCTGGTTTGGGGCCTCTGAGAGTGGCGGAACTGGTGCAGCAGCTCTGAGGGGCACTCTTACAGCCACTCACAGTACCCAGGCCTAGGCACAAGGGTACCATTTACTAGGAACTTACAAAGGTGGCTGAAGTTCCAAACATAGTGCAGTTTTGGGGAAAGAGATCTGGCCTTGTGAACCTGTTTAGCAGGATCCCAGGGCACCCTCCCAGTGTACAGGCTATCTGTAAAGTATGCACAAAGCCCAGCTGTCACTCTGCCCAGACGAGGATTGGAGTCAAGCTGCAAAACACCACAAGCAGGGAGAAATGCTCACTTTTTAGAGGTGGCATTTCTGTAATAGTAATAAAAAACCCACTTACACCAGTAAGCAACATTTCTTACCACCATTACAACCATACCAAACATGCCTATGCTACCCCTCATAAATCAGATAATACCCCCTAGACATAAGGCAGGGCATTTCTAATGCAATCCCATGAGAAGGCAGCACTGACAGCAGTGAGAAAGCAAATAGGCTGCCTTTCACTAGCAGGCCAGGCCATTGATATCCTAAGCACATTGGGAAGCGCTGCCGTTGCCCTCCTGCGCTCGTGAAGCTCTTTATCGCCGTGAATAATCACCGCCGCGACCTGGGCTCTCCAAAAATCCAAACACATCAGAGACGTGCTTCATCAGGTGCCCCGGGGCATGAGGAGAAGGAGGAAGTGAGCTTGGTGTTGAGGTGCCCCTCGGCGACTGAGCCGCTGTAAGAAGTGCCCCTGGGGCACAAGCAGGCAACCATTCCTGGTGCCTTGCACTCCTGTGGCTGAGCCGCTGCAGGAGAGGAGAAGGGGAGGAGAGGACCGTGGCTCCCTCCGGCCCGAAGGATCGGGCCAGATCAAGAGAGGGAGCTGCCACCAGTGCTTTGCAGGTGGCAGCCCCTGAAAGGTACTAAAGCCTCAGTTTGACTCGCAGACTGGGGAGGGAAGCCTCATCGAGGGTTCCCCCGCCACCGAGCCTCTCTCCCTTTGCCCTCCTCTTGCTTTGTGGATTTGGGAAGGGAGGCCTCATCAGAAGCCCTTTACTTTTGCCCCCATTGTTGTGCTGGCTTTGGCTTCTCCGTCTGGAGGGCCATATGCGGCCCAGGGGAGCCCTCAAAGATCGCTGGCTCCAGGAGGGGCCCGATATAAAAGTCAGAGGGGGAGCGTGTCACCCCCCACCACCCAAATCACCACGAGGCCCCAGTTGTGCGCAGGGGAGCACCGGGAGCCCCCTTATTTTACTTCATAGCACTAGAGGTGCCTTATCTTCATAAAAACAGGTACTTTTTAAAGGACATATGATTTCAAATGTTCCTGGTATGGACAAGGTGGATTATTATGTTCACTTGTTTCTGTTAAGGATGTGACATATATGTGCTGATGTTCCTTTTATGGGCATTCCCTGCTGATATGTTTTCATGACTTGCCCTAAGTTTTATAATGTCCCCAATATGGGCATTTATGATATTTCTATGACAAGGGCATTTGTTTAGTAATGTGATTCCTGACTACTGCTTATGTTGTAGAATAATTAGTAACCTGTGTGTTATATGTGATTACTGCTGGTTCTGCAGAGTAGCTATTAAGTAATGTTCTGACAACTGCTTGGGTAGCATGATATTACTGACATGTTGTGTTTGGTCTAATAATTACATTGTGTACAACACAGTTTATTTTTATATACCTTGGTATTGTGTTTCTTTTGTGGTAGGGGTAGTATGCCACGTGTGTTGTGTGTGTTGTGCAAATGCTTTACACATTGCCTCAGGGATAGGCCTGACTTCTCGTTCCAAGCTACCAACAGAGTGAGCAGGGATTATCTTGGACATGTAACTCCCTTGTTATGACTAGAGTGGATGGGTTCTGCCTGGCTTAGGTGCATACCATAGCCAACCAGAAACCCCATTTCTAACACTATTACTAAACTTCTTCCCTTAAAATAAATTTTAGAACTGCGTGTCATGGTATTTTGGAGTGACTTACCCATTGCGATTCTGGAAACATGTGCTGGCAAGATACGCTGCAGTGTTGCAACTCCAAAATTTCCACTCTATGTATCCTATAACTACTTTTTTCTGATATCCCAACATTTTGATTACCTTGTTAGAAAATCTCTTGTCTAAAAGCAAATGTTTAAACAGTCTATGTATGTATTTTTGTGGCACTAAAAGTACCCCTTAGTCTTGTACCCTCCACCAAGGTTCACAACGGGTGTACGACTTCAAATATTTTTCTTTAAAAAAAATTGAAGCAACCTATATTATAGTATATTATACATATGTACTCTTTACAATACGGTTTCTAAGTGGATTGGCCTTTCCCAGTATTCAGGACAAGTAGTTCTAAAAAGCACATTCCTAAATTGCTATCTTTCACTGTCTCAGTTTTTAATCTCACAATAAAAGAGATGATAACATTTTACTCTTCTTAGTATTACCACCCTTTCCTGACTTATATATAATTAAAAAAAATATTTCTTACATTTCCCTCAATCTAATTATATTATGCATAAAATATTTGTGCTTGTAAATTATAGAAAGCCACTCTTTCTTATTTACTTTACACCACTACCAGTTAGTTAGGAGCAAATAGCTATGGCTTCCTGTACATGTAATTGTACTTGTTCTATTATATATAAGATATATTGAACAAATTATATGAACAACCATTTTAAAAAAACACTTGGTGCACTGCAAAACGTGGCTTCCTGTAGTGTATGATAACAAAATATCCTTTAAAAAACCATAGAAATTCACAGAAAAAACAGAGGTTACAGGAACTTTATAGTGAGGAATTTTAATTTAAAAAAACTAAGAAATTCACAAAAAAGGTTAAAGGGACATTATAGTTAGGAAATAGAATGAAAAAACTAAGAAATTCAATGAAAAAAACAAAGGTTACAGGGACTTTATAGTTAGGAAATTTAATTTAAAAAACAGAAATTCACTGAATGACATCTCATATGAAAAAAGTGTACAAAAAGTATACAAAAAAGAAAATGGACTGGGGTAGGGTCACCCTGAGCCCCTAGCCTTTGGTCAGGGGTCCCTTACGCACCCGTCATGTCTAAAAAGCATTTTTTTAAGGCTCTCAGAAAAATGCACGGATCCAGATCTGCAGATTTTTCCATGATTAAAAAAAAAAATAGAACGGTCTCCCACTCTTTTTTTCACCCCAGGTGAGCCAGGTCCCGGGGCACTGAGAATAGAAGGAGGCACATGGGCCCCCCTACTTGGGCTTACATTAGCTCTGGGAACCACCACCTCTGCGGGGCAATTACACATTATTTGCGGGGACCGTGCCCCAGGGACCACAGCCTCCCCGGAGCAAAATGTTTATTTTATATGGGAGAGGCCCATATGGCCTCTCCCAAAGCCCCAGAGGCTGCCACCTTCCTAAGGCTAAATAACAAGTTTGTGCAGGGGCTCGTGTGACCCTCCCACAGCACTGGGGACCGCCACCTCTCCGGGGCAAGTTAGTGCAATTAGATGGGAGTCATGAGGCTTCCTCGCAGCCCTGGGGACCACAACCTCCCTGGGGCTATTTCTTAAAATTAAGGGGGGCACACATCCACCCTTAATTTAAATCGATAGCCCACAGTGAGGTGCTGCACAGCCCCCTCCCCCAAAAACATTTAAGAAAGTCAGACCCCAGTGGATGGGGTCCCCAGGACTGAAATAGGCCAGGGGAGGGGGACCGCATGGCCCCCTCCTCCATAAATTAAAGGCCGGACCCCAGGGTATGGGGTCCCCAAGAACAAGATCTAGGGGCAGTTGCCAGTAGATAATTACAGTTACGGCCATTTTTCCATAGGAAAAGCATTTTTTGCCTTGCCTCTATCTTTGGCGTTGTTTGAGAAATATTCACAAAATGTCCCAAAAAGTGTTCCGGTGTTTCTTGTTCCACATGGAAAGTTTCAGGGTGATCAGTCTAGCGACGGCTGAGAAAAAAGGGATCCCTTTTTCTCAGCCGTCAGCCATGTTAATTTCTGTAGGAATTTTGAAGACGACTACACCTGAACCGCTGAACGGAATTACACCAAATTTTGCAGAAAGATAGATTTTGTTCCACAAATTGCGCTTTTTGTTATTTGGTATAAATTCATTCAGTAGTTTTTGAGATATCAAAGGGAAAAACATTTGTTTATCTATGGCTGCAGATCCATTGTGATGACTTGGCGATTATTGTGACAAATTAGCAAATATGCGCGCCAATACAAATGTCGTGATTGGCTGGCCACCACCTGAGCAGAAGGTGGTGGCTGCCATTTTATTATATGGCGACCGTTCCTGGGAAATAAAAACAATTGTGACAAAAACATATAAGGTGTCAGGCTGGATGTAACCTGACCCCATAGTCGTATGTAGGGCACAATGTTGAATACAGTATGGGGATAATACATCGAATAAAATGCTTTTTTTGCACCAAACATGAAATTCACAAATTTGTCTTGACTGTCAGCACGGCCCCCTGTGTAACGTTGCAATGAATTCACTAATAATGCTGAAATATTTAGAAAAAAACATAACTTGTGCCCTAAGGTAACTATAATTCTGCGCCCTCGCCATGCACTACTAATTGCCTGAGATATAATAGCACTCATGACAACTTTTAGAACATCATTACAAATATCAATGAAACATTAGCAGTCAAATTATTGAAGAAAAAACTGTACATGGCAGGGGCGCGAGTTATAGTTACCCTAGGGCATGAGTTATTGTTACTTGAGCTAACCATGACTCCCCGCAGCTTTAATAAAAAGTAATGCGTGTAGGGAAATAGATAAAATATTGCTCCTGCAAGCAGGGAGCTGCAAAAAGCAGCTCCCTGCTTGCAGGAGCAACGCCAGCTCCCGCAGGATGTGGGAAGCCAGCTAGGACTGCGGGGGCCTTCAGGCCTCCCGTGGTCCTGTTGCTCTCTCTCTCTGTTCCATTCCACAAAGGGATGAAAGAGAGAGAGAGATTGTCATTGCAACAGTCTCTCCATGCAATGACTTCAAAAAGTCAGACCAACAAGATGTTTGGTACGAATGTTATAGTTAGGTTTGGATGCAGAGGGGAACAAAGTCACTTCTGGCCTAATGGTCAAGGTCTTGTGCTATTACTCAGTAGGCTGAAGGTTCAAATCCTAGTGTCACTTGGCTGTGTGTTTGTTTATTCACTAGTGTTTTGACTGTTAAATATGAGGGAAGCATCGCAGTAATGTCACCTATGGCTTAAAGGTTAAGTTCACAGACACTCACACTAAAAAGGTAAGGGTTCTGCTTTAGATATGTCCATGGTCATTTTCCTTCTTTAATGTCTTTCAAACTTCAAAACTTTAAGGCTCATACTGAAAGGTGATCTCATTTTTTAAAATTGACAAATACATTTTTCTTTTCAATTTTTCCAGAAATATCTGGAATTAGATAATATTATTAATCAAAGCCTAAAAAAACTCTCTATCCCTCTCCCTCTCACTATCTTTCTCTCTCTCTCTATTGGACTCTTTCAGTCTCTGTCTTCCACTTGCACACCTACTCAGACCCTTGCGTACCCAGTCACAGACCTACTTAGACCCTTCTGCACCAACTCACAGCCCCACTCAGATCCTCCTGCACTCACTCACAGACCCACCCAGACATCCATGCACTCACTCACAGACCCACTCAGACTGTCACAGGCCCACTCACAGACCCACTGAAACCCTCACACACCCACTCACAGACCCAAACAGGCACTGATGCACCCACTCACAGACCCACTAAGACACTGAGGCCCTCATTGCGAGGTTGGCGGTCTTTTGGCAAGCCCACTGCGCAATCAGCTGCCAAACGACCACCAGTGATGGCGGTATAGTGACCGCTGTATTACGAGTTACAAACTGAAGACTGCACAAATACAGCCACAAATCCCAAACCGCCAGGCCAACCGAGGGCGAGAAAGGGACGGTCCCCGCCCAGCACCGCCACGCCGACAACACTCCACCCTCCATATTACAAGACAAAAATCAACATGTCGGTCATTACATGGCAAAACCCCACACCTGATACACACTACACACACCTACTCACTGAACTATATAGCACACCCTCACATACCCCCACAATCCTTTGCAACCACAACTACTAACTGAGACATCAAGGAGGACACCAACAGAGTACACTGCACGTCAATACCATAGGCACCAGCACACTTCCCATGCATCACACACCACATAAGTGCACAGCAGCACAATACACATATCACCACTGTACACACACACCAGATACCACCAGCACAAACAACCAAGCACCCCCACCCCACCAAGCACCCTACACTGCACCCTACACACACAACACACACCGCCCTCCACAACACAACAAGCATGTCCCGTCAGAAGCACTGATGTTTCAGAGATGATGATTTAAGGGTCACTTTAGATTAAATTGTCTGGGTAGAGCCACAACTGTTTGGAGCTCAGGTCCAGCAAACCTCGATAGCCAGGAAAATGGAGTTATGCCAGAAGATCATTAACAGGGTCAACTCAGTGGCCAACTATCCACGCACAAGGGAGGACATCAGGAAGAGGTGGAACGGCCTACAGGCGAAGGTGAGTTCCATGGCAGTCAGACACCAGATTGTCATCAACAAGACTAGCAATAGACCCTCACCTCTTCCCCCTGAGTAAACATCTTGGGAGGAGAAGGTCTTTGACATCATGCATCCTGAGGGCCTGACTGAAATCATCAGAAGACTCGACTCTTGTAAGTCAACAACACTCCCCAGGCACCAACCACTCCTGTCCAGCATTCGTCCCCACCACCCATCACTCCCTAATCCCCTTATCTCAAACTTCTGCACCCCCAATCACCCCACACCCCTCACCTGCATGCCACACACCCAACTTCCACTATCCCCACATGGTCCCTCCCTAATGCACAGATACCAATCACAATGCCAGGCACCACAACTCCCACAATGCATCACTCCCTACACATCAAATGTTCACAGTCCCACTTTACAGTGGAACACCTGCACGAAAATGCATATCACATGCCACACTAACTAGATGCTTCAACTGCATTCCAATACATGTCAGTGACAGCAATGCTATCCACAATCCTCAACCCTCAATAGAAAATGGAAAAAATGTCACAATATGTCACCCGCAAGCAATGTCTGCAGTGTTGCAGCTTTCATTGCCATCACTGGGAAGCAAGTCGAGATACTCCATGCATCAGACGATGATATGAACAAGTACATCTTCACAATGTAACTCCCTCCGCCATCCCGCAGCTGATGCCAGAGACAGACAGCCCACCCCAGGATGAAGGCCCCAGTGGATGTCTGGATAATGACAACTTGCCTGGCCTATCTAGGACAACTGGTCAGTCCACCACTACCTGCCCCACCCTGGACACATCAGATCACCCACCCATGTGGCTACTACAGCACAGACAACCCGTCTCCCCAAACCTGTGTCCCAAGGACAGATCAATCATCAGTGTGCAGGGACCAGAGTTAAAGCCACACACCTAAGACAATGCAGATCCTGGTGCAACTGGGAGTGGGCACACTGTGCCAGGGGCACAAGCACAGGGGGCCCAGGGCATTGGGAGGGTACCTGTAGTCCAAAGAATAGGGCACCCACACCAAACGACTCGCCAGGAGATCATTTCCCAAGTCCTAGGAGCATACCCCCAGTCCCAGGACACTATGGGCAAGATCATCGCAACTGTCCAAAAGAACCAGAAGCTGCAGAGGGAATACCACCAAGAGGCTGTGCAGCAGTGGCATACCCTCAATGCTACCATGGCCGCCATTGCAGGGTTAATGAAGGAACTGACCACCATGCCATGTGTGTCCTCCACCGACCAGCAGGCCACTTCCACAAGCCACATTCCAACTGAGCCCTCCACTTGTGCGACAGATAGTGGTATGGAGGCCCTGCCGGATGACCCACAGACCACACCACCCCTTCCCCTGTAGCCCCACACAAGTGAGGACATCCATCCAGAAATCCTGCAGGACCTGATGCCAAGACAAAGACCACTGCCAGTAAGTAACCCTCTCCTGAACATTCTCCCTTGTCTGCCACTGACACGCCCTGTTGACTGTCCAGTGTCCACTGTCATGTCTTCATTTTCCCATGGCCCAACAGCAGAGTGAAAAAAGCACTGACATTTGAAGAGTAACACCTCCTCTGATGGGCAATATGCCCCCCCCCCAAAAAAAAACACCCAGAGGGAGGACTACACTCAACACCTCCACTGATGATAGACACCAGGAGCAGGTATGTCACAAGGCAGACAGGAGTACAGGCCACATACAAAACACTTGACACATACCTGTTTCTCAAGGGAAGTATTGTTGAATTAACTCTGCTATAGTGTCAACTGCATCCTCATCATCTTCCTCCTCATCACTCACTATGTCCCCTTCATTAGCCACTGATCCAGGTGCTACCTCCTCTATATCCAGCAATGGGATATGACACATCAGGGGCAGATTGTGTAGCATGCAGCAGGCAACAATGATCTGGCAGAGTTTAAGTGGTTTGTAGAGTAGGGCAACTCCAGAGATGTGTAGACAGCGGAATCTGCCTTCAGTAGCCTAAAGGTCCTCTTGATGGCACACCTCATCCTGCTGTGGGCCTCATTGAAACAGTTTTTACCATGTGTGGTCGGATACCTCACAAGGGTCAGCAGCCAGGGAAGGTTAGGGTAGCTAGAGTCACCTGTGTACACATAGGTAGGACACATCTCAATACCTGTGGGGACACACAGCAGATTGTGAAGAGAGGTGAGAATACAGGGGCACACATACTATTGGATGCATACCGATAAGCCAGGCCCGGTCCTTCTGTAGTTGTGCCATCATGTGTGGGACGTTGCTGTTCCGCAGAATGTATAAGTCATGCACAGAACCAGGAAACTTGGCCATAACGTGGGAGATATACTGGTCAGCAAGACACACCACCTGGACATTTATAGAATAAAAGTTTTTCTGGTTCCTGCACACTTGTTCATTTATCCTTGGTGATACCAAGGCAATGTGGGTGCCATCTATGGCCCCTATCACGAGGGACATGTGCCAAACCTTAGAAGACAGCTTTAACAGTGGCATAATCTGCACGGGGAAACTGATGTAGCAGGGCAAATGTTTGAGCAAAGCACACAGTACATCCTTCAACACATTGCTGAACATTGGCTGTGACATCCCTTCTCCCAAGCCCACTGTCATCTGAAACAACTCTGAGGCAAGGAAGTGGAGAACTGACAACACTTGTACTAAGGGAGGGATGGCATAGGGATGACGTCTAGCAGGCAACAGATCAGGCTTCAACTGGATTCACAACTCCATGGTGGTCTGATGGTTCAGTCTGTATGACGTGCCCCTCTTCCAGGGTAGCAAGGTCAACTAGGGGCTGGTACACGGGGGGCATGATTCATCATCACTATTGCACTGTATCTGGGAATGGGAAAATTCAAAAGTTGATGTATGCAATGTGTGGACTTTGTCAGTTTATGCAGTAGTCACTGTGGGCCAGATGTAGCAAAATAACATTTTGCGACTTGCAAATCGCGACTCGCAATTTGCAACTCACAAAATGTTATGCAGAAAGGTGTCTCAGACACCTTCTGCGAGTCCGTATGGGGTCGCAAAGACCCACCTCATTAATATTAATGAGGTGGGTTGCAAATTGCGGCCCCATACCGAGACTAGGCACTCGCAAACATGGAGGCCTGCTGTCGTCAGCAGACCTCCATGTTCGTGACTGCTTTCAATAAAGCAGTTTTTTTTTTTTTTAAGTGTAGCCCGTTTTCCTTAAAGGAAAACGAGCTGCACTTAAAAAAAAAACGAAACCTTTAGTTTCGTTTTTTTTTCAGGGCAGGTAGTGGTCCTTTGGACCACTACCTACCCTGAAAAATTATTTGTGGGTCGCATTTCTGCATAGCAAAGAGGCATTTGCGCCTCACAAACGGCGATTTTCGCCGTTTGCGAGGCGCAACTCCTTTGCTACATCTGGCCCTATATTTCATCCATGATGCACCTGAAATTCATCTACTAATCACTTATTGCATGTAAAATGCCAGCCGCCTGTCCTGCATGCACAGGACAGATGGAAGTGATCTCATTTTGCCGGCGTTAGACGTCATGGCGGAATGCAGTCTCACCCACCGTGCAACTCCTCATTGGATAACATTGTTGCCTATGGGAGACTGGGGCCAATGGTGATCACCACTGGCGGTGACAGTGATGTACGCAGCAGGCGTGACCGCCATTTACTGTGGAAATGCTCACTTAACTCCTGGCACTCGTGCAAGCAAGACCTCCACTGTTTGTGCTGCTGTGTTCTGACTCTGGAAGCCAATATGCCACATCCTGCAGGAGATAGGACCACAGCCTTCAACTAGGAGGAGCTGGACAAGCTTGTGGCGGGGTCCTACCCTGTATGGACAGTTGTATGGGGCACCAGAGCAGCAGGTGAGTCTAATGTCACTGTCCTGTTTGATAATGATGTGTGTGAGGATGAAAGGCATTGGGATGAGGCAGATGGAATGGATGCATGGACATGGGTGAGACGTCTGAGCATTAGTCGCATGATGGCACGTGAGTGTGGTCATGAGATATGTCTGATGTGTGATGTCCACTGCTGACCCTGTAATGCAACTCAACATGACTTTGTCCTTCTATCTGTGTCACCCATGCAGGTCAGCGCCCATCAGAAGAAGGGGATTTGGCATGCCATTGCCAAGCAAGTGCCGAACCTGGGGATCCATAGCCGGTGGAGCAGCCACTGCAGAAAGCGTGGGAGGCCCTGAGGTGCTGGGCACATAAGACCACAGAGGCCCAGCTGGGGACATCCTCACAATGAGGAAGGGGTGCCCATCGGACCCTGACTCCCCTAATGGCCCGCATCTTGGCGGTGGCCTACCCTGAGGTGAATGGGCGCTTGAGGGCAGCACAGAAGCCAAAAGGGTATAAGTACACACTCATCAATGTTATGCTTGTATGGCTTTGGGTCGATTACTAGTGGGAAGATGTAGCGTGGGTCATTGGTCGTTGCACGCCGACTATGGGTATCAGCCACCCTGGCAGGATTGGATTCATAGAGGTGTGCTCATACCATGCAGACAGTGACTTATGAGGACAATTACTTCCAATTTGGGATTTGTGTGGTCACCTTCAGCAAGGTTTCAGAGCCCAGCTCCTACCATCAGCATCAGCACACCTGAGGTGTCAGGGCATTGCCATCCCCATCAGCCTACCACTGTGACAGAGGTCATTAGTGGGTCCTCAATCAGCTGCCATGTACTGTATGTGTAGATAGGCAGAGTGGGCCCAGATGTCACTGTGCTATTTGTCAATGGATTAGTGGGCATGCCACCTACCCTTACAGGATTCTGTTAGAGTTAGGAGTACAGGAACTGTCTCCATATGTGACCATGAAAATGTGCCAAGCACTGGGCAAGTGTGACTAGTAAGACCCTAATCAAGTACATGAGTGCTACTGTTCCACCATCAGCAGTTTACTTCAGCATGGTGTTCTACTGTTGTAGCATGTATAGGTGACGGCATGGCCAGCCATGGCATAGCAGCAGATAATGATGTTTTTACTTTGTGTGAATGTAGGGTTGGTAATGACCCATTGCACCTTGTCTTTCTCTGCCACCCTCCCTTCCTCTCCTCCTCTGTATTTGTGTGCATCAACATCATCAGGCGAAGGAGAAGGGGGACCAGTGAGTGGGGAAGTTGCAGCCCATGGGACCCAGGAGGCTGATAACAGTGGAGCAGAGGTGACCAGTGGGACGGAAGACAAGGGGAGTGCCAGCGGGGAGACAGGATTGATGACAACATCTTCAGATTCCTCCTTTGATGGATACTCCCTGGTGGTGGCGGACTCATCTGGGACCAACCCAGCACCATCCTTGTCTGCCACCGCCCTTATCAGCCCCACCCTCCCTGTAGCTCCCCACCCAATTGGCTGTGCCCACCCACTCAGGAGCCACCTCTGCCCCTGCCCCAGTCAGCACTGCTGCCCTCAATGAGGAGGCTATTAACCACCTGAGGTCCATCTCTGTGGGGTAGTCAACCATCGTGAATGCCATCCAGGGACTGGCATCACAGATGCAGCAGTCCAATGCCTACCTGGAAGGCATTCATTGTGCCCTGGCTGCCCTGCAGAGATCCTTTCAGGCTCTGTCCTCCTCACTGATGGCAGCCAGTGTCTCCTCTTCTTCCATCCCCCCTCCAACTACCTGTTCCCAATCCCACAGCCCTCTCTCGACACCCATCCAAGGGACACCATCATACCAACATACAACCACATCAACAGACACAGTTTGCAAGGATAAACACAAGAACCACAAAAGACACCACCACTCTGCACACACACAACAGACACATGCAGACACAACAACATCCACTCCCTACATGGACCCGCCACCACCTCCCCCCTCACAGACACTATGCCACTCATACCTGCAGTCACCAAATCATCACTCCCAGATCCTGCCACAAGTGCCCTCATACTCACCGTCACAATAGCAGACCCTCATACATACACCACATGCGTACTCAGCACAACTGTCAACACCTCCACATGCAGCACATCCACCCTACCTGCGGATACCACCACAGCATACATTCAGAAATCCACCCTACCATCTCCCTCCATCTCCTCCCCACTCCTCCCACTACACCTAAACTCCCACACTCACCCACCCATCAGTCACACAGCACACACATGTCATTCACGCTCGCACCTGCGCCCAAGGCATCTCACCGTACACACACCTCACAACCACTACCTCTCCCTCCACTCCCAAACATTTATCCCATGACCAACCTTGTGCCCCTAAAAATGTTTTCTTCAAGAATTTTCCCTTTTCCTTCCCACTGACCCAGTCCCTGTTCCCACAAGCGCCCTGCTCCCCTGCCAAAACCCCCGTCTTCCACCTCCCAGTACTCCGATGGTCCCCCTGGTACAAGCCGTGGACCTCCCCCACCTAAGACATCTACCCCTACAAAGGCCAAGGTTACCCCTCCCAAAATCAGACCCAAGCCACCAAAACCTAAGCCCCCAACATAAACCAAGGAACTCCCCTCCAAACCCAAAATTAAGGACCCCCCTCAGGCCCCCCATCACCCCAGAGGTGCCTTCATGCCCCATTGATGCCCCTACTATATGGAGGCCACTTTCCAGTCAGGAGTCAAGATGGGGCCATGAACATTGCCCTGTGTGCCTGGGGCACGCATGACAGTTGGACTGGCCAGTAGGCCTCTGTTGAAAATAGTTTTTTAATATGTTTCTATAGCCCTTTAATATATCTGCACCAGGGAACCCTGGGTGTCGAGGGTAACATACTTGTCCTGGCTTTCCTTCCACAAGTATATGTAGCATATGTGGGATTTGGTGTGTGTGGTTTGGGTGTGATTGGGTTTATGTGTGTGTGTGTGTGTGTGTTGGTACAGGTGTTTGTGTGCGTGCGTGGCAGACACTAGTCGTGCCAAGTGTGTGTTTTGTGTGTGAGTGTGCATGCCCTTCCCTCCAGTGTGTGCTAGGTGGGTGTACTTACAGTTAGTGTTTTCATCCCTGTCGCTGGTTCTGGAGTTGTATGGCCATCAGGAGCATTGGGAAGACTGCCAGTTCTGGTTCCATGGCGGCTGTGTTACTGAAGGTGAGTTTCCCCTTTTCTGTTGTTCGTTTCCGCCAGGCTTTTCGTGGCGGGGCACTGCGGCAGATGGTGCGACCTCGTAATATGGTCCATGGTAACATGCTCCCCACTGGCCTGGTGATGCCTACCACCAGCCGCAGTGGCCTGTCCGCAATGGAGGAACTGGCCGTGACTTGGCTGTGTTCCAGTCGGAACACCGCCATGGTCATATTATGGCAGTCTACTCTGCCGGGCCTGCAGCAGTGCAACTGCCTCCTCCACTGGGGCACTCATCGGACCGCCAAACTCATAATGAGGGCCTGAGTAACCCACTCTTACACCCATACATACACTCTCACAGCAACTCTCACACACCCAGATGCACCCTCTCACACCTATTCTCACACCCAGAAGGACAGGCCACGGCCAACAGACTCTCTGTCTTTTTTAAATTTAGCCCCGGGGAGGTGGCAGTCCCTCGGGCTTTGGCAAGCCTAGGTGGGGGTGGCGTGCGCTCCCCTCCTTAGATTAGGAACAAATGGATTTGCGGAGGATCTGTGTCCCTAGATATCTATATTTATTAAACCTTAATTTCTTCAAAACTACTGAACGGATTTACACCAAATAACAAAAGGCATGTTTTATGCATTAAGATCTAGCATTCTGCCAAATTTGGTGTAATTCCATTCAGCAGTTTGGGCTGTAGACATGTTCAAAAATTTGAAAAATCCTGTTGACCTAGAATGGGGAAAAGTGTTTTGTGATCCCCATTTGTGTTGGCCCCCACTTGACAGATCACCTCAAACCTTTCTAGACAGCAGCTGAACTGACCAATGTAGAAGTTTTCATCTGTAATGTCATTTGAGATGTCATCAGTGATGCCATTGACTATGTCATGAGTGATGTAATATGTGATGTCGTAAGCAGTGCATTACAAGGGTGCACGTTATAGTTAGCTCAGGCAATTATAACTGCTGACCTGCTCCTCTTTTGTGGAAATAAATTCATGATCTTACTATAACGTTCCTGTAACCTTTGTTTTTTTCAGTGAACATGTATATATATATATCTATATATAGATATATATAGATATATATATAAATATATATATATATATATCTATATATATATAGACATATATATATAGATATATATATATATATTGATGACTAATGTAATTGGTTGGTTCAAAAGTATATAAAGTATATTTCTGTCCATGTTTTTCCTAGGTTTCAGATCAAAGACGAGAAGATGTGCTTTGTGTATATATCTGTCTGTGTTCCATTTTATGCTGCTTTCATTGTTTATTGGAGTTTTTGGGGAACATCTTAATATATAAAGTAATGTGACATGGAATTCCATCATGTGTCAGTAGATTGCAACTATATACTTTCCATTCTGAATTTGAGAATTGAAAATAACTATGTTGGAATTTTCTTTTTCTCTCTACCTATTCTCTATTTTCTTATTCCCTAGACCAAAGAATGTGCTAATTTGCCAATGACTCTGGATATACTTGCATGTGTAATTACCATCAGCTACCTTGTGAGGCTTGCACTTCTGAGTTTTGAGGTTTGGGGAACCAGTGTGTAATGTAATGTAATGAAATGTAATGATGTTCGACACTTGTGATACTAGGCACAGAATCCAGGGACTATCTATTATTTGAGAAATGAATAAAAAGATAGAGTTGTTCCTACCTCAAGATGTATAAGGTTATAATTCAGTACAGCTATTAGTCATTAGTCATCTACTTCTGATGTTAAGGGTGCCAAATGTGAATTCTCCTCTAATTACTCCTGTTTTGTGTTTTTGTCCTATGCAAGAGTATAGTCACACAACAACTACAGACCCTGTACACAGAGTAAAGACCGGTGTGTGCCCCCTGCCCAGCCCGTATCTTTCTTAAGGGAACATTTGAATTTCATAACATCATGCTTGTACAAGAAAGCAAAAGTGTCATCTGACACCAGTGATGCTTGCCGCGCCCCAATCCCTCTAATTTTGATGCACTCTTCTGTGTGTTAAAGACAGTTAATAGGATACAGTTCTGTGTTCCAACAACAACTGCTGTATGCATGTGTCACATTTCTTTTCTCCTGACCTTTGGGGTTACTATTTGTTTGGTGAAATTGTTTGTGTGAATATTTAACTATTGCAGGGTGTCATTGTTTATTTATTATTTGGATGCTGAGTTCCATTTAAAATGGTACTAGTGAATGCTAGTAGAAGGGCTATTTAATTGCAACTTTTTGTCCTTACTTCTTAAATGCCTTGGTGATGGCATGAAAGATGACTTTAGATACAGGAACACTAACAAAATATTGGAATAACATTGTCAGTAGATTTCAATGTCATTTCTGAATGAATGTCCTATGTTACACATACATTATAAGAGGAAGGCTTGGTGCGTTGGTTATGCACCCACTATGCATTGATGGTTGGCTATTAATATTGATGGTAATGCTATTCTAAATTATTTTATCATCTACTACTCTTTTTCAAGTATAATTAGAAAGTTTATGTTTAAAATGTTGCTTTAAGCAGTTGCCAGAGGAAGAGCAAATTCTTATTTCTGTGCACAAATTTATGTCAAGTTTCAATATACCTTTTTTCTATGAAAGTGATGCGGTTGGGGACAGAGGAGTGAGCGTTTCCCCCACACACCTAGACTGGGTTTCTTGATTTAAAATGAGTTAAATGCATATGCCCCTAGTACTACTTCAGCCTCACCTAGTTGAGCTGTGGGTACCCAATATAGTACAAGTATGGTTTGCTAAGATAGCAGTTGTGCCCTGGATAAATGATATGTAAATGAACCTTTAGCTGATAGGAATTGTCCCATTAATGGTGATATTGTATGTTACATGCCTTCTGATACCACTACTTTTCCTTTGAGTTACAACTTACATGTGGTACAATAGCCTGTGGGATCAGGGGTGAACAAAGAGGAGGGGTGAGTTAATTCATTTACCCCATAAAGCAGTGATCTGTTTCATCAAAGTACGGCTTATTAACGCCGTTGGATTAGGATTTCCCTTCAAAAGGCTATGAACTAGAAACATACCCTGGAAGAGAGCAGTAAACTATGACTATGGCCAAATGTTCGATTTCTTAATTTTTGTCATTGGATCAACATTAGATTCCAAAGTGATCAAAGGTCTGTTGCAAGGGCCTTGGGAACAACCAAAGTTGCACTGTGCCTACCATTCCCCAGCAGATTGTGCTGTAGATTGCAGGAATGGCGTGCTAAAACTGAAATTGGGAAGATTTGTGCATTTGCTAAGCTGTTCTGGATTGATGCACTACCACTTGCATCATTGGTCAGGAGAAGCACCCTCAACAGAGTGGCTAAACTCAGCACCAACTGAAACACTTTGGCTGGCCTATGCACATGTCGATTGTTCTACTGTCAGTATCTAATGAGTTGTTTTGACAGTCACAATGAGTTCTCTTCATTGTCAGGTGCTGCCGTTCCTGACTCAACTACACCAGCTGGACACAATCGCAACCGGGAAGATTGGGTCTGGGTCACCTGTGAAGTGTGAGGGGCTGACCTCCTAGATGCATGGCTCTCACACCAAGAGGGTGTGTCACCACCAGTGGAACAACAACAAAGACTGAGGCACCATCAACTTCACCAACTTCAGTTCTACGGTACCTCCATTCTAGAGTAACTTTTACCGCAAGTACTTGTTACCTGTTAGGTAACATACAAGGTATCGAAAACTGATAATTTTTAAAGTCTCTTTTGAAATTCATTAATGCAACGATGTCCGACACCTCCTTAAGGCCCACCAAGAAATGGCTATGGGTACCAGTGGTTTTCTTTGTGCTACCACTCATGTTATGTATTGATATCACACAAATCCCTCTTACTTCATAATAGGAACATTGAATGCATTTTGAGACTTTGATCTTCTTTCTCAGATTTACAATACAACTGAGCATCAAGGGGATGAGAAAACATGTTTTGAGGGAAAAAGAACTATGTTGAATTGAAAGTGAAGAATGAACAATATTACATGTATTATGTCATTTGAAGTTTGCACACACTTATGCCAACAGTGCCTCATGGATAAAAAAATTACAGAGTAGTATTGCACATCAACTATATCTGTGAAAGGCATTGTACAACATGAACATCCCATTATGTGCCTATTAAGAGTTGGCATTAATAACAATGCATTATAGAAAGTCAAAGGGGGGGCTAATAATAGGAGGAATGGGTTGTTTTTAGGTTATGAATAGATTAGCTCGTTGTGGCCCAACTATACATCCCAGATTCCCGGAGGAGGTGACACGTTTTGTTGCTAAGTATACACACAAGTAGCTAACAACTGTCTGGGTTTGTTAATGTCCCATGTGCAACATTGCCTATACAAGCTACCACATATAATGATACATTATTTGTCCACTGGAGACTGAGCAAGCAGTACTAAGGATGAAGCAATAGTATGAATTCCCCAAATACCAACAGCATGCATGCCAGACACAATATCTAGACCTAAACACTGTTGAATGGGGGACAGTGACGGAAGGGTTAGGAACACCATGTCATCGTTGATGATCAAAGGAGGGGATCTGGAAGAATGTTTTATTTTATGTGGACTCTATTTTGTCTCGTTCATGTTCTATAATATTTAGTGATGACCTGCAAAGTGTGGTCAGAGTTTAGATGACTACAGATAAACTAATGTACCCAGACAGATAGTTTGTAATACAAGGCTTGCTTAAAAGAGACACCTCATGTGATACATTTCTTCATTCGCTCAGCAACAGGCAGACATCTGGATGTCCACATAGGTCTGAGGCCAGTAGTCTGCATTTGATTGGATAGGTGTTGTGAAGAAATTGTTTTGTTGACGCCTTGGAAGTCCCAACCAATTGAGTAATGTCAAGGTCACTCTTGTGGTCATCTTGTATCACATTGCCATCACGAAATGTTGTTTTACTGGGATTGGTTAGATGTCTAAATAAATGTGTAACACCATGCATCGTCTGATTCAGTGGTTCCCAACGTTTTGACTTCTGTGCACCCCCACTTTATCAATACTGGAACCCAGGGACCCTCACTGAATCATTATTTGAATCTGTGGACCCCCCACTTAGTCATTACTGAAAGCAGGGTACCTAATCTGTTAAAATTATTACATTTTCTAAGAAGTCGCTGACCCCCTGAGGAGGCTTCGCGGACCCTCAGGGGTCCCCGGACCACAGGTTGGGAACCACTGGTCTGATCAACATCACATCATATAGTTGCCCATAGTGATGAAGAAATTATCTTTTTCTGTATCCTAATTGGAAGATATTTTTTCATACCTTTGTGGTATTCATGCATAACAATTCTGGCAAATGTTTCTCTTTTGGGACATGCTGTTTTGCTAAACACATGGTGCTATGAATTCATGAATAATGCAGCTACGTATGAAACTTGACTTTACCTGTGTCTCTTTATTTAGCTTTGACATGTCCTCATTGAAAATAATAATTTTTGGCTTGTGCCAACGGCTATGGCCTGGACAAGTGATTCATACTTCATATGGCTTCCATAATGGATTTGCGCCTGTTCAAATTTGACATTCATCAACTTTCAGTTTCAACTACAGTTACTGACTAAGCCAAAGCTACATCATCAGTGAACCAACCGCTCCCCCAGTATTCTATAATAAAACCTCTACCATACCTACCCAGACTTTTCTCTGCACCTTACACTGCTGCAGCAGACTGAGGGCGTGGTTTAGATCTTGTCGGAGGGAATACTCCATCACAAACATGGCTGATATCCCACCCACCCTATTACGAATTGTAATACGGCAGACAGGATATTTGTCACATTTGTGATAGAGTAACCCTTCTGCCAGACTCTAGTCTAAATCAGTCCCTAAGTCAAGTTTCTTTTCCTTCACTTACTGCCAAGTGAATATATTTGATATAAATAATTTGTGTTTGAGAGTGAGGCCAGGAAGTAAAGTGGGATTAAGTGTCAATGATTTTGTCTTTTGCAGATGGGATACCCTGTGACAAAACTTCCCAAAAAATCTATATATCCCATTAATTTCTCTGTACTGCAGTGCATAATTTTTCACACCGTCTACTTAAGCCAGACAGGATATCTTTTACCCGCATGTTATATATGATGTGTGTGACATATAATCATCATCTGCCTCTTGTAGTCGGGGGAGAATTGAAAGACATTTGCAGAAGAGCAGGGCCATTGGAATCAAGGATAATTTTTTGTACATTGCAGCTGCCCCAGCAGCAGACTTCAAAGAGTAGCAAATTTGTAGTCTACCTGTTGTGCTAGCTAGCACGCTTCCAGTCATTTAGCACAGCAAGAATAGAATACATGTACTCTATAGTGGATGATGTCTCACTCATTAAACAGAGGTCTTTTTGTCCCACACAAAGTGTCTGTGTGGTTTAATTTTGAGGAAATATTTTACCAGAAGAAAATCACTCTTTTTTTAATATGCTGCCTCCTTTCAGCCAGTCAGTGGTTTTTTGAGGCATAAGTTGTATTCACATCTCTCACTGTGACTGAAGTTTAGCATCATCACATCAAAAAATCCAATGGCCATAGAGGACCAGCAGCAATGTACTTATACTGTGCCACTATGTATATTAAAGAAAAAGTGTTTGCAAAGAACGTTCTTTACAGTTTGTCTTTTTATTTGTTTCTGTCTTGATATAGCTACTCCTGCTGGTCCATGATTGACTTGGCAAGAGACCACAGCCTGGCTCTGGCAGAAGAAGCTGGAGGACACCAGGGCACATTACCAGCGGCTGGTGGATCACGAGAGGCTGGCACATGCCCCTGCTCCTAGCCCTGGGGCAGGTTCCACAAGCCAACCGGCTGCACCTCCAGCATCCAGGCCACACCAGAGCTGTCACCAACCTGAAGCTGCCCCTCCCGGTGCCGCCCCCCTTTCAGACTGGCTCTACCATTGCTGCATGCTGCGCGAGCTGAAGTAATTGGGTGATTGGATGGTATACCTCCATTCCCAAATGGACCATCTGGAGACCCTCATATAAAACACTCTCTTTCATATTTTTGTTTTAATTGTTGGGAGGGAGTTGTGGAGGAATAGTGTGGGAATTTTGGAAGGGGGTTTTTCTTATGGATATTGGATATTTAATTTGGACTTGGACATTTTATTTTGGACATTGGATGGGATGGGGGAAGATGTGGGAGAGGGGTGGGTCTGTTGTGGGTGGGTAGGATTTACATTTTATTATTTATATTTCAGATGTTAGTAAAGGGGAAACATTTGTAATCCATTTTATGTCTGAATTTTTACTCTGAAAAAATGAAACCAAATGGTTTCATTTTTTTTTTAATTGCAACTCATTTTCCTTTAAGGAAAACGGGCTGCAATTAAAAAAAAAAAACTGCTTTATTAAAAAAAGCAGTCACAGACATGGAGGTCTGCTGTCTCCAGCAGGCCACCATCCCTGTGAGTGCAAGGACTCGCTATGGGGTCGCAATTTGCGACCCACCTCATAAATATTCATGAGGTGGGTCTTTGCGACCCCATAGCGAGTTGCAGAAGGTGTCTGAGACACCTTTCTGCATGCACTTTTGCGAGTTGCAATTTGCGAGTCGGTTAGACTCGCAAATTGCAAGTCGCAAATTTTTCTAATGCTACATCTGACCCTTAGTGCACTGCTGTTGAAGAATAAATAGAGACACTGAGTTTCTGTATGTTGTATAGATTTATGTTTGTTAACTAAAGTGACTGATCTGGTCTCTGAAGAACTAGAAAAAAGCAGTAGACCATACAGGTAAATATTGTCTAGTAAGTTTGTAAAGGCCCACCACCTTCAGGAAAAATGATCACCCATCAGGCACCAAAGATTGATCAAAGTTTACTATTAATTCAATACCCTCCCTCACTCTCTGCCACCACATAAATCATCAATCATCATTCACAATCACTCACTCATTGTTGCAATAGTTGTACTTAGTTATGTTTGCCTCTTCCAATCCAAGCAGGTGTAGGTTAGGTACATAATTGTATGTTTGATGCGTGCAACAAATTGGAATTTGGTATTGGCACTCTTGTAAATAATTGATCTTCTGGGACAGCCCTGCTAAGTGATACAGAAAAAGGATAGGTATGTGAGGGAGGCAGGCATTGTCTCAAATATCATGAAGGTATTATGGTGGCTTCTTCACTGCACACTGGTCAAAGTCCAATCTGGCCAAATATGTGAACAAAAAATGGTGGGGTATCAAAACATTAATTTTGATACAAACAATGTTCAACTATCTCCTTTTTTTTTCAAAGAAATACGTTCAATGAGAAATAATCAAAACGTTATACTGTGGGACTGGCAGACTCAGGTTATTCACCCAGAAGTTGGTTAGCTAACACAATTGATTCTGACCAATCATCCTCCTCCTCCTCCTGTAGTATTTTGGGAATGGTACAATCAGGTTGTATGAAATGCTGGTTCATTTTAATCATTGTCAATCTCTCCACATTTTGAGGCAAGAGACTGGTCCTTCTCAGTATAACAACTGTGCCAACTGCACTTAACACACGCTCAGCAGACACACTGGCTCCAGGACAAGCCAGATAGTTTATTGCGAGCCTGCTGAGTTATGGCCATTTGCGGATCTACCCGTACCAATACACCAATGGATTTTGATCCACATACACGTCTGTGGGTCATCCAAATAATCCTGGAACATCCTCTGAAGTGTCATTGGTGCTGCCACTTGCAGAACCTCTTTTACCTTCGTCTCTGCACTCTACATCAGACCTGCCACTTGAAATCAAGGCATTGCAGAGGTGGTCAGATACTTCTGTTGCTGTTATTGCTGATGTTCTTGTTGCTGGTGTTGGCAGCTGTGATGAGACAAGACTGCCCTCTCCAGATTTTGAAGGTGGCACCCCAGAACTATGGAGTGGAACTCTAAGTTCCAGTTCTCCTTCCTGAAGTCCAGCTTGCTCAACAATACACCTCTTGTATTGTTAAACATCCCCTTCAGAAAAAGAAATGAAAGTGGGCTGAATTTGATTGTACCATGGATCAAGTAGTGTGGCACAGATGTACTCTTTGGACAACATGATGTCATTTTAGCCTTGCACTACAAACCAAGTGAAATATTAAGCTGTCAACCAAAACATGTGCTTCTGGATTTTCATTCATACCTCCAAGTGCGAACCTTTCAGACACCTTCTTTAGCTGGTCCTTCAGCATATGCAACAACCGGATTGCTCCTTGCTAAATTCATGTGTGAAAACCTCAAAAGGGAGCAGCATCTGCATCATGCATTTGACTAGATCCAATTTGTCCACATCCATGGTCATAGCTTTCCCAATTGCATCCCCTCCTCTTTGAATGACATAGACATTGATCTGTCTGTACTGCTCAGATGTTGTTACATATAATAGGTTGAGTTCCAACATGTTGGCGCCTCCTATATCAGGGCTTATTCTGGTGTTCTGTTAGCATGCTGAATAATCTGCAGCTGCTTCAGGGCTTTAAAAGAATGGCTGAAATTAGTGCAGATTTGTCCGCAGATGGTCAGTATGTTCCTGGCTATGTCTTCTTTTTTTGAGGAAGTCTTGCACAACCAGGTTTTGCAGTGCACCAAACACAGGACCCTCAAACAGCAACCATCTGCCATGTGCTTGTCTACGTTGCAGCCATTGTCTCTGGCAACAAGCCCAATTAAGGTACCTCAAGGTTGCAGCCATTCAGATACTTTGCTGTTAACTTCAAACCAAGATTTTTGCAGCTGTATGTGATTTCTTTATGGCAAACATGGCTACTGTTGCAAACTTACTTCAAGTCTTGGCCCTGTAGATAGCTTTTGCTTTACTCCTGCAAAAGAGATCCAGTATGCAGTGATGCACATGTAATCATTCGCCTGACATTTGGTCCACATGTCTGTTGTCAGGTGGATAGTGTAGACAACACTTTGCTGCAAAGTTTGTCCAACCAATTGCAGCACATCATGATGCAGTGCTGGAACAGCAACTCTGGCAAAATAGGTCAGACTTGGAACATTCCATTTTGGGCAAATGGCTGCCACATATTCTGAGAATCCCACTTCTTCCACAAAAAAAGGGACGAGGTCCAGCGCTAAAATATTTGCCAACTTTCTATTGTACAAATGTGCCATTGTGTGGTGGCAGTCGTAGGGCCCCTCCTGCCAGAGCAGGCCCATAATAGTAGCCTGGATTTTCTTCCTTCCTGGGGCCACTGACACAGGTGACCTTTGAGAAGTAGGTGGTGAGAGACTCATTGTGCCTTTTGGGGTAGTAACTGTGTGGCATGGTATCTCCATCTGACTCTGAGTCTTCATGTGCCATTGTGAGGTCGCTAAGGTGGGTGATTCTGGCACACTGATGGGGTCGGGCTGCTTTGCATGAGGATGTCACCCTCTTCTTCATCACCTCCCACCGTCATTGGACTTGTAGCTGATGTTTCCCGGCTCTTATCACCTTCACCACCGCAATCATGTTCAGCACATTTTTTAAGGTGCTCCTCCCACCAGATTGTGTGATGTTTTTTCCATGTGAGTCGTTTGGCCTCCAGTACCATAATGTGAACCAGACTTAACTTTTTGAACACTCACGTGGCAAATGGAGCATACTGCAATGTTCTCCTCCTGTTTGCTAAGCATAAAAAAGTTCCAAACTGAGGAAGAGTACTTTCTTAGTGGGCCACTGCCAATGCCTGAAAAACAACTGAAGGTAGGTGGGTGTGTCGCTGATAGCCTCTCTACAGTGCAAGCTTATACCTAGGTAGGGATTGTTGCAGGTCTCAGCTGAGGATTTACAAATACATGAGTTGGTGGTGCTACCTGTGCTACATCCCTCGGAGCAGGTTGGATAGTAATGTGAGACTCCTCTGTGCCAGAATCCACAATGACTGGCTTCTCGTTGTCATCCTCCTTATCATCCTCTTCCATAATTCTAACGTTTTTAGGAACTTTTCTTTTCCCTTCTCTCTCCTGGCATCTCCTGGACTCTGCCGGGGTCCACTTCATGTCTCTATCAACAGAAGTGGTGCTTGGAGAAGATGGTGGAGTAGTGTTCTTTCTTTTCCTGGCTTGAGATCTGAGTGCCATGATTCTGAAAGAGGAGGTTCTTGCTTGACAGGAAGCTTAATTCCTGTTCTGCTCCAACTTCAGGAAGATCTACTATTGCTGGTTGTGGTTGCTGTACACTCTGCTCTGTTTCCTGAAATGTTTGGTTGCTACTTTGCAGAAGGGACAGATCAAAATCAGCATCACTGCTCATCAGTGTCATCATGTTTGAAGTGGCAACCTCACTTACCAACATGGGCTTAGACTGAGGTGGTGCTGTTGATTGCAGGAATGCTGCTCCCAGGTTCCTCACTGGAGGCCGGTGTGGCAGGCACACGTCTCCCGAAAAAGGTTGTGGTCAGAATGCAACTGGTGGAAAGCTGCTTCTTCTCACTGACCACTTTCTTAGGAGCAACATTCGTTGTGGCCATCTTAAAGCTCTCAGTTGCAGTGGCACTAAGTTGCACAAGCAGAAGAGATTGGAGGACTGATGTCACTGTACAAGCCTTGTGTTTGGCAGTACTGTGGGTGATCCCTAGTGGTGGGGAACAGAATTCTGCTCTGCTGGCAGGGTATGTGGAGTTTTACCCACTCCCTACAGAGCACAGAGTTCTGAAAAACTCTGCGAAGTGAGGCGGAGTGGAGTTTTTCTCTAGTGCGAATCGTAAAAATGGCTGCCAGCCACATGGTCAAACAACAACAGAGAGCAAGGAGGCATGTGGATCAAAGAACACATGCAAGCCTATGGCAAAAGCACACTGGCTAGATGAACAAAATGGCTGCCATCCACATGTTTAAAAACAACAGAGAGCAAGGAGTCATGGGGAACAAAAGATACATGCAACCCTATGGCAAAAACATACTAGCTAGATGCACAAAATGGTTATCAGCCACATGGTCAGACAACAGCAGTGAGTAAGGAGGCATGGGAATCAAAGAACACATTCAGGCCTATGGGCATAGACTATACAAAATGGCCCCTGGCCACATGGCATGGAGAACAAAGACAAGTGGTGGCTGTGAGAGGATGGTTCTGATTATCTGGTCTGTCCTGATTTTTCACTTTTGGATCACCCAGTTTGTGACCTTTTACTGTGAGGGTGACTCATAGTTGTGGAGGCACCCACAGTAAACTCATGGTAAAATGGACTATGTGTGTTTACCGCCGGTGCTGCCTTGCTAAGAAAAGGCTGCTGTGATGCAGAAAAAATAGGAGGCCCAGGGCTGGTTAAATGTGATTACATGTGCACACGTGTGTACACCTGTGCGAGGGCTGCACAAGGAGGATTCCTGGTGTGTGCAGCCCAAGAACTGAGCTTAGGTAGCCTGGGGCTGAAGGAAATATGCAGAGTGGATGGTGACCGGGAGTAGGCCTCATGAGATGGGTGTACACGTGTGAGAGATAGTCAGTATCCTTACTGTATTTTCACTGTAGGGGCACTCCATTGAATGCCAATATCAGTGTGCTTACTGTATTTTCATTGCAGGGACACTCCATTAAATGTCAATGGAAAGGATAGTCTAGGGAGCAAATCCAGTGCCATTGTACACTGTACCCTGTATGAAAAGCATAATGTAGTAGGTCACAAAGGCATAGTTGTACAACTTATGGGTCATACAGGAATGTCATCTTTCTCTGGCTCAGCTCAGGATTAGGACCTATTTATGCTCTGTCCAGTTGCCTGAGCACGGCCTTGCATCAATCAGCCAGCTGTCATCCTGTGCCAGAAAATAGGCGGAGAGGCCCAGGAAGGAATGTCAGGGAGGAGGGGCGAGACTTTTAGAGCACATGTGGCACTAACTCCTGGATGACGCCATTTTGAGCTATTCCAAAACCTGTACAGGAAGGAGGGGACAGGGGCAAGGAAGTGATGTGGCACATCTGGATTGGACAGAGGTGCAGGCATGCTGGACACTTCCGCCCCCACATAAAAGGTCTTGCACAGGGGAGAACTCTCTCTCTCTTGGCTGAGTTTTACGGCAGGACACTGGGGCTGAAGACAGGCATCATGGACAATGGGAAAGAAGAACCCCCTGACTACCCACTGGGGCAGGGACTCTATTCCTTAAGGACTTCAGACCCAGCGAGGCGCATGCAAGGGCCAGGTAAGCTGGCACCCTTCTCCCCCCTGAGGACCAGTGGGGGGAAGACTGGGCTGGCACAAGGAGAGCGTGCAGCCAGGAAGAAAAGGAAGGCACCTAGAGGAAAGTCTGGCACAGGGAGTCAGTGGGACTGGCTCCCTACCCCTGTGGGAACCTTCTAGGCCAGGAGACCCAATGAAAGTGCTCCTGAAGGCAAAGGCCCACCACAAGGAGCAGAATGACACCATGATCATCCACAAAGGCTCTTGGGGGCCCAAGATATGAGGAGAAAAAGGTCTGTGATCTTTGACCTTTTCCTGACTGAGTGGTGTAGTGCATGGGGCTCCGCCACTGCTCCAGGCTGCCTCCACTCAGCAGGAAAGCTGGGGAGCACAATGAGCAATGGAGCTCTGGACCCCACCCCATGGCCTCCCAAGGAAGGGAAGCAGGGGGATGCAAAGATGGACATTGGTTATAGGAGGGACTGGCAGCAAAGATGAAGCTGGTGGGTGCTGTCATGCCCTTCCCCCGTGAAGATTGCCCCTGGAGCCCCGAACTCCATCCCGATGCCTTGCACCGCATAAAAAGCCAGGGAGCCCATGAAGATCCTGGAAGAGGTGGAGGCCCAGGACCCATCCCTGTGCCCGCCACAGCAGCTTGAAGGTTGGGGGAAGTGCCAGCGCACTCTTCGGTCTGTCCACTTTTGCGGGCTGATACTCACTGTGGCCCTGTCCTCCCATGTCCCGCCAGTGCTGAGCACTGGGAGCGGGGGTGGTAGCCATCCAGCCAACGATGGCCACAGGGGGTGGGCTACCCAAGCAGCCATCCAACAAATCTGCACCACCTGGAGGTGTCCTGGTGGGATCGTACACCACCGACCAAGAGGGCAGCTGGGGGTGGGCTCCCCGCACTGCCCTCCAAAAGGCAGCATCACAGGGGGGTCTGGGTGGGACCAGATACCCCCCGAACCAGAGGTCACTCCATGAAAGCAGCATGACAGGGGACTCTGGGTAGGACTGGACACCCCGGAACAGAGAGGAACATGGTGTTAGGCCGCACAAAGCAACTGAAAAATGAAAGCATTGCGGCTCTCCCCGGCTCATTGGGCGAGCCGCTCATCAAATATGCATACCGCCCCACAATGCCTTGCGAGGCTCAGTGTTTTCCTGAACTCCACTTTCAGCTTGTGGTGACCCCAGGAAGATGGGGTCACCACCAGCAAAGTGCCCATGGACAGGGGGAGGTGCTGGAACAGTGCAGGCTCCCCCCAATGCAAAGTTTTGTATGCCCACCCTAGGTTGGGTGGGAAAGAGAATGATAACCCTTCAAGGGTTCAAAGCACCTATCAGGCTCTCTGGGCTGTAACTTTTGTTCTTTGTTGGTGGACTTGATCTCTAGAGGGCAAAAGGCTGCATTTGCAAGTGTTTACAACAGTGGTTGAAATACTAGCCTGCCATGTGGAATATACTCTGAAAATGAGAACCCAGTAGGGAGTCCAATGACATGATCTGTGAAAAGTCATATGACAAATCACCCTCTAGTGGTGGCTGATGGTGTTACACAATGTTTATCGAGAGTAATATGAGAGTAATACTAATAGCACAAAGTATTCTAACATGTATATACACGCTCTTGTTCATGATTATTTTAGTAACGAGACTGACAGTCACCACTGAGCAAAGTATTTAATTGCAAGATTCTGATGCTCTCATTCCAAGTTACAGTCAAATATTGCATTGGAATACAAGTAAATGTTTTGCCATGTGGGTTGTGGGATTATATTTCCCCTCAGGGGGAAGCAAGAATGATTACACCATGACATCCAAAAGTAATTCCATCAAGGTGTGTAAATTTGTAACTTGTTGCATAGTATTGAGTAGTGTGTGTGTAATAACTGTGCTTTTTCTTAATCAAAAGAAAAAGCACAGACTGGACAATTGTTTATTGAGTGTTATTCTTGTGTGCTCATGAATGGTGATTACTAGCCCCCACCACCTCCCTTGATTAAGTCTTGGACTACTCTGCAACACTACCCTATGAGAGTCAGGGGCTACAATAGGATGGTTTGTTCCCAGTGGCGATCGAGTGTGGACCCATTACTTGTGCAGGCTACACAACTAATGGCCCACCTTCCAACAGTGGCCAATGACAAACACACACACACAAATACTACACACACACACACAGACACACACTAGCCAGAAAAAGGATTCATAATGGTTACACTGAAGAAAATACTAACATTAATTCAGCAATGCAAAAAATTAAAATTAACTAAGCTACAAAAAATTTAAGGCAACACGCTTCCTCCTATGCCATCAAACATGCAAAAGGTTTGCTGAAAAAATGCACAAAACAGCTAATATTTTTAATGTAATCCAATGCCATCCGTGAAGTTTTAAAACCATATACAGATGAAATATTTCTTTCATGCACTAATGACTAGTACTGGGCCTACTGGCTGGATGGCCTGTTGGATGTCTAGACCAACACAGTAAATTAAATGAATATTTCAAATGTAACAAACATGGAAAAAAGGTACTGGGCAGTACAACAATTTTCCATTACAAAAGATGAAAAATTAATGAAATGCAAAAAAATAACAGGCTCCCTACCACAATGAAATTTGAATAACAAATAGAAATACAAAGAAATACTGGTGCATTCTCTATCAAACAAACAACAGCCTTATACAATACGTTCTTAACTTACTTGTGTACTATCACAAAAACAAAGTCCTTAAGTCCAGAGGTATAAATCCAGGAGACAAAGAGAGTGACTCTACCACCTTGAAATCCAAGTGAAAATTTACCAGGAGATGAACAAAGCACTAGGAGGAACTTGCTAGACAGGAGCAGGAAATTGAAGTCTCTGGGGCACTTCCTTCCTGTTGGAAAAAAAAGTTTTTAAAAAAGCCTTTTGCACTAAAAAGGATAACTTAAACGGTCCATTGGAGAAGAAAATCAACTCAAAAACGTATTTTTAAGTAGATCTAGCTCCTTCTCCTGTTGAAAATGTACTTGAGGTGCATTTGCGCTCCTGGGCAGCTGTAAATCAGTGCCATCACGTCTGGAAGACTCAAAAGCGGGTGCAAAACCTTCCACACGCTCACTAGTAGCCTGTGGGCCTAAGAGTATTGTGGCGCTCGCGAGCAACCTCCCAAAACAAATGTTGCACTCTCAAATGGATAAAAAACTCTGCTTCGCGTTAGATGGATGAATTTGGGAACTCCGTTCAACTCCAGGTAGTGTGAAGTGCCTGAATTCTCTAAACTCCACAAGGGGAGCAGAGTTTTCTGCCCGGACCTATTGAAAACCCAACCATACATACAGCATGCTTTCATGGATCTGACAAACTGCAGCCCAACACCCTGTTGGTCCGTGTGACTCAACAATGTCTCTGCTGCTACTTTTAACTTCTAATACTATGCAATCTGTTTCTTGGGTTCAAGTCTCTGTACAGAGTAATACATTGCTTTCTGCAGATGTGCTGTTCCATGGGCTGCGCAGATACAAGAATAACTGCAACTACACCATCCAATGTGTTGCTCATTTTTGGGGACACTAGTAAACTCTGTTATTTTGCCATTTTGGCTTACTTTTTGAAACTTCTAGAAAATGTCTTGTTAGATACTCATGTGATAAAACAAGTGACTGTGTCAAATCAAATGCAAATCTGAAAAAAAGTAACCAGGGCAGACTTCCATTTCTGAGAAAAAAACACTTCCCAAGTGATCTTAGCTGTCCAGTTGTCCAGTTAGCTATTTGACAATGTGCATTGCATTCAATGACAACACTTAGGGCCATATGTACGAACACATTTTCCCATAGACACAAAATGGGTAAAACCCTTTGCTACATCTGGCCCTTAATGTGTGAAAAGTGTAAGAAAGGTGGGTGATTGGTTGAGAGGGGTGGAACTCACAATTATAAAAAACACAGTCCTTGTCAGGGAGAACCAAAAAACGCTTTGAATTAACCTGTGCTGAACCATCTGGTAACTTGGTACAAAGCAGCCAGGCTCAATTTAGAGGCCAGGTATAACATATTCATGGAGCACACAAATAGCAATAAAGTGAAAATACAACACAAGACAAAACCTAAACCAATTTAGAAAATTAGAGTATATTTTAATAAGGAAAATGCCACCACAATGACTAAAGCCTAATCAGTAGAACAGACAATATGAGTTTTTAAAGTTTTAAGTGAAAAAAGCACCAAGTAGCAAAAAGCTCCACTCACAGTTACCTGGTTATGCTGGACCACGGTAAAGGTACAAGTTGAGGTGGAATGCAATTGACAGCGAGTCAGATACAGGGATCATGTTAGCCCCTCTGATGAGTTATCATCTCAAGGCCGCCCTTGAGGAGAAGCCTGCCGGTGCCAGGAGAAAGTTGAGTATTGTGGATAATCTTTGCTGTAGAGCCAAGAGCCTGTTGTCCTAGAAGATTCACATTGGAAGTCGATATGGGCTGTTGCTGTTTGGGCAAACAGCAGTTCTCACTGGATATTTGCATTGGTGGTCATTGGGTATGGTTGCTTTGGACAGGAAGAGCAGGTCCTGCTGGAGCTTCACGTTTGTGGTCATTATGGGTGATTGATTCTCTGTGCAAAGAAGTCACTTCACAGTTGTGAGGAGCCCAAAGCTTCTGTGTCATCACCTTTTTCTCAGGAGGAGTTCACACTGATGACAGCCAAAGATCCAGGACATGGGGTGCTTTTCTTGAGCATCAGGACTCACAGCACCTTATGCCAGCAACAGGGCATAGGCAGGTCCAGGCAGATCCAGTTGGTGCTGGTCAAATGAGCAGGCCTCTGGATGCTTTTTGTGTCCCTGTAGCTTATACCGGAGATCAATCAGCTGTCCCTTGGAGCCACTCTGGATAGCCTGGGTTTAGGGCAAGTCTAATCTTCCTTGTTCAATCAGCAGGGGAGTCCCCCTTCCTGATACTGCAGAGAAGTCCTTCTTCTGAATCTTTCATAGGTCAAGGAGTGTTCTCATTAGAGGTTTTGAAGATGCCATATTTATACCTGGTGCCAGCCTTTGTGTAGGGAATTCCCTGGCCTACAGCCAAACATGTCTCTGGTCAGTTCTCTCACTTCCTCTGATCCTGGCTCCAAACTGTCTAAGGTGGTTAAGGTAAGGGGAGGTCTGGTGTCAGCTTCCCTTGTGTGTGCTGCAGGCAGGGCCTTTGAAGTATAATCAGGGCAGGGCGCAACTCTTCCCCAGCCATCCATCGGACGACCCTTTCCACTCACATCTAGGGCTCTTGTGTCTCAGTGTCTTGAACCACCAACTAACCACAGGAGAGCCATTCACAGTCCTGTGACCTGGAACACTGGCAGCAAAGCAAAGTGAAGAGATTAAGGGCCTGATTCTAACTTTGGAGGACGGTGTTAAACCGTCCCAAAAGTGGCGGATATACCACCTACCGTATTACGAGTTCCATAGGATATAATGGACTCGTAATACGGTAGGTGGTATATCTGCCACTTTTGGGACGGTTTAACACCGTCCTCCAAAGTTAGAATCAGGCCCTAAATGGCAGATAGTTGAACAAATCTCCTTGGGACCAAAGGGGTGGGAACAAAGAGTACATCCTATCCAAACGAGAATTATTTTGGAAAGAGAAATGTGGCACTATCAGAGAAGGTCTCAACACAATTGAAGATTGGCGGAACTCTGATCTGTGAGGTATATACCAACAGAAACACATATACATTTGCTGTCCTGCCACTTTAGATCAGGGCCTACGTCTATCCCCGGCAGAGAGATACTTTTGCATGATCTTGAAATGTATAATAGAACTGCCTACTTTGTTCTACATATATTGTCTCTACGATTAAAGGCTTACTGTATGAATGTTCCCATGTGGCACACCACATTGTGTAATCAACATCTGTACCAGCTGACATACATGGACATATGAGTCCACATGGCGATTGTGTAATTGTTTATTTGTATAACTGCCGGTAATAACACTGACCATTGTTATCTTGGTGATTATCACCATACTGCTTAATAATGTGTATGTTCAATTCTGCACCACCATCCGTCGACATCTCTCTGGAGATGAGACGGTGACATACGTCAATGTACTTTCTTTGTTTTTAATTTATTTTATGTTATTTTATATTTCCCAATTTCCCAATTCAGTGCACAAAATGAATCCAGTGCGACCCAGTTCGAATACAGACGGGGGTCTCCACCCACTGGGTCTCGGCACCTTCCCTGGTGCTGGCACACAGAGTCTCTTTATCGGCCCTCGGAACAATTCTGTTCGCGCAGCCGCATTAATTGAACGGACCAGAAAGCAAACCTTCCCTTTACGTTCCGCTGGAAGCTGGCTTCTCACACAGCCCGTTAGATTAAGCCCCGTGATTGGTCGATTCTGAAACCAATCACCACCTTTTATGCTCGCTCCAAAATGGAGGTGCAGCATTGCCTATACGAATCGCACACACGACGTGCGGCGACTTCACGTTACACGATACATCGTGTACGCTCTGAGCAATCTCCAAATAATTTTTGGACTAAGGTCCCGATTGCACAACGCACGTCTGCTAGTTGGTTGTGACACCAGCAATAAGTAAGTAGGACACTCCGTGTGGGTTTATTGTTTATTATTTCTCCCTATTTCGCCTTGATGACCACCCTCACTTTGCATTCAACCCTCCTGTGTTATAGATACCCTGAGCCCCCGATGATTCTGGCGCTCCTGGTAATTTGACTAGCAAGTAATCCTGGGACCAGCATTATATCTGTAAGTGCATATAAGTTTCCTTACAGAAAGATCGCATTATCCCTACTCAGAGATTTATTGAATACTTTCCCTTGCTTTTAGACCACTTGAGCCTATATACTATTAGCGCTCCATGGTACTGTGACCCCCCATGGGATAAGTTTAGACCTCCTGACCCTGGGGCATCCACATTTTCTGTAGATGCCATTTACCGCCAGATGGTTTTTCGCACACTGGATTCGAGGTGAGTTTTGTTCCCTAAACCACCGATTTTTCTGTTACACAAAGATTAATCAATCCCCGACTAATTTAGTGATTCATACTACCCTTAGGTGCTACCAGTCAAAATTGTGTTGTCCTGATGATGACCCCTCCTTGATTTACCTCCAATTCGGGGTCGAAACGTCGACATAACCTAAAGAGTGGATTATAAGAATACAAAAAATTATTTGTGAGACTTCAGGGCTTCCTGGACAACAGGAGCCACTGCAATTCCATAATTTTCTTCTGACCACTTCTTGCACATACTGTATATATCACCTTCACTCATCTGCACCTCAGCACCTTCACTGTTTTTAATAGGAGCACCTATCTAGATGAATACAATTTGGATATACAGAATGACATGTTTAAAAAAAATGTACATGCAGATTTCTGAAATAACGTGTTAAAAGAAATATATGATGTAATAAATTTCTTTTGATGCTACATTATTTGTACACAGAGATTTCTTATTTTACAGCGGAAGTCTAGGTTACTTCCCCCTTTTTTTTACCTTTCATTCTACACGCATTTTATTACCCTGGTCATAAGGGTTAGAGGGTAATTGCCTCATTGTTTCACTTAACATTCTAAAAGTGGCACTGTCAGAATAGTAACTTAAAAACAACTTTGCCATTAGAGGATTTTAAATTATAATTAATTTCAGTGGAGGAGCATGCAACTGAAGTTATCACGTATCAAAGGTAATAAAGTAATCCAGGTTTAGTCTATGGGAGAGAGAGCCTTATAACAGTGAAATACTACTCTATGAGTTTTCCACTGTCAGGACATGCAAAACATAAACACACATGTCCTAATTCTTTACCACTATGCACTCTGCCCATGTTGCTTTTGGGGCCTACCTTAGGGAAACTCATAAGTATTTAAAAGAATGGTTAAGGCCTGGTGAAAGGTTTATTTTTCCAGGTCATAATAGCAGTTTAAAACTTCACTACATGCTGCAGTGGCAGCCCTGGGACATGTTTTACAAGCCACTTTGGTGGGTGGCACAATGAGTGCTGCAACCTTTTTGTAGCATTTAATTTACAGGCACTGATATTTGTATTTCTATACACTAGAGACTTACAGGTAAATAAAATGTACCAATCAGAGGCAATTTTACCATCTCTGCAAGGGAGAGTATAAGCATTTTATTACTGATTAGCAGATGTGAGGTGCACTGAGTCCTAATAGTCAACAAAAATAAGTTCAGCAAAGGAAGGCAGGGAAAGGCAAATGTCAGGGGTGTCCCTGCAGAATGGGCCAGGTCCAACAGAAAAATGTGCAGTAGATGCAGTTTTGAGATGCTGTATAAGATTGAGAACAGATAGTGGTACACTAAGACCACCGCAAGCAACCGCCTACAGCATCACAACACATTTCTGTAAGACGGCACCGAATTGAAACAGACTGCCTCAAAAACCTTTGATCATTTATGAATGTGAATGCTCAAATGGCAAAAAGTAATCTTGATCTGAAAATCCTTTAACTTCATGGACGCTGTGTGAGATGACACAGAGACAGGAAATGAGCAAGACAAATATGCTTTGATATGTTTTTTGTAAGATGGAAAGCATGATTCCCTTGGTGATGCTATGTGAAATGTGGATCCATAAAGCCAGCTTTAGTGGTCGCAGAGCCTATGATTCACCAACTCACAGGTGTTTGAATATTTTTGTTGGGTTGACAGAGACATACACCCTGATACAGGCAGGAACAAAAATCCTAGTCAGAATAAGTCACAAGCACACCCTAAATTAACCTGTTCTCACCTTCTCATCTGGTAACTTCGCACAGAGCAGTCAGGCTTGACTTAAAAGGCAATGTGTAGAGTATTTGTGTAACATTTCAAACAGTAAAATAGTGAAAACAACATGCAAAAATACCACACATGGTTAGGAAAATAGAAAGTAATTGAATTAATAAAACAAGACCAGAACAACAAAAACCCAATAGGTAGAACTTGAGATATGCATTTTAAAAGAATAAACTGAAACAGAGCTTAGAAGGAAGAAGCACCAATCGGAGACATTTGGTCATGGCAGAAAGGGAAAAGACAAAGGTTCAGGCCAACAACAATGGGCCAGCTAAACCAAAGTACCTTAACATCCTGGTGCGGGAGTATTGCCTTGGTCTGAATCATGCTGTAGAGGAGATGCATTGATTTCCATCTTGTGGTCAAGGTGATGCTTCGAAATTCCCCCTGCAGCAGTGGCGATGGGTTGGTTTCATGAAACAATAGTGTTTGAGTACAGGTGCCAGCTGCATCGAGACAATGTGTTGATTTTGATGACCATATTGGCTGCTATGTGGAGTTTGTTGCCATCATCGAGTCTGTCATCGACAGGGATGCAGGAACCTTGCGCCGAAGAAAACACTGCAGTTCTGGTTCTGAAGGCGATGCACTGGTTTTGCCTACACAACAGCAGAGATGCGGTGGTTCTGCTGGGGCAGCACCTTAGGTCTACTTCCGAGGGCCCAGGATTGGGGTGGCACCACTTGGCAAGTCAGGCTCATAGCTGGCAGAGTACAGTTGCAGTGGTTGGAAGTCTTTTATGTTCTTGAGACTTTGAATCAGGAGATCAGTCAGCTGGCCCTTGGAGTCACTCTGGGTTTTGGGTTGGAGAGGTGCAGGTCCAGTCCTTCTAACCCAGGTAACGAGGGTAGCAGGTGACAGGACAGCACAGCCAGGCAACAATTCATCAGCAGTGGTCAAGCAGTAAAGTAGTTCTTGTAGCAGTACATTAGTCTTTCTTACTGGAAGGGTCTGAAGTCCAGTTCTTCAACCAAGTGGTGCCTTTGAAGTGGGTCAGACTTCAAAGTTTTTGAAGTTCACAGAGGACCTTCCTTCCTGTCCTGACTCCAGCTCACTACAGGTGGATATGTAGCCCTTTGGGTGGGGATAGGACACAGCCAATTCAGGTGTAAGTGTGAGGTTGTGGCCAGCTCCTCCCTCCCATCCTTTCAAGATGGCCCATCAGGGCCCATCAAGTCACACCTAAGCTCCCATTATGTGTGGCTGTCTAGAGGGAATATGCAAAGACCAGCTGTGACCAACCCAGACAAGTGATCAGAGAAAGGCTACCTGCACACAGGGCTAAAAGCAGGAAAATGCCAACTTTCTAATAGAGGCACTTTCAAAATTGTAACATTAAATCCAGCTTTGCCATTAAAGAGGATTTATCATTACAATACTTAGGTACTAAACATGACAGATCTACCTCCTCTCAATGAGGAATTGCAGCTTATTAAATGTAATAAGGAATCCCCCAATGTTGTCTAATGAGAGGGGTGGGCCTCACAGTAGTGAAAAACAAATCTGGAAGTTTTTCACTACCAGGACATGCAAAACTGAAAGGCACAAGGACCACCTTTTAATTACATAGCACTCTGCCCTGCGGGCTACCTAGAGCCTACCCTAGAGGTGACTTATATGTACTAAATGGGCGGTTTAAGTCTTGGCAAGGGGTTTTATATGCCAAGTCAGCATGACAGTGTGCCTCTGCTTTCAGACTGCAGGGGCTGACATAGGATAAGATCTGGAGTGCTACATAGGTGGGAGGCACAATGAGTGCTGTAGGCTCACTAGCAGCATTTAATTTACAGGCCATTGTCTATGGTGTACTATCCTATACGGAACTTACAAGTATATTAAACATGTCAATTAGGTATGTACCAATCAAACCATGTTTTGTGGAGTGAGCACAAGCACTTTAGCACTGATTAGCAGTGATAAAGTGCACAGAGTCCAAAGACCAACAAAAACAAATTCAGCACAATTGGAGGAAAACAGGCAAAACGTTTGGGGAAAGACCTCTGTTGTAGTCAATAATACCAATAGTTCGCAAAGGTGAGATAAGTAGCAGGTTTATTATAAGCGAAGTATGAGCTTCCACGCGAGAGACCCGATCTCCACAACTGCCATTTACTCTCATCGGCCGCGCTCTCTCCAGAACCTTGGACAGCACACCACATTCTTAATTGTAATTCCCCTAACTACAACATTATCTCCCTTTTTTTCCACAATCCAAAAGGCCTAAACAGGAACATGGTATAATCTTGTTATAATTAGTACACTAATGGATAAATAATATGAGATCACAAGCCAGCACTGAATGGTGTGAGAACTTAACAAAGCATACACCAACCACACAATGCTGTTATACCACTAGTAAAATAAAATAAAAACTTAAAATATAAAAATAAACATAATAAAAACATGAAATACATGAAAAAATATTTTAAATAGAATAAAATTCTCTACAATTACACATCATCCTTCAACTTCCATGGTAAAAAAAAATTCATTGGAAGATTTGCATACTCTCTGTTTCTCTGTGACCTGTCCTGGGATCTTCAGGTGGACATCTCACTTCCCTTTGCACATTAGGCATACCTGACACCTCATTCGGCATTGACTCTGATGCACGATATCCTGACCAACAATGGCTCTCATTACTAATGGGAGACTTCTCTTCTATCTTGACAATCTGAGCCATGTTCCAGCAGCATTCCCGATCCACCATTACCACATTGCCTTCTGTTTTCATTACTCTCACCAGCCCCCCTTTTTTTTACAAATGTTCTATATATTATATGTACTATGTCCCCAGGGTGTATGCTATGTTGTTGGTAGTTTACAAGACATCATACCTGTGCTTCATTCTATTCTGACCCATGATAACTCTCTCCAACTTGTCTGCAACCACACCCTCACTCGGGCACACCACTCTCACAGACCTGGCTAACCTCGCTGGAAAGAGAATGGAAGTGGGTTTGTGACCTTTAAGAACTTTAAATGGAGAGACGTTTGTTATTGAAAGCGGTGTGGTACGATAAAACCACAGCATAGTTTTAACTGCCTCTTCAGCATCAAAATTGTTGTTCCTTGCCCACTTTATGCAGTCTTCTACCACCCTATTCATTATCTCAACCAAACCATTAGTTTGTGGATAATATAGAGAACTCTTTCAATGACGAATTGCTGATGTTTAAAAAAACCTCTCCATTTCTGAACTAACAAATTGTACACCATTCTCAGATTTAACCATCTCTGGAAAACCTTATTTCTTGAAAACATCTTTCATGAAATTGACTGCATTCGACGCCGAAGGTGTGCCACAAAAACATACTTCAGGCCACTTACTGTGATAATCGAGCAACACAAATGCGTAACGTAGACTATGTGGAAGGAAATAAAATAGGCCAAACACATCAATACCCAGCTTCACCTGGGGTTTCTCAGGAAAATCAATGGATTGTAGAGGCGATACGCTAATTTTAAACCTTTCTCTGCACTTCTGCAAACCAAACACCCCTTTACTAATACATTCACTTCCTTATCCATTGAAGGCCACCAATAATGCTCTCTTAGTCGCCGCTTCATCACTGTAGCCCCAAGATGTCCTTCATGTGATGTGTTTATTAGTCTAACACGAACACTATATGGTGGAATACACTTCTCACACCTCATCAGGACATTGTCCTCAATAGAAATTTCCTCTGCAATTTTGCAAAATGGCTGTAATGGCAACTCCAAATTTCTCTCTTTTGGCCATCCCTTTACCCCCAAATTCCTTGACCTTAGCCAATACCATATCTTCTTTCTCTGCATCCTTCCAATCCATTTGGCTACATGCTTTACAAACAGGTAAATCAATACTTGCAACAAAACAGTTGTCTTTATCCTCTTCATCATCCACCCTATCTAGTTCAGAAATACATAACCTAGATAGGAAATCAGCCCTTACATTTTATTTGAATGGAATATGCTTAACTTCCAGGTCGTATTGCAGCAGTTTAGCAGTTAACTGAGCTATATGTGGAGTAGTGTATTTAACTTTGTCACCCCTCAAGATATGCACCAGGGGTTTGTGATCGGTTCGTATTATACATTTTCTGTCCCAAATACAACTTCTACATTTTTCACTCGCCCAAACACACGCAAGATGTTCTTTCTCAATCACTGAGTAGTTCAACTCAGCGTCTCTCAGCACCCTTGATGTGCAACTAATGGTAACTTCACCCTGTAAGGATTCCTGGGTTAAAATAGCACCCACCCCATATTTACTGGCATCAATCATAATAGTACAGGTCAAAAAGGGATCATATGAACATAGAGCCTTGGCATTAGTCATTTCTGATTTAACCAACTCAAAGGTGTCTTGACACTCCTTGTCCCATTCAAATGCAACAGAACTTCTAAGCATATTAGTTAATTTCTTCATTTTGGAAGCATATTCAGGAATAAACCTAGCATAAAATTCACATAAACCCACAAATGAGCAAAGCTCATCCTTATTCTTGGGAGTGGAACACTCTCTGATAACTATGACCAACCCAGGCCTGGGGCTAATCCCTTCAGCAGAGATAACATGCCCAAGAAATTCAACATTTTTTTCCCAAAATTCACATTTTTCTCAAAATTATGGAGCACCGACCTGAGCACAGAATCATGTTCAACCAAGTTTTTCACAAAAAGAAGCACTTCATCCTGGAAAATCACCACCCCGTGAACATCCTTTAATAGCTGACACATGACCCTCTGGAAAGCAGAAGCCGCTAAAGCTAAGCCAAAGGGCATCCTAGAAAACTGAAAACTGTCAAAGGGAATGTTGAATAATGTGTAATGCTTCAAGTTTTCTTCAAGCATAACTTGGTGATATGCTGATGCCAGATCAATTTTGGAGAACCAATCAGCCCCCTTAAGTTCTTCTAATAAATCATAGATCCTGGGCAGGGGAAAGAATCAACCCAAATTTCCCTATTTGAGCTTCATAAGTCAATGCACAAATGCATCTCCCCATTGCGTTTGCGTGCTACCACAATAGGAGAAAGCCATAGACTACACTCAACAGGTTCAATTACGCCATTAATTTGTAATTTCTCCAACTCTTTTTTTGGATCTTCCCTCAAACTGAATGGAATTGTCCTAAGCTTTTGTTTAACAGGAACTGCCCCGTTTGACGTTGATACTATGTTTAAATCCCACAATACAACCTAACTTGCTATCAAACACTTTGGGAAATTCTTTGTACAACGTGTCAACATCAGACACAAACGACTCTTTAACTACGTCACCTGTTCACTAGTGCCAGGTTTCAACACCATTCTGAAAACACTTTGATGGAACCACCCTAAAATATTGAGTCCCTTGACCACCACATAAACATTGCCTTGAAACTTGCATCCCTTAAATTCCAAGACATCCTCAAAGTATCCTTTAAGTTCAATCCTTCTGCCTTCAGAAGAAACTGGAGCCCTATTGGGTAGAAACATCTTCCTGCTACCCCATGTTTTTTCAAACAATTCTGAAGTCACCATGGTAATGCGTGCTCCTGAGTCCACTAGTAAATGCAAAGTCTTTCCTCCAACCACAACATCTACATAAGGGTCCGCACATTCGACCGGATGAGCAGTGACTACACCATTATCTGACACTACCACAATCATGTCCTGAAATTCCATAGGCAACTGCTGGTCAGAAGCATAGTCAGAATCAGTAAAACTGCTAACTTTAACGATTTTGCTTGGAACACCTTGGCACACCCTTGCAAAATGACACATTTTTCCACATCTGTGACATACAACTGCCCTTGCCGAACACCCTTTGCCATCCCTCCCATGGGGAACATTGCCATATCTAAAACAAATATTTGAACATTTAATTAATTGTTTATCCCCACTTTTGTTATCCTTCCGTGTGGACACATTTGTTATAGCATTGACCTTCTCATCACCTTTAGGCTTAATGGCAAGTTCCTTGAGAGACACTTGCACAAGTTCAATACTTTTTGGCACCTTAATCACATCTTCAAGAGAAGGGTCCCCCAACATGAGTAGTTTCTGTTGAAAGTTTTTTTCAATGCAATGACCAAGAAGCAGATTTCTGATCAATTGATCATGAAACACCCCTAATAAGTTTCAAACATATCTAAGCATTGTTTCTAAAAAAAAAACAGGAGGGTTGCCTGGAACATCCAAAAAATGGTAGTGGTGCATTCACTGACTGCATCATTAAAACTTGAATACTTAGTTGTGAACAATGAACAACCCCCAAATTGTGAGTACGTAAATCCTTCGTAGCTCACAATCTTCTTTCCTCTATCATAGATACTAGTCCAATGTTGTCCATAATACAGTACTAAGCACTAAACTATACCAGCTGTGTGCATCAGCGCTAGACTTTAGCAGCTGTGCGTGTCAGCGTAAACCTTAATCATATATACAATACACATATTCAACACAGCAGCACTGACACGCTGAAGATAGACATAAGTGCAGGCTGTGCGTGTCAGCGTATGCATCAATGTCAGACACGCAAATACGATAAGCTGTGCACATCAGCGATAATGCCCAACATAGCAGTCATCCTGAATGATACTGACACACTGGACTCTTCTGACACACTGGGCTTGTGTGGAAAATCCTTCTCTGTACGTGTTGACAATAAAACCTGCAGCTAGACAATGCCCGATGGATGCGTCCTTACGCTTGTTGGTACGCCTGGTCCTTAATAAGTAAACTTACAAGGGGACGCGTGTAGGTCGATGAACCTTTTGATTCGCATGGAGTATCCTAGCTACAGTGTGATCAATGTTCTCAATAATCAATACACAATATCAATAACCATTAAGCAAATCATTAAACCGCAGTCAATAACATCACACCATGGCCTTTCAGTCATAAATAACCACAACTCAATATACGTTTTAGTAATTTTAGTCCCCTATTACTTACAATACTCATTAGATTAATTCAAACTTTATTCAACTCAAATCAAGATCACTTCATTAGTAACAACCAATAACATTGCCTAATCAAAACCTATGACAGAATACATTCTAAAGCATTAGCATAAATTATCACATGAGTCAAAGGTGAATGCGTCAAAATGATTAGCAGAGTTCAGCAAATGAGTCTATCAATCACCTGTCTCTGTAGTTGTCAGTGTCTTAGAATTGGATCCTCACCTAACCAAGATTAGCATTAGCATGTGGGACTTCATGCGAAAACAGTTTAGAATACAAATTTGGAAAACATCTAGCTAAGAGAAAATTATTGGACAGCGCAGCTGGTACCTAGAAAGAAAAGGCACAAAAAGGTAATTCAGTCACATTGTCGTAGCTACCTATCCACGGTATGGAATAGCAACAAAGTCAGTCTTCAACTTCAGGTCATCAATCAATCAGCATCACATCAGGCTCTCAAGATATGAGCCCAATGACAGAATCTCAAATCTCTTCGATCTCGTAGTCTCTCTCCGGAAATCTGCACCTAACATCTGAACTCTCTTCCCTCTATCACGTTGTTATATTAATGTCACCCAGAATATCCCCCAATTCCTGATTGGTCAATTAATCACATGATTTTATTTGACCCAATAACCCTTTTAATTCCAATCTATGAATTCTAGCATTACACAGTTCCCATGTAGTTGATTGGTTCACTTTACGATGTCCTCATCATCCGGCTTATTAGGTATCGAAAATGTTGCATCTTCTTCTCCAATCAGTGTCTCTATTGTTCAAGTCCTGGGAAAGTACACTCTGAATGCTTTACACAGTTTTCACTACAATTTGATTCCATCATCTCCTGTCTGTCGGTCGACGCAAAGGTTTTCAGCTAAGCAGATTTTCTTAAACAATGGGCAGTTCACGGTTAGTTCAGCACATCTGCATCTTACATTGAAAGTTAATATTCAGCTTCTGCACGAGGCCTGGCAAAACTAGGCTACGACTTTGGCTAAGTTAGGCTCTACAATCTAATGCAAAACATGAGTTATATCTCTCAAGATGACAAACTACTACATTATTTTAATACATTTTCATTAAGTCACATATGTTAATCTGAGTAATAAAGACATTCAACAAGCTGTTGTCTCGGGTTCGCTGTCCGTCCGTATTTACTGTTCAGCAATCCTCATGCATGTGTCGTCCTCCGTCTGCACATCGTCCGTTTTTTAGTCTGTCTTCAGGTCATCGGGCTAAAAGGAGGAACAGACCACACGACATCGTCTTAAGGGGTAAAAGGCCACTTTAATAGAACAGGTTTGGTATAAACAATAACCTTGGCTATTAGCCTCACAAAACTATAACCTCACTAAACAAAGTTTCCTCCTAACCCCTCCCCCACCCTCTAAAATTGCCCCTTCCCAATAACCCTTAATCAAACACTTCCCCATCTGTCTTGCTGCCCCCCTTCTGTATTTTCCCTTGCCTTTCATCCCTTGTGACCCTTGCTACAACCTCCCTGACCTCAGTCTTTCTGCATCATCCCGTCCCCCCCCAACAGCTTTACGTGCAAATCCCCCGCCACGCAGGAAAACGCGCCCGGTGTTTTCCTGCCCCCACCCCCCCTTCAAAATCTAACGATCCCACAACCTCTCCCCCAACAAATCAGCAATGAGCATTCTCAACTCCAATAAATACAGCTCATTACCCATGAAGGTCAAATGCACTCCATCCTGTCGAAACAAACCAACCTCTGAAGCAACCAAATTCTCATGTCGCAAAAATGAAAACCCTTTTTCTTGACAAACATTTTTCATTTCTCTGTTTACCTTCCTCCTCTGCCTTTCTATACCTGATATAGAATACACCCCTCTCCAAACCCTACGAGGGACCAAACCTGTCCACACAATATGCGTGCCAGCCCAACGCTCCTTAATCCTCAACAAATCCATCTTCATTGTCTTTAAAAGACCTATACCCGATAATGAAACCAGATCATTCTCCCCAAGATGAATAACTAAAAGATCCGGACAAATTCCCCTCTCCATCCTTCTGGACAAAACTGACAAAAGCTCACCCCACCTCATACCACTCTTATCGACCCAACTCATTTGAATTCTTGTTCCATCTAAACCCAACTGCTTCCCAAAATGCCTGGACGCCGCTTGATTTTCCGCCCACCGCACAAAGGAGTGCCCAACAATCCAAACGTTACAGCATCCATCAGGGCCACCGACGCAACCTACGAGAGAACAACGAAAAAGGCATAAAATACTTACTCACTCATTACACAACATACCAAGTAACAACAGAAAAGAAGGAAAAAACAGCAAAGACAGAAAAGACTGAAAAGAAATACAAAAATCCTGAGCAACCTATACATAAACAAAAAATTCTCCCCCCACCTGTCACACTCCGCAGTCTATATCAAGGCATTATTGAAATTGACGGACATAGCACTTAAAACATTGAGATTTCCACCTCCCCAATCCCATTATTGAAGAATCAGATTTACCTTAAACCCTTGCTTCCGTGGCAGCTCCAATTCGAAACGAATGTGTCCCATAACAATGATAATCCATACCCAACAAACCCAAAGACCGCCTCAAAACCACAAGCAGTTGATGGGCTGTCAATAATGAACCATCCTCATGCATGAATACAAACCTTGATGACTCTGGTAACCATCCCACGAAGGACACCCACAACCCAACCGGGCAGATGGAAGGCCCAGTACCCCTCAAAAATACTTCTTGACCCCGCCCCAACTGATCCGTTTTTGATGCTCTCAACCAAACCACCACGGCCCGCTCCTTACCTGCACATCTGACCGCAAAATCCCCTCCTGTCCTTTAACACCCAAAAGTTCCGAAACCCTAAAAGCTCCATGAAACAGCCAAGACATACATAGTGACAACAATTTACATTCCCAGGGCGAAAAACAAACGTTACCCAATACACCCAAAAGATCCTCTAATAGGCTTGACGTAATAGGCCGCCGACGATCCTTTCTCAGCCCGCCCTCCCTAGCCCAACCCGCAATCAAACGTCTGCAAAGCTCACCCTCCACCGGGTCATATCCCCAGAAATACTTACCGTAAAAAGATATCCCTGACAGCTTACCTGATATAGTCACTGCTGATAATCCCAGTTCTATTTGCTGCAAAACAATTTGAACCGCATCTTCCCTCCGCCTCTCACAAGCTTCCACACCACCCTCCCGTCTTACAGCACCTGACCTTAAAAACTCCAACCAGGCCTGCTCGTAACTCTTCCGACGAGACGGAGCTACTGATTGTTGAACCAGCTGCAACATCCTTACTCTCCTAATTCCCATAATTCCCTGGGAACCGCCGTCTTCTGTACATCCGCTCCTGGTGCAAGCCCACAGAATCTCTGCCACTGGAAACAAGACAGCGTGTCAGCAATATCGTTATTCACACCAGGAACATATTTTGCCTTGAACATCACATTCCATTGCAAACATTTTAACAAAAAGACCCTCAGAAGCCTCAGCCCCTTCTCATCCTTCGTCCTTTGTGAATTCACTAAATTGACAACTGACTGGTTATCTCCATTAAAAATCACATTCCGATTTGCAAGTTTTGAACCCCAAACTGCCAAAGCAACCACCAATGGAAAAAATTCCAAAAATGCAATGCTATGTTTTGCCTTCCTCCAGCTCAAAGACCAACTCTCCGCAGCCCAGTGGCCGTCCCAAAAAAGGCCAAAGCCATGTGCTCCAGCTGCATCTGAAAAAATTTGAATGTGCCAATGCAGTCAAATTCATCCACCAACATGCTGACCCCATTAAACTGCTCCAAAAAAAACATCTACATCCTCAAATCTTCCTTGACACTTGCACAAAGCCGAATATGATGGTGCGGCAATACTGCCCCCCTCATTGCAAAACCTAATCGCCTACAGAAAGCTCTGCCCACACGAATAACCTTACAAGCAACATTCAAATGACCCAGAATGCTCTGCGCCTGCCGCAATTCCACTTTTGGCCTCTGAACCGCTTCTTGCAACAAGGAAACCAATTGCTGTACTTTGTCCCGTGGCAAACGAACTTCCATTTTTTCTGAATCAAACTCAATTCCCAAAAAACTCAAGCAAGTAGACGGCCCTTCGTTTTTTTCCCGAGCCAATGGAACACCAAACTCTGCCATGAACCTCTCAAAAGTCTCCAACACCTGACCACACTCTCCAGACTGAGGCCTTCCCATGAATAGAAAATCATCGAGGTAATGAGTAACAAACTTTGCTCCACACTGATGTTGTAAAAACCACTGCAAAAAGGAGCTAAACATCTCAAAAAGCGAACAAGAAACAGAACAACCCATTGGCAACATCCTATCAACCTAAATGGCATCCTCAAATTGCATACCCAACAATGAAAAATCCTCCGGGTGCACTGGCAAAAGCCGAAAAGCCGACTGAATATCTGATTTGGCCATTTCGGCACCTCCACCACATCTCTGCACTAAAGAAATCGCATAATCCACCGATGCATAATGAACCACCGAATCCTCAGAGGCAATGAAATCATTTACCGACGCACGCGCCGGCCAGGACAGATAATGGATAAGGCGAATCTCACCGCCTGCTTTTTTGGCACAACCCCAAGAGGTGAAATTTTCAAATTCGATAATGGCCAAGTGTAAAAGGGGCCCACAACCCTACCCAGCTCCACTTCCTTCTGTAGCTTAGCCTTGACAACCTCCGGGAACTGCCATGCTGACCTCAAGTTATTAGCCCATCTCCTCACTCTCAGACTTTGGTAACACAACTTAAAACCTTCTCGAAAACCCTGACTCAACACCTTTGCGTCCTCCAACTGCGGATAAAATTGCAGCCAATACGTTACCAATTCAAGGTTAATAGGAGTAGGGCCCCTTACCTGCCAACTGCTGTCCCTGCACTCTTCCCCTGTCTGCACCCCTAACCTGCACTCCTTGCCCAGCCCAATTGAATCCCCCAAAACATTGGTAAACAGGATGCCTGCCCCCGCAGTTGGAACAGTCATGCCGAAATTTGCATTGTTGCCTAGAGCACAGGCCACTGTTGAAGGACCAGCAGGCCCCATTATGCGGAAACTGACCTCTTTGTCCAAATCCCACCCCAAAATGGGTGGGACGCCCCTGAAAGGGCTTATACTGAACAGGTAAACCACTAGTCGTGTGCGTTGAAGGGGCGTTCCTAGCAGTTCTTAACCACTGCATCCATAATTCATTATCAATCTCCCCCCAAACTTTCTCCGGATAAACAGCTTTCCGTGCTCTAAATTCTTCATCATAACGGAACCAGCCAAACCCCCCGTAATCCATCTGAGTCCTTCTCACCACATCCATATACTTAAAAAGCGCCACACAGCAATCCGGAAAACGCTCGCACAAAACACTTGCATAAATCAAAAATGCGGAAGTCCAGTTCTCAATCGTTGTAGGCACCTTCGGTCTGCGAGCTAACTCCCACTCCTCCTCCTTAGATCCCTCCTTTGCCTGAACGTCTCTGTGGAGTAGCTTAAAAACATCCACAAACTCTCCTTTCCATATTTTCTCCTTTAAACTTTGAGTGAGATGCGCCCCCAAAGGCATTGACACTCCCATGTACGGCGATTTCTTTCCCTTACCACCTCCTTGACTACTTGCACCGTCCTGCCCCGTACTCACCTGATCTACCCCAGACTGACCTGCAACCTCCTGAACCATACCCGCAGAATCCTCCGACTTACTCTCCTTCACCCCCTCACCCGCCTGAATGGCCACATCCACATTCTTTAATGATCGTACCACCACCAATTACCAACCCCCGTCGAATTTTCCGGATACCTCACCTCTACATAAATTAGCAGAACCTCTCGACGCCCAGACAGACGATCGCCCTGGACCGCCTGCCCACTCGTTGTCGCCTGAGGGACTGCAACCGCCTGTTTACCAGACCCCGGGGTCTCCTCTTCATAATCCAACTCCTCTTCATCAATAACACCCGACATAGCGCTCCGGCTATCCAAAAACGACTCCTGCACACTCAGAATCGGATCCAAGCATCTTCCATCCCGAGACGCTAAATCCCTCGATGTCAGGCGAACCGCTCCGGGTTGCGCCCTCTCTTCTGGTCGGTGTCCTGGGGGTGCCCTGACCCCCACTGGTACTTGTCACCCCATGTCCGCCAGAAACATGAGGAGCCTCACACCCAGGATGGTACGCCCTTGGTTCCTGATTCCAAAAATCTAATCTCACTTGCGCTGATCCTGCACTACCATCCTCACTGGACACACCACAAATAGTGCCCTTCAAAACCACACTTTGCTCATCCCTAAACACCACTTGCTCCCCTGCCCTAAAAACGTATTGATTGGCCACATCCCACTCTTGCACCCGATGCACCAGAGGGCTAATTACCTTCGGAAGCTGCTGCGCAAACCTACCACTTTGTACCACTAACCCTTCTCCTACATACCTATTACTGCCACTTCCACCTTCACCAGGCACCTCCACCAGCTCCCCTTCCTCCTCCGAATCAAGAATAATTATATCACTAACCTCCTGCCCTACAACATTCCTCTGCCCGTCCTCCAACTGCAACCTATCGACACCTACGAGGCCTGGAACACTTTTCCCCGAGGGCGCGGCCATATTGGCTGCCCCCCCTACCGGCCGTTCCTCTACACCGGGCACGCAGCATTCCCCACTGCTTCCTAAGGCGAGTGGGGTTTGCTGCGCGCCCCTCTTGTTCGCACGTGCACGTTTAACAGCACCCGCGTGCGCGTCAAACGCCCTCAGCTGCCCACAGGCGCTCACCGCAGCCGGCGGCAACCTCGCCTGCAACTTTGCGTGCGCTCTAGCACCGCGCACCAACGGCCGTCCCACCACCTGACCGGCCTTCACCACGACAGCCCCTCTACCGGCCGCCGCCACCCGCTGCCGAAGAGATGCCCCAGACCTATTGGGGAAACGCACACCACTACCGCGCACCGAAGCCATTCCCGGTAAGCCCACCACCTGGTACTCCTCCACCTCAGCACACTCGTGCTCAGGTGAAACGGAGACCTTCCTACCTGAAATACTCTTTGTCTTAAAATTTATTAATTTCTTCGGGCTTGCCTCAGGAGATTTGCAAGCAAAAACTGCAGCAGAAACCCTTTCAGCTGAAGACCTCTTCGGTCTCTTCAGCCCCACCCACGCCTGCTCCAAGACACCCTCCTTAATTAAATCCTCCCTCCCTGCTTCCTGCAAAACTTTCAAAGCCTGAACTACCTTATTCGCTTCCATAGTAACCAGTTATAAACAGACACTCGCTGTCCACAACACAAATTCTCTGGCCTAGAAACGCCCAAAACAAACGAGTACCGCCTCCTGGGTGTGAACCACGGCCAAAGAGGCCGCCCACACCCAGCCCCCACCTTTTCTACCCACCCCAGAGACACCACCCCTTCCTGGCTTACATCCAATAAAAACACCCGATCCCTTTGCAGCCCGTTCCACCAGTCCGATCAGCCCGGGGGGAGACCAGGCAAGCCTGACTACCCCCAAACCCCCATTGGCGTGGGCTCCTCAGGTAGCTCAGTCACTCCTCGCCAAAATATGTTGTAATCAATAATACCATCACTTCGCTTAGGTGAAATACATAGCAGGTTTATTGTAAGCGAAGTGTGAGTATGAGCCACCTCGTGAGAGATCCGATCTCATCAACTGCCATTTGCTCTCCTCCGACGCGCTCTCTAGAACCTTGGACAGCACACCACATTCTTAATTCTAATTCACCTAACTGCAACAACATCCAAAAGGTTTAACAACAGGTGTTATGGCCATCAAAGGACATTATGGGGCACAAATGTCTTCCTGACTGTAATGAAAAAGGCTTCTCTCTCCTGAATTGAAATGTAGTGTATTTGTGATTTGCTACGGCATTTGGAAAGAGAAAGATATCCAGTCACATAGTAAAAATTCCCCCAGAGCATTTGCTTCCACTTTGTGAATGTGGTCTTGGGGATGCAGGCTGCGTTCTATGAGACCAATGGGTGCTCCCTGCAATGCCGTTCATAGAATTCTTCTTTTATTTTTTAAGCCGTTTCCTGGTTATTTAAGTAGAGGGGCTACAGTCAAAAACATGTACAGTCTGTAGTTGTGAATAAAGGAATTAAATCCTGCTGACTGTCGTTGCATTTGCCGCCCATTGGATGGGATTCATAAACAGACTCTTACCTCATTAATATTATGGTAGCACGGTGCTGCATAGTCTACTGAATTAACATTTTGCGCTGTAAATTACATCGCAACTAGTGTTTTTACACCACATGGATCTAGTACAAGTGACAACTTAGAGGTATCCAGGTTTCGGAGATGACCCTCTATCACCCAGCCCCCTCGGAGTGGCTGAGCTAGTTTGGTACAGTGTAAAAGGGAAATACTGTAATTTTACATGATAGTGTCTGTACATCTGCCATCAGAAACCCCTCTTTTCATATGGAAAAACGTTTAAGGGAGAAAATGCGGGTTTATAGCTTAATACGAAAGCTGTAAAATGGTTTAAACTCCATGAATTAAACGAGGTTTACTCATGATCCAAGCTTTTTCCCTTTTAAAATCTCTAGACATTTATGCACTTAAAATGAGTCATAATAAATCCTTTTTTTGTATATTTTTAACTATTTTAACAATTCATTTCATCCTTTATTCTCAGGTACAAAGGTACAAAAACGATTATGCTGTTTTCCATATACAAAAATATTTTTGCAATATGCTCTTGCGAAAATTCGTCTTGCTTCGTTCCTTAGAACCCAAGTGTAAAAACACGTCCTACCTCTATTTGCTTGGCCTTTTACACAGGAACAAAGTTTACATATAATCAGCTCTTGCGCTATTACATCCTCTTAACATTTTAATTTCAGCTCAAAAAGTACATTTCTTTTTTTCGGCATATAACTTGAACTTGATTTTCCATTTTCCTGACGTACTGCCAGTAGTTATGATCTAATGCATGTTACATCAGAAACGTGGATAAAGACTGTTCGAAATTCATGAACAGGAAATATACAAAAAATCACTAGCCCACTGTATATGAGATCCTGCTGAGAAGGAAATAGAAAGAGATTCTTTGACCGCTTACAATACTCTTCATATTGGAATTTTGGGCAAATGGACGAGTTTCTGATAGCTTTTGAAGTGAGGTTTTGAAATGTAATGTTGCTTTCAGATATTCTATCTCAGGAAGACCTGGCCATTACTTGATCACAAAAAGAGCACCCACTTGGACCCCAGTTGTCCAGAAAATTGGATGAGCATGACAAAGAAGGAAATGTTTGGACAAAATGGAGTTCTCATCTGTTACAGAGAATAATATGTAACTTGCTTTGTGACCCACGTGCAACCTTGAACAATATCAAAATTCTCTCTGGAACACTATTATTGAAGCGGGTAGATGAAAAATATTAATCTTAGTTTAGCAAAGTAACAACACAAACTGTTTGTAACACAGATAGCGCTACACTGACAGCAGAATCTGACAGCATTTGTACATGGGGGAGGAGCAGGTTAGATTAGAAGAAAGATACACATTTTACGAGAGAGGAAAATTAAAATGTGACCCTTCTACAGTCCCATTACTTAGTACTAATTTAGGTGACGAGACAGGCTTGCACAAAAGTATACCCACGCCCACATAACCTTGATTGTGCATGAGATCACGGAAGCTCGATGACTTGCCCCCCAGTAATGACACTAGTTCCCAGCTACCAATTTCAACATTTGAGACCTTTGGCACACTGAGCTTCTACTCTGCGTTGTTTGGGTAGGAACGCAGGAGAATTCAAACAAAGTTTGAGCATTATACACGGTCATAATTATGGTCAAATGCAGTGTGTAGATTCCCCAGAATTAGTTCTGTGAGTGGAGTGGTGGTGAAAACTAGATGGGGCATCAACCAGCAAAGGTCAATTTGTGATGCATTTGATGCTTGGAGCGAAGCCCAAAATCAGAAGACAGAATTGACACATCAGTCTCAGTACATTTTTGTAGGTGATGGAAGAGGACATCAAGCAGAACATATTTCTTCAGCGTGACTCTGATACCGTGAATCTCAGGAAGACGGTATGGCAGCATCTCAGAAGAACTTCCATTAATTAGCACATTCACTTTAGTTGTCCCAAGTAAATGGTACTATCCTTACTCAGGGACTGTAAATCAAATACTACTAGTGGGCAGCAGTACTTACTGTGCCACCCACTAAAGTAGCACTGTAAAACATGCCTCGGGCCTGCCACTGCAGTCTCTGTGTGCAGTTTTAAACTGCCAATTCATCCTAACAAAGCAAGCATTTTGCTAGGCCTAAACCTCCCATTTTAATACTTAATTGTAATACTCCTAGGATAAGCCTGAATGACTCATAGGGTAGGGTGCATTGTATTTAAAAAGTGATGTGTACTTACGCTTTACGTGTCCTGATAGTGAAACACTCATAAAGTTGATTTTCACTGCTGTAAGATTTATCTCTCCCATTGACTAACACGTGATTACTTTAATACATTTAATAAGTGTTAACGGCAAATCAGGAGCATATAGAGATATGCTATTTACTTTCACAATATTTGTAATTTAAAATCATCTTTAATGGTGGAGTAACATTTTGTTCTATATTTCTAGAAATGCAGCTTTTAGAAAGTTCGCATAACCAACTGTGTGTTTCTGCCAGTGTCTTGGGTCACATGACTGTGAATGGCGTTTGGGTTTATGCATTGCTTCTAGACAGTCAGACAAATGGTACTTAGGTGTGGACCGCTCTTCCATTAGAAAAAGGTGAAAATCAGGAGCTCTTCATTACCTCAAATGGGCTCATTTGTACCAAAACTCTGCCACCCCGACAACCGCCAATGTGAAGCCATGGTGAGACCTGCTCTTTGTGCCATAAGCAACCATCACGAGGATTGGCAATATCAGCTCTGCGCTTCGCACCCATAGTCCCCATCTTCATCGATCAACCAACGCGAGGCTCCAGGATCAACCATCTCTTCGTGCAACAGCAGTGAATGTTCACAACGCAAGCCTCCTCCCTGCAAGCCCCTCCAACAGAATTCTTCATACCAGACTTGAGATGGTAATGGCAACTCTTCAGCAGGACTAACCTGGTTCCCTTACCTGAACTACGCTCCATGGAGGTCAGCCTGAACTTGTGTGTTTCCCACGGTCTAGTTCGACCAGATGACTGCGAGTGACGCTATGTGCTTTTACGAGCTATTTTCACTAAAAAGTTGAAAATCAATATCTATGGTTCCACTGATTGGATTTTTGTTGTTTTTGTGTCCTTTTAATTATTAAAATGTATTCTAGTTTTCTAAATTGGTTTGGGCTTCTTCTTGTGTACTGTTTTCACTTTATTACTGTTTGTGTGCTGCATAAATACTTCACATATTGCCTTCAAGGTAAGCCTGACTGCTTTTCTGTGAAGTTGCCAGAGGGTTAAGCACAGGTTAATTTAGTGACTGTTGTGGTTCACATTGACAAGGGTAGTGGTTGTTGCCTTAGTGGGGCTTCCATTCCTGTCAACTAATAACCTAATTCCTTCCATCCATGAAATTCAGATTCAGCTTTTGGTGCTGTATCTTAGTTTGAAATGCCTCCATGTGTCAACTCAGGACTCGAGGATGCATTTCACCCTAAAAAATAGCTAAACCCACAGGTACCACAAAGGGTACCTGTTCATACACAAAGTATGTGCATTGTTTTTTTGCACTCATGATAACCTTTTGCCATTAATGGAGCATAATTATGCTATGTGATGGAGTAGCATAATTTTGGTAAGCTCAAATAAAATGTGTAACACAAAATGACCAAAATGACTCATGATTATGGTTAATTTGTGCCAGGCCTGATTTTTTCCAGCGAGCAACATCATCCTTTACAGAATGCATGGACTCACATTAATTCTAAAGAGTTACAGAAGGAGAATGGAGCACTGACTGTGATCATAATCATGGGATGCTCTGATTTAGGCTGCAGGGCTGGAAGGGCATGAGTCATGTTAACAAAGTGGTTTTTGTTTTTGTTTTCATTCACCTGCGAGAATTTAGGCAACATCAGAAAGCACCCATTGCCCCTACCTTAAGGGACTCACAAAGCTCAGATGTATCTTTAATCTAAGGTACTTCAGACAAAAGGTAATTCAGTCCACTGAATTTTGGTGTTACCCTGATGCTAGAATCAGAACATAAATTGCAATGTTGCAACTTGTCATGGCCTGTGTGGTATATCAGAGGGCAATACCAGTTGAAAACGACATCCTCCTGAAGAATGACACTTGTTTCCAATAACAGTACAGTAGACATAGAAGATGTGCTAAATTATTAAAATGTCCTAACGATAACAAAATGTTCTAGAAGTCTTATAGTCTTAGAAGTCTTATAGTGCTTAGACTTTGGCTGGTAGGGTGCCCACAAGAAAAATAACTAATAATTGCTAACTATTTGTGCATCCATCTACATGCCTTAAATAAGGGGACCGTTTCGAATTCTTCAGGGAATCATTGCCTTTCTTAGACTAAATAGATACCTCTGCTTTTCAATAAGGTGCTTGAGAACTAACTTATAGTAAACCCCTTGAAGAGTAATCCTCAAAAGAAGACAGTTGTAAGCTGTACACTGGACTCATATGACTTCAGATAAATGCCACAGGGCCTATGCAGATTCATAGCAACATTCAACAACCCATGCAGTTCACTGTGTTAAATTAACTTTCTGGAATTATATACCTCAACAACATCTCCATCTTTGAAAGGAAGCTGGAAGGCCATGAGCCTTGATTGGTGAAGGCTGTGGTATGTTTGTAGGAGCAGAGAATTCAGGTATCCATAGAAAAGTGAAAATTCTGACAACAAAACAAAATCGGGATTTTCGGAATATGAATATGCTTGAGAAGGCTATGTTACTGGTTTCTTCAGGTTCTGGAACTATTATGGATTAATTTGTCCTCAGGTTCATCATCACCTGCACATAGTTCATTAAAGCAACCAAGAAGATAAATAGAACCCTGCTTGACTAGTGAAACCCCACTGCGATATGTGAATGATGCTTGGATCAAACATGGCAAACGAAGACAAATAGGTCTACTGCACACTGACAAACAAGTTATTGAATGTACTGTTTCTGGTGTTTGCTAACACACGTCAATGTTGTTTCTTGCACATCAGTGCCAATATTAAGAAGTTGTGATAATCGTGACAAATGCAAAGCTGCAAGATGTGTCACCTGTGCCTGCCAAAGTTTGTGCACAGCAGATTGGAACTATCCAGTGAAAAAAATAAAATTACTTGCTTTCAAAAGGTCTGTCACATATATTGTAATTGTAATTGTAATTGTAATCGTATTTATATAGCGCTTACTACCCCTGACGAGGCGTCGAAGCGCTTTTCGATGAGTAGCACGCTACTCCGGTACCCAACAAGAATTAGTGATGGATTAGTATAATTTAATAAGGAGTACAGTTTTAGTATTATTATGAGTTAATTTGAGTTGCGGATATGAGAGTTTGTTAGTTAGATTGACTGGAGTAATGGAGGGGTGGAGGAGGAAAGAAATCCAGAAGTGTTAATTGGGAGTTTATCCTTCATTTGCTCAATCCAAAGGCTTGAGATGAATAAAAGGGGGGCGGAGGGGAAAGAGGATGTGGAAGGGTTAGGGAGAGCATAGTAGCAGGGTGAGATGAATGCAGGAGAATTTAGTAGGGTTGTGTGGGAGGTCACAGAGGTAGAGTGAGGTTTGGTGAGTTAGATGTGGGGGTGGAGGGATGAGCTTAGGCAGAGATATTTAGGAGATGGAAGTGGTCGAAGGGATTTGGGATGAGTCCGAGTGAGAATGGAGGATAGTTTGATAGAGACATGACATAAGAGCGATGAGTAGATAAGTGTGATAAAAAGAGAGCAGAAATTCATAGAAACATGCCAGGCACAGAAACAACATATACACATATATATATATATATATTTATACACACACACACACATGACTATACACACACATCTGCACATACAATACATAATTAGAAACATGGGTAAAAAATACTTAGTCGTCCATCCATCATCCTGGTAAAAAGGCGGGAACTCCCCCACCTACCTCGAGGGTGGACGGGGCGTGGCCCAGAGGGCGGAGCCCACAGGTGCTCCACAAAGGGAGAAACCCTCCACTCAGTGTCTCCAGCAGAGGAAGACAGAAACCGTGCGTCCCAGTCAGACACAGACCACGCTCCAGCACATCATCAGCTCACCTCCAGGAAGGATTCCAGATCCCCTCCGCCATGGGATCTCTGAGCGCACAGCCCCGCCCCATCCCTGCTAAGCCCAAGAGCCAGGGTGGGCCGTCCTTTCCAGAAGGTGAGCTTCAACCGCGTCCACATTGTACACTAGGGTACGTGATGGGCCACGGGGGCAAAACGTCTTCAGCAACCTTGTGTGCCCCCGGCAATGTCATTGCCACTAGTGCGTCCCCGCGATGTCCTCGCGCCCCTGCGCATCAACGACGCACCACGCGAGTCGGCGGCAAACGCAGTGGGGTCGCCTTGGAAAGCTGTCCATCATTCTGGCAAGAGGTGGGAATTCCCCTACCTATTTCGAGGGTTGACGGGGCGTGGCTCAGCGGGCGGAGCTTACAGGTGCTTCATAAAGGGGGAACCTTCTACTCTGTGTCTCCAGGAGAGGAAGATAGAAACCGCGCGTCACAGTCAGATACAGATTACGCTCCAGTACATCATCAGTTCACCTCCAGGAAGGATTCTGGATCTTCCTCTGCTATGGGATCTCTGAGCGCACAGCCTTGCTTTATCTTTGCCAAGCCCGAGAGTTAGGGTGGCTTGTCCTTTCCAGAAGCTGAGCTTCGACTGCGGCACCTGCTACGTTTATATTGGTAAGTGCTTCCTTGAGGTTTAGTTTCTGTAAAATGAGCATCGTGGCCTACACAAACCGGAGTATTTTCTACGAGTATGTCAGTAAGCGTTACCTAGCATGTTTTATATACCCTGTTTATATTGTACAATAGGGGTACGTGATGGGCCACGGGGTAAACGTCTCCAGCAACCTTGTGTGCCTTTGGCAATGTTATTGTTACTAGTGCGTCTTTGTGGAGATGTCCTCGTGCTTCTGCGCATCAACAACACACCACCGGAATCGGCGGTAAAACGCAGTGGGGTCGTTTTTGGAAAGCTGTCCGTCATCCTGGCAAGAGGCGGGGATTCCCTACCTACTTCGAGGGTGGACGGGGCGTAGCTCAGCGGGCGGAGCTTACAGGTGCTTCATAAAGGGAGAACCTTCTCCTCTGTGCCTCCAGGAGAGGAAGATAGAACCCGCGCGTCACAGTCAGATACAGATTACGCTCTAGTACATCATCAGTTCACCTCCAGGAAGGATTCTGGATCTTTTTTTGCTATGGGATCTCTGAGCGCACAGCCTTGCTTTATCTTTGCCAAGCCCGAGAGTTAGGGTGGCTTGTCCTTTCCAGAAGCTGAGCTTCAACTGGGGCACCTGCTACGTTTATATTGGTAAGTGTTTCCTGTTGAGGTTTAGTTTCTGTAAAAATGAGCATCGTGACCGAACCAACCGGAGTATTTTCTACGAGTATGTCAGTAAGCGTTACCTAGCATGTTTTATACGCCCCGTTTATATTGTACACTAGGGGTACCTGACGGGCCACGGGGTAAACGTCTCCAGCAACCTTGTGTGCCTTTGGCAATGTTATTGTTACTAGTGTGTCTCTGTGGAGATGTCCTCGTGCTTCTGTGCATCAACAACGCACCACCGGAATCGGCGTAAAACGCAGTGGGGTCGTTTTGGAAAGCTGTCCGTCATCCTGGTAAAAAGCGGGAATTCCTTTACCTACATTCGAGGGTGGACGGGGCGTGGCTCAGCGGGCGGAGCTTACAGGTGCTTCATAAAGGGAGACCTTCTACTCTGTGTCTCCAGGAGAGGAAGATAGAACCCGCGCGTCACAGTCAGATACAGATTACGCTCTAGTACATCATCAGTTCACCTCCAGGAAGGATTCTGGATCTTTTTTTGCTATGGGATCTCTGAGCGCACAGCCTTGCTTTATCTTTGCCAAGCCCGAGAGTTAGGGTGGCTTGTCCTTTCCAGAAGCTGAGCTTCAACTGGGGCACCTGCTACGTTTATATTGGTAAGTGTTTCCTGTTGAGGTTTAGTTTCTGTAAAAATGAGCATCGTGACCGAACCAACCGGAGTATTTTCTACGAGTATGTCAGTAAGCGTTACCTAGCATGTTTTATACGCCCCGTTTATATTGTACACTAGGGGTACCTGATGGGCCACGGGGTAAACGTCTCCAGCAACCTTGTGTGCCTTTGGCAATGTTATTGTTACTAGTGTGTCTCTGTGGGGATGTCCTCGTGCTTCTGTGCATCAACAACGCACCACCGGAATCGGCGGTAAACGCAGTGGGGTCGTTTTGGAAAGCTGTCCGTCATCCTGGTAAAAAGCGGGAATTCCTTTACCTACATTCGAGGGTGGACGGGGCGTGGCTCAGCGGGCGGAGCTTACAGGTGCTTCATAAAGGGAGAACCTTCTACTCTGTGTCTCCAGGAGAGGAAGCTAGAACCTGCGCGTCACAGTCAGATACAGATTACGCTCCAGTACATCATCAGTTCACCTCCAGGAAGGATTCTGGATCTTTTTTTGCTATGGGATCTCTGAGCGCACAGCCTTGCTTTATCTTTGCCAAGCCCGAGAGTTAGGGTGGCTTGTCCTTTCCAGAAGCTGAGCTTCAACTGGGGCACCTGCTACGTTTATATTGGTAAGTGTTTCCTGTTGAGGTTTAGTTTCTGTAAAAATGAGCATCGTGACCGAACCAACCGGAGTATTTTCTACGAGTATGTCAGTAAGCGTTACCTAGCATGTTTTATACGCCCCGTTTATATTGTACACTAGGGGTACCTGATGGGCCACGGGGTAAACGTCTCCAGCAACCTTGTGTGCCTTTGGCAATGTTATTGTTACTAGTGTGTCTCTGTGGGGATGTCCTCGTGCTTCTGTGCATCAACAACGCACCACCGGAATCGGCGGTAAACGCAGTGGGGTCGTTTTGGAAAGCTGTCCGTCATCCTGGTAAAAAGCGGGAATTCCTTTACCTACATTCGAGGGTGGACGGGGCGTGGCTCAGCGGGCGGAGCTTACAGGTGCTTCATAAAGGGAGAACCTTCTACTCTGTGTCTCCAGGAGAGGAAGATAGAACCTGCGCGTCACAGTCAGATACAGATTACGCTCCAGTACATCATCAGTTCACCTCCATGAAGGATTCTGGATCCTTTTCTGCCATGGGATCTCTGAGCGCACAGCCCCGCTCCATCCCCGCCAAGCCTGAGAGCCAGGGTGGCCCGCCCCCTCCAGAAGCCGAGCCTCAACCGGGGCACCCGCCACGTCTACATTGGCAAGTGTCTCCTGTTGAGGTTTAGCCTCTGTAAAAATGAGCATCGTGACCGAACCAACCAGAGCATTTCCCACGAGCACGTCAGCAAGCGTCACCTAGCATGCCCCACACGCCCCGTCTATACTGCACACCAGGGGTACCCGATGGGCCACGGGGTAAACGCCTCCAGCAACCCCGTGTGCCATTGGCAATGTCATTGTCACTAGTGTGTCTCTGTGGAGATGTCCTCGTGCCCCTGCGCATCAACAACGCACCACCGGAATCGGCGGCAAACGCAGTGGGGTCACCCCGGAAAGCTGTCCGTCATCCCGGATATATCGTTTATTAATAATCATACAGTAGCACATTCAACAGCCATTTAACTTACGTAAATGTATCAGCAATATTGGATGCAATAGGATATTGACAGCCAGCTGTCTTCTCTACCTTAACTACCACTATACAACATAGTGTCATTACTGTGGTCGAGTTGTTTATCTTTTTTCACCATTCTCATAATGATGGCTACAATGCTTTGTTTCATCTGCCAAATATTCACAGCTCATTCTCTATATGCAAGCGTGCAATTGTTTCAACAAATGCTTGAAAAGCAATTTTCATATTTTCTTGTGTAAATGTGAATACCATAGCATAACATAGCATATAAAACACAACATAACACATAAAACATAAAAAACATAACATCTAAAACATAACACATGAAACATACAAAACATATAACATATATAAAACGTAACATAGAAAACACACAAATCATAACATAGAAAACATACAAAATATATTAATCAAAACATACAAAACATAACACACAAACATTTGAAACAATCGAATGACCTAGTCTGCATCTGTTTAATATCCCCTGCTTCGGATAAAGTATGACACTGAAAACATTCTTCTCACAAAACAGCCACCGATTGTGCACATGGCTCTCATGCAAATATAAAAAAAAACATCGAAAGTAGCAGAGGCGAGGAGCGGTTCTTGTCCCATTGAGACAACACAGCACGACTTAAATCAGACAAAGGTGAGGACTTTGAAAGCAATTTAAGTTAGACCTGGCAGGAGTACATGAAACTAGACCTATCACTTGTCATCTCCACAGGGATGCACAGGTTGAACACTTCAACAAAACTCCGTTATACCTCTTAACGTCATCAATTGATGCTAATAATCTAATGCTGTGATTAAAGTAATCTAATAAATGTTCTGAAGGTCTAATATGTGGATGGCTCTACAGAATCGGATGAGATCTTACATTAAGGAATTTGTGGTTAAGGGAACAATTCAGTCATTGAAACTTGAATAATCCAATCCAAATTAAGGGGAAGGACAGTGATATGGCTATTCAAATGTAGGACCAGGATGAATCAGCTAAGTCAGTCTCAACTAAAGAAAACATTAATTGTACTCCATGTAGTGAAGTGCATGATGACTCCGAAACAAAGTTGTGAATGTTGACAAAGTAACCAGAGGCAATCTGTTCAAAAACAGGAACCTCATGTTGTGAAGGAGAGTTGGTTGCCATCTGCAAAGGTGGTTGGTAATAAACAATTTCATTGTTAGTAGTAACAGTAGAAAATTGTAGACTCCCATCTGATGTGTGTCCTATATCAGCAGTAGTAGCAAGAACCAGTGGAATTTCAGCGGCTGAAGTCCCCAGGCAGGGAGAAGCAATACTTGTATCACTTAATGCTTGTAAAAAGATTTCCTGTCGGATAGCGAGAGGAGGCAGGGAACTACCCAGGAACATTTGCTACGTACTGTGTAGGACTGGTCACCTGATGTAGCTTAATCAGATCAATTGAAACAAAATGTTTGTTCTCACAACCAGCAAGTGGTGGTAAAATCAAAGTTCTGTTACCTTGAATGCCAAGGACTGGCACTGGTGCTCGGTATGATGGGTCAAACTCCTTTTGATCCATAATCTTCTCTTGAACTAGATCTCCAATTTTAGGAATCCAACCAGAAGATGCTGGTTGGTCTTTCACTTTGTCAGTTGCAGAATGTTTGGTTACTTAATTTTACCGCTCATTACGAAGTCTTGTAATTCCTGTAAGACAGCAAAACGTTCAATGATATTAAAAGGGGTATCTGCTGCCACTGTGCCAGGTTTATCTAGATCTGAAACATACATTTGGCCCCATACAGGACTTTATAGTAGGTCCTGCCCCCCCAAATGTCTTCTAGGGAGATTAGTTAAAGCCCTCTGGAATCCATACCAACTGCAACCATCTTGATAGTGAAACTGATAAATACCTGTCATTACAACATAAAGGGAAACAAATGCCACAAGAAAAAAAACATATAACAGGCTGCTGTTGGTGGCTGCTGCTGCCTTTTTCAAGGCCATTGCTTGTCTGTTGACTCTGGCTTGATGAGCTTTATTTGTGGCTGTTTTTCCCTTGCCCTTTGAGGATCGAGTTTTTGTTACCAGTTATTCTGTATAATTGTTTTTCCTTGCTGTTAGACAAGTGGTGGATGCATATTAGGCCCCTCTTAATTTTGAAAGGGGGGTTATAATGTTTTTGGATGGTTTTGATTGTGATTGTTTTTTTCTGACACTCAATTATTGGAATGTTTTGTCTAATCTTTGTTTGGTATGGCTGTGATGTTGGCGGCCTCTTCTGGTATTTGAGTGCTTCGAACCTTGTACATGCTGATTGTTTTGATTTTGTGCCCTGTATTAAGATGGCTGCCACATTCCTCATGGTCACCCCGTGGTCAGTTCTGAGTTTCAGTGGTCTCTTTAAACGTGATGATGGATTGAAGACACCTCTGCAACACTGATTGATTCATGTTTGCCGGCACCACAAAGTTTCAAGAATAGCACACAGTCCATTTGCCGGCACCACACGGACTGTGTGCTATTCTTGAGACTTTGTAAGTTAATACAGCCACCCCCGCTAATCTTGTTGGCTTGTGGTTATCATTTGGTTTGATATGGATGGTTTACTGGTTTATATTTATCTTTAATTTCACAGAGTGCCGCAATCTGTTTGTAAGCTTCTATATTGATCTATATTGATGCAATGGTAAGGTTTTAGTATACCTGGGTATTTATCCTCTTGTGTCTTTGCATGGTCCATTTGTATCTTAGTTTGAGCCCTTTTATGTTATATTGAAGACATCTATGGTGTGTTCCTGGACTGAGAATGATTGAATGTATCATTTCCATCTCTGTAGAATACATGGTTTCCTTGACCTGGATCTTTATTTGATTTTTTTTTCTATTTAATTTGGTTTTGTGAGGTACTGTTCTGTCACACTTGTATTCGAGCACATTAGGTTATTTTTCTTGGTGATAGGTGCTGCTTGTTGATTTTTTTACTTCACCTGTGGTAGTTGACTTGTTGGTTTGTAGGTGTGCGATACAACTGATGTTTGACAAGATGTCTTTTCACTATATGTTTTTGTAATAGTAATAGTCTGCTATGTGTTTTATCAGAACCTACAGAATTGACTCAGTATTGACACTGTGTCCTGATGATGGTCTCGTGGACTTCTGTGTGAGACCAAAACGTCAACCTTTAGTCCACCATAACACAATTGTTATTGTTTAGGTTGTTCAGGTCATTTCTGAATGTTTTTGAGTAATGGGAGCTAAACCAAATGTTTTGAGCTGAACTGTGAGTGATTATGTGATTTATAATCTTGAGTCAGGTGGTCGTTGTCCACCTATTGATGACAAGTGAAGGAGTGTTGGGGCATCTTAGGAGACATTGGTGCAGCAAAAACCATATTCTGTGTACTGTGTTAATGAAATAATTCAAAACGTAATATAATGGTTTGAAATATATAAACAATATGTATGTGTGGTCCTTTCTTTAAACATCACATTTATTGTAAAGAATCCATAAATTGATGAGTATTTATGAATAATTCCTCCAGGAACATCTGCTTTTGTCAACTTTCAAAAAGTGGCATTTTCAGAATTGCAGTTTAAAATCTGACTTTAGCACAAGGTGTCATTTTAAATTGTGATTCCAGAGATGACAAACTCAAAAACGATATCTCTTCCAGACTAAAATTACACTTATAAAAGGTAAAAAGGTAGTGACAATGTTATCCTATGGGAAACAGAGGCATTGCAGTAGTGAAAATGATGTTTAAGAGTTTTTTACTACTACGGCATGTAAAACTTGCCTTTTAAATACATTGCAAATTGTCCTTTTGGGTGTCCAAAGCCTATGTATAAAAAGGGGAGGTTTGGGCCTGGCAAAGGGTTATTGTGCTAGGTCTGCATGGCAGTTTAAACTGCACAGACAGGCTCTGCAATGGCAGGCCTGAGACATGTTTCAATGGCTACTTAAGTGGGTGGCACAATCAGTGCTTCAGGCCCCTCTAGTAGTATTCAATTTAAAGGCCCTGATAACAGGTAGCAAACTTTAATAGGGACTTATGAGTAAATTAAATATGCCAATTGGGTGGATGTTAATGTTACTATGTTTTAGGGAACTAACAGAAGCACTTTGGCACTGGTTTTCAGTGGTAAAGTGTTCAGAATAATTAAGCCAGCAAAAATGAAGTCAGCAAAAATAGGAGGTCTGAAGCCAAAAAGTTAGAGGAAACCCTGCTCAGGTTGTCAGATCTAATACTTTCAAAACCAGAAACTCTTGACAATTCTGGAAAACTATTGTGACCTCTTCTGAACTGACCAGCAGTATAAATGCTAATTTCTTGTTCTGAAGGAACATTCTCAATATGTGTGGCATATTTAGCTGGAATCCCTGCCACCATCTTCTTTTCAAAATGAGGTTTTTGTTGGGGAAGTTCCTCTTCCTTTTCTTCATGCCTGCATTTAGGTCATCCCCCTCTCTTTGCGCATTTGTCGAGTGAGTACTGAAAGAAACAAGAACAGCATGTATCAGTGGACTGATACCTATCACAGTTACATAAATTATAACATTTTTTAGAGGACTTCGGTTGTGGAGATCCACCGGAGATTATGGATTCTCCTTATTTTTTTGTTTATCGCAGCATTGTTTAGAAGACTCAGGTGGTATTACCTGTTTCTGGTCTGCCTTCAAGCTGCATCTTTTTAGGCCTAGCTCCCAAATTACCTTACCTACAGATGCATAAGTGTCAGTAATATATTTTGGTAATTTGCTCTCTTGATCCACTGCGGGAACCTGCATGAGGCGTTGGTGAACTGCCAGAGCTACTGCCTCCCCTCTGATATTACATTTATTAATTAAGGAGCCTGTGGCAAAGTGGCCAATTAGTTTCATCCCCAAATCAAGGGCAGGTGCCCCGCATTCATTCAGAATCTGCTTCGACACTTCAGGCATGTGTTATGGTAAACACAGCAGCAAAGACGATGCCACAATTGGCACAGTCCTCTATAGGAGGAACCATACCAAGTGGTGGACACATCATGCGAATTCTATGTTTGTCTTTGGGTCCCATATGAGGAAACACAACTTCAAGCTGGTTGGTTTTTTGTGCATTCCAAAACTGTGTTAAGAGTAACAGGGCTAATTGCAGGCACTGCTAACTGCTGCTGCAGCTTGAACACCCCTTTTTGTGGCAGTTGTTATTGTGTGCATAACAAACTGTGTTAAACATCTATATAGTCTAACTACACCTGCGTACAAGGCATGGAATTCACCAACATTTAAAGATACCGAGTTTGGGTATGATGTTTGGCCAGCTAGGGACTGGCCAGGTCACTCTATCATTGCTAAGAGGACTAGTCTTACACGTAGAAGTGAATGTGGAAGGGCGCTTTGAAACCAGTTCAGATGTTCCTGAAATGTTAATGGTATTTCTAGTTGTTGATAAGATATGTAACAATTAGGTACTAAGACTTCAATGTATGTATGAAATGTCTGTGTTGTGCCATCTGCTGAAGGAAAAGCAATTCAATAGTTAGACAATTTGCATTTATATGCTTTGTGTGCCTCTAACACAAAGGTAACTTGTCCCCCTGCCATGAGTCAGTAAATGTACTTTAACAGCATGTCGACAATCAACAGGTATTTAAATTATTTTTTCCATTTTGAATGAATGGAATTCAGAGAGGAGAATACTACAGTGGGGTTATCCTTATGAAATGTTCAAGCTTGAACAACCTACAGGAAAAACTAGGGGTTTCCTGTTAAGCTGAGTAATCCCCAACAGCACAGTTGTCTCTGTGTAAGGCAGTGGTTTTCAAATTTTTAATGCTGCAACCCTCCACCCCAGTGGGGAGAAAAAATATAATCGCCCCCTCAGAATTTTTTTACAATCATTCCTTCAAGATGTTAATATTTAAATATGTCTAGACTTATTTAAACATTCCAGTTAACTTCTGTTAGCTTTTTAAAAATGTGATAAATGTTTTTATGCTTAAAAAAAGCAGTGTTATCTACATAATGCCTCTTTTGCCCAGAGCCTGGTCTTCCCCTAGGATCACTTGAGGCACCCCCCTAGGGGCCCCACCCCCCAGCTTGAAGACCCCTGGTGTAAGGTGAAAGGAATCCTTGGGCACACACAAAAACTACTCAGGAGACCGATTAAATAAGTATCTGACCAAGAACGTTGTTGGTGCCATGTGATACGGTTCCTGTGAATCAAGTAGGACTTTGTATCCAGTCAGCATAAACCTCAGGATATAGGGACTTGGTCAATCTATGATATCAGGACATGTTGACCCAATTCCTAGTTGTTAGACCTGCCTGACAGCTTTAGGGTAGTCTTCCCCCAAATCTTTGCCTACCTTTCTCCATTTTTCTGACTTTGTTTTTGTTGGTTTAAGTCTCTGTGCACTTTACAACTGCTGTGCAGTGCTAAAGTGCTTGTGATCTCTCCCCTAAAGATGATAACATTGGGTTAACCCCAATTGGCATATTTAATTTACTTGTAAGTCTCTAGTAAAGTGCAAAAAGCTTTGAAGTTCACAGAGGTCCACCCTTCCGGCTCTGACTCAGACACATTACAGGGAGGTAATTAGCCCTTTGTGTGTGTGCTGGAACAGCCCACTCAGGTGTAAGTATGAGACAATGCCCAGCCCTTCCCTCCCATCCTTCCAGGAGATGCATGCAGTCACACATTGGTTCCAATTGTGTGTGACTGTCTAGAGGGAATACACAAAGCCCAGCTGTCACCCAGCCCAGACTGAACAGCGGCAGGCAAATGGCACAAGATGGTTAAAGCAGGCAAAATGCCAACTTTCTAAAAACCTGGCTGATGGAGGATTATACCTTGAAACCTAAGTAGGAAGGGTATGCCCAGACGTGGGTCCCTTGTTCACTGTGCCACTGGGTTCAAGCTAGCCTGGCTGATGAAGGGTGCTACCCTGAAACCGGTGCTAGTATGCTTGTTTCCAGCCCAGGGAGGACCTGGTCTGGCAGTTTGGGCTGGACAGTTCCCATGGGGACAGGGTCAATACTGATTTGCATAAGGCTGGTTTCAAACTGGGGTGGCATGGTGAGCAAACGAGTAATGGATTTAACCCTGATCTGTGACTGGGGGTGAGTATTTGAAAGGTTTCAAAACTCTGTCCATCATCTTTTTGTGTTTCTAAAGTTGCCCTAATTGGGAAGGGTATGCCCAGACACGATTCACTTGCTCACTGTGCCACTGGATTCAAGCTAGCTTGGCTGAAGAAGGGTAATACCCTCAAACTGATCCTAGGATTGTTGTGTCCAGTCCAGGGAGGACCTGGTCTGGCAGTTCGGGCTGGACTGTTCCCATGGGGAACAGGATGAAGACTGATTTGCATATGGCTGGGTCCAAACTGGGGTGGCATGGTAGGCAAAAGAACAATGGATTAAACCCAGATCTGTGACTGGTGGTTGAAAAGTTTCAACACTCTGTCCATCATCCTTTTGTGTTGCTAAGCTTTCTAAAAGTGGTATTTGCTAAACTGCTGTTTAAAATCTAACCCACACCAGATGTTGTGATTTTAAATTGTGAGTCCAGTGGCATTACACTCAAAACATGTATCTCTTCCAGATTATGAATTACATTTATAACATATGATAAGGTATTCCCAATGCTAGCCTATGGGAGAGATAGGCAGTAGTGAAAAATGACTTTGGCGGTTTTTCACTACAGAACATGTAAAACTTAAAAGTACATGCCCTACCTTTTAAATACTTTGCACACCTCCTTTTGGTTTAGTTGTATAAAAAGCAAAGGTTTAGGCCTGGCAAGAGGCTTATCTTGCCAGGCCGATGTGGGAGGGTAAACTGCACATATAGGCTCTGCAATGGCAGACCTGAGTCATGGTTAGAGGGCTACTTAAGTAGGTGGCACAAAGAGTGCTGCAGGCCCACTAGTAGCATTTAATTTGTAAGACCTGGGCTGCTCCTGCAAAGAACCGTGCATCGACCTCATTGCACCAATTGGAACTGACGCCTAGTCTTTGCCGTTGGCGCTTCACTACTGCATCACCGCTGCTTCAAGGATCAAGGACACCACATCGCTGTTGACAGTGCACCTCTCCTGCAAGAATTGGAGCACCGTATTTGTGACTGCACAGCGCATTATCCACTCAGCATGGCCCAGAATTTATGCATAGCCTTCATCATTCAGATCAACGTTGATGAATCGCTTCACTGCTTTCTTGCATTGACATCATAGCGCCGATCGGAACTGGTGCATGTGAAGGACCAAGGTACTTTTACTCAGCAGGCCCTGCGTGGTTCTTGTAGCCAACCTGAGCTTCCTCACAGCTGACCTAAATTTTTCACTTTGGCCTGGACTAGCGCAACTAGATAACCCCGGTTGACACTTTCTGCTTTTAAGAACTACAGTTTAATTTATTCTTTAAACATTCATATCTCAGCTACTTCTTATTAGATTTTTGTCATTTTGTTCTTTTTTAGTCATGCAAATATACTATATTTTTCTAACCTAGTGTGGAGTGTTGTGCTGTGTCAGAGGTACAGAACTGTTGAGATGATGTGTCTGAAGTTTCAGATCTGTCACTAATGGATAATCATGATTCAAGGGCACTGCTTACTGAAGCCCATATTTTAACTTTTTGGTGCAAAACTGCACTAATGCAGTTTTGCACCAAAAAGTTTAGCGCCGGCTTGTGCCATTCCTGAGTACCAGTTGGGGGCCATGTTAATGGAATAGTGCAAGCCGACACTAAGCTTGGATTAGCGTCACCTAAAATGACGCTAGCCGGGTGGGGGTGCCGGGAAAGGATTTGGCATTTGAGCGTAAAAAAATTATGCTAGGCTGGTTAGAGGCAAAACAATGCCTAAAACCAGCCTAGCTTCATTTCCTGATGCACAACCATACATAACACATGACTCCTATCTCAGGAAAAACAAGATTCATGCCCACCACCCCAATGGCCAGCACAGGGGACCAGGGTCCCCTGGGCATGGACCTTGCATCAGGTGCTCCCCTCCAGAAAGCCTTTTAGAGGCCCCACGACTACACCCTCCAGGCTGATTATTTTTTTAATAGGGAGGCATTTCGTGCCCACCTCCCTAAGCCCTTTCAAGTCCCCTGGAACTCCATCCTCTTGGTCAGTAACTGCATTTAATGGGGAGGGTGGTGCACTGCATCCCTTTCAGAGCTTATTCATGGCCCTGGGGATCCCATCTTCTGCAGCAAGACTTTTTTTATTTGTAGAGTGAACTTGTTACCCCTTCCCCAACTCTTTTAAAGGGCCTGGGACCCTGTTTCTCAGGTCTGATCCTTTTTTTTTTTGGAAGGGGTGTGGGTCCCTCTCCCTAAGGCTTGCAAGAGCCCCAGGTACCCAACCCCCCAGGACACTGCAGTTCCCTGACAGGGAGAACTTCATCTCCCTCTGTGCATGTGTGCCCCCACCCCACATGCTGGAGAAAAGAAAAGCTGCTTTCACTATGTGAGAGCAAATAAATGTAGCCAGCTCCCACTGTACCCGTGATGAGTGCAGGCAGGGGAGCCAGCAGGGGTCATGAGGGTCCTGCGGGTCCCCCCGTAGCCCCAAGGGCTGCACTTGCTGGGCATATCCTGGGTGCCACTGAGGCATCCACAGTTGCTTTGACCCCAGGACTAGTATCCCCAGGGACATGCACTGTCTCAGGAGTTAGGGCTGCATGCCCCCCTCCCCAAAGGAAGTAAGCTTCCCCAGATGATGACGTCCCTAGGGCTTCAAAATGGCTCAGGGAGGAGGCACACAACCACCTTCCCCATAGAAAGTAAAACGGCCCCATGGATGGGGTCCCTGGGACATTGTAATAATACTGGGAGGGTGGGCCACACACCCCATCCCCTAAATATAATATCAGCCGCAAGGGATGGGGTCCCAGGGGCCTTTTAAAGGGTTAGGGAGAAGGAACACTTCCTTCTCCATAAACACACTTACTGAGCTCAGGGGATAAGGGTCTCCAGGTCCTTCTAAATGCTCAGGAAGTGGCCACACACAATTCTCCCACCCAAAAATATATCATGCCAACTCCCCCGGGCCTGGTTTACTCTGGATACCTTTTTTTAAAAAAACATTTTATTGCGGATCCGCAGATTCTCTGTGAATATACTTTACAATTTGAAGAGAAAACAATGTTTGGCCCTGTGGCAGTCCATCTGAGATCCTCCAACAGGCATAGGGGGACAGGGTATCTCTACCTGGCCCACATATAGTTTTTTATTCTTTATACAGGGCAGGGGACTGACTCCTCAAGTGCTAAAATGCCTTCAGCCACATCTTCAGTAATGTGGTGGCAGTAAATCAGATCTTGTCTATTGCTCTGTTGGATTCAGATGTGACATTTTATATACATTAGTTTTGAAACTTAGGTCCTCATTATGACATTGTGGGATAGTTTTGCCCATTTGCCAAATTTCCGGTGAGGAGGTTGTCACCATTGTGGCTACCTCCTCACCGGGCCCATTACAAGTTTCCCGCTAGGTCAGCAGACGGAGAATGTGGTTGTAATCCTCAAGCAGCGCCACCCTGGCGGATTAGGACCTCCACAACTGCCAGACCGCCTGGATCTCTGGTCCTGGTGGTGCTGGCAGTCCGACCGCTGTGGTTGTAATATGGAGCTCAGACCGCCATCCGCAAACCTAGTGGTCATGAGACCACCAGGTTCGTCATGAGGCCTTTAGTTTCTCAAAAACTACTGAACAGATTTTCACCAAATCAAAAAAAAGCACGCTTTCTGGAACAACATTTGCTTCTGACAACTTTGGTGTTTTTCCGTTCAGCTGTTTTTCTGGTATCTTTGTTCAATTTTCCCATGGAAAATTCCATGGAAGAATACATATTTTTGGGCCCTCCCTTTTTCCCCCACTTGGGAGAATACCCCAAAGCTTTCCAAGAAGAAACTGAGGTTGATGAACTTTTTTTGGAAGGTTTTGTGAGGATTTCTCAAGTGGCAGCAAAGTTATGGGCAAATCAAAAAGTCAATTCCCTATGGAAAATTCGCCCAAACAATAACTACCTAGTGGCAAACACTGGGTAATCTATCTATCTATCTATCTATCTATCTATCTATCTATCTATCTATCTATCTATCTATCTATCTATCTATCTATCTATCTATCTGTCTGTCTGTCTGTCTATCTGATCTACACCACCACATACATTTTGGAATCGACATTGGTGGCATCAACTACCCAAAATCCTCTGTTCTCAACACATCTTCACCAGCTGTAATCAGTGGTGGTGATGCTGATTCGCCTTGTAACTCTTCCTATCTTGATGTGGAACTTTCAGATAACTACACCACTCACATCTGTCACCATGAGGAGTAGCATGTGTCTTTTCCACTTCCTTGTTCCAGAGCATGATGATCCAACTACGCCAATGGAAGCAGTTTCTAAAGCATAACTTCGGAGGAGAAGTGGTGTGTTAATAAGCCTGTTCTTTATTGAAGAACTAGATATTTGTAGTACTTCTGAAAGAAAAACAAATCTGGTAAATTGAGGAAATCTTCATTCCTTCAAGCATTCAGTGATGTGCACATCAAAATACTTAAGGAACAATTAATTAAACAACATATCTATATCTTCTAAGGTATGGGTTTGTTTTTCATTGCCTAATTATGCTCATTGCTTGCTCCTGAGTCATATCTCGTCAGATAAAGTGGTAGACTAGTACGCCACTTCCTTTTTATGGAGCACGTTATTCAGATTAGTTCAAAATAATAAAACATAAAATATTCTGAAGAATTTTCAATCATTTACGCGTTCACTGATACACACACCAAAACATTTAAGGTTCAATTTAATAGACAAATTATATGAGCTCTATAACAAATCTATCTGCTTTTAATTGCATAAGTATGTTCCTTCTTGGCATTTTCTGCGTATTTGATGATGCGCACAGCACTTTAATTTGCTATCTATTCAACATATTGGCACACAATCTTATTGTGGGATATCCTCACTATGGGCCTGATTAAAACCTTGGCGGATGGGATACTCTGTCACAAACGTGACGAATATCCTGTCTGCTGTATTACACGTTTCTTAGGATACAATAGAACTTGTAAAATGGCAGAATGGATATCCGTCACATTTGTGACGGAGTATTTCATCCACCAAGGTCGTAATCACGCCCTATATGTCACTTTCTGCCAGTAAAGGTATCTGGTTACGTATGGTATTTTTTTGCTGTCACATTACATAACTTGACCTTTACTTTCCCACATGTAACTACTCTATGTTTAGCAGACTAAATTCTAAATACCAAATTTGACCATCATCTATACTCCTTCTCGATTGTGTTTTTTTCTTCTGTTATCATAATGGCTGCTGCTACTATGTCACAACTATCCCCATTCTTAAATCATGTGGGGAAGCTGTCCTAGGATGGAAAAAATTGACAATATTATTTCAATCATACTTAATTGTCACAGGTGGGGTAGTTTTCGGTCCTAGTGAAAACATATTCTGCTTCATAACTTGGGTATTGAAGGTCTCATATTGTATCCAAAGCTTCTTGAACCAGCTAAAGAAGTGCAGAGGGAGGACAAGATGATGTTTACAACACTACATTTGAATAGTTGGATTAAAATGTTTGTGATAAAATAATTATTATTTTAGAGAGACACAAGTTTTCACACAAATGCAACTGAAAAAGTGATTAAGTACATAGCAGCAATTGGAGGATTATCCTGTGAATCTGGGGATTTGTGTGGGTCAGCAATAAGGGACCATTTGGCAAGATGCATGAACAAATCCAAGAAAGATTGTTATATGACACCTCTGACTTAAACAAAGCAATGGAAATAACTAAAAGAATTGTGCTTACTGCTGCATGTGCTAAACAGATGAAATCTACTATTGTACAATTTGTCTGTAAATATATAAATCTGTAAAATATTTCTTAAAGTCAATGCCACTCCAATGCTGCAAACAATCTGCTCAGTTTCTCTTTTTGTGAAAAAACCTTTAGAAGAACAACTGGAAAAACTGACCAATAAAATGAGTGATGGAACCTATTGAATTCTCAGAATGGTTTGCCCCGTTCTTTTAGCCCATACATGCGGTGAAAGACGAATTGATGTCCAAGACCTAATTGCTGAAATCTGGGTGGTCTGACATATAATTGCCAAAATTAAATGTGCTTGGATAAAGCCAGTTGTTTCAGCATTCTAGACTTATAATATGCCTTCCACCAGGTAGATCCCCATCCTAATTTTTAAAATCTCATGTAAGGGAATGCCTCTTTTAGTATGGTCACCTTCCAAATTTTGGACTGATGCTGTTGGATTTTCAACCCTGAGGCCCTCATTATGAATCTAGCGGTCCTGGGACGAACAGATGCGCGGTGGGCGTCGGACCGCCGACAAAGCAGCGGTTTGGGCTCCACGTTACGACCATGATGGAGCTGCCATGTGAGACTGCTGGAACCGACAGGTTGCCGCAAGTCGACAGCCTGACGGTGGCGGCGGTCTTAATCCGCAGGAGCAGCACTGCAAGCAGCGCTGCCCTGAAGATTACAAGTCCTCTCTCTGCCGGCTTTTGCATGGCCGTCCGACCTCCATGCAAAGGCTGGTGGAGACGGGGTGCTGGGGGGCCAATGGGGGCACCTGCCCTGTCTATGCACTTGGCATGGGTAGTGTAGGGGGCCCCATGGACAGCCCTGTCGAGCTTTTCACTGCCTGAATTATGGGCAGTGAAAAGCGCAACGGGTGCTGGCGCATTCGATGCACCACAACATTGCCTCCAGCTTGATTATGAGCCGGAGTCAATGTTGTGGTGAATTTTCCGCTGGGCTAGCGTGCGGAAATGCTGTTTCCACCCACTGCCCATCGGAAAACTCATAATAGGGACGGATGGTGGAAAACCTGAGTGGCGGTTTTCCATTCTAAAGAGTTTGGCAGCCAGCTTCTGCCACCCGCTAACCTCAAAATGAGGCCCCAAGAGTGTACCGAGGGCTGCTAACCAGCCCTCATGGTCTGTGGCCTGACATTAAACTGTGTATGTTTGTTTAGCTTATCCACAGTTGGCATAGCTAATTTACGTATAGGTCCCTAGTATATGTTATTCAGGTATCCAAGGCCTGTAAGTTAGAAAGTCACCCTAGAGACTGCAGCACTGGTTGTGGCACCCTGGATGTGATAATGGTAAAACAAGGCTCCCAAGCTGCCACTGCAGAGTTGAAGAGCAACTTTAAACTGCTGGTTCGACTTTGCCATTTAAAGCCTTATAAGTCACCCATAAGGCAGGCCAAACAATCCCCAAGGCAGATTGCTATATATTAAACAGTGGAATATGTACTTATACATGCTGCAAAAGTACAAACCTGCAATTATTGTTTTTACTGTGGAAAAGGCTAGTAGCCCCATTGGCAAGTGCAAAGTTGCAGGCTGACACATCAGCGTTGCTAACTTCTAACTGCGATTACTAAAGTTGGTACTGTAAGGTTTCAAAGAACTCATTGCATTAAGCCCATTTGAAGCCCAGGTCGGAATTAATGTAATGTGTTGCGGTGTGCAACTTTTATGAAGTTGCCACATTGTTGCTCTGAATCTCCTGTTTCCTTGAGCCAGCTTTCTGCCTTCCTAGGTAGATGAGCAAAGGACTCCCACAAAAGGACATTATAGAATCCTGCAAGAGGGAAATGTGTTATCTTTCCCTTGCAGGAAGTCAAACAGGTTTTTGTCTAAAATGTCAGCTTCAAAGGAGAAGCTGCCTTTGAAGGGCAAATGGGGAACACTTGGGAGAGGGGCTGCCCTATTGTTTAGGTAGACAGGCTGGCACTTGGGAAGAAGAGGGGAAACCAGTTTCTAAACTGCTTTTCAAGAATGTAAGCCCCCTTGGTAGTCACTCTTTTTGGTTGGGTTAGGGAGCTCTACATGCTGAGGGAAGGGTACTGCTATGTTGGAAGTGGACAAAATTGAGAATTCTGGGATAGCCAGATGCCACACTTTGCAGGACATGGTCATGAGAATGGAGGAAACCTAATAGCCCATTGCTTCCCAACCGTGTAGACATTTTCTAGGCATAAAAAGTGCGCTTCTGGCATTCAGACCTTGGATCTTGACAGATTGGAGAGTAGGAAAAGCCATCTTTGGAGCCCAGCTGATGCAAGAGACTCAAAGGGTCAGTTAGCTGCCCTTTTGTTCGCAGCACAGAAGGTCCACAATGACAGAAGAACCTTGTAGGGTGCTTTGGTAACTCAAATATTCAAGCCACCACTTCTTGCTGCTGTGCAGCACCAGAGACCAGGACCCGATGCTCAAAACTGCACCCAAATCTACTAAACTGGGGACAGTTATTGGAGGGAGAGCTTGATCATTGAGAAGGTGAGTTATCACAAAGGAAGGATTCTGTTGTGATTATCATACTGAGCCACTGATAGCCCAGTGGTGCCTGGATTCCTGCCAGGACCAAGAAGACTTTGAGAGACATCAGCCCCTGTGGCCAGGAGTGCTCTACCAAGCTTGTGGATGGAGGAGTAGCTGTAGGAAACCCTCAACAACCACATGGAATCTACAATATTATTGAGCATCTTCAGCATCATGTATTCTTTACATCAGGACGACTTCCATACACCCCATAGCAAAGTGTTAAAACTTACTGAAGGCTGCTCCTTTCTCTGAGGCAACACTTTCTGTGGACCTTGCTGGTCCCTCTGACTATCTCCCTACCATAGTTGGTCAAATAAAGTAACTGAAAGTAACTGTGCTGATACTTACCTAAGTTTTTCCTGAAAAAGTTTCTGTTTCAAATGTGTTGAATTTGCCAATGCTTATTTGTGGTGAGGTAAAATGTGTATATTCACTTTACCTTGTAAATTCTGTATCTCCAGACCCCTTTGGTAGAACCTTTTCATTTGGTGTCTAAAATATATACATTTACAATCAATTTTTAGGGTCGATTGTGCTGGCCCCTGGTGTAATCTCTCTGTGGGGTTTTAACCATGCCCATGTCATGCCCATCAGTTTTGTTGGTTTGTAAGCTTGCCTTTTAAAATTCACTTGATTTCATTTGTGAAAGGCATGCCTTTTCCGGTCTTTAGCCGTCCTTGAGAGAACCGGTAAACTACTGAAAACATACAAGGCATCATGTTTAACGCATGGCTTCTGGACTACTTTTTTTTCCTATGCCTCGCGATCTCGCTGGGCAGTAGTCAAGCGCTTTGCATGACATTGACCCTGTTACATAGATAATTGCATTACTGTTGATACGTTTGACTGCAAACAAACTCCTGTTTCCTTTTGTGTGCTCCTTCACGCTCATGGCATGGTGATTTAAACCGGCTTGCTTATGTAAAACTTTTCATTTTCAATTTATGTGGCAAGAAAAGTCTGGTTATGACTTTACAATGCTAATAGCTCTAAGACGAACATATACAAGACCCATTGCATTGCAAATGCTTGTTATCAATTGGTGTCAGATATCTTGAGTGTCTTATGTATTTCTTCTTTAGTTGTTTTGGTACTGTGTAACTGCTTAACATGTTTTCCTTTGCATACGCCTGACTGCTGAGAACCACAGCTATCCAGGGTTGAGCTTAAGGTTTAACAAGCAAAACCTTCTAGTTCTTAAGGGTTTTCTAAGTGTATTATGCAATGAGTTTGCACAACCACATCATATAATACACCCACTTTCCTCACATCTCACCTAATTTGCAACTCCATTAAGATCTTCTATATTCTATTGCTTGCCTTTTGGGCTTGCTATAGCTGCAGCAGCCTTTGAATGCATTATGCACCATCTGCTGAGAAACCTTCGAAAAGGCACTTTTTTCAGGATGATAGACTAGTGCATGATATTAATGTTAGAGAACATAATGAAAATTTAAGGAAAGTTTATCAAGATTAATAGAAGCAGGACTCACTATAAGTACAAAATTCCTTTGCGCATTTGAGTGTGATATTTATTCTTCATTATAACAGAAGATGTCTTAATGCACCCCTGTAGTGATATTTGTGTTTTGACCACTGACTTCATGTTGCACCACTTTGCATTTGGCTTAGCTGTCCACCATCACTTTAGTGGTCACCAGTTACAGACTCCATTTTGTATTCAGCTTAGCCTTAGCTTCACTGCCACGTTAAAGGTGCAAGTCGTTTTCTGTACAAAACATGCAATGCAATGTGTTTTCTATTCTGTGTGTTCTTTTCTCACCAAAGAGCTAGGACATAATTTGGAGGAGTCAGTCAGCAAGATAAGGATGTACTAGAATAATGTTTATGGTACAGCAGGGAACAGTTTAGTTTTGGGAAAGACACCTTGGGATTTTGGCCAAGTTCCGACGTGTTTCTTTCAAAGCTTACCTAAAATAGCCAGCATTTTTTCATACTTCTTGTGCAGTGGGAGGGGTTTTGCAGAAAGCTCCTTCCTTGGTTGTTTAAGATATATAAGAGACCCAGGTCGACAGTGGGAGATTCTGAGACCTAAATCAGGATTTAGACGTCAAATGCCTGATTTATTTCCCATGAGGGTAGAGATCTCTCTTTCTCGTTGCGGTCGAACGGGGTCAATTACTTGCTGGCAGAAGAAAGATGAAGCACCAGACAGCCCCTACGATGATGCATTTTTAAAAATGATTTGCTTTTGCAATGTGTATGAATATATATACATATATCAATATAGGTGTTCGTATCCTTGCATGTATATATTTGCTGTTTGTAGATTGCAGATTCTTTGTACATGGTTTTACTTCATTGCTGCATATTTTAAAATACACTTTCAGCTATACAGGCGTTCCTCCACAAGCTTTGAAAAAATATATAATAAATGTCTTCTTCAGATTAAGAGGTGACCTCCAGAGAATATTTTCGACCCCTCTCAGTGTGTGTATTTTCGCTCAGTCAGCAGTAAAGCAAAACAACACCTCTAAGGCTCATGCACCAGAAATGAAACATAAAAATTGTAAAACCAAACTGTTCTGCCTCACACTAGCTGGAAGGTCAGGAACCTACTGTTTCATTTCAGACATATCCCTACTGATATCCACCATTCCAGTGCTAGTGGTTGTCCCCACAGCTGGGAGCCCAGACAGAATGTTTAGATCACAGAGCACAAACAGATTTGCAAAATGTTCTGATGCCTAGTTTTGCCCCATCTATTGATTCTTGGTGATGTATCACCTGTGCCCAGTCACAGCTCCAATGTTATTCCAGCTTCATCATACAAAATGCATTACGAAGGAATCTTTTCTAGTGCTGTGCATCTATTCTGCCTTTTCTGACACTTTTGAAACAAATAATGTGTTCAGATAGTCCATGTGTAAGAAATTCCAGCATGATTTGCCAATATTACCCAGGATGACTTGCTAAGCAAGAGAGTCTCTTAGTATGGGAAACTTATATTCATGAAAGATAAAAGTGCAGCATTACCTATTCAGGAACATTTGTTCAAAACTGATCCTTTCTTATCAGTGGAGTCACCACACTCATAGAGTCTCCGTACACAGACAGAATCTCCTCACTCAGGGCAGAATCTCTGCATTTAATTTGTTTTTGTTGGCGTTAGAACTCTGTGATCTTGACCATTGGAAATGCTTGTGTTCCCTCACTAAAGCATGGTAAAATTGGGCTACACCTAATTGGCATATTTAATTTACTTCAAAGTCCCCTAATATATGGCACTATATGCACTATGGGCCTGTAAATGAAATGCTATTAGTGGGCACTGGCGCACTCACTGTGCCAACCACTAAAGTAGCATGCCTCAGGCCTGCCACTGCACCCACATTTTTAATATATATAGTTCAACCCTAAGGTAGGCACTAAAGGCCCACTTGGCAGGGTTCACTGTGTTTCAAATTAAGTGTCCTATTAGTGACAAATTCCTAAATTAATTTTTCACTACTGTAACACCTACCTCCCCAAAAGGCTGTCATTGAGTTGATTGGGAGAAGGTAGAATTATTATGTTGAGACTTTAATGAATTGTAATTTAAAATTGCCATTAAGGTGAAGTCAGATTTTAAGTCACTATTCTGAAAATGACACTTTTAGAAAGTTGGCCTTTTCTTGTCCTAACCATTTAGTGCTTGCTGCCAGTATTATGGGTCACATGTCTGTGAATGGCTCTGCTGATGAGCTTTGTATATTCCTCCCAGGCAGAGAGACTAAAGGGGACTATGGGCTTCGTTATGAGGCTGGCGGTCTTAAGATCTCCAGCCTCGCTTTGGCGGTAGGCGGTAGGACCGCTGCAGACACGGCGGTCCGACTGCCCCGTTATGACCATGGCAGCCTGCAGTTGTAATCCGCCGGGGCAGCCCTGCAAGCAGCACTGCCCTGGGGAATACGAGTCCCCATCCGCCAGCCTTTCCATGGCAGTAAACACTGCCATGGAAAGGCTAACAGAATGGGGGTGTCGGGGGCCCCTGGAGGCTCCTGCACTGCCCATGCACTTGGCATGGGCAGTGCAGGGCCCCTCATACACAGCCCCATTGTGCATTTCACTTCCTGAATTACGGGCAGTGAAATGCGCGATGGGTGATGCTGCACCAGACGCACCACAACATTGCTGCCAGCTCAATTACGAGCCGGGTCAATGTTGTGGTGAGTGTTCCACTGCGCCAGTGGAACACTCCTAATATGGCTGGCAAAATACCTCCATTACTGGCGGTCTTTTGCCTGCAGCGGCTTCTGCGGTCCTGTAAAAGGACCACCAAAGTCGTAATGAGGACCTCTGTGTTGCCAGGATGGGCCCTCCTGCCAGAATGGTTGGGGTCAGAGCTGTTCCCTACCTCACTTCAACTTCAGGGAGCTTGCCTCCTGCACACCCAGATGAACCTGACACTAGTCTTTTGTCACCCCAGACTTCATGGAGCCTTCAACAGGGAAAGGGGAGAACTTTCCCAGAACTGAAAGTGGTACCCTCCACTTGAAAGGCTGGCATCAGGTATAAATATTGGACAGTCTGAATAACATTTCAGTGTATTCCTGTTCCTGTGGAAGACTTCAGAAGGACTACCTGAAACCCCAGAGGGCTGCCCTGCTGCTACCAGAAGACTGCCCTGCTGCTTGAAGTCCTGCCTTGCTGCTTGAAAAAGAACTGGATATTCTCCTTGAACCCAGTAGCACGAGAAATAACTCCAAGAGCTAGTTGGCTGGAAATCTCTGTCAACTGCAGCGCCACAACAAGCTCCAGAGACCTTTGAACCTGCTGTAGTAAGTCATAACCCCCCAAGGTGGTGCCCTCCCCAGGACCTGGAACCTTGGAAGTGGTGTTAGAGGTGCTGCTTCAGCCTAACACTTGGCTACAGCCTGCAGCTTTGTCCAACTAGAGATTTTGGACTTCAAACAAGTTGTTTAAGTCCAAAGGAAAGAATCTTTACTGGCCTCAATCTTGATCAACTACCTATCAACAACAGCAACCTCCTTGGCCTGTGAGTCCAGCTTCTCTCACTTGGAACTTTTTTCTGCCATCATCAATGGCTTATCCGAGACTTTGTCCAGCATCTTCCCAAGGGTGATGATTCCTCCTCAGACACAACCTTCTTCCTTGCCCGACTGAACTCTACCTTCTCTTGGACATTGCTTTAAGAAATATTTTATGTCCGAAGGTAATCAGAGACTGGGTTCAATCCACCCCTTGTATCTGACCGGTGCTCCATTGTGGTTGGCCTTAACTTTTGACTTTGTTCCAGTCTTGCATGACCAGATACCTACGGTTGGCACTTTGATCGTTTAGGTGTTAGATTTCACTAACAACTTTACAAATTCATATCTCTGGTTCTACTAATTGCATTTGATTTGTTTAGCTGCCATTTCAGTTATTTGTTTTTTCTCTAGTTTTCTAAATTGGTTTGAGATTTGTGGACTATTGTGAATTATTGTCACAGGGTCCTTTCCTCAGGATCGACACGTCACTGGACAAAAGGCCCACCTCCCGGCGTCACCAACTCAGAAAGCTATTATAGCACAGAGTTAAGATGAAGACAGTCGGGGGGAAGGGAATTAGGGAAGGGAACAGCAGGGAGAAAGATCTGAAAAGTAAAGGTTAGAACAAATATGCATTTACTCATTCATAGAAATGTAACTCATTTATAGACTCTTGACTAAATGCATCTCCGAGATATGAGGTGGAGACCTCTTCTGAAATGAGGGCAAAGCCCATTCTTTGAAACATGGAACAAAAGTAAAACACGACCTCAGAATCAAGAGATGGCAAGAACTTTGAACTATGATTATACACAGAATATCAATCCTGTAACATCTATGTATTCACAACATAAACCTTTGATCATGACTTAGAAAATCTCAAAGAATTAAATATGCTTTTCACATCTTAAGCTTTTCAAAGAACAATGAAAACTACGATTTGCTTATCTCTAAAAATACTTTCACATTCACAACAATAAATGCCAAAAGGTTTTACTCATTGAACTTAAAGCGCTTTACTTAATAATACCAGGAAGCGCTTTTACTCAAGTAGCCTGAATCACTTAGATTGTTAGGCCAAGAACCTTTTCCTCCTGTGAATTGAAGCGCTTACATCTGTGAACTGAAACACTTTGAATTGTTGTGCAAAGAGCGCCTTACATCTGTGAACTGAAGAGCCTGAATTGTCGTGCCAAGAGCACTTTACATCTGTGAACTGAAGCGCCTGAATTATCATGCCAAGAGCGCTTTACATCTTTGAACTGAAGCGCCTGAATTGTCGTGCCAAGAGCGCTTTACATCTGTGAACTGAAGCGCCTGTATTATCATGCCAAGAGCGCTTTACATTTAAGAGCAGAAGTGCCTAAATTGTCGAGCAAAGTGCGCATTACATCTGTGAACGGAAACGCCTTGAATTGCTGTGCACAAAAGCGCTTTACATCTGTGAACTGAAACATTTTTCATTACTGTGCCAAAAGAGCGCTTTACATCTGTGAACGAAAACACCTTGAATTACTGTGCACAAAAGCGTGTTACATCTGTGAACTGAAATGCCTTGCATTACTGTGCCAAAAGAGCGCTTTACATCTATGAATGGAAACGCCTTGAATTGCTCTGCACAAAAGCACTTTACATCTATGAACTGAAACGCTTTGAATTACTCTGCCAAAAGAATGCTTTACATCTGTGAACGGAAACGCCTTGAATTGCTGCGCACAAAAGTGCTTTACATCTATGAACTGAAACGCTTTGAATTACTGTGCCAAAAGAGCGCTTTACCTTTTGGAAGTAATACTTCCTTCAAACTTGGATTCAGCACGGCCTTCCCACTACGAGTACGACCTACTCGTTTTTTAATGCACCATGGACTTTGGTTAGACGACACTGCCATTCAGAAACTCTGGTCTTCTCCAGAGAAACCCTCACGAGGTCTGGCTGCACCGAAGTCTTCAAAATAGTGAGCAACGTGCTTGGGTGTGGCTGGGCTTTATAGGCCTGCCACACCCCAAGATGGCTGCTGCCTCTAAAAACATGGGAATTGTAGTCCCTTCATAGAATAGCACTGATAAGTGCATCTTGTCCACCAATGCCCTGAACCTGCAGCTCTATGAGCTTTGCCACAGGGCAGACGACGCTGGTGGTCACCTTTGGAACAACAGGGGATGACAAGTGGTGCACATAAGGCGCCGCAGAGTCGCGCAGTGGAATTTCGGGCGGGACCTGGACCGCGCCTGGCCTTATTCCTGACAATTATTGAGTTTTCACTTTATTACAGTTTGTGTGCAGCATAAATACTTTGCACATTGCCTCTAAGTTAAGCCTGTCTACTTTTGTGCCAAGCAACCAGAGGGTTAAGCACTGGTAATCTTAGTGCCTTTTGGGGTTAATCCTGACAAAGATTGTGGTTGTTGCCTGAGAAGGGTTTGTACCCCTCTTAACCAATAACCCAGTTTCCTACAAGTCTTTTTATGCAATTATTTTGTAATCAACCTAGCAAAGTTAAAATGTGATCCCACATCCAGTGATCACTAGACAAGATGTGGGCATGAGGATTTCCCCTCCTTATGGAAAAAAACAGACATCAAGGGCCTGATTTATACTTTTTGTCCTGATTTATACTTTTTGGTGCAAAACTGCACTAATGAAGTTTTGTACCGAAAAATTTAGCACCGGCTTGCACCATTCCTGTGCATCAGCTGGGCACCATATTTGTGGAATGTTGCAACCCGGTGCAAAGGGTAGGCTAGCGTAAAAAAAAAGAGACGTTAGTCAGGTGGGGCTGGCGGTATGGACGAAGGAGGTTTTGCACCAAAAACCGATGTTAGGCAGGTTAGAGTAAAAGAAAAATGACTCTAACCTGCCAAGAGTCATTTTCTGATACACAACCATCCATACCACAGGACTCCTGTCTTAGAAAAGACAAGAGTCATGCCCACCACCCAGTGGCCAGCACAGGGAACCAGACTCCCCTCGGCATGGCCATTTCACCCAGTGCCATGTTGGGGGGCCCATTTCAGGGCCCCCTGTGGCACTTAAAAAAAAATACTTACATGTACTTACCTATACTTACCTGGGATGGGGTCGCCCATCCTCCGCTGTCCCTCTGGTGTGGTTGGGGGTGTCCCTGGGGCCTAGGGAGGGCCCCTGTGGGCTTATTCCATGGTGTTCTACCATGGAAATAGGCCCACTGGTCCCTTACCACCTGCCCTGACCCAGGCATTAAATAATGGTGCAAAGCAAGCTTTGCACCACTATTTGACCCCTCCTCCCCACTGTGCGTGATTTTAGTACAGGGGGATAGATATGGTGCTGAGGCCATAGAGTCATTTTTTGCACAGGAATACCTACTTTGCTTCTCATTGACACAAAGTAGGTTTCCACATCCCAAAAATGACTTTAACTCCATTAATTTGCCGCTAGACGGGTCTAGCACCAAAGGATAACTAGGGAGTTAGTTTTGCACTGAATTTGCGTCAAAATAATTATGCAAATTAAAAGCAAAACAAGTATAAATATTCCCCCAAGTCTCACCTATTTCTAAATAACCCAGGAAACCCTTTCGCAATATAGCTTAACAAACTTTAAAGTTGGTAAAAACAAGTTGTTTAAGTCCAAGGGTAAGAATTTTCACTGGGCTCGATGGTGATCGACTGCCTATCAACAACAAAAACCACCTTGGCCTGCGACTCCAGCTTCTCCCACTTGGAACTTTTTTCTGCCATCATCCATGGCTTCACCGAGACTTTGTCCAGCTTCTTCCTAAGGACGACAATTCCTCCTCAGAGACAACCTGCTGCCTTGTCCAACTGAACTCTACCTTCTCCTGGACATTGCTTTAAGAAATGTTTTATGTCCAAAGATAATCTGAGACTGGGTCCAATCCATCCCTTGTATCTGACCCACGCTCCACCGCTGTTGGCCTTAACTTTTGACTTAGCTCCATTCTCACATGACCAGATGCCTACACTTGGCTCTTTGATCATTTATGTGTTAGATTTCAGTAACAACTTTAAAAATTCATATCTCTGGTTCTACTGATTGCATTTAATTGTTTAGCTGTCATTTTATTTATTTATGTATTCTTTAGTTTTCTAAATTGGTATGGGATTTGTGGATTATTGTGTTTTCACTTTAATACAGTTTGTGTGTAGCATAAATACGTTACGCATTTCCTCTAAGTTAAACATGTCTACCTTTGTGCCAAGCAACCAGAGGGTTAAGAGCAGGTTAATTTACTGACTTTTGTGGTTAATCCTCACAAAGATTGCGGTTGTTACATGAGTAGGGTTTCAATCCCTTTTGCCTATAACCCAGTTTCCTACATGCTCTATTTACGTAATTATTTTGCAATCAACCTGGCAAAGTTAAACTGGGATCCCACATTCAGTGATCATTGGACAAGATGTGGGCACGGAGACTTCCCCTCATTACCCAAATTAACAGACACCAACTCCCACCCACTATGAAATAACCCAGGAAACCATTTTTCAATATAGTTAAACTCTAAAGTTGGTAAAAACAATTGTGGTGCAATTGATCATCTGCATCTTTGTTCATTACTTTTTTTTAGCTATTTCTACAAAGGTGGCAGGCAAGATTCCTTAGTTCAACATTGTGATTAATACATGATGTGGCAGCATTTGTTATTATTCACCTGAAAAAAAATCAAATAGTACACAAGTGCATTCCCTGGTTGCAGTTATACATTGGAAGATTTCAGAAACTAAACAGAAGAAACAATCAACTGTTTTCAAGTTCAAAGTTAATTGTATTTTTTAGGCTGTGTATGGAAACATGTTATTTTCTCAGGCCTCAACAGTGTATTGGCGTACACTGGAGTGTCATAAAATGGAGTGGGGTAGAGTGTCATAGCATACATTTCAGAAGTGTTGAGTGGATATGTGTATAGTGGGGTGGGGTAGAGTGGAGTGGTGTACAGTGGCTTAGCGTAGATAATAGTATACAGTGGAGTGGCATTGAGTGTTAATGTTGTACAGTGGAGTGTAGTAACTGAAACAGATGTTGCGCAAAAGTGTGCTAATGGAAGTAGATGTTATGTGGCAGGACAAGATATTATTTAGTATAATTTTTTGGGGTAGTATGGGTGAATACTGTAAATAGTTTTAAAGTAATGATTTTAATATACATAGTTTTATCTTGTACCTTAGTACACTGCGGAAAGGCGCATATTTAAGAGTCCCTAGTGCCATACTAACACCACATTAGCATACTTTTTGTACGCTAATGTGGCATTAGATGGCCAAAAACGCTGTGCCAAATTTCCAAAGTGGCGCAATGCATGCATTGGGCCAATTTGTGACCTTCTGCGCTACATTATGCCTGCACCATGCATAATGCATGCAAAGGGGGCATTGCCTCGTGTGAGGGGCTGAAAAAATGGCGCAAGGAAATCTATTAGATTTATCAGCGCAGGCGTTAAAAGGGGGCATGCCTTTGCATACAATGGGCCTCTCTGTACTCTGCAGGAGTAGCACCAACATTTTTTACTTCTGCAGAGTATATCAATAGCGTAAAAAAAATGACTCTATTGCCCCCTACCCTGTGCCATGGTGCGCCGTATTTTAAATACAGCGCACACATAGTGGTGGCAGGGGGGCGCTCCACTTTTCTTAAATCAGCCCCTAAGTTTGTTGTATACCGCAATAGATGTGCATGATAAGGCAATATGTGATTGGCTAATGGGTTCAGAACATTTTGTCTGTGTTCTGCCTTTAGCTGCGCTGTAGGTTTGGGTGTTAGACCTCGGTAAGTAGTAGGTTATATTGTTGTAACCTATGAATTACCACCCTATTAAAGTCTTGATAGAAAGAGAGATGTATTTATAATTTGTATAGCTTTTTACAGCAGGTTAGGGAGAACTACACATTTTTTTTAAATAGCACAGTAATTTGGAGGAATTACTGCAGCACTCTATAGACTTTTTGTGAAGAAAATGGGAAATACACTATAGTACCCTATATTTAAAAAATATAGTGTACTACAGTGTATATTTAACTTTTTAAGATATTTATTTTGTTTTTATATATTTTTGATAACGCGGTACTCCTGAGGTAGTATTGAAGTACTCTATATATTTTGAAAAAAAATATAGAGAAGCTCATAAATATTGTTACTTACCTATTACCATTTTAATAATTTGGTAAAAGATAGGGGAAAATATCAAACCTAATACCCACATCTAAGGGCGAAATGCAGAACAAGTGCATGTAAAAACAACATGGCTAACTTTAAATTGTGTAAAGGCATTCATTAGTCAATTACACGGCTTGTCACTGGTAAGTACCACCGTACTTGTGCAAAATAAAACGAAATTTCACACAAAAAAACATACTCAAGGATATCATTAAATTAAAATGCCTTATAACTTTAAAAAAGTACTTACTCTACTTACCTGTAGTACCCAAAAGGATAATCTGTGCACCATAATGTCTAATCCTGCCAAATTTCATGTAAATTAGATCATCCGTTTTTCCTGTATGTGAGATACATAAATCTATGGAAAATGCATTGATGGGAAAATGCGTGTTGGGACCCGCTTTTATTTTTGCAGCCCCGCGACCAATCACCAGAAAACTTTGCATTCTCTGCCAATGTTGAAGGAAGAATAGGTCTGCAAAATTTTGTGGAGATTTATCAAACGGGTGCAGAATTAATAAACTTGGAAACCCAGGTATAACTAAAGATTGCTCTGTATTGTTATTAGATTTGCTGTGAGTTTTTTATTGCATGCTATCCATTTAACAATATGTTTTCTTTAATAATATGATTGAGGACTAGCACAAGTGTTAAAATATGTATTTATGGAGCGCGTGCAAGCCACCAGCCAAGATGACCGCTAATTAACAGAGCTCCTCACATCGGCGGATGCGTTTCCAACACCGGATCCGTTTTTCTCTCACCTTTCATGGCGTCTTATATATAATTGCCTGCTGGATCTGTTGGTGAGCATTTTTCATATCTTAAATGCTGCCTAGATTATTTTTTTGACCTTTTAAAAAGGTCTCTACATTTCTCCTCAGAAAATATGGCCATTTTCAAAACTATTACTCACCTCTACAATGTTCTTATTTGCTTGTTTTTTTAACCTTTGATGGTTTTGTTCACAGTTTTCTGCGCAAGCCATGTAATTTATTTTTACTATCTCATCAATATATATTTGGAGTTCCTGAGCCACTCGTTCTTTATTGAAGGATTTTTATTTTTATGGGCAAACTAAAGAAAATAAAATCTCTGTCACATCAGCTCTCCTCAACTGATAAACTTTTGCAGTTTTTACAATTGGATACTTCTGATGCAGCGTCTTCTTCTGACAAGTCAAAGATGTTTTACTCATCTTCTTCTTTGCCTACAGTCTCCCAGAATATCTCTACAACTACTCATAAGAGGGTCAAACAAGACCCACCTTCACCAGTAAAATCTCCCTCAGCGATCTCTCTTAAACTTGTACTTGATGAAATATGTGCACTACGTCCTTTTTTTGAAGAAACTAATTCTCAGATGCAAAATGTTGATACTAAGTGGTCTCAAATGGAAGTGAGAGTTTCTGTTTAGAGCAAAGAGTCAGTGATGTGCAAGATGAAACAAACACAACTGTTAACTTGGAGAAGGAAGTGGCACAATTGAAGACACTTGCAGAGGATTTGAAAAACAGAAACAGGCACAATAATCATCGCCTTTATGGATTACCGGAGGGTCTTGAAGGGAGTGATCCAATTTCATTTTTTGCTTCATTCTTTCCAACGTTAGTGGACCTACCATCTTCTACAGTCTTGAACATCCAAAGGGCAAACCGCATTGGCCATCGTCCTCCGTATTCCTCCATATCTAAACCAAGAGGCATGATTATTTTCTTTTTTGAATTTACTGATTTATTGAGAGTGCTTAACGCTGCAAAAGCCAAAAAACAAATCTCTTCGCAGGGAAGTAAAATCTTCATCTCACAGGATGTGTCCAAAGCTACAGCAAACAGGAGAAAAAAATGTTTGGAACTTCGCCCGCAGCTTTGTGATTTAGGACCTTGTTTTGGAATTTTCCATCTGTGTTTGTTCAAAGTGACATATCAAAATAAGACCACTTCATATACCTCCCCTGCAGCTCTTCGTGATTTTCTAAGACTACACTCTGCAAACCCTATGGAAACAGCTGGTCCCTTTACACGTTGACTATATAGGTTTCTTAATCTATTATGCCCCTGTTCATTACTATTACGATACAGTTGATGGTCCTTCATATGCAGTCTATACATTATATTATATTGATGTGACTATAGGTCCTCTTTGTTAATGTATTGTTTTCTTTCCACAGGTTCCTGGTGTTCTATAATCCTTATTTTTGCTACTAACATTTGTCCGTTGATGCGTTCCGTTTCCTTGCTGTGCCGTCTTTAGTCTGTGCTGTCACCACCCCTCTCCTGTTGTTCATTCATCTCAGGTATGTTTTTGCATTGATCTTTATTTGACATCTACTGTCTCTTCTTTTTTCTTGAATATTTTCCATTTTTTTCTTGCTGTTTCCCCTTTACTCTTCTCTCTCTTTGTTTTTCTTGTTTTCCTTTCCCCTATATATATTTTCAGTTATTTATGGTACAAGACCTTTCGTGTGTATATATGGTTATGTGATGTAAAAATTCAGAGTTATTTCTTGGAATGTCAAAGTTTTTATTAACCCAATAAAAAGGCAGAGAATTTTATCCCATTTAGCTAAATATAATCCAGACTTGGTTCTTTTACAAGAGACCCATTTGACGGATTCTGAAGCTCTGAAACTTAAAAGAGGTTGAGTGGGCAATGTTTTTATTTAGCCTTCATCTACAAAGAAAAATGGTGTAATTGTGCTCTGCCATAAAAAATTATCAGTTAATGTTATTTCGCAAGACTCAGATTCCGATGGTAGATGGCTCTTTGTGAAGCTAATTATTAATGGGATTTATTATGACTATTGGTAATATTTATGGTCCTAATCACTCAGATTATCTTTTCTGGCCTAATGTTACTAAACAATATTTGCATTATATTGATGATTTTTTTCTTCTTGGACGGGATTGCAATCAAATTATTGATCCTTTTATAGATAGGCAATCTGTAATTACATTTTCTCCTCATAAAATGCATAAACAATTTAAGGCATTTCTCTCACAAAGTAATTTAATTGATTCATGGATAACCTGTAATCCTGATAGTAGGGATTTTTCGTTTTATTCTCCACCACATGGCTCCTTATCTAGACTTGACCATATTTTTGTTTTAAAATCACTGTCCCAAAATCTTATTGATTCCTCCATTGAACCTATGGTAATATCTGGTCATGCTTCAGTCATCACAGATTTTGATTTAATCCCGGTGCATTCCAAGTCCATTAGGTGGCGATTTAATAATTCTCTGTTGCTTGATCCTAAATTTTCAATTTACTTTGTTGCCTTTGCGGAGGATTTTTTAAGATTTAATGATGACTCTCATGTTTCCCCACAATTGTTATGGGATTTGTTTAAGGCTGCCGCTCGTCGTCATATAATAAATTTTGTTTCTAATAAAAAGAAAACTTCTACTGCACATCATCAATCTCTGCTTCTCAAAATGAAATGGTTAGAACATCAATACTATTCTTCCTCTTCTAATTTTAATCTACAAGAATTTATTCAAGCAAAATTGTAATTTAACAAAATCTCGATGGATAATGCCTCCTCTTTTCTTCTACGTAGTAGGGCCCGCTATTATGGAGGTCGAAATAGATCAGGGAAACGTCTGGCTAATTATTTAAAAGTACGAAAGCAATGCCACACAGTGAAGTCTATAGTTACAGATACTGGTGAGTCCCTTTTTAAAGATGATGATATCTTAGCTGAATTTGTTAATTATTACCAGACACTTTATACTCTTGAATCAGTCCCGACCTCCTTACAGATTGATGATTATTTAAAGAACATTCCAAATCCTAATAAGTCGCTTGTTGATGTTTCTTCACTTGAAGTATATATTTCTTCGTCAGAAATTTTTAAAGCCCTTCAATCTCTAAAAAAAGGTAAAACTCCTGGTCCGGATGGATTTACAGTGGAATGTTTTCTACATTTTTCTGACATTTTAGTTCCCAAACTTTTACAGCTTTTTCAATTGTTCACGGGTTCTGGTCGTACAGGGGGAACATTTCAAGAAGCTTTGATTTGTTTAATTCCAAAGGAAGGTAAGGATCATACATTCCGTAAAAACTATAGACCAATCTCTCTCTTCAATACAGATTATAAAATCTTTGCTAAATTATTAACCTTACGTCTTGATACCCTTTTACCTGCGCTGATAAGTAAGGAACAAACGGGTTTTGTCAAAGGTAGACTTGCTTCTGACAACTCTAGAACATTCTTCAATGTACTCAGCAAAGCTCCCGCTCTTTCGTACTCCGTAGCAGCAATCTCCATAGATGCTGAGAAAGCATTTGATCGGTTAGACTGGTCTTTTCTATTAAAAGCTTTAGCCTGGCATGGTTTAGGGCCTCATTTCATTTCATTTATCTCTTTGCTTTATCAATCCCCAATGGCATCGATATTGGTCAATGGGAAATTGTCCAGATACTTTGTATTACGTCAAGGTGCTCGTCAAGGGTGTCCGCTCTCTCCACTCCTATTTATTCTAGCTCTAGAGCCCTTTCTATCCTGTATTAGAAATAACATTAAAATTGAGGGTTTCCAAAATGGTGAGAAACACTTCAAATTAACGGCATAGGCAGATGATATACTTTTACATATCTCAAACCCTGAACTCTTGATTCCGTCTCTACTTTGGGAGATAGAAGACTTTTCTTTGATTTCAGGTTAGAAGATAAATTCGGATAAAACTGAAATCCTTCCTCTAACAAAATTTTGTTTTAGATCATTGTTCGATATTGCTGGCTTTCACTGGAATTCTTCCAAGATTGAATATTTAGGTATTTGGTTCACCTCATCCATTAAAAAGTCCATTGAAGTTATATATTGGATGCTTTAGAGAAGGTTGGTAGATCCTTTTTGTTATGGAATCCCTTATTTTTATCTTGGTGGGGTCGCCTTGACTCTATCAAAATGATGATCTCTCCTAACATTTTATATATCCTATCCATGATTCCGATTCCTTTACCTGTTACTTTTTTTAAACAACTGGACTCCAGATTGCCTAAATTCCTCCAGAATAATAAGAAATCTAGAATTTCCCTTAGTCACCTTCGTCAATCTAAACAGGAGGGGGAGCCAATTTTCCTGATTTCAGACTATATCACAAATCCTTTTTTTACGTCAAGCTTCTAGATGGATTTCCTTGTCAAGCTCCTTGTTTACTCCCTTATGGTTGGATATTGAATGTTCTTTTCTTCTACCTTTTTCTCCTTGTTAGGTGGTGTCCTTTTCTTATAATATTTTGCTTATTTCCACCCCACTTCTTAAACATACTTGTGCTCTTCTGCGTTCTCACTATTTACCTCCAACCATCACTAATTCCTCTTTTCTGAATTCCCCTATTTGGCATAATCATCTCATCACTATCAATAAAAAACCTTTATTTGGGAAATCCTGGAGACAAAGAAATATTGCGTGGGTCAAAGATTTATTTTCCAATGATACTCCACCTACTTTTTCACAATTCCAACTTCTATTTCATTGTCCCAATTCATTTATGCCTAAATATCTTGTTCTTATTAATATTATTCTTGATGTACTTTCCTTTCATTTCCCTCCTTCTTCTTCGGAATTACCCTTTTCTTTGTCCTCCTTTCTTACCTTATTTCCTAAGGCATCAAATATTTATAAGCTTTTTCTTTCTCCTGTTTTGACACAACCTAAATCTAAAATTGAATCTCAATGGGAACTGGATTTGGGATGCACCTGGACTGTCTCCTTCTGGAATAAGATATGGCATTGATCTTATAAAATATCTAGATCAGCTTCTACCACACAGTCACTTTTCTTTCTTTACCACAGACTTTATTTTACCCCTTCTACTATAGTAAAATTTTCTGTATCCTCAACTTCAAACTGTTGGTCCTGCGATAGCCCAAAGGAGATCTTATGCATATCCTTTTTGAATGTCCTCCCACAGTCTCTTTTTGGAGAAAGGTTTGGTGTCAGCTTACCTCCATTTTTCATTTGCGATCCCAATTACCTCCCTCAGTGCTTTTTCTAGGTAGCCTCTCCGCTGACATTGTTTCAGATGATGATAATTTAAAGCTGTTGGATCTCATGTTAGCTTTAGCCTTAACTCGTAATTGGAAAAATTCATCCAATATTTCCTATAAGGCTTGGTGGTTTAATGTTTGCCATTACCATATACTAGATATTGCTTTTACCTCTTTATGCTGCCACACCATAAACAGAGATCTGTATTGGTTACCTTTGTGTGATTATCTTAATGCTGGTGCTTGCAATTCTACTAATTGTACATTATCTGAGAATTGTAAGCCACCATGAATTGTTTATTTTCTCTGTTCTTGATTGAATATAAATTTAGCTCAACTTTATGCTTTATTGAATATCACTTTTTTTTAGCTTTTTTGACACCCACTGTATCTTTCTTATTTTAATTGGTCTTGTTCCGTTTTTATTGTTTTCCCCGTTTTATATTTTAAAATGTTAAACAGCTTTTACATTTCCTTTCAAAAATATATCATTATCATTGTGACAGATATCCTGTATTGTTATTATGAGACCCATATGTATTTTGATTTTAATAAAGCTGATTTACCTTTAAAAAATATGTACTTCTTAATTTGAATTATTAAACTTCAAGTTGACTCCATGCTGTTCAACTTGAATGGTGTTTAGAATACAAGTAACTTATTGTGGACAGTAATTCGTGATATCTAAATATCTTTAAAAAATGGCACATTGCGCCTGCAGGCAGGGGAAGCTTTAGTCAGGGACGTGTTCCTTTCCTGCTGCTCCTCTGCTAACCTTCTCAGACTTATGTGCTTGTCACAACAAATGCAAGAACTGTCAGACTAAGCTTCTGAATCTTTCACTTACATTTGCGGAATGGTTTGATGACAGCTGTGTGAAGCCAACATTTTTATATTGCAAGATGAGGAAGAACAATAGCGCAAAAGAAGAGCGGAGACTAAATACAAAATGTAATTATTTACCTGTTTCTGACCGACCAATAAACAAACTCATGACAGTCCACAGAAATAACAGTTATATAGCAAAAATATTTCACAAAATGTTTTTGTACTTTTTTCGACATTATTGCTGATAAAATATTCGGGTCAAACGGAATTTGCAATTTATTTGCAGATGTATTTTCTGGGAATTTATTTTCTTACATGTCTGAACTCTAAAGTGTCTTAGGCTGTTATGTGTTTGAAATGCATCTATTCAAAATTCATTACTTTCAAGTCAGCAAGCGCCTTTGTCTAAACACTGGCTTCTTATTAGTTTACTGTGTAAGCATTGATTGACAGCTGACAGCCATATAATGAAGTATGTCACTGTTGAAGTGGATTGATTTATCAGACACAATTATAAAACGTGTACTTCCATGTTCTGTGAGGATGTGTTCTGCATATGATACATTTTAAGCAACCTCAAGATAAACTGTAAACTAATAAACAAGACTGAGGTTCCTGTGATGTAGAGATGGATACACGTTGACCCAATATCCAAAAATAAAATTCCACTTTCCATTAAGCATTTGATAAAACGTCCGAATGTTTATCTGTTTATTTATTTATAAAAATTGGTGTATAGACTCATGTCTCAGTGGAATAATTAAATTGAAGAATTTGTTTAACCCTCCTTTATATCGCAGGCCTCTCCTTCACCAGAAATTACTGTGCAGAGATAAACGTGTGAAGTATAGGGTACATTGCAATTTAAAGTCACATTCAAAGTTGTGCAAAATTCAAAAAGTTACTTTTAATGAAATCATTTTTTACAGTTAAGCTGGTGGTAATATTTGTGAAAATTCTACCTCAAAAAGTCTGAAATCGGATCTGCTATAGTCCAATGCTAATTTCTGTGCAGCATTTCCATTTTTCAAAAAGGTCGTTCTTTGGTTCATCTGCACATATGCAACCCAATGAAACAAAATACACCAAGCAGAAAACATAGTTTGTTAAAACCTAACAATAGGCAGGAAATCAATAATTTAAACTCAATGTTTATCAATGCATCTAAAAGAGACCTATATTGGCCCTCAGATCAAGTCTTTCTCTGGATCTCCAAATATGTTAACAAGGCAGCAGAACATGACAGCACGGTTAAGGGCTTATCTAATTCATGCATTCTAATTTTGATTGTGTTTGTATATTCCGTGTTGCAAAACTCACCATATTGTTTCATTTTGTGGCTAGAGACGGACACGAATGTGAAGAGGAGGCTTTTAAATTCGCTCTGACATTAATTTTTTCTCGCCTTTGCCAGGTGATCTTCCAAGCAAACTAATCCCTTACTTAGGAATGGAACTTTGAACAACAGCTTCTTATAGAATGGAGCTGAGCTGTCATTCCAACACATTCCTCCCTTCTGATTTTAAAAACTCAGTTGGTATAGACATAGCCAGGAGCAAGGCCTCCCCCGCCGGCCACGTCATGGGCTTTGCAGACTCACCTCCCCATAATTTGTGTGGCGTCCATAATTATGACCTGTTGGTAATGTGCTCCTCTGCGTTGAGTATGTAATTCTGATATTTCAGCGCTCTCCTTCCTAGAGTTCTCAATCCTCTATTATCAACTTTTATCAATTTTTTATCATATTATTTCCAAATTTCTCTCAAAAATATTTTTGAAAACATCAACTGTTCTTCCAGGGGTCTTTTTTCTAGATCTAGTACTCTCTTACTTGTATTCTTTTTTTATATTTTGTTGTAAGTACCATTGTTCGAGTATCTATAGGTTGTAAAAATGGTCGGACACCTTGTTTACAAGAGCAGGACACAATAAAGTGTTGCTAGGTGTGTTGTAGATAGTGGACTCCAGATCTGGAGCTACTGTCGCTCCTACTTTAACCACACACTCTTGGGCCTTTCCTTCTACCTCACATAAATCCCTTTGACAATATAAGGAGTACCTCAGTTAGTTTTTTGTGACCTATGGTATTAACTTCTAGAGTCTGAGGGGCCCTGCACCACAGGGAATGGACAGAAATGTGTCATATCTACAAGAAACTGTGCATTTCTGTTCTCTCCCCTGTGCTGGCGCACAATGAGCTGTCTAGTGCCATTGTACTATAGTGCAAGGAACAGTGGTGCCTGCATTGCAGACAGGATTGTTCTGTGTAGGAAAGGACACCTTCCTGCACAACAACAATCCATGGATGCTCGCTCCTTTTCTATGTGTGCTGCAGAATGTAGAATTCACAATGCAGAACACATAGTAGGAAAAAAACAAGCAGAAATAAAGATATTTCTCCTCAGTGTGCCTACCCTGGGAAGGTGTAAGATTTTGACGCATCCCAGGTGTACAATGCCCTCTAAATAGGCAATGTGCCAAAATGTATGGGTTTTGCATGGGAAACCCCACTACAACACCCATAGAACGCCTCCCTGATGCAGTGTATGGCAATGCAGTGACTGGTGCTGCCTTTCTTTACACCATATCTACAAGGCCATGAAAAGATACGCATAGTGGCTTTGTGTGGCCTTGTAGATATGGGCCTGCACCATGCACCACAGGTGACTCACAAAAAGTGATGCATCAGCGGTGCACGGAGATTGTAAATAAGCCCCTGAGTTTCTTGATAGTGAATATAGGATTTGCACTGCATAGTTGAATGTTCAAAGTGACTGCTCTCTTTTATTGGCTGTCATTTCTTCCTTTTGGGTGTTAGGAGCTTGGGCCTGTCCCTCAAATTCAAAGAGAGAATGAGTTTAAGGGATAAAGGAAGACAGAGGAAAGGGAAAGAGGACAGACGTTTATGAAAAGAAAAACATGCAGCTTTGATTTAACTGATTTAACACTCACAACAGTTGACAAGGCCAGGTATACAGATAGTGGAACTCTAGCTTGTGCCCACAATACTATTTACCCATCCTTAACACAACTAAAAGTGGTCAACTGACGATAGCTGGAATTGTTGTGCTCTGTCTTGGCATCCCTCAGCTCAGAATGAACAGTGCTGCCACCAGTTAGTCATTGAATTACATTTGCCAAAATTGAGGTTGTTGCCATTTGCCCCCATGTTTCCTTCAGAGTGTCCATGAAGTGCCTGTTGTTTGGAGCACAGCACAGACACTAGCACATAGGTAATAAACTCATGCAAACCAGTCTACTGCACGTAGAGCAGCAGAGCATACACAATACTTACAGTAAGAGTACACAAGCATGATAATGCACAACCCTGTACAGGGCTGATTGTTTCTGCCAAGCTTCCCCAGCAAAACAAGTAGACAAACTCATGATGGGTTTTCACTTCCTTTATTCAGAAAAGAATCTTCAAAGTATTATTGTTTTATTCAGTTTTTAATCGTTTTAATTTGTTATTTTCTGCAACACTTATTTTTAATTCATGCTTTTTTCATTTTTTGAAGCATGCAGGAGCAAAGTTCCACATTGTCAGGGCAAGGTTTACCATGCACCAGAACCAGTGGGGTATTTCAACATGTGTGTCATACAAAGATGGGTGTATTACAGAGCACATGTTCAAAAACTAATAATCATTGCATCTTAATAAGCTATAATTAGATGTACATAGGGTCTTCATCAGTATTTTGTCTCCATCCTTGGACTTAAATCTACAAAAATAGGAAAAGTTAGGAGGATCAAGGTTATGCTGGATTTGTGGTCTGAGGTATGCAAGTTTAGTGTTTCTTGCATCCGCTTCACTACACAAAGTCAATAATTGTATCTCTGATAAATACCCTAGATGATGTGATGAAAACATAGGTGATCGGCGTTGTATGAAATAGACGTACCTATAACAGTACATTTAATGGTAATAAATATTTTCTTGGTTTAGTGCATGCGTTGGGACAGGCCAGTACCGTTCCAGATGAGCAGCATTTTGGGCTGTTGGAGGCCAAAAATTGCATCGATCCAAATTCATTTTTGGTATTACTGTATACTGATCGCTCTATTATAACGTACTAATGGATATCAGTGACCCTTCCCTATGTTTTAAATGGTGGGATAAAATTACATAGTTACAAGCTTTTATTTGCCCTTCGTAAAGGAGAGAACAAAACTCATTGACACATGGTTCAGACTGGACTTGTTCAATATTGGTCTGTAATTAAAAAACAATGAGCTGGTTATTTTGCATATCTAATTCATCATGTTTAATTGTGCAACCATGAAATAAATGGTTGCTCTGTATATGCAGGTGTAAGAAATTGGCTTATTAGTTGAGGGGAGTGAGAGCCCTACTCAAATAACAAACACAACCCTTGTCAAGGTGAACCACAAATGTCACTAAATAAGTCTGTGCTTAGCCCTAGCTGGAGCTTTGAAATGGTGATAGAAGCAGACTATTGCTATTGGTGCACGTTCTTGGAGAAGACATAGCTGGAAATTCATGTCAGCAGGTGTCGTAGATGGTCACCGGTCAACACAAAATTTTGTTTGGGGTCGGGAAGAGCCCAAAATCCTCTGGATATTCACCTGGAGCAAAGGACTCGACTTTGAGGCAAGAGTACATACTTTTGTTAACCGAGGGTCGAGGACTTGAGTGCACCTCTTGGGGAGCAGGACTTTCTCCAGGTAGAGGCCAGCAGCAGAGCACAGGCAGGTCCAGTTCATGGTGGTCAGTTGGGCAGTTGAAGGGGAGCCAAGCTTGTTGTGTACCTGTAACTCAAGCAGGAGGTCGGCCAACTGACCCTTGGAGTTACTTCTGGGAGGCTTGAGCTCAAGGCAAGCAGTTCCAATCTTCTTTCTTCAGACAGCAGGTCTGTCCTTCTTCTGAATGATGAGAGGTTCTGAAGGTACCACTTTTAACCCTAGTGCCAGCCTGTGGCTGGGGGCTGCCACTTTGCCTACCCTTTCCCATTTTTGGGGTTTGTCTTCAAACTGCTTAGGCTAGGCTAGCAAAGAGCAGGCAGGCCTATGTGTGAGCTGCATTTGTCAGTGGCAGGGCAGGCAGCCCCTATAAGTTAAGAAGGGAATGGGCAAGCTTTGAAACTACCATTTGAAGTTCAGAAAGGCTGAGCACAGCCCCCAAGGACATCCAGCTCATGAGAGAAACACTGTCCCACACCCAAGGCACTTTGTACCTATGTCTGGAAGGAATACACCATCTCCCCAGGAGAGCCATTAACAATCAAGTAACCCTGGAACTGGATAGAGATGCACATTTTGTTTAGGCAGAAAAGTGCCAACTTTCTAAAAGTAGCATCTTCAGAATAGTAACTTAAAAACTTACTTCACCATTAAAGAGGATTTAAAATTGCAATTCATTTGCTTGGAAGAACCAACTAAAGCTACCACTTACTAAGTGTAATAAGGTAACCCTAATGCAAGAGATTGTCTCACAAAAGTGAAAAAATGGCTTTAGGTGTTTTTCACTACCAGGTCATGAAGAATTTGAACATTTATGTCCTACTTTTTAAATCTTACACACATTGGGTGGCTAGAGTTTACTGTAGGGGTATACCTATATGTATTAAAATGGAAGGTGCAGGCCTAGTAAATGTTTATTTTGCTAGGTGGACATTGCTGTTTAAAACTGCACTGCTTCTTTAGTTAGTGGCACAATGAGTGCTGATGCCCACTAAAAGCATTTAATGTACAGACCCTGGGTACATGTAGAACCATTTACATCAAATGTATAAGTAAATTAAATGTGCCAGTTTGGTGCATTCCAATTTTACCATATTTAAGTGAGAGAGCACAAGCACTTTATCACTGGTTAGCAACAGTAAAGTCCTAATGCCTACAAAAATGAGTTCAGCAAAAATAGAGGGTGAAGGAAAAATGTATGGGGGAATACCACACCAAGGGTATCAAGTATAACAGCAGGTGTGGATGTATGTATACCCTTTATTCTGAAAAAGCTTACTTGGAAGGATTAAGAGTTGTGTTAGAAGTTAAATGAAAACAAGAAAAGTGTTGTATGAAAAAGAGGCTGGCGGTCTTACTTTGTGGAATTATGACCATGGCGGTTACCGCCATGGTCATCCGCCGGTTCTCCATTCCGCCCGCCAGGGCGGAGACGACCGCTGGGCTGGAGACCTGGGTCTCCACCCCGGCGACATCACTAGACCGCTGGCGGTATTTTGACCCGGCTTACCGCCGTGGATTTCCAGCGGTTTGAACCGCCATGAAATCCATGGCGGTAAGCACTATCAGTGCCAGGGAATTCCTACCCTGCCACTGATAGAGGTCTCCCCCACCCCCAACCCCCAACCCCCACCCCGATTCCCTCCCCTACCCCTCCCACCACCCCTGCCACCCCCCAAAGGTGGCAGGGCCCCCCTCCCCATCCCGATCCCCAACATCACATCACCCATACCCACATGACACGTACGCAGGCACCACCTACACACTTACACGCACACACGCCGACATACATGCCTACATCCACACACACAGTCAGACACGCACACCTACATTCAAACATACACGCACACATCCATACAGACATACCTACAGACATACACAAACTCATTCCCATACACACAACACCCCCGCAAGCATACACGCACTCACACACCCCGTCTACATACACACACGCACAACCCCATGCACCCACACAACACCCAACACCCCCCTCTCCCCTCACGGACGATCGACTTACCTGGTCCGACGATCCTCCGGGAGGGGACGGGAGCCATGGGGGCAGCTCCGCCGACAATACACCGCCAACAGAACACCACCACGGCGAATCACAGGACGTGATTCGCTGGGCGGTGTTCTGTTGGCGTGGAGGTGGAGCAACCTCCACTTCCCCGCCGCCCGCCAGTATGGCTGTTGGCGGCTCTCCGTCCGAAAAAGGACGGAGAGCTGCCAACGGTCACAATAGGCCGAGCGGCAAACCGCCACCACTGGCAGTCTTCCGCACGGTGGTCCCTCAGCGGTCTTTAAAAAAGACTGCTGAGGTCAAAATGACCCCCATATTGTGTTGAGGTCATTTACAAGCCACACTAAAGTTGATGTTATTCTGTTTTAGGGCTTAACACAATGCTGCAGTATAAATTGTGTGGTGATTGAAGGAAAGTGGATTATTACGTGGGGTGGGTGCCCACCTCAAGGAATTTTAATACTGTCCATCAGGGTGAACCCCAAGTGCAGTCCGGCTTAACCTAGAGCAATCTGTAAAGTATGCAATACTAAAACAGTAATAAAGCCAAAACACTAAATAATAAATATTCCAAACTGAATTAGAAATCTATATTAAATGTTAATAACAAAATTGACACAATGACACGGGAGATGTGAGTTTTTAAAGTTTCATGGGAAAATAGCATCAAAAAGTGCTAATCCCCAATGATAGTCTATGCTCACAGTACCCTGGGACCGTGGCGCACTTTCAGGATGACTGTGAGGCAGTACGAGGGCTGATATATCAAGTGAGATAGCCCAGTCAAGTTTTTGACCTTGAGATTTAGGCCCATATTTATACTTTTTTAGCGCTGCATTTGTACCGCTTTTTGGTGCAAAAACAGCGCAAACCCTCCAAAATACAATAGTATTTTGCAAGTTTGTGCCGCTTTTGCATCAAAAAGTGAAGCAAGTGCAGCGCAAAAAAAGTATAAATATGGGCCTTAGTCTCTGGAATGGAGGTAAAATTTCTCCAGTGAGACCGGGCTCATGGCTATATCTAAAGATTGCTCCACAGGGTCAGATGCCTTCTCATCAAGGATAAGCTGAAACAGATTTGCTGATGTGTTCAAGCTCCAAGCGGGACAAATTTGTTTCTTCAACACAGCAAAGATGGTATTTCACTGGATCACCTCTGGTGACTGGTCCCAGTCCTCCAACAAATGGAAGTCATCATTTTTCTAAGTCCCAAATCTTTGTTGTGGTATGTCCCTTTTCCTTCAGTTCGTCACACACAGCTCCCAGACTTCATGGGGCACTTACGACTTTAGGGCTTGGTTAAACAGAGGCCTTTTGAGGGTCCAGTGTGGGTCTAGTGAGATCCAGTTGTGACTTGGCCACGGTTCATCTAGGAAACAGTGGTTGCTCAGCTTGTTATGCCTATGTATCCACACTGGCCAGTCCCCTGACCGTTAGTTACAGGAAGGAGCAAGTCCAGTCCTTCAGAGCTCCTCTCACGTAACAGGAAGCAGGGTTCAGTTCTCTTTTGATCTTTTGCAGGTGTAGAAACATTTTGAACAGGGTGCATTGGGGTGCCACATTTATGGTTTTCACTAGCTAGTGAGTGAGGGTGCCTTCTGGATCCTCCTTTGCCATTAGGGTAAATGTTCCTTGGAGACATTCCTAGCTACATTTTCATCAGTTCCTGATTGCCCTAATTAAAACAACCCCACAGTGCAACTTCCTTCTAAAGAGTTGAACCCAGGGAAATTATGAGTCCCCCTTCCATTGTGGTTACTCTAAACTGGCCCTAGAGGTAGCTTCCCTGGAACTAGGTTTGGGCACCAACGGTTTGCTTTCCTCAGGTCACATCTTATATTTGTTTACATTTACTTGTGAATGAAATTCATGGGTCTACCCTAACTGGTCTTCCCGCAAGGGGAAGAAAACCCCCCTCCACACACCCACGCCATTGTTTATTCTCTAAGAGGAGTGTTCACCCCTCTCTAAGGACAAGCAATGACAGACCAACTGTCCATGGGGTAATGCTAATTAGCCTACTGGAGATTTAGAGAGGTAAAAGGCAACTTTCCGAAAGTTACTTTTACTAAATCCTCATTAAAAGTCTGACTTCACCATTAAATTGACTTTTTAGTAAATAATAGAAATAGTGTTTGAATGACTTTTGCAGTCATTTCCTGCCAAAGGTTATGCATTAAAGTTTATTATCTGCAATTTATCATTTTCTAGGACTCGGCTACAGCCCTGCAAGTCAAAATAGCTTTTGGGGGCTTGTCACTGGTGGAAAATGCTAACTTAATTTTCCACGTATTTCACTTATGAATATCAGCCACTTTACCTTGTGGGCAACAAGGTGTACTTAGTGGTGATATTATTATTTAACATCAGGGATTTCCACCTCTATTTTGACAGGTTTGACAACAGGATGTTGGGCTTGAAGCCATGTTATGTAGAGTCACACTGTGGATGGCACTAGAGGTGCTACAGACAATAAGTGACATTTTACTTCCAGGCCCTGGGTGTATTTTCTACACCATATAGTAGGGGTGTGTAGCCAAGTTAAATATGACAATCAGGGGTAAGCCTATTTAAACTTGTTTAAGGGGGAAGCAGAAACGTTACTCATGTTTAGCAGTGGTAAAAGTACACAGAATTCTAATTCCAGCCAAAACTGGGTTTGCAAAAAATAGAAAAATCTAGGGTGACTAAACAGAGGAGCCAGATATTCTACAATTATCAAAATCTCCTTTAGGCAAGTCTAATTATTTTTCAATTTACTAATTGGCTAGGGTATATGCTATAAATTACCTCCAGAATAAAACATCCAGAAAGAAGGTTTTAATCTTTGGTGTAATAATATTACAGACCAAGACAATCTAAGCCTGAGAGAAACTTTTCTCAATGTATGTTTCTCTCAATCTAGAGCTGTACTTATAATAAAGGACTGGCATTTGATCGGTTTCCCTCCAATGATATTGAGTAGCTTAGTGTTACCTTTTTGTATCCAAACAGGATGGATCATTGAATTCTAGACATTTAAATAACATTACTCATCGATCATTCTTTGTCTAACTAGCTCTTTCATCCTAGTGTAAATGAGAGACCAAAAGAAGGCAGCAAGAGGTTCACTCCTGCATTAAGAACAACCAATGAAAAGTGCAAATGTAAATTAATCAATGAAATGTTCTGGAAAGAAAATAAATCATACTAATGTTAACATATAGGCTGAAAAATGTTACATTCCAAGTAAGTATCTCAAGTTTTACACTTACTAGACAAGCCAGTTACTAGCCTCCTTTCAGGTTAAGCTTTAGGAAGAACAATGAAGTGAGTTGCAAAACACGTTTGAGAAAAGTAGCAAACAGGCCACATAGAACAAGAGATAATCTCATGGTAAAATATGTGCAATGCAGACCAGATACACTGTCTGTGAAATTTCAGAATGTAATCCCAAAGAAACTAGCAAAATCAATGCATTTTCGGCTGAGCCAACTGTGACTTGTGAGCCTGTCCATTGACCTTGTGCACGAGGAGACTGCATTGAACATTTGAGGTTTTACCCTATGCAAGTCGAGAACTAATGTGGTATTTGTAGCTACAACTGCAAATGAGGATGCTGCATTGTGCATTTGTTGCTACACATGCCTAAAGTGAGAGGGTGCTGGACATTTGAGGATTAGCAGGTGCTTCTCTATGGACAATAGTTTCAAATATGTAATGCACCTTCAAAATGTTTACACTAAAATTATCAAATGTTCAATGTATCCTTCTAGCTTGTGCATGTAGTCTCAATTCCCAGAGTGGTTGTATCATGAAAAATTGGAGGAGAAATAAAATAAAAATAATCTACTAAAAATTATAACATTACTTAAAAATAAAAAGACCTAATTAAAAAACAGTAGTTATAATAACTTTAAAAATTAAACTACCAAAATAAGAGCCTCATTATGAGTTTGGTGGTCAGACCACCAGACCACCATGGTGACGATCTTTTTGAACGGCACCAGGCCAACGGTCACATGACCACCAGATTACGAGCTCTCCAAGAGGCTGGCGTGACATGCAGGGGAAGGCATGGGGCAGTATAATGGAGCTACCGCTGCCCATGCTTCCCTACCTGTTGGCACATGAGCCCCTGCATCACCCTCCATGGGGCCATACTCCCTGGGCTCCCCAATTTGGGCCCCTTAGCTGCCTGACCGCCAAGTTTACCATGGCGGTCGGATCACCATTGAAAGCTTGGCGGTCCTGCAGGTCGTACTGGCCCTGGCAGTCCCAATGCCGGTATCTCCGTCATTGGCCACCGCGGTCAAGAACGCTGAGGTCCCCACCACACTGACTATGGCAGTGCTGGCAGTCCGCTGTCAGGCTTCTGGCAGTTCAACTGCCAAACTTGTAATCCAGAAGTCCGACCTCCAAAGTTGCTGCGGTCAGACCGCCAAACTCGTAATGAAGCCCTAAGTCTTTACAAAATGTAAACCAAAATGTAACCTAGAAAAATACACTTTGTGCATCAAATGTGCTATTCCTACTTCCAAGTAAGCAACAGTAAGAAAAAAGTCTTGCACTTTCGAGAGGTCCGCTTTACTACTCCCACTTCAACATAAACAACAGTATAGTGTTGGAATTTGGAGGGGGACAGATTTACTGTTTGATTTACTATTCCTATATTCCTGCTCTAACATAACAATTGGGAAAGTGTTGGGCTTAGGAAGTGTCAGCTTTACTTTTCTCACTCCAAGGTAATTGATAGTAGGTAAAGTGTTGGATGTTGTTGAGGTCAAATGTACTATCCACACTCCAACTTAAGCAATAATAAGGACTTTACCAAATTTACTATCCCAACTCCAACTTAAGTGTACTGAAAATGGAAAATACCAAATTAACCATTTCTCCCCTAAATGAAAGTATATAATTTGACAACTAATAATATGTATGAAATGTTAAATATTTACAAATTCAAATATTTAAAATTATATATGTTTATAACACTTACCAATATACTACCTATAGGAAAGTACCATCTCGTCTGACATGTTACCCCCATTTTTACAGGTATGTAAGTTTGTTTTTGCCTGACTCACTAGGATCCTGCTAGCCATGACCCCACTATAGGCTAGTGACCATGTTTACCAATTCTAATTGGCACACTGGAACAACCTTATAATTCCCTAGTATATGCTACCTAGGTACCCAGGGTATTGGAGTTCCAGGAGATCCCTATGGGCTGCAGCATTTCTTTTGCCACTCATAGGGAGCTCAGACAAATCTTACACAGGACTGCCACTGCAGCCGGGGTGAAATAACGCACACATTATTTCACAGCCATTTTCACTGCACTTAAATAACTTATAAGTCACCTATATGTCTAGCCTTTACTTGCTGAAGATTAGGTGCAAAGTTACTAAGTGTGAGGGCACCTTTGCACTAGCAAAGGTGCCCCCCACATAGTTCAGGGCCATTTCCCTGGACTTTGTGAGTGCGGGGACACCATTACATGCACGCACTACATATAGGTCAATACCTATATGTAGCTTCACAATGGTAACTCCGAATATGGCCATGTAACATGTCTAAGGTCGTGGAATTGTCCCCCATGCCAAATCTGGTTTTGGGATGCCAATCCCATGCATCACCGGGGCTCTGCTATGGACCCAGGGTACTGCCAAACCAGCTCTCTGGGGTTTTCTCTGCAGCTACCCGCTGCTGCCACCCCACAGACAGAGTTCTGTCCTCCTGGGGTCTGGGCAGCCCAGTCCCAGGAAGGTAGAACAAAGAATTTCCTTTGAGAGAGGGTGTTACACCCTGTCCCTTTGGAAATAGGTGTTAAGGGCTGGGGAGGAGTAGTCTCTCCCAGGCTCTGGAAATGCTTTGAAGGGCACAGATGGTGCCCTCCTTGCATAAGCCAGTCTACACCGGTTCAGGGAACCCCCCAGTCCCTGCTCTGGCGCAAAACTGGACAAAAGAAAGGAGAGTGACCACTACCCTGTCCATCACCACCCCAGGGGTGGTGCCCAGAGCTCCTCTAGTGTGTCCCAGACCTCTGCCATCTTAAATCCAGAGGTGTGAGGGCACTCTATCAATCAATCAATCAATCATTACATTTATAAAGCGCACTATGTACCCGTCAGGGTTTCGAGGCGCTGGGGGGGGGGTGAGCTGTTAGCGGTCGAAAAGCCAGGTCTTGAGGAGTCTCCTGAAGGTGAGGAGGTCCTGGGTCTGGCGTAGTGAGGTGGGGAGAGAGTTCCAGGTCTTGGCGGCGAGGAAGGAGAAGGATCTGCCGCCGGAGGTCTTGCGCTGGATCCTGGGGACGATGGCGAGGGCGAGATTGGCAGAGCGGAGTTGACGAGTGGGGGCGTAAAAGTTGAGTCTGGAGTTGAGGTAGGTAGGTCCGGTGTTGTGTAGAGCCTTGTGAGCGTGGGTGAGGAGTTTAAAGGTGATCCTCTTGTCCACGGGGAGCCAGTGGAGGTCCTTCAGGTGAGGGGAGATGTGACATCGGCGGGGTATGTCGAGGATCAGGCGGGCGGATGCATTTTGGATACGCTGGAGTCGTTTGATGTCTTTTGTTGGGATGCCTGTGTAGAGTGCGTTGCCGTAGTCAAGTCTGCTACTGACGAGGGCTTGGGTCACCGTCTTTCTGGTTCCTGTTGGGATCCACTTGAAAATTCTGCGGAGCATTCGAAGGGTGTTGAAGCAGGTGGAGGCCTCTGAGTGGCCAGTGCCAGCAGGTGATGTCAGAGACCTCTCCTGATAGGTGCTTACCTGACTAGGTGGCCAATCCTCCTCTGAAGGCTATTTAGGATCTCTCCTGTGGGCTTTTCCTCAGATAATGACTTGCAAGAATTAATCAGAGTTTCTCTGCACCTCTCTCTTTGACTTCTGCCAAGGATCGACCGCTGACTGCTCCAGGACGCCTGCAAAACTGCAGCAAAGTAGCAAGAAGACTATCAGCGATATTGTAGCGCTTAATCCTGCTGGCTTTCTCGACTGTTTTCTGGTGGTGCATGCTTTGGGGGCTGCTTCCCTTCATCCTGCACTGGAAGCCATGAAGAAATCTCCCGTGGGTCGACGGAATCTTCCCTCTGCTTCAGCAGGCACCAAACTTCAGCGTCACTGGTACTCTGGGACCCCTCTCATCTTGACGAGGGTGGCCCCTGGAACATAGGTGGTGAACCCAAGTGACCCAGACTGTCCAGTGGTCCATCTGTCTAAATTTGGAGGAGGTAAGTCCTTGCCTCCCCTCTCCTGACAGTAATCCTGTGCACCATGTGAACTGCAGCTGCTTGGGCTCCTGTGCACATTTCCACAGAATCATTTGTCCACAGCCTAGCCTAGGTCCCCAGCACTCTGTCGTGCATTGCTCAACTCCCTGAGTTGATCTCTGGCTTTGTGGGACCCTCTTTTGCAGTGTTGAGATGACCGACATGTTCAGATTTCTTGAACCCTTGTTGAAGTGCTTCTGTGGGCGCTACCTTCTTGTGCATGGGCTCTTTATATTGCTGAGGGCCCCCTCTGTCTCCTCTCCCAAGTGGCGATGTCCTGGTCCTTTCTGGGCCCGGGTAGCATCCTTTTTCTTTAACTGCAACTCTTGCAACTAGCAAGGCTTGTTTGCAGTCTTTTGCCAAAGAAACAACTCTGCATCCTCCAGCACTCTGTGGAACATCTTCTGCATGAAGAAGTTCCTAGCACCTTTGGTTGTTGCAGAATCTTCAGCTTCTTCCATCCAGAGGCAGCCATTTTGCACCTTCATCCGGGGCTTAGTGGGCTCCTGCCCCCCTGGACACTTTCACGACTCTTGGACTTGGTCCTCTTCCTTTGCAGGTCCTCAGGTCCAGGAATCCATCTGCAGTGCATTGCTGTCTGTTGTGGTCTTTGCAAAATCCTCTATCACAAGTTTACTGTGTTTCTGGGGAAATAGTAGTACTTTACTCCTACTTTCTAGGGTCTTGGCATGGGGTATCTTGGACACCCTTAGTGTTTTCTTACACTCCCAGTAACCCTCTACACACTACACTAGCCTAGGGGTCCATTTGTGGTTCACATTCTACTTTCTTAGGATATGGTTGGTGTTGCCCCTAGGCCTATTGCATCCTGTTGTATCCTACAGTGTTTGCACTATTTTTCTAACTGATTACTTACCTGATTTGGTTTGTGTGTATATTGAAATTGGTAAATGTAGTCACTAGCCCATAGTGAAAAAATTTAAAGCAGAGAGAGCATGAGCTCTGATTAGCAGAGCCTCAGTGACACAGTTAGGCACTACACAGGCATACACATTTAGGCCACAAACTATGAGCATGAGCACTGGGGTCCTGGCTAGCAGGATCCCAGTGAGACAGGCAAAAACATACTGACATGCATGTAAAACTGGGGGTAACATGCCTAGAAAGTAGGTACTTTCCTACATGTAGTAGGAACTGTCACTCTGCCTATTGCTTTGTTGTGCTGGCCTGCTGCTTGCTGCTTCTGTCCTGGGAGTAGAAGGGCTGGACTTTGGTTTCTACATCCTGCTTTCCAAGGTTCTCCAAGGGCTCCTGCCTCCTGTTAGGAAGCCTTGGGGACTCTTCTGCTGAGAGTCCTGACTAGGCAAGTGGTGCCAAATCCAGACTACGGGCTTTTGGAAGTAAAACCGGTGTCACGAGGAAGAAAATCCATGCATTGGATTTTCTGTGACTGAAAATCGACGCAGTGCCTGGCTTGTGGCAGAAGAATTAATGCAGCACCTGCCTTGCAGCTAAGAAATCGACACAGCACCTGCCTTGAGGTAGAACAATTGATGAAGCACCTGTAGGACCGACGCAGCACCTCTTCCACCAAAGCTCTATTATCACAATGCATCTGATTTTTCCCACGCATAGTCCATGGGCATCACTTTCACATCATCCCCACACTGCCACAAGAAACCAAGGCTGCGTGACCAGAAATCAACCCATCCCCTCTCCTGCAAGGATGGAACTGAGGTATCACCTCACCCGACAGTGAGGAACCAATGCATCACCTCCCCTGACAGTAAGGAACTGATGCATCACCTTTCCTGTGAGGAGAGAATAGACGCATCACATCCCCTGTCAGTAAGGAACCAAGACATCACCTCCCCTGTGCAGTAAGGAACTGACACATCACTTTGCTTTCTGGTGCCTCACCTCCTCTGCGTCCTGCATCGTCTTTGTTTTAATGCATACCAGGTACTATGTGTTAAAAAGAGACAACCATTGATTTCTCTAAATTAAGATCCTTTGCAACTCTTTAAAAGTGACATTTCAGCATGTGTATGTTGGATTTTTGTTGTTTTGATCTTGTTTCAATCAGATAAATATTGGCTATTTTTCTAAACTGGTGTGGAGTCCTTTTGTAGGGTTTTCACTGTGTTACTGTGTGTGTGTGTGTGTGTTTGTGTGTGTGTGTACAAATACTTTACACATTGCCTTTGAAATAAGCCTGACTGCTTATGCCAAGCTACCAAGGGGGTAAGCAGGGGTTATCTTAGCTGTTTGGCTCCCTTTCCCTGACTAGAGTGAGGGTCCCTACTTGAACAGAGTGCAAACGACTGCCAACTAGAGACCCCATTTCTAAAAATGACTATTTTATTTATAATGATCTACTAAGTAATGCTCAATTAATTTAATGTACATATCTTATAATCAAATTAACAAATGAAAAATTAAAAACACACATAGGTTGTCATTATGACCCTGGCGGTCTTCTGACCACCAGGGTTAACGTGGCAGTATCACAGCCAACAGGCTGGCGGTAATGACCGCCAAATTATGACCATGGCGGTGATCCCTCCCATAGACAGCCAATGTACCACACCAACCGCCAGAGCGGTACGAACACAGAAAACGGCAGTAGCTACCTACAACAGGTGGAAGACAAGGATTCGCCCTCCATATAATGACATAGCACACCGCCAGGATTTCCGGGACTGTAGCAACGACACCAAAAGCCTGGCGGAAACACATCATATAAAAGGAGACACTCACCTCAAGGGACACATAGGAGTTGTCGGCTGCCATGGAACCCGAACTGCAAGTCTTCCCGATGCTGTACCATGCTGTACCATGCCATGGTCGCCCTAGAGCACCAACACCGACAAAGACGACGACGGTGAGCGCAGCCTCATAGCACACAAAGGAGGGAGGAAGGGAGGGAGGGAGGGGAGAGTGACACACACACGCACAACACACACCATACACACACACCCAGAACGAGCTGTAGAGCAAAACAACAGTAACAGAACCCCGTAGCAAAGAAAGCCAGGACTCATACACTGTTACAACCGCTCTATTCCTTTTGGATGAATATTAAAAATGCAAAAACATACACAACTGCACATATACATACATGCAGGCCCAAAGGCCAGTCCAAAGTCACAAATGCCCACAGGGCAAGGTCCAAGCCCCAACTTGACTCCTGACAACACCGGGACTCCACTGTTCACTCCACCGGGCATCATGTTGGAAATGGGCAGGCACCTCAGGGGGAGTGGGTGGGGGCATATCATTCAGAGGGGGCTCCTTGCCCACTGGTTCTGGAGGGGGCTCCTTGCTCACTGATTCTGGAGGGGGCTCCTTTCCCACTGGCTCGGGGGCTCCTTGCCCACTGATTCTGGAGGGGTCTCCTTGCCCACTGGTTCTGGAGGGGGCTCCTTGCCCACTGGTCGCTGAAGGGGCTCCTTGCCCACTTGTTCTGGAGGGGCCTCCTTGGGCCTACTGGTTCTGGGGGAGGCTCCTTACCCACAGGTCACTGAGCGGGATCCTGTCCCACAGGTTCTGGAGGGAGCTCCATGCCACCTGGTTCTGGAGGGGGATTCTTGCCCACTGGTCACTGAGGGTGCTCCTTGCCCACTGGTTCTGGAGGGGGCTCCTTGCCCACTGGTCTCTGAAGGGGCTCCTTGTCCACTGGTTCTGGAGGGGGCTCCTTAGGCCCAGTTTTGGGTTGGCCCTCCTTGTCCTTGGTTTTGGGTGGGGCCTCCTTCGGCTCAGTTTTGGGTGGGGCCTCCTTGTCCTTGGATTTGGGTGGGGCCTCCTTAGCCTTGAATTTATGTGGGGCCTCCTTCGGCTCAGTTTTGGGTGGGGCCTCCTTATCCTTGGGTTTGGGTGGGGCTTCCTTGGCCTTGGATTTGGGTGGGGCCTCCTTGGGCTCAGTTTTGTGTGGGGCCTCCTTGGCCTTGGGTTTGTGTGGGGCCTCCTTGGATGTATGTGGGGCCTACTTGAGCTCAGCTTTGGGTGGGGCCTCCTTGGCCTTGGATTTGGGGGAGGCCTCTTTGGCCTTGGATTTGGGTGGGGCCTCCTTGGCCTTGGATTTGGGTGTGGCCTCTTTGGCTTTGGATCTGGGTAGGGCCTCGTTTGCCCTAGGTTTTGGAGGTGGTTCTATGGTCTTGGTAGTTTGTTTGGGAGGGGCTGACACTTTAGCCCTCTGTTTTTTTGAGGGGTGAAGTGTCCTTGTTGTGGGGGCTGGGATCACACTCATCTGTCCCATAGTGGCAGCTGGAGACTTTGTAAATGGAGCAGTGTCAGACTGGGTGCTTGACGTACTGGGCTGGGGGGTGAGATCTTCCTCTTATGGGTAGGAAGGGGGAGGGAAGAGGTCAAGGCAGGCAAGGAAAAGCTTCTCAGGGCCAATGCAGTGGTATGTTGGAGGAGGGATGGGAGTGGAGGTAGAAGGAGTGATTGTAGGAAGAAGAGGTGTGCTAGACTTGGGTTCAGGTGAATGGACAGTGTGCATGTGTGAGGTGGATGGCTGTTGGGGTATGAGTGTGAGCGTCTGTGTGTCTGTGGGGGGTCAGACAGGGTGGGGGAGGACAAACATGACATGTGGATGGATGTTGTGGTGGTGTCTGCAAGTGAGGTGGGTGTACTGCATGAGGTGGTGATGGTGGTGGTGGTGACTGTGCATGTGCTGTGCATGGCTGCGGGTCTGCTGTTGTGGTGACTGTGGGCAGGACGATGCAGGTGGCAGGCTCAGGGACTGTTGGTGCAGTGCATGCAGGTGTGAGTGAGGATGTGACTGCGAGGGAGGAGGAGGGGGAGACAGTGGAGTCCGTGAATGATGTTGTGTGTGCATCTGGGTGTTGGCTGTGTGAGTGCTTGTGGACTGAAGTGTGCTGCCTGTGTTTGTCTGTGTGAGTCTTGTGTGTTGTTTTGGGTGCATGCTTGTCAGAATGTGTGCGTGGGATGGGTTGGGGTTAAGGAAACTGGAACTAGGAAATGGTCTTTGGAGGGGGGCGGATAAAATAGGGACACTGGCTGCCATCAGTGTAGAGGCCAGAGCCTGAAATGATCTCCTTAGGGCTGCCAATCCACTGTGAATGCCCTCCAGGAAGGCATTGCATTGCTGCATCTGGGATGCCAGCCCCTGGATAGCATTCACTATGGTTGACTGCCCTACAGAAATGTATCTCAGGAGGTCACTAGCCTCCTCACTGAGGGCAGCAGGGCTGACTGGGGCAGTGCGTGAGGGGCCTTGGTGATGGAGATGCCCACCATCCTGGGTGAGCGTGCACGGGCAATTTGGTGGGGGCACTGGGAGGGCGGTGTTGGTATGGGGGGCGGTAGAACCTGTAGCTGGGGTGGTCCCAGAGGGATCCGCCACCACCAGGGAGCTCCCATCGGAGGAGGAATCAGAGTCAGTGGAATCACCTCCTTTCCCTGCCATGATGCTCCCCTCACCCTCCGTCCCACTGGTCCCCACGGTGCACTCTGCCTCTTGGGTCCTGTGGGCTGCAGCTTCCTCACTCACCGGTGCCCTTGCTCCTTCGTCAGATGATGCTAATGCACACATGGACAGGATGACTTAAGGAGCGGGGAGTGGGGAGAAAGAAAGGGAGCACAGGGTCAATTACGGCACCAACAGCACAAATGGCATACACATCACTGTCACACACTGAGACTGAGAATGGGCAGAATAGACTACACTGGCATACCATTGGCTCAGTACCACATCAGGTTGGAGCCAAACACTGCCAGCTACACACCAACTGGGACCAGCTAAGCCCTGTCTGACATGGGAAGCCAGCTACCTAACTATCAAAAACATGCATTTCACCCTATGAACCTAAGCCTGGCCCACGCAGCAATGTCTAAACTGGCATAATGGGGCATCCACTGAATAGTACCCTGCACTCAAATCCCATGCCAGGCAACAGAGGCAGTTGTCAAACACACTGTACTTAACCCCTTGTGGCTGCTGTGATCCCCTCAAGTGCCCATCTAGCTCTGGGTAGGCCACCATCAGTATGTGGGCCATCAGGGGGATCAGGTTCCGACGGGCACCCCTCTCTCGTTGGGAGGCCATCCCCAGCTGGGCCTCCACGGTCTTCCGTGCCCAGTGTCTCATGTCCTCCCACCGTTTCCTGCATTGGGTGCTCGGCCTGCTATAGACCCCAGGGTGCACATGTCCTTGGCGATGGCACGCCACAACCCCTTCTTCTGATGAGCACTGACCTGCAGAGGAAACAAAAATAGTGGGACAACATGAACCAGACAATCCAGCCTTTCACACATATGGCCTAAAAAATGCATCATTTCCTCATCAGGCACACACGTGACCCGTACCCCTGCATTAGCGTCACCAGCCAAACCTCCCCATATGGCACACTGCCAGCACTCACACACATCTCCATGCAACCATGTCGCATTCAACGTACTCATGGTGTACTCACCTGTTGGTCTGGAGGCCCATACAACTGCCCATGCAGGGGTAGGACCCCATCTACGAGATTCTCCAAATCCTGCAACTTGAAGGCTGGGGCCTTTTTCCCTATTGCACAAGCCATGGCAGGTTCCAGACACAGGTCACAGCAGCACACGCAGTTGAGAGGTCGCCCTGTGGAAAGTCAGGAATCAAGTGAAGTGGTAGAAATAAAATGGCAGACACCTCCATGGCGCTGAACACCGTCACCGCCAGCGTTAATCATCATTGGTTCCCATACTTCATAGAGGGCTATGTTAGCCAATGAGGAATTGCACGGCGATGCAGACCGCCTCTCTCCATGACGTGAACGGCAGCGGAGATAGGTCACTTCCACCTGTCCCTGCATATAGGACAGGTGGGTGCCATTTTCTAATGCTGAAACACATGCACAGATTGATAAGTGTGTCATTGTAGTCAAATGTTTTCACCTATACAATTCCAGTGTCCAACATACAAGCATGTTCTGTGTACACTGCTGTAGTGTGCTCATGGTTCCTGTTGTCACTCCCTTCTTAATTTTGGATACCTTAGGCACCAACCATTGTGGAGGAATAGGAGGAGGAGGCAAGCACCCGTGTACAGACCCCTTGTGGACTTGGCTACACTGGAGGACAGGCTCATCTTACTCACCTATCGTCTGGACAGGGCCACAATCACAGAGCTGTGCGCACAATTGGAACCTGATATGCTGCCTGCTATCAGTTGCACCACAGTAATACCCCCTCTTGTGCAGGTACTCTCAGTGCTCCATTTCCTGGCAACTGGCTCTTTCCAGGGGACAGTGGGCTTGGCTGCAGGAATGTCACAGCCAATGTTCTCCATTGAGCTTCCAAGTGTTTTGACAGCCTTGCTCAAACACATTTACAGCTACATAGCATTCCCCCAGGTAGATGATTTACCCACTGTGAAGGCTGGATTCTATGCAATGGGATATACCACATGTAATTGGGGCCATTGACGGGACCCACATTGCCTTAGTCCACCCCCCCCGGGGCCAATGAACAGGTGCACATGAATCGGAAGACTTTCCACTCACTCAATGTCCAGATGGTGTGCCTTGCTGACCAGTACATCTCCCACGTCACTGCCAAGTATCTTGGGTCATGCATGATGCCTTTGCCCTGAGGAATAGCAGTGTCCCACAGCTAATGGCAAAACTACAGAGGCACAGGGTGTGGCTAATAGGTGAGCCTGAGACCCCACCCACTGTAAGTCAGTTTATGCATTCAGGAGTCATAGTCCATGCCATTGTGCAAGGCTAATATGTGTCCCTTAATTCTTGAAGGTGATTCCGGCTACCCAAACCTGTCCTGGCTCCTGACCCCTGTTAGAAATCCGAGGAACGGGGGCTGAAAATAGGTACAATGATGCTAATGGGCGTTCCAAGAGGATTGTTGAAAGGACCTCCGGGCTCCTAAAGGCTAGATTCAGGTTCCTCCATCTGGCAGGTGGATCCCTATGCTATTCCCCTGAGAAGGTCTGCAGAATTGTTGTTGTTTGCTGCATTTTGCACAATTTGGCCCTCAGACAGCATGTGCCCTATCTACAGGAGTGGGGGTGACAATGCAGCTGTGGCAGCAGTGGGCACTGAGGACAGTGAGAAGGAAGTATGGGAGGAGGATGTGAACAACAAATCACATGTGATCCTGCAGTACTTCCAATGACACTCAGTAAAGACTGTTGAACTAAACATTTCTACATTTTAGTGCTGTGCTGTGTGACTGTAGCATAATGCAAGTCATTACCTCTGCATCCCACCTGACTGTCACCTATGCCTTTCCTTAATGCAGATGTTGGTGTTGTTACAACAGTGTGCTACTGTGATGTGTACAGACTGCTGAGACACATTTGTAGGATGGGTCAACATGTTACTGGACATTTACACAGGATCATGCAGTTCATTACAGTTTTATACATTGTACATTACCTGTAGATAAAGCACTATTACTCAAATTGTGTCCAAGGGTGTTTATTGCAAATTGGTATACAATGGGAAGTGCAATAGAGTGGGGTGATGGTTGGGAATAGTCCAATGTAGTGGGCCAGTCTGTTTGTAGCACAGGTCCAGTGTCCCAGGGGCCATAGGAAGGGGAGCAATGGCAGTTCAAAGTGGACAAGGTGACACAGTGGAACACAAGGAGGGCCTCATTTCCTGGTGGTGGTCTTTGTCTTGACAAGTGTCTCTGGTGTCTGGGTCGCAGAGACCGTTTGCGGAGTGGTTCACCTTCTGCAGGGGCAGGGGGTGCTGGTTGCCTCTGGGTCCTGTGGCAAGGTCTCCTGTCCACTAGCTGCAGCAAATATGGAGGACTTGTCAGTAAACTCGCTAGTGGAAGGGGCCCGCTGGTGTGCTGTGTAGTCCCTCATGATGTTGGCCATGTCACCTAGCACCCCTGCAATGGAGAACATGGTGGTGTTCAGGGCCTGCAATTCTCGCTTGATCTCCTGGTGGTGTTCCCCCTGTAGCCGCTGGTTTTCCTGCATGATGCTTATCACCAGACCCATCTTGTCCTGGGATTGTTGATATGCCCCCAGGACATTAGTGAGTGCCTCCTGGGCAGTCGGTTCCCTGGACCTGCCATCCTCCCGGTGCACAGCTGTCCTCCGACCGTCCCTGGCCTTCTGTGCCTGTGTCCCCTGAACAGTGTTCCCACTGCCACTGACCCCTGGACCCTCATTGTCTTGCCTGTGAGGTGTGGACTGGCTCCCTGTACAGGCGGGCACACTGCTGATTGGCGTGTCCTGGGGACAGAGGTCTGGGGACATTGAGTGGCTGCTGTGGTGTTGGATACTGAGGGGGGAGGCTCTGTAGTGGACTGGGTGTGGGCTCGGGTAGCCGACTGACCAGTGGCCCCTAATGGGCTAAGAAGTTCATCCAGATCCAGAGCTCCAGAGTTGCTGTCATCACTGGGGGCATCTTCTGGTGGGGGACTTGGTAGCCATGGCACCTCCTCCCCCCTGAGATTGGTTGGGGCATCTGTGGGGATGTAAGTGGTGTATTATGATACATGTCTGTGACATAGTTTGCATCCCTAGCTTCCCCTATATTATTGCTGTTGCCCTGCCACCTTTGTTTGTGTATGGTCGTATATTGTGGGATCGTTAGTTCTCCATGCGGTGCATGCATTGGTGGGGGGTGTACATGCAGGGCTGGAAGGGATGTGCATGCAGTGGGAATGGCATGCAGTACTTGGCATTTAGGTTTGTTGATTGTGGTGGAGCACTGTGTGGGGTGAAGTGGGGTGATGGGAGACAGGGTGGGGGTCAAGATGGCATGCACGTATGGGGGTGATAGGTAGTAAATGTTGACTCACCAGTGTCCAGTCCTCCGCCAACTCCAGTGAGACCCTCAGGATGCAGTCCCTCCCATGCTGTCAACTGTGTTGGAGGAGGTGGGGTTCCACCGTCAGTCTGCCTGATGGCGAGCTGGTGCCTTGCTGCAATGGAACGCACCTTCCCCCGTAGGTCATTCCACCCCTTCTTTAAGTCATCCCTTGTGCGTGGATGCAGTCCCATAGCATTCACCCTGTCCTCAATCCTCTGCCATAGGTCCATCTTCCTGGCAATGGATATCTGCTGTACCTGTGCTCCAAACAGCTGTGCCTCTACCCTGACTATTTCCTCAACCATGACCTGCAATTCCTCATTGGTGAAATGGGGGTGCCTTTGTGGGGACATGGGTGTTGTGTGGTATGCGTAGGTTGTGCAGGGGTGATGTGTGATGTGGTGGGGTGTGTGGTGGGTAGTGCATGTTGGCTGAATTGGTAGTTGTGATGTGTGTTCTCTTTTGGATTGTCCTTGCAAAGAGTAGCTGTCTTGTCGTGCATACAGAGGTTTGTGGGTGATGTGGGTGTGTGTTTTATAGTGCTATTGGTGGGTGTGTGTGTATTTGTGTCAGGTGTGGGTTTTTTGTTCTGGCCAATGTTGTCTAGTTTTGTTTTTGGGTGGCCATATCCGTTGTGGCAGTGTTCACCACCAATGGTTTACCGTCACTGAATGTCCGCTGTGGTGATTCATGAGTCATTATTTGGAGGGGGTTGTTTTGGTGGCGTAACGGTATGGGTGTAGTTCTGTCAGTTTATCACATTGAGTGGGGCTGGCGGATTTGTGGTTGTGGCTGTTTTCTGTCAGTTTTGTGTGTATGTGTCATAATGTGGCGGCGGTATGTTGATGGCAGTCACCGCAGCGGAATTCGGAATTTTCCACCAATGTCATAATAAGGGCCATAATGTTTTTAAATTGAATATTTTAAGGTTCCACCAGATTCCCATTGACTCCCATCAACATTGCAATAAACCATTTACAATTAAAAAAAATCTTCATTACCAAATCCAACAATAAACTATACTCAAATCAATTCACAAACTTAACATTAAGATATTAACCGGTTCTGTGCCTTGGACGAGGTGACCTCGTCCAAGGCTACAGTTCCCGTGTGCCTTGGACGAGGTCACCTCGTCCAAAGCACGGGAACTTGGTGGAGCGCTAGCGCACCCCCCCTGTGCACCCCCCTCCCTCCCCAAGGCGGGGATGGAAGGGGAAGACCTTCCCCTTCCACCCCCGACCCCCCCCCACCCCACCTGTGACGTCAGCGCGCAAGCGCGTGCTGATTTGTCACAGGGCCCCCCCCATCGCGCTGGAAGCAGGGCTTCAAAGGGAAGGAAATGTATTTCCTTCCCTTTGAAGTCTCTCCCAGTGTTTCAAAAGCCGATCATTTTTTTTTTTGGTATGTTTTTTTTTTTTTTTGTTGGGGAGCGACCCCTTAGGCAAGGGTCGCTCCCCTAGGGGGCAAATTATATTTAGGCCATTACCTATCTATTTTGATGAGGCCAATCTGCCCCCAAGGGGGGCAGAAACCACTAGACACCACAGAGTTTTTTTTCTTTGCGTGAATTTCACGCAAGGGGAGCGACCCCTTAGGCAAGGGTCGCTCCCTGGGGGGGGGGAATTATTTTAGGCCATTTCTGCCCCTCCTGGGGGCAGATCGGCCTATTATTAGGCCGATCTGCCCCCAGGGGGGGCAGAAACCTCTAGGCGGCAGGGCAATTTTTTTGTGTGTTTTTTTTGTGTTTGTTTGTTTTTTTAGAGGTGGGGAGTGACCCATTAGGCAAGGGTCGCTCCCCTGGGGGGCAAATTGTATTTAGACCATGTCTGCCCCCCTTGGGGGCAGATTGGCCGATTTTAGGTCAATCTGCCCCCAAGGGGGCAGAAACCACTAGGCATCGGGGATTTGTTTTTTGCCGCCAATGTCACGCAGGGGGAGCGACCCCGTAGGCAAAGGTCGCTCCGGGGGGGGGTGGGGGTTAGGGGGGCAAATTTATTTCAGGCCATTTCTGCCCCCAGGGGGGTCAGAAACCTCTAGGCGCCAGGGCACATTTTTTTGTGTGTTTTTTTTTTTTGTTTTTTGTTTTTTTAGAGATGGTGAGCGACCCATCAGGCAAGGGTCGCTGCCATGGGGGGCAAATTGTATTTAGACCATTTCTGCCCCCCTTGGGGGCAGATTGGCTGGTTTTAGGTCAATCTGCCCCCAAGGGGGCAGAAACCACTAGGCACCGGGGATTTGTTTTTTGGCGCCAATGTCACGCAGGGGGAGCGACCCCGTAGGCAAGGGTCGCTCCCGGGCGGGGGGGCTTGGGGGGGTGGGGGGGTCAAATTTATTTGAGGGCATTTCTGCCCCTCCCTGGGGCCGGCTGAGCTAGAGGCCAAAATCCACAGGTAGGCACTTTGCAAAAAACACCTCTGTTTTCTGTGAAAAAATATGTTGTGTCCACGTTGTGTTTTGGGCCATTTCCTTTCGTGGGCGCTAGGCCTACCCACAGAAGTGAGGTACCATTTTTATCGAGAGACTTAGGGGAACTCTGGGTGGAAGGAAATTTGTGGCTCCTCTCAGATTCCAGAACCTTCTGTCACCGAAATGAGAGGAAAAAGTGTTTTTTTGGCCACATTTTGATGTTTGCAAAATATTCTGGGTAACATAACCTGGTCAGAGCCCCGCAAGTCACCCCATCTTGGATTCCCCTGGGTTTCTAGTCTTCAAAAATGCGCTGGTTTGCTAGGTTTCCCCAGGTGCTGGCTTAGCTACAGGCCAAAATCCACAGGTAGGCACTGTTTTCTATGAAAAAAGGTGATGTGTCCACGTTGTGTTTTGGGCCATTTCCTTTCGTGGGCGCTAGTCCTACCCACACGAGTGAGGTATCATTTTTATCGGGAGACTTGGGGGAACGCTGGGTGGAAGGAAATTTGTGTCTCCTCTCTGATTCCAGAACTTTCTGTCACAAAAATGTGAGGAAAATGTGTTTTTTTAGCCAAATTTTGAGGTTTGCAAAGGATTCTGGGTAACAAAACCTGGTCAGAGCCCCACAAGTTACCCCATTTTGGATTTCCCTAGGTCTCTAGTTTTCAGAAATGCACAGGTTTGGTAGGTTTACCTAGGTGCCGGCTGAGCTAGAGGCCAAAATCTACAGGTAGGTACTTTGCAAAAAACAGCTCTGTTTTCTGTCAAAAAATGGGATGTGTCCACGTTGTGCTTTGGGGCATTTCCTGTCGCGGACGCTAGGCCTACCCACACAAGTGAGGTATCATTTTTATCGGGAGACTTGTGGGGACGCTGGGTGGAAGGAAATTTGTGCCTCCTCTCAGATTCTAGAACTTTCTGCCACAGAAATGTGAGGAACATGTGTTTTTTTAGCCAAATTTTGAGGTTTGCAAAGGATTCTGGGTAACAGAACCTGGTCAGAGCCCCACAAGTCACCCCATCTTGGATTCCCCTAGGTCTCTTGTTTTCAGAAATGCACAGGTTTGGTAGGTTTCCCTAGGTGCCGGCTGAGCTAGATGCCAAAATCTACAGGTAGGCACTTTGCAAAAAACAGCTCTGTTTTCTGTCAAAAAATGGGATGTGTCCACGTTGTGCTTTGGGGCATTTCCTGTCGCGGGCGCTAGGCCTACCCACACAAGCGAGGTATCATTTTTATTGGGAGACTTGGGGGAACGCTGGGTGGAAGGAAATTTGTGCCTCCTCTCAGATTCCAGAACTTTCTGCCACAGAAATGTGAGGAACATGTGTTTTTTTAGCCAAATTTTGAGGTTTGCAAAGGATTCTGGGTAACAGAACCTGGTCAGAGCCCCACAAGTCACCCCATCTTGGGTTCCCCTAGGTCTCTAGTTTTCAGAAATGCACAGGTTTGGTAGGTTTCCCTAGGTGCCGGCTGAGCTAGAGGCCAAAATCTACAGGTAGGCACTTTGCAAAAAACACCTCTGTTTTCTTTAAAAAATGGGATGTGTCCACGTTGTGTTTTGGGGCGTTTCCTGTCGCGGGCGCTAGGCCTACCCACACAAGTGAGGTATCATTTTTATCGGGAGACTTGGGGGAACATAGATTAGCAAAACAAGTGTTATTGCCCCTTGTCTTTCTCTACATTTTGTCCTTCCAAATATAGGAGAGTGTGTAATTGAGAAATGCCCTGTAATTCACATGCTAGTATGGTCACCCCGGAATTCAGAGATGTGGAAATAACCACTGCTCCTCAACACCTTATCTTGTGCCCTTTTTGGAAATACAAAGGTTTTCTTGATAGCTATTTTTTACTCTTTATATTTCAGCAAATGAATTGCTGTATACCCGGTATAGAATGAAAACGCACTGCAGGGTGCAGCTCATTTATTGGCTCTGGGTACCTAGGGTTCTTGATGAACCTACAATCCCTATATATCCCCGCAACCAGAGGAGTCCAGCAGACGTAACGGTATATTGCTTTCGATAATCTGATATTGCAGGAAAAAGTTACAGAGTACAATGTAGAGAAAAATTGATGTTTATTTCACCTCAATTTCAATATGTTTCTTTTTCAGTTGTTATTTTCTGTAGGAAACCCTTGTAGGATCTACCCAAATGACCCCTTGCTGAATTCAGAATTTTGTCTACTTTTCAGAAATGTTTAGGTTTCTGGGATCCAGCATTGGTTTCATGCCCATTTATGTCACTGACTGGAAGGAGGCTGAAAGCACAAAAAATTGTAAAAATGGGGTATGTCCCAGTAAAATGCCAAATTTGTGTTGGAAAATTGGGTTTTCTGATTCAAGTCTGCCTGTTCCTTAAAGCTGGGAAGCTGGTGAGTTTAGCACCGCAAACCCTTTGTTGATGCCATTTTCAGGGGAAAAACCACAAGCCTTCTTCTGCAGCCACTTTTTTCCCATTTTTTTGAAAAAAACGAAATTTTCAATGTATTTTGGCTAATTTCTTGGCCTCCTTCAGAGGAACTCACAAAGTCTGGGTACCTCTAGAATCCATAGGATGTTGGGAAAAAAGGACGCAAATTTGGCTTGGTTAGCTTATGTGGACAAAAAGTTATGAGGGCCTAAGCGCAAACTGCCCCAAATAGGCAAAAAAAGGCCTGGCACAGGAGGGGGAAAAGGCATGGCAGCGAAGGGGTTAATAAATTACAAAACAAAAACTAATAAAGCACACATAATTACATAAAATCAATTTATATACAACTATATTTAAAAATGTATTAAAATAATTAAAAAAACAATAGTTTTAACTTCTATATTCTGTCAGATGATATTTTTGACATCATGATATCTTTGACCAGACATTTGGGTCTCACCTTAATTTTGATATTTGCGTCTCATCCTATTTTTGAAACAATATTTTGGTGGAACACCCCCAGACCACCCTACCGTCTTCAATAAGCTGTGTCTATCTAACAGTGTCCCAAATGCCTAGATCAACCTCATCATTATCAGGAGCATGAGATGCATTGAGCAGTAAACATGTTGTTATAGCATTTCATGACTAGATTAGACACTTATGAACTAAAATACCAAGTGTAAGGCATTTTGCAAGGCATCACGCAAACCTTCCTTTGTCTCCTTTGAACATCTGCTCATTGCTTCTCTGAGACCTTATTGACCTTGACCAACATATTCTGTCCATCACCAATTGTGTCCTCATTCTTGGTGATTTGAACATCTGGATACATGAAATAAACACATCCTATAGTTGTTGTATAACTGAATACCTGAAGAACCCTTGTTTTTCCCAGGTGGTTGATGGCCTTACTCACAAAGGACGTCATAATTTAAGCGTAATATTCTCCATGAAACCAGCACTCCACTTGAAGGGCCTTCAACACTTTTATTGATCATGTTTTAGTACATTTCTACTCTGAAGGTAAAACTGACAAAAAATTCAAACAGAATAAAATAAACGGAGACTCACAATGCTATGGAGAAACCTAATTCTACTCTGACCTGACAAAGTCAGCAAGATCCTTTAAGTAACTATTAGGCCACAACTTACAAATCCATCTTATATCCATACTTATTTAAAATACTTTAGCCCCTTTTCATTCCACATGTTCAACATCTCAAAGGTCAATAAACTGTATGATGATAATCTCCAACAACTAAAGTGCCATGGCAGCATGTTTGAGAGATGCTGGACCATTCACATTCTTATTCACATTCAAATACATATTCAGACCACATTCTTGTTGTATGCACTCTTGTGGCTATACATATGCCAGAGACAAAAATATATCCAGTCATCCATTGTGGATTCCATAAATTCTAATAAAGGCCTCTTTTTCATCTACAGGAGCTGATGCCTCTAAGTTCCTCTAGCAAATATCACCTCCTTCTGAAACTCTTTATTAAAAGATCTTGATCCTATCTGGACAGACATCATCACTAGTGCCCATGTGACAAATTGATCTTCCATACCTATGTACTCTATCGCCTTATGAAATTTTCTGAAAGTCAGTCAATCAGACACCTACAATATCTACCTACATTAAATGATCCCATTTATGGCCTTATGTAATGCATGCCAAATTCAATGATGTACACTTTATCATTCATAAACCAGTGATCTCAAACTTGATCAACTCCTCCCTCACAACATCCCGATTTTTCCAAGCCCTTTAGCATGCTATAATCTCTGTAAAGCTGAATAAACCCTGTGCAAGTCTAGATGACCTGTCCAGCTATTGGCCTGTCTCAGGACATTTTTGTTGCCAATGCACTTACAAACATTATCTCACGCTACATGGGAATCCTAGACAGACTTCAAACCCTGGTGAGGTATAGAAATCACAATTCTAAATATCAGAGAATTACATGCCTCACGCAACCAAAGTAAATCATGTCTCCTAATTCTGTATACCATTTATCCACATTCGACACTGGTGACCAAAACATACTCCTCAAAAGAATTGCAATAGTAGAACGCATTGGTAAGAATTGGTGATACTCCTTTAAACTGGTTCAGTTAATTCTTCTTAAATTATACCTGTCTATGCAAATTTGACACTTGTTCTAAATAGATTAATACATCAAAAGTATCACTACTTTCACATTTGCTAGTCAATACCCATATGGCATCACTCACCATGTTTTGTGGCTCCCACAGCATTGGTTACCATGATTAGGACAATGAGAACAGATGTATCCAAATCTCGAAGACAATTCAGGAGATCCTCCTAACATGACCCTGACTGAATGCAGAGAAAAATAAGTTCCCAATTTTTAGATCTATTTGCACTGCTTTCTACTTTTGAAATAGTCTGAATCACTGGAAGTGACTCTACAGTCGATAGAACAGGTCTAAAATGTCAAAGCATTATTCAACAATTTGTTTATATTCCTTACACATATAAGTGGTGCTTCCCAGTGGTTCTTAACCTGTGGTCTGAGAATCTCTGAAGGCACGCAAGGCCTAACCAGGGAATCCACAACTGTTTTACAAGACTAATAAATATTGAAATGGACAAGCTAAAATAAATAAAGTACATGCAATAAAAAGAAGCAAAACTGAAAATGTTATAAAACAATCCCTTTTGGTTTGTCAATTAACCATATAGCTCATCATTTAGACATTTTTTTGGTATATGCTTGTTTTGTGTATTGTTGTGAGGCTCAAATCATAGAAATTACTTCGGCCGGAGCCCTCGTCTTTCCATAATAATTCAGTGGGGTCCCCAGATTCCAGCAATAATTCAGTGGGGGTCCACAGAAGTCAAAATAATAAGAACCGCTGGGTAGCTGAATCTGCCTTCCACAATTTATGGTTTATCAGAAGAATCATGTCTCTCCTCCAGCAAAAAACTACCATAATCCTAGCAGTGATCATCTCCGATTTGTTATACTGCAATAGCATCTATTCATGGACTCTCAAGAAACGTCTAAATAAAAACAAGTGCACAATCACACAGTTCAAATGAAATCTGGACTCAAATGAGAAGACCATATCTTTCTATCGCCAGAATCCCTTCACTAGCTACCAAAAAAAGAAAGATCTCACTTTAAAACTCTTCTTCCGTAGAGCTTTACATGGTCAGTACTTGGACTATATTACAGTGCTGTTCACTCCTGATTTCAGGCTTCAACCAAGGAGAAGCCTGAAATCAGCTAACCACAACCTTATCATTATCAATCAGGATATATACAAGAGATACAGAAGAAAACCCTTTATACATTCACAGCTCCTCCATGTGGAATGCTCTCCCACCACAACTGAGACTCAAACATGACTTTCTCAAATTGAAAAAAAATCTTTGAAACGTTGCATTTTCACCCAAGCTTTTGTCTAACCGCTCCCTATCACCTATATTCCATTTTAGACTGTTATTTCTAAGGCTGGATGTCAGTTCTTAACCTTTGATTTCTGTGGACACCCACTGATTCACTACTAGAAGACAGCGACCCTAGCCTAAATATTTTCTACCATTTTAACCTAAAAATAAAACACAAAAACACAGAAATCAGTACACACTAGATAAAAACTAAAATGATGAAATATATTATTTAATCACAAACAAAAACGTACAAAAATCGTAGTTTTCATTTTAATGTGCAGTGTGGCGGTTTTCAGATTGTTTTGTTTCTAACAGACAATGTGATATACTAGACACTAGCACATAACTTTGTCAGTTTTGTTTCTAATGTATCATGCATGCCCATGCATTGCATTGCTTCAGCAGAGGCCACCAAACGCCCATACTAGACTCTGCTGCTCTACTTGAACTCCTCCATGATGCAGTCTAAGGACACCAACTTAATTTTTAGCTTCCAGTTTCAAAATCCTTAACATATGAGCGGTGCATTAACTTTTCAAATTTTATAATTCTTTGTGACCATAGACTTTCTTAATCTGCCAATGGTATTTCATTTTTTATTGAGTCACATACCACCATGGTCATCGCCAGTGCTTAATTTGTGCTTGTTGTTTCCAGTGCAGAGCACTGGCACCTACTTTTGAGGGCCAGTGCTTATTTTTCGGCCTCAAGCATTTACTGCGAGCAAAAGGCACATATGGGAAAGACGGAGGAAGACAAAAACGAAAAAGCGTCATGAAAGGAGAAATCGGAAAGCTGCAAGAGTGAGCCGAAGGGCTGGGAGAGGCTGTAACTGGTTGAAGAGGACCCAGATGGCTTTAGAATTATGCTGCCTCAGTATTCCGTGTTCACACGTTTAATTACAGCAGCCGCGTGTTTAAAACGAGGGCTTTTAGTACCAGCATGTTTTTATTTACAAATTAAGCACTGGTCATCGCTGTGGGTTTCAGGTTGAGAATCACTAATGCAGCATTTAAGAGCAACTCTTTAATACTGAGATTCCTCACTTAAAGGCCTTTGTACGACTTAGCCAACCTCATGAAAGATTGCTCTCATTCTCAGATTCCTCAAATTAATAAATGATATGCCCAATTAGAGCTTCTGTTTTAACCTTCCTCCTCGAATCCCTTTCCTGAGGGCTCTGAGAATACACTGCTTCCCAAAAACAACATAATAAATACATTAATTTTAGCCATAGCACCACTGTAGAGAATGGCAGTCCTAAATCTGTCTTTTTTAGTATGGTCTACAATTAGTAATGTACTCCTTAAAGATAAGCTGAAGTAGGGCTACAAGAAAATGGTTTGTGCTCGAAGTGTTCTTAAATACGAAGGAATGTGGTCCATATTTTTTACATTGTTACAAACTGACGATCTGAGGAACCTGAAGGTTCCCAATCAGCGGAGATTTAGGTGTCATATGATTTCCTTATGGTCAAATCCCTAGCTATAGCCATCAACCTCTCTTCCTCATCATAAAGCAAATGTTCCCCTCAGTGATGAAAAAAATATCTCTGTCTAACAGTGGACCTAAAGTAGGTTTCTTTAGGGGCCTGTACGCCTGCTGCGTGGTGTGATTTTATGTTTTTTGTTTTTTATTTCTTTTAATTTTTAATATTTTAAAGAGCAAACTAAAATGCCCCTTCATATCTTGGTGAGCAACAGAAATTAGGTGAAAAATATTTAAAAAAAGACAGGCCTTAAGATCTGGCGTAGTGTTGATGCAAATATAGCAGCCTGTTGATTAGGGAGTAAACACATTCAGAAAAGGTGCTTATTTAATTAGTAAATAAAAAGAATACACACAAAATTATGATATAACCACAAACCTGTGTCTCACTTTTACATTCTAAGGGCCCAATTCACAAAGGTAAACTTAGACCAAAAGTCTTACGGCCTGATTACAACTTTGGAAGTCCCACCACAGAACCACCAAAACCACAGGGAGGACGCCACCACCATGGCAGTGACATTCTAACCCAGAGCTTATTACAATGTTACCGCCGGACTTACTGGTGGGAACATTGTAATACGTGTTCCCTCTGGGCCCAGTGCTACGCTATTGGTCTTGGCTCCCATAAGGGAGCTGAGACCAATATCGTACCACTTCAGCACCCTTGGAATGCACACAGTCTGCAGAGCAGACAGTACGCATTCTGACGGTGATGGGTAGGGGGGACCCTGCACTGCCCATGCTATGTGGCCCCCTTGTGGGCTCCTACACTAGCTTTTTACCAGTCTTTCCATGGTGGAGTTGATAGCGCGTCCAGTCCTTATAAATTACCTATACTTGGACACGCTGGAGGTCGGTGAACCTTTTAACCGAGTTGAGCTCTCCTCATCCAAGAATAGTCAGATCACTCAAATCAATAATCAATAACCATTGTAATCAATATCCAATACTTAATCAATAGACCAAGCGACACATTAGAAGTCAATAACAATCAGTATTTTGATGCACCATGACCTTTCAGTCCGAAAACCCTTGAGGAATTCAACACCAACTGTAGACTCTGTCCAGGAATTTGAAACAAAAGAGAAATTGGCTGTCCTCATGAAGAGGCACAGAAAAGAATGCTTGTGACAAGTCGATGACTGAGAACCACTCTGCATCACATGGAATTTGAAACATTATCACAGCTGGATTTGGCACCACGGGACAGCATTTGACTATTATGTCATTTATTTTTCTCAAATCCTGAACAATTCGGACTTTTACACTCGGTTTTATTAATCCCATGATTGGTGAATTACATGGACTACTTAGTACTTCTTTCAGTACTCCCTGTTTCACAAACTCGTCTATGAGTTGGGCAACTTTCATGAGAGTGTCTTGCGACATGTGGTATTGTGGTGTCTGGGGAAAATTTACATTGGGTTTTACGGTCACTTTCACTGGTTCTGCTCCTTTGACCAATCCTACCTCTTTCCCTGTCATATCCCACACTTCTTTTTCAACTGTTTCCTGTAACTCAGCAGGAATATCTGCTTCAGTGAGCATAGGATAAAGAGTAATCAGGGGATACTCTTCATCGATAGTTTCCGTTTCGTCCTCTCCTAAACTGTCCTCTTCTTCCTCATGACTGTTCGTCTGAATTTTAATTCCATAATTTGAGCACATAATCGAACATCCCAATTTGCACAATAAATCTCTCCCCAATAGGGATATCGGACTTGAGTCACACACCACAAATTGATGTGACCCTTGATAGTTACCAATTCTGACTTGCACTGGATCTGTGATTGGGTTTGTCAGATACCTATTTGCTACTCCCACTACTTGAACTGTTCTCCCTGAAAGTGGCAAATTTGGTACTTCGATGCTTCTGACTGTAGAGCATGTAGCTCCGGTGTCAACCAAGAACGAAACGCTGTGACCCATAACTCTTCCTTCCACATACGGACCCTTCTGATCAACTTCCAAAGATGCCGCAAGCATACAATTTTCCTCCTCATCTGAACTTTCACTCTCCCATACATCGTTTATTCCATTCTCACTGTGTAACGGGAATTGGTGTACTGTGTCATTTTGATTCATTCCTTGACCCGTGCCATTTGTACACTGGGCATTTGCACCTGCTGTGGTTGTACGGGTTGTAAACCCTGCATCTGATTCACATTATTTTGAAAATTTGGATTTGGACCTCTCATTTTCAGTCCTCTCATATTCTGAAATGAATTGACATCATTGTTTTGCTGACCTACACCTTCCTGCGCCAACATTGAGCACTCCTGTTTCCAATGCCCGACGATTCCGCACATGTGACATGGCATCACCTTCTTCATTGCCTGTATACCATTTGGAATCACAACAGTATTTAAATCAGGACCATTATTCACAAAACCTCCTCGGCCTCTGCCTCTCATCTGTGGCTGAAACATAGCATTTCCCTGCTGTTGCTGCTGCGGCAACTGTTGTTGAAAACCTTGCAAACCTTGCAAACCTGTCTGAGCTGCTCTAAGCTGCATCACCATCACCTTTTCCTTCAACTTTTTCTGCTTCGTCTCAATCTCATCACTGCAGTATTTTGCATAATTCACCTCATCGATCGACTTTGACTGCCAACAATCAAATGCATTTTAATCATCTGGCTAACCTCGGGTCTCCACCCTTCCACAAATCTGAACACAAAATAGAGCATGTCCTTTGGCTCAATCGTTTCTGTGCCACTGTAATTTTTAAATGCTTTCAACAATCTCTCTTAGTACGCATGTATTGACTCTTTAACTTCTTGCGCTGTTCTGTCAATTCTCTGCCAATCCACATTTTTCGACGCAACCTTTGTTTTTAATGCTCGATCACCTTATGGTATAAACTCATTACCGTAGGCGATGGTGCACCTGTGTCCCTATCTCTTTCTGGTTCACTTGTTGGCCAACCTACAGCCCTTTTACAATCTTCCCACAAATCTGCCGGAACCACAATTTCAAATAGGTATTCAGGTCTTCCCAAAGACATTTAGCGAGTTTCACAAATCTATCTGTTTGTTGATACCATTCGATCGGTTTCTCTCTTTAATTTTGGGAAATCATCTGTAAAGGACTGAATATCGCACCAGTGCCACGATACATGTACAAGTTTTCCCCCTGCCGTTTCTCTCATTGGCAACATTGTTATCAGATCATCATTCTGTTGTACTTTCTCATTCCGATCTGGGGTACTTTCTTTCTTCTTGTCCTTTTTCTTAACCCACCTGCTCTCCCATTTGTCTAAACATCTCCAGACCTGCGCGCTTTGCAGTATCTCCTTAAGGTGTGTTTTCATCCCTGCAGATCTCATGTGTTCAAAATCTTTTGTTTCAAAGTCTAACCTGTAACTTCTGCTCAAGTGTTTGGTCTTGCCTATGTCGACTTTGTTTCTGTCTGCAATTTCTTGTAACTTCTTATGTATGCTGCTTACTTCTCTTGTAATTCTAGTGCACATGTATCTCTGCTCTTCTTCTGTGTATGATTCTAACCTGTTCAAACCCATCGTTCCCTCTACTAGTTCATCTGCTTCCATGCCCAATCTTATTTTATTCAAATACTCTTCTCCCTTCCCACTAGGTGTGCTCTGTGGGGAGTTCAGGCTGTTCAACCATTGTGTCCACTGTTGCGCATTCAGTCCCATCAATGTAGCACTTACATCGACTGCTACTGATGGTTTCTGTAACGTTTCTGTTTTTGAAGTTAGCGGTACTATTAGTGGTGGACTTGACCTTACCACAGTTGACGGAGCACAAATTGCAATTGGACTAAATTCCAACAAAGACCCAGATCTATTTGGCAGTGTTCCTACCGGAGTTGTTTCTGGAGTATTTTCTATGCATCTCCTTCCTGTCTCATTTTGTGTCATTACCCCTTGGTCGCATACATTCGGCTTTGCTTGTATATACAATGGCACTGGCGGACCTGCAGTGATAGGCAGGGATATTGCGTCTGGATTCTGTCTGTTCACCAAATTCTGTGGCATGTTAATTCACACATTATGGTTCATCATTTCTGGCATATCTAACTGGTTCTCTGTTATTTGAGTGTACCTTGGCACTTCTTGTATCTGCTTTTGAGGCATCAAGACTTGTGTTGATTCGGCCTGAATCAATGTCGGTCTTTGACAATTCTGTCCTCCCTGCGCCATTAAACTAGAAGTCATTTCCAAGTTATGCTCATCACAATAGCGCCTTTGAACCTGTGGCTGGTAATCATTGACAGGTTTCAATTTAGGCACGTCGGGATATATTCTTGGAACTTATGGTTTTTGTGGTGTAAAAGGCATATCGGGACTGCTCTACCTCTGTGATATTCTCAGATTCGGTGTTACATTACCCTATATTGGTTCCGGAGGGGCAGTACTGGTGCTTGGGCCATTTTAAATTTCCACATATGGTGGCGGGTGGTCATTCAGCAATTGCATAATGAACTCCTCATCATCTGACTCGTCTGACTGTTTTCTCTATCTCTGGACTGACTCCTGTTTGTTTTATAGGTAGCTTTCCTTCCTTCCGTCTCTGCTTCGTCAGTAATTGCTGGAAACAATTTAATTCCCTGCAATACGTCTGATCTCCAAACATTTTGAGTACTATCCCATCTAGCATCCGCTAGTGTCTTTTCTACTTTTCTCACTCTTGTTTCAAATTTCTTCTGTTGTTGCCTTCTAGCTATTAGCTCTCAAATTGCTAATGCTTCAAATTGTGCTGGTCTTGGAGGTACTTTCATGTCGTATAGTGCAAATCTTAGATTCTCCAAAACCCTTAGATTAAACGACCCATGGATAGGGAACGCTACACTTCCATGCTTTTCTGTTAATTTACACCATTGCTTTAACCAAAGACATGATGCGACACCCTTTTCTTCAATCACGATGTAAGCTGGTGTACCCTCAGGCGGTGTTTCTTCTCCTACATTTGCTTTAATATATACATCTCCCCTTAAGGCACTCTTAAATGCTTTGAAAAATTTAATCTTTCTGCCTTTTATTTTCTTTAGCAAAATTATAATCAATAAGTGACTTTAATTCCCGGAATACTCTTTGCTTGCCTTTCCCCACCAATTGCGCTTCACGGACTGCGTCCAATCTGTGCGCGAACCTTCTCACAAACCAATCTATCCCAGCGCAGCTCCTAGTGACGTCACACCCACACACTGCGGCTGACAAAGTCTTGCGGCTTGTCCTCCTTCATTCAGCTTCACTCAAAACTAATTTCTGCAATATATCACGAGCACTAACCAAAAAGAAGAAAACAAATCTGTCGGTTTACTACAGGAAGGGTAATACAATCGCTTCAGAAACCTTAGGGATTTTTCACTAGCCTCTGCAGTTATTCCATCTTTCTCGGTTTCCCACTTTCGCAAGCTAAATTTGAACCGCAAATTTTACTCTCAACTGATGAATGAACTATTCTAGCGCGCCTTAGAATTCGTCAAATCTCAAAGTCGAAAATTTTCTTTCATTCCTCAATATTCATACTGACTCGTTGACCACGCCCGATCAACCTACTAAACCGAACAGATTACAACATCAATCAAGTGTCTCATACACTTTTCAACATACTCCGGAGTCTCTTGACCTCGCAGGGCCCGTCTCAACATCAACAACCACGTGGACAATTTTTCCTGCACAAAGCGCTACACACATATGAAGTTCGACGACTTCCCTACTCTCGCACTTTGGAGTATCACTCCTCTAAAATTTTTGATTGGGGTTCGTAACCCCCCTAGAATCCTCCCAAACTTCACAATTCATCTGCGGCATAAGCTGTGCAAGCGCGAAACCCTAACTTCACTCATACTGTCACTAGAAACGCCGAAAACATTCTCACACCTCCATTTCCTCCATTCGCAAGCTCTGAGATTCCAGGAAAGTCATTGGGGATTTAGGGCATCATCATCTCTACAACTTGTTTTATCAAAGAAAATTCTAACTTGAATCCTTCTATTGTTCGGATGGGGTCCCAAAGGGCGAAACCATCAATCTCTGCTACCATCTACTAATAGCGCGTCCAGTCCTTATAAGTTACCTATACTTGGACACGCTGGAGGTCGGTGAACCTTTTAACCGAGTTGGGCTCTCCTCATCCAAGAATAGTCGGATCACTCAAATCAATAACCATTGTAATCAATATCCAATACTTAATCAATAGACCAAGCGACACATTAGAAGTCAATAACAATCAGTATCTTGACGCATCATGACCTTTCAGTCATGAATAACCACACCAGTTTGTTAGAAGTTAATTAATTTACTTCCCTATATTAACAAAGCTAACACAATATATGTAAGTCTCAAAATCAAATGATATACGTATACGAACATTACTAGCTGTCCATAGCGACGGAAGAAACGCAATCTACGCAAAATCTGGATTATAATGCACTCGGTTATAGCAATGCAAATCACTAATGTAAGTAACTGAATTTGACTAATTGCATACATCGGTCAGCATAACAAGATTTCAATTCAACATGGTGCATCAAGTGAATATCTCAACTAACCTCTAATTAACATTGGCATGTGGGGCTTCATGCAAAACGAATTTAGTCAACACAAATTTAGAAAACTTCTAGCTTGGGCCCTATCAAAATAGCAGTTGGTACCTAGGAAGGAAAACACAATGCATAATACAATTATCCTTTAATATTTACCAAATACAATCAGCATTCAAGGAAAACTCTTCGTCCATCAGGTATCGGTTCGATCAGCATGGGGCAGATTTCAAACGGGCAAAGTTAAAGCAAGTTCCCTTGCGGCAGCAAGGGAAATGGGGCAAAGGTTACTGCATGGGCAAGACGGGGCAAAATTAAAGTTAAAGTCTCTAGGGTGAGAATTCTTAAAGTCTCTTTCTCTGCGACAGAGAAAAGGTATCAAAATGTCATTTAAAATGGCTTCTTGAATCTTGCTTCAAAATGGCATCAAGGAAAAATGGCTGACTTCTCTTTGTCCGGTGGGTTTAAGTAAGAAACATTCCAAATTCTTCAGGGTCTTCCATTGGAGGGTTCATAGGGTGGCTTCCTTTTGACCAATGAATAGTGTCTTTCTCCTAGTACTCATTTATGCATAAGGTGTCCTTGGGGCCTTGGAACACAAGTTGCAACAAAGTTAGCCAATTAATTTTACCTTAGTGCCTTTATTGCCTGCACCTGCAGAAACTGACCTTGCATCAAAGAGGATGAAACCAGCCTAGCACGAAACCTTGAGATAAGTGTATTAGTCATCTCTACTGAAAAAATACAGCCTTAAAACAAAATAATGTCTTTGTTAATACAAGTGAAAACCACACAGTTAAATTTGAGACCAGGCAACTAGGCCAAACCCTCTGCTAAATTTAAGCTAAACATATAACAGTTTCAACAAGAAAATCATAGAATACATTTGCAATTATGACGGATTACTACATTTATCAATTCTTCATGATTAATTAAGCCCGTTTATAATAATGGCGAACTACCCCGTGGGCACAATTTCCCACGTATATTATTTTTCTTTACTAAAATCACACTACCTTATACGATTTTGGTTACTTGATATATGAATATTTGTTAGTCCTTCTTTTTCTGCGTCATCAGAGTCCTTGCCATGTAAAGGTTGGAAGGACGTGGGGTTGTAATCAGCCAGGCGGCGCTGAGTTTAGCGCCGCCGTGGCTGATTACAACTCCAGCCGCCGTCACCATGTCGGGAACCATGTTCCCAGCAGGGACAGCAGTCCCTGAGTGGGTCTACCTGCCAGCGTTGTAATGTGCTGGTCAGACTGCCACAGTTATGGCGGTCAGACCGTCACCACTAGGCTGGCAGACCTGGGACCTCCAGCTTTGTGATGAGGTCCTAAATTAAGACCAAAAATCTAAACTTAGACCAAAAGTTTAAACTTAGATTAAAGTCTCACTTTACTACCAGTAAAATTAGATTTTAGGTCTAAACTTAGACTTTTGGTTTAAGCTTACCTTTGTGTATCAGTAGTAGGTTTATTTGCATCTCCAAAACTAGTTATTTAGCAAGCTACCTTTTCTCGCCCTTTTCAGTGGAGCGTCTTGCATTTTTGAAGGACATTGGTGTAAGTTTACACAATTAAATCAGTTAAAACAACCTTTTGAATGCACTCAACACGTTCATATATATGCTTCAGTATAGCAAACTAGCCAGTATGATGTTTTTTTGCAAATTGAGTTATTTTCTACTTATATCAGTTTACAAGAAAACGTATTTTAGCACGTAGACTGGTTCTCCTTTCTTTGTTCTAGTTTTCGATAAGGCGCCTGTCTTCCCTGATATGGGCTCAGCTGGGCATCAAAGATGCGGGATAACAGTGCCACGGCTGCCTGCTGGCATGGTATGCACTGAAGGTTCATCACTCTTAGTAGTTGGTGCATTGGGATGCGTAGGCACCTGTGTCGCTTGGCTCGAAGATGCGTGACTGGTTATGTTCATTGGCTAACTATTGAGAACGGCATTGTCCTGCCACACTTGTTTGCCAAGATTGAAGATTCATGTCAGAAAATACCAAAGAGGGCGGGGACGTATCAATAAGCAGAGTGTTCAGGGCTCGCAGCCGCTATCAGCTGTCTAAGCGGTGTGCCAGGCTCTCCGTGAGCAGCTGCTTCTTCTGTCACGTTGCCTCTCGTTCACAGCTTCTTCATATAAGGGCTATCAAAACTAGTACAAACATTTGCATCTAATAGCGAACACATGTTCATGGCAAAAAAACGGATCGATGTGCATTCATCAAAAAGGGAACTCATCGAAATATTCTTCAATATTGAGATCACAAGGTATCAGAATAACTTTCAATTAGGAATCCGTGCTTATGTGCCCAAAAAGTATTGCAAAGAAGAAAATTGGTGTTGTGAAATATGATGTAAGGTTTAAGTTCTATTGTGATCCTCGCCCCTTAATTAGCGCGCATTGCTTGACGTGCATGACTAACACAATTTTACACTCTCGCCAAAGCAACGACCATTTCCGTGACTTTGAGGGCTGTATCACATAAAGGGCCTGATTTATGAAAAGTTAGTGCTGTCTTTAAGACATTTTTTGACCTAAAACATTGCAAACTTACAAAATATGGCCCATATTTATTCTTTTTTAGCACCCCATTTGCGTCATTTTTTGATTACTTAGACCCATATGTATACTTTTTTTGGTGCCACATTTGCGTCATTTTTTGACGCAAAAGCAGTGCAAACTTACTAAATATAATTGTATTTTGTAAGTTTGTGCTGCTTTTGCATAAAAAAAGTACGCAAATGTGGGGTAAAAAAGAATAAATACGGGCCTATATTTTGTAAGTTTGCTCCGCTTTTGCGTCAAAAATGACGCAAATGGGGCAAAAAAACTATAAATATGGGCCTATGTTTGTGCTGCTTTTGCTTAAAAAATGACGCAAAGTTAGCGCTAACTTTTCATAAGTCAGGCCCAAAGTGAGCAATGAAAGTGCAAATTTAAAACAAGTCTCTGTCACAGTTTTGCGCTGATTGGTGCCTTAAAGCGTTGAAGTGCATGAGCAGCAGTATTTTACCATCCAAGACAATAGAAGTGGTTGTTTGTCAATAAAACATGAAAGGGTTGTGCTGGTTTTGGCTGGAAGAGTGGGAGACATTCTTGACATCTCTAAAGTAAAGACTACAACACTGAACAGTGACATAGCACAAAACAAAATAACAACACAACGTATAATTAAGGCACAACCCAATAAAACAGTAATAAAATAATATGACTCAACAACCAATGTACAACACATAATCACATTTCAATAATGCAGTACAGAACACAAAAGAACAACACAACACATCACCAAAACAAAAAAATGACACAACAAATATGCACAAACTTTCTGGTCACACGTAACTACCTCCACTAATCCACTTTCAGAATGCAGTGGTAAAAGGTGTTTGCACCAACACATGCCTTACTTACCACCATGTATAAGCTCACGTCATGTGCTATGATCTGGCTTTGTGACTTTTGCAAGTTTCAAAACGCCACGCACCAGGCACACTTTTTCGGTGACTTCCCAAAATGACATTTGATTAGCTCTATTAGCTGATGTTCCCTCTTCACAGGAGTGTGCACAAGTTCTGAAGCCACTTAAAATAACTCTAACTGAATATAGGAACAGGTACCTGCATTGACTGAGTCTTCCCAACTCCCACAAAATTGCACGCTAAAATTGAATAGATCAGTACTAGAAAAAAGCTAAAAATGTTTTCACCTGGGTCAAAAAATTAATGTAATAGTCAAAACGTATTTTCTATTTAGCGCTAAATAGTGCACTGCTGCCAATCCCAATACTTATGCATTACAGACGTTTCTATTACCTAACTTAAGGTACTTTATTTAACCCACATAGGAAGGATCGAAGGCCATGTCTGCCATGACAGATTCAAACTCATGATCTCTAGAGATACATCAGTGACACCTATTCAGTTCACTGGGCCATCTATGCAGCTGTGAGACACTAAAACAAGGAAACTTGGAGTATTTTATAAATGTATGATTATTTTTTAACCTGCACCAAGTATCAGCTAGTCTATGTTTAAGTATATGATCATACTATTTACCAACTATATGGAACGAATCAACAATAATACATGTACCATGCCAGGAGCTGTAGCTTTCAAGATGTAGTTTGTTGATATGTGGGAATGTTGGCTTTTGCCCTGCTCACCAAAACCCACCATAATAGAGAAGCTTACCTGCACTAGATCGAAGTCTCCAGGGCTGGTCACCTATTTAGAGTGCAAATCAGTGCAGTAGAATCATGCACCTGTAATTTATAAGAATCGCCATCACAGAGGTCTCTTTCCCCTGGACATCTCCTCCACAATATCCCTGCTATCATTTATAAGACGGAGACACCTTTTGTGCCCCAAGCATATTAATTGTGGGAGTCCAATTACTTAAGAACATTACATCTGCTTTTGACAGGATAGCTTTCTACAAGCCTAATGTTTCCAATGTACAGACAGTAGTGTTTGGGTCATCTGTCAATTTCCCAAAGCAAAAAAAAAAAAATGATTTATGTGACCGTATTGGTGCCAATCATAATGTTGGAATGATGTGTTCCTCCATTCCAGTGAAATCACAGGCTGGTCTTAAGTCAGGATACCAAACGGGCGAATTTTTGTTGCATCTTATCGTGTTCTCTTGATGTATTGGCCTTCTTTTTGAAGTATACAAGATAAATTTCTTGCTGCAAAGTGGTTACTAAACGGAGGCAATAGTATATACTGATGTGTGCTCCAAAAATGTTTTTGCCCTGATGATGACCCGGTGAACAACAAGGGTCAAAATGCCATTAACGCCTGTCTGAATGAAAGGACACAAGCATGGATTCATGTTTTTTTTTTTAGCTATTGTAGTCTTGTGGTTATCTTTCTTGTCCCATCATTTTCTTTTTCTGTTTTACACTGTACATTGTGTAAAGTATGTTAGTGTGATATGTGAAGCCATTATGTAATAATTAAATGTCATTATTGAATAATAATTATTTTTCTATCATTGTGTGTTGTGGCACCATTTGTTATTGAATGTATTTTCTTTCTTTATTCCTGGAACTGTTGTTGTTAATAACAGTAACATTCTAAAAGTGGCATTTTCCGAATTATTACTTCAAATCTATCTTTACCATTAAAAGGGTTTAAATTACAATTCTTTAAACATGAAACTCGATATTGCAACTTGCTCCCAATTGAAAGTTATCACTTATTAAAAGTAACAAGGTAACCCAGTGTTATCCTAAGGGAAAGGTAGGCCTTGCAGTAGTGAAAGACAAATTTTAGAATTCTTCACTACCAGGACACTGCACCCTACCCTATGTGCTCTTTAGGACTTACCCTAGGGGAGACATATGTATTAAAAAGAAAGGTTTAAGCCTGGCAGAAGGTGTATTTTGCCAGGTGCAAAGGGCACTTTAAAACGCCACATACTGGCTGCAATAGCAGGCCTGAGACATATTAAAAATAACTACTCGAGCAAGTGCACAACAAGTGGTGCAGAACCACTAGTAGCACTTAATTTACAGGCCCTGGGTACATGTAATACTACTTTACTAGGGACATACAAGTAAATTAAATTTGCTAACTGGGTGTATGCCAATTTAACCAAGTTTAACAGCGAGACTACACTCACTTTAGCACTGGTCAGCAGCGGTAAAGTTCATAGAGTCCTAAGACCAACACAAACAAGATCAGCGAAAATGGAGGCGTAAGGCAAAATATTTGGGAGTAGTCTACCCTAAGGCTGACAAGTATAACACCCTTCCTCTGTTGCTGACAGCAACTAATGAGTATGGCTGGGTAGAACTTGTGTAGCTTCACTCTGCTGTATTTCGTGGAGTTACATGAAAACTCAGTGAGATTCTGCACAGTTACACAAACAGGTGGAAACCATCATGTGGTGATGCTCGCACTGACTTTTAGAGCCCAGAACTCTGAAAAATCAGTACGAAGGACACCACACGGCATGCCAGAGACTTCTGCTGCCCCTGTTAATTTTTGCTGCAGCTTGAGTAGATTTTGTACTCAAGCGTCTGCTTTCTCACCACAAACAGGCTGTTCACAGTGAGAAAATCTCCCCTGGTGCTCTCCTAGTGCCTGAAAATAATGCTAGGGAATGCCAATTCTTGCTCATGCTTGCCAGCTTACCCTTGATAAGAAAAACTCTGCCACATAGTGCTTGGCAGAATCTGATTGAAACTCCACATTAAAAATGTAATGCAGAGCGCTCCATGGCAGAGCAGAATTTAATTTGCATCTCTACTGCTGATCCTTCACCCAGGCCTGCAAACCTTCCTGAAGCTCCAACTTCTGAGTGCCTTGGTCCCCTTTCCTTACAGAAGTGCTTGAGCTCAACCACAGTTTAACACTCCTGGTTGATGAACTTGAATTACATTTCTTCAGGTATGATCACACACAATCAAGTAGAATGAGAATAAAATTGAAAAAAGTAAAAGAGCAAGGAGAATTTGACAAAAACTTGAATTGGTACACTTTACTGGGATTTTTTGTGTAACACAAAATCACTACATGGCATTGCACAAACACAAGTCCTAATTTGACTGCTGAACACAATGTAGGAAATTAGGTTTCTGGTTTTGGGGAGTGAAACCCTTCTCAAGAAGCAACGATTATTCCTGTCAGGGTAAAGTCACAAGCAAACCGCAAGTTAACCTGTGCTTAACCCTGTGGTAGCTTGGCACAAAAGCAGCTAGACTTAACTTAGAAGGCATGTGGAATGTACTTATGCAGCACTTCAAATAGTAATAAAGTGAAAATGCAAAACAAGAAAAATCCCATACCAAAATGTTAAAAATCCAATCAGGAGAGCTAGAGATATGCAATTTTAAATATACAAGTAAAAAATTGTGGCTAAAAGCACAAACACTAACTGCAGTTATCTGGCCACACTGAACCAGAACAAAGTTACAAGTTTAGGCTGACAGTGATGGGGTGTCATCTGGATACACAGACCATGTTAGGCCAGCTGAACAAAGTACGTTATAATCCTGGTTTTGGAGTATTGTGAGATCCCACGTTCATGATGTCTCATGCAGCGGCAGTCCTGAGATAGCTTCTGGGCTCTGATGTGAGATCCTGAATCGTTGAGGATAGAGTCAATGAGGGGCTTGGATGCAAAGTCCGTGGTTGGGGATGCATCACACAGTAGCTGTATCAAGGAGCTGCGGGGCTGCGATGTGAGGTTCTGTGTTGGGAATGCATGCAATGGTGGTTCCACATTGGAACTGCAAGGAGCGATATTGGTCTGCATTGGTTCTGCCAAAAGGCCACAGCTAGGCTGGCAGAGTACCTTCAAATTCACTTTCAAAGTTCTAGGACTTGAGTGGCAGCTCTTGAGTGTCAAGGCTTCTAGCAGACAGAGTTCAGGTGCTGGGCTCAAGGTGCTTGGAGTTGTTCTTGTGGTCCTTGGTTCAAGATGCAGGTCTAGTCCTGTCATGCAAGCAGCAGGGCAGCAGAGTGCGAGTTTTTCTTTCAGCAGAGCAGCACAGCAGTCCTTCTAGGTCTTCCACAGGTCTAGAAGTTTACTGAAGCATTGGGACTGAGGGCCAAATATTGCAGAGGGCCAAATATTTATACTTTGTGCCAGCTTTGAAGAAGGAGAAGGTTCTGGAGAGTTCAACCCCCTGAGGTCTTTGGAATTTCCTGTCTCCCTGCCCTGACTCCAGCTTCTCTGGGGGGCACAAAAGATTAGTGTCAAACCCTTTGTGGGGATGCTCAAGCAGAGGCTTTGTGATGTGTAAGTGTGGTAGATGACAGCTCCGCACCCACATCGAGTAAGAGATGGCCCATACTGTAGATACCTATTCCTCCTTTGTCTCATTGTCTGGGAGCGATAGACAAAGACCAACTGCCAGCTACACCTAGTTATCACCAAATGACTGGGACAAGAAAAAGCCAATTTTCTAAAAGTTCTATAACTAGAGGAAGGTGGGCCTATTTAACATCAGCAAGGCTGGGCCTTTACGATACCAACAAAACAACCAAACGCCAGCTCTGACTCTATTTGATAAAATACAATTGTGTTTATAATCACATAACTCAATTAGTCTGATCTTTTATTTTTTTAATTTCACATTATGCAGTCAAAATACCATTTTACATACTCCTGTCGATAACAGAGACACAAGATATTTTTGTAACAAATATTAAAACACATATTGAAATACCCACAAACATTAAACATAAACACATTACAACAATTACCAATTAAGAAACAAAAAGTTATGCAAACAGTTATACACAGAAAGATATATACATATACATATGACATCCAATAATCAGTTCTGAACTTTTTAACCAACCATGGGAGCACAATGGAGACTATCACTAATTGAACCCCTGCTTAGTTGGCTCCGGACCTGGGAGTGTTGACATTACCATTTCCTTTCATTACAGGCCTCTTACAGGGGTATACCTGTTCAATTATTTTACATCAACAATTCCCCGTAGGCCTATTAGTCTCATTAACACAGACACACTTCCCATAATTTGAGCTGTCAATGCGTTTCTAAAGCCACCTTAGTTTAAGTGTTCTGTTCAAGACTCATAACTGTAAAAAAGTGGGTAAAAATAATACTCATATCAATACTGCCCCATCTAAGGGAAGCTGTCTCCTGTATTTTGTTCTGAATACAAGAAATTATTGACTTGTTTCTTGTTTGCATTGAATGATGCGGAGACAAAGTCAGGTTTTTCCTTCTTGTTGATTTGAGAGGGTTATGTGTATTGGAGCGTGTCTGCTGTATCACAGTAGGAAATCCGTTTCTGTCTCAGTCCTTCAAAACAACTTGCTACACAATTCGTCTGCTTGGTCCTGGAGAGGAAATTGTGAAAGTCTCAGTTTTTAGGCATGTCAATTCTCACATCGATACTTCTCCTAAACTTTCTAAAAGTGGCATTTTCAGAACTGTGACTTAAATCTGACTTTTCCGTTAAAGAGGCTTTTTAATTACAACTGTTTAAACACCAAACTCGACTTGTCTAGCTGCATGACTTGAAAGTTATCACTTATTAAATGCAATAAGGTAACCAAATGTTAACCTCTGGGAGAAGCAGGCCATGCAGTAGTGAAAAACAAAATTAGAGTTTTTCAATACCAGGGCATGTAAAAGTTAAAAGTACATGTACAACATTTTAAATACACTGCACCCTGCAATACGGGCTATTTACGGCCTACACCAGGGGTGACATATGTATTAAAAAGGGAGGTTTAGGCCTTGTGAAAGGTTTATTACGCCAGGTCTAAATGGCAGTCTAAAATTGCACACAGGCTGCAACGCCAGACCTGAAACATGTTTACAAGTCTACTTGAGTGGGTGGCACAATCATTGCTGCAGGCCCACCAGTAGTATTTAATTTACAGGCCCTGGTACATGGAGTACCATTACTAGGAGCTGATAAATAAATTAAGTGTGCCATTTGGATATAAACCAAAAAGTGTACGTTTTCTGCTTGTCTTTACCCCTCCATTTAACTAGCCGACCTATTCAAGCAAACACAGGAAATCCAATATATAATTAAAATGTAGAGGCATTCACAAAGAAACTTGTAAATCTAGACTCATACATGTACCTCTGGACATAGGTGAAGAATTATGAATTTTGGAAATGTGCATGCTTTTGCAGAAGTACTCACTAGTATTCAATTGTGCTACTGGTAATGGCGTGTGATGTTCTTTCCAGTGCTGCACACATCACAACTTTGCGGTAGAGAAATCAGTCCACAGTGCAACTACACTTTATTTTTATTTTTTTAGAGTGCATGGTAAAAACATTTTTCCCGGTGAGGGAAACCCCTCACTTACAACCTTAGGGTATTTGGGGGTACCCCATTCCCTTCCCAACTAGAAGGGACATTTACGCCAGTAGGAGCAAAACTCTTTCAATACATTGAGGTAAAAAGAAGAAAGAGTGTTGGTTGATTCCTTTTAGTTTTGTGTTGCTTTTATTTCTAATTTATTTCTAATTTTATTAACGTAAAAGAAATGGATAATTCATAGAATCCTCTGATTTATTTGAAACTCATAACTGTATTTGATTTCTGTTTTAAAACATTTCTGACTCAGTCAGGAAGCACTTATAACTGAATGACAATATTTACTCAAAACACATAAATGAAATACTTTATAAATAAACGTCACTTTCAATAAACGCTTATAAATGTTCCTTATACAGCCCACTATCTCCTAATAAATGTTAATGTAGAAAAGTTATTTTTTCTTAAAAGACACAGTAACCCATTAACCCAATGTCACGATGTTGACTGGAGGCAGTAAAGAGAGTTTATGATTAAAAAAGGGCTTTCTTTGTTAAGACATCCTTGTTACTGCTTCTAGTTTTTCGCAATCTAAATATCGCATGACATCCATCATTTTTAGGAGGTTAATTTGTCAAAAAATATGATAGTATGTGAAAGGGAATAAGCTTGGGAAATTGTTACAAATATTTTTGAAACTGAGTTCTGCTGAGTCTGGTTCAATTAAACAAATAATGGGAGAAGTGGGCTGCCATGTGTAAATTAAATGTTATGGGGCTTTAATAGATTTTTAACTACTACGACTTTCTGCGCGGTGGCACCCCCTCAATTGAGTGCACCAGGTGTAGACAAGTACAACGGCCCCCATTGATCCAAAAAACCCAAAAACATTAGCTCTGCCCATTGCCGTGGCAAACTCCAACAGTTTGTGTCTCCGCTTCTCCGCCTGTCAGTCCGGAAAACCCAGCCACATTTCCAAGAGGTTGCAGGCATCCCCTCGCAGGCAAGGGCAACATATGACTGCACCTACCTACCATGTGATGCTGAACCGATCATGAGACCTCCATGTCCCCACTTACTGGGCGCCTAACAGTTCTCCTACCAAGGACTAGTTTCACTTGCATCTACACCTGTAATGTTTCACTTGCATCTACATCTGTAAAAATGTGAAACAGCCAATCAGGACGGGCATACACACGAGTATTACACAACATAACCCATTTAACCGACATGCATTGGCACCTGCTTTTAGAATCCTCAACGTGCTTAGGTTTTATAGAAGGGGCCACAGAAAAATTCACATACAGGTTGCAAATTAAGGCACAGTTTAGCCCGTGCAACAACACCGTTTTACAGACGCAGTTGCAAAGATAAGGAAACCTATGAGAGGCCCACTGACTATGACCTAGATGTGAGGTGTTTTAAAGTCAGTGAAGTCAGTGAGCTGCCACTGGACACTATATAGGAGGATGACTATGGCTCTCAAGGACACTAAAAGCAACCCTCTATAGATGGGGTCAGTCAGTCACTGTACATGTCTTTGGGAGGGTCCCTGCTGTCGACTGAAAATGATGAACGGTTCACTGGTAGTCAAAGAGAGAACCGTAGTTTCAAACTGTGCGTGTCTCGCTATCTTTCATGAAGGTGTTCACACTAGTGCAGATGTGACTTATCATAGTGCGCACCTGTTTCGGAAGTGCTCAGTCACTGGCTGAAATGGGCACATGCCCCTGATCTAGACAGGTTTCCTGTTAGCCAGTTCACACCTCCATATTTACTTTTGAAATAATTATTTCATCAAAACTACCGGCAATGTAAAAGTACCCATTTAAGTATTGTGCTAATCCGAAACTACCTCAAATCACATCAAAAGGCATGTTATGTATATTTCAGTCTCACTCCTCCCCACATGAAGCCACATTATGCCAGTGGATGTGTTAGTTTCTCTGGCCACTGGGACGCACGATCTATTATCATGTGATGTGAAGGGACCGTGGTGCCGAGGACTGCCTGTTCTAGCTTTATAAGCCTATCTACAGCATCTCTCTAGGTTTATCCAAAGAAGACACAATGGCGCCCTATGTGTCACTCACAAAGAGTGGTGTCAGTTGGTAGTAGGGATTCCTCATAGGTTGGTATATAATCACTATACAAAATCACAACAAAATCTCCAGTTTAACATCATTATATTCTGATGACACGTGATGTATTTATATTTCGAAATTAGTGTAGCAGGAGCAGTGCAAAGTGAAAAGGTGAAAACATAATGACATAGTGAGTGAAGTTAGCAAAATAGCAAAATCTAAACAGCCTTTCAAAAGTGATCTTAGTTGGGGAAAGAAGTCTATATTTTACATGGAATGAATCCCCATCTCTCATCAAGAGTGAAGCCATCAGCCTGTTATAAAAAGTTGGGAGTGAAAAACCTGTGTGGAGAATTTATAATAACATATGAGGAAGGACCCCATAAGAAGCCTACAAAACGTGGTTATAGCCTTATCAAATTTGTTCATTTGGAATTAAATCCAATCAGATTATCTAGTCTTCAGTGATTGCACCGCAGCATTGAATTATCAAACGTCCACGGGTAACACAATGGCTTTATAACTAACATGCTTTTGCAGATTCCTCCTTGGGTTTATGGGCCTTAATCTTTCTTCCTTTACATGGTATAGAGTGAAGTTCTTGTTATGAAATCATAGTTTTGCAAAATTCATGCTTACTTTTCGATTTCTTCCATGCACGTTTTTATCCCACAAAAAAGCTACCTTTCAACTCACTTATTAACTATATACATGCCTTGGACAATGCAAAGAGAACCAAAACCTTTGGCTACATTTCTACCATTAGAAATATGGTTCCTGGTTGGCTAGGGAATGCACCTAAGCCAGGCCGGTCCCACCACTCTTGTCAGGGCAAGTCAGATACACCTCTTAAATTATCATGTGCTCATACTCTGGTAGTTTGGTGCAGATCAGTCAGACATGAATGAGAAGGCAATGTGTGAAGTATTTGTGCAATACTTGAATATGGTATCACAGTAGAAACACCACAAGAAGGCACAACATCAGTTTAGGAAAACAGATAATATTTCTCTAAAGAAAATAAGACCACAATGACAAACATCCAATAAGTAGATCAAAAGATGGTTCCTTCTCAGGATAAATGATGGGGCTTACAATGGAGCGGGTGGAGCGGGTGCTCCTTGTAGGGGAATTATGGTAATGTTCCTTTAGCAGTTATAGCACACAAAGCTGCCCGAGGCAGACATCACCAGGCTACTGCATCACCTGGCAACCCCTTTGGCTCCGGCTGAAGGGGGTGTTCCCTCCCATAAGGAGTACACTGCAGCAAAGGGGCATGGCACACGAGCTGGTGCAGCACACATGCTGGGTGGGGGGAAGTGATGCAGTGCTCCCCGTGCTGTTATTGTAGTGTTGACAAAGCATGATACACACGCTCTGGGAAAATCAGAATGAGATGGCACTCCCTGTCTGGAAATCACAAAGTGTGACATACACGCTGGGAACCAGAACGATGAAATGCTCTACACATGGGTTGGGGGAGAGAAGAGGATAATATCCCACATGAGGATTCAGACCTCCCATCAGTGAGGAGTGCTAATTACGGGTCAGGGAAATGTTCTGCAGGAAAGAAGTAGTTGTTGCCAAATTGTGAGGTTTGTGATGTGCCTGAGACCTCGATGTGAACTGGTAGCAAGCCAACAAGCCCTTGGAGTTTCTTGGGGAAGTTCATAGAATGTAGAGGGTAGGATCCATCTTTCCTTACTGCAGAGGTAGCAGGCAGCAGGCCAACACTGCAGAGCACAGTGCAAAATGGCAGTCCCTCCTGGCAGCCCATCAATCAGCAGGCCAACAAAGTAAAACAAGTGGCAAAGTGTCAGTTCCTCCTGGCAATGTAGATTCCTGTTGGTTGCAGAGTCTTCTCAGGACCCCCAAAGTGAACTGGTTTTCAGGGGTTTGGGGTCTACTATGTATACCCCAAAATGCCTTAAATGTGGGGAAGATTTCCAAAGGTTATTTTGAAGTTCACAAAGTTCCCTTTTATCCTATTCCTGCCTGCAAGGCTTTTAGTGGGGAAATCAGTCCTTTGTGTGGAGACAGGAGACCACCTATTAAAGTGTGTCAATCCCTCCCCTTCCCTCTGCCAAGGAAGATCCATCAGTATGCAGATGAATGCAGATGCAGCTAAGTGTTCTATGTTTGTGGCTGTCTAGAGGGAATTCACAAAGTGCAGATGTCACCCAGGCCAACCCGGACATGTATTCCAGTGACAGGCTAAAGGCAAAGAATGATAAAAGTAAGAGCATGCACACTTTGTAAAAGTGGCATTTTCAGACCTGCAATTTAAAAACCAACTTCACTAAAAGATGTGTTTTCAATTTCTGAGTCCAGAGACACCGAGCCCCACTTTTTTCTTTGCTCCCAATGAGAAGTTATGCTTAAAAGATATTTTAAGGCAATCCCCATTAAGCTGTGGGAGAGATAGGACTTGCAATAGTGAAGAATGGATTTAAGATTTCTTTACTACTTGGACAGGTTAAACTTAAATGTACATGTCCAACTTTTTAAATATACAGCACCCTGCCCTTTGGGCCTACCTTAGGGGTGAATTATATGTAATAAAAAGGAAGGTTTGAGCCTAGGAAGTGGGTACACTTGCCAGTTCCCATTGGCAGTCTAAAACTGCACCTACAGGCTCTGCAGTGACAGGCTGTAGACATGTTAAAGGGATACTTAAGAGGGTGGCACAATCAGTGCTGCAGGGCCACTAATATCATTTAATTTGCAGGCCCTGGGCACATATAGTACATTTTGCCAGGGAATTATAAGTAAATTAAATATCACAATTGTGAAATAGCCAATATTACAATGTTTAGGGTACAGAGCACATGTACTTTAGCACTGGATGGCAGTGGTACAGTGCCTAGAGTTCTAAAATCCACACAAACAGAGTCAGAAAGGAGGAGGAAGGCAAAAAGCCTGGGGATGACCCTGCAGAAATGGCCATTTTCAACATGCACTACACAGTATACTTCACAATATACCACATACATACTTTTACCTGTATTGTGTAACCTTTTCCACAAATATAAGTATGACGCTGAAATTGAGAATTCCATTGTCTTGTTTGCCTGCTGTGAAATCAGATATGTGCTGTGCTTTCTTCTGCGCAACTTTAAAAATGGACAGACAAACCTGACACTTGTGGTGTAAAGGTTTTCAGAAGTAGTACACTCATGCATGCAAAAAGCATGTTTAGCCAAAGCCAGAAACAAGTTTCTTGCAATGTTTTTCGGACACAGGAAAGATTGTTTGTAAAATTGAGGATTGTGCAGCAAAGAAAGGTTAGCTTTGGTTCAAGTTTAAACACAAAATCCCAGCTGAATCTAACTTTCAGACTTATTTTTGGCTTTTTTTTTTTAAAGAAATTTCAAAAATAACTATAAACATCTTTGTACACCTCTAACAATCTGCAGAGAAACTTCAGCTTCTTTTCAACCCTTATAAATCATGGAATAAAAAGTCCTGGCCATCAGAGAACCAGAACTTGAATGGGTCAGTTTGATATGTGGGTTTGTGGTTAATAGTGAGCGCAGCAGATATAAGACTAGTGAAAATTTTCATCCGACCTCAATCTTTGCAATCCTCTACCATTACACTTAATTTACGCCTATTTTTTATTTATTGTATTAGTGTGTCTTTTTGTGTCTGATTATTTTTACTTTGTTTAAATTTTTTGTGTGTTTTTTGTGACTTTTTGCATTCTTGTTTCCCCCCTTGTTTCTTCCTTCCTTTTCCTCCTGTCACCCTACCCCATCCAGCACCATGGCAGAGCAGGGCAACAGCGGCCCCCTACCATGTGGGTGGCACTGCCATCAAGGGGTGCAGCCTCGGCTGATCCTTAGTGAGGAGGAGGTGGCAGCACTGTTTTTTTTATCTGCAGCACCACCTCCCCTCCATGCTGGCAGCAGGCCTGAGATTGGTTATCCCCTGCGGGAGCATTAGCAGCATTGGGCTAGGGTGCGCCGAATGATCAGGGCTGCCACCTAGGTCCAGCGCACCACCCAGCAACTGATGCCCCTCATGGCTGATATAATCGACCTCGAGCAGGACCTGCTCGACCTGCTAGGCATCGAGATCCCAGGACTTGGTGAGTATTATATGTTTAATGTGTTTGTGTTATACAGTGCAAACTTTTTTTTCCGAATAGCTTGCGGCTTCCACTCAGAGGTAAGTTACATTTAGTTTACGTTAAGAATATTATTTATTATGTGATCCAGTTAGAGTTAGGCAGGTGCATGGCGCTACATCATTGTACTCGTAGGTAGGCACTTACTTTGGCTGTTTAATTTTAAGAAGCCATTGCAACGCAGACTCCCCTGTTCTCTTGTCTTCATAGTGAATTAGTGATATCAGTGAGTTAGTGTTCTCTGTGACTTTATGTACAGCCCCAAGCAATATGGAAACAGAGTTGGTCCATCAAGGGGCTTGAGGAATGACAATAGAATAAAAGATCATTAGTTGCACGGCATTAATTCCAAAGGTAAGTTTTGTAAGGAAATTTGGAATAGGGATTTTAAGAGTATAGCTAACTCAATGATAGTTGATTATACTAGTATAGTACCATTGGTGATCTGATTTAAGTAAAATGGTATTACATTTGCCTGTTATAAAATAATTTTGTGGAGATTAACAGTACTAATAATGTATTTTTTAGTTTTCTTTCTTTCTTACATCAGCACCCAAAGGCAAGAAGAAGGGTACTGCACCGGTGGGTCCGGCAGGAGCTGGGGAGGCACTGACCACCAATGCCGATGTTGATGGCTCTGCTCATCCCAGTAAGTACTATTATCTAATATTATTATTATTATTTCCCTACCTTTTACCTCTCCCCACTTTTATACTACTTTTAATTTTGCATTGTTTCCTTTTTTTATACTGCCTCCCTTTTTTCCAACTCCCTAATCCAAGTTTTGTTTAGTTCCTTTTATCCCTGTGTTATCTTTGTTTCCTGTCTTTCATTGACCCTTTTGTATTCTACCCCTTCATTGCTCTTCAATGATTCTGGGTCATCCTCAATCATAGGCTATAGCCCTGCTCCTCTATTACTCAAAGTTTGTGGTTGGCTTGCCTACCTGGCTTTTCTAACATTTAAACAAAATGCCCAGGGTGATATTTTTGACAGAAGATACTGCAGTGCTAACCGAACTGTAACACTGTATTGTGATTACATATTTTTAATAAAAAAAAAATAAGAATGGGATGTGTATCTGGCATTTAAAAAGTGTACTCTGTTTTTTTGTAGCCACACTAACAAGTGGAGCCGGCTCAAGATCTACCGCTGCAGGAGCAGATGAAGCAGTGGGAGACGCAGTGTCAGGGACAGGCGATGGTAAGTCACATTGCTTGTTTACTAACAATTACTCTTACTCACTAGCTACAAGGGTGTTATTGTGATCGGATTCATGAACACCCCCCCACATTACAGCTACAGCAGTGGTTGGGTTACTTATGGCTGCTTCTATCTGCAACCCAGCAAAAGCACACATAATGTACAATAAAAATGATTGATGGAAATGTGAAAGAATGGAAGGCTAAAAGAAATGATGGGTGAAAAGAGTGAAAGGAAAGAATGCATGGTAGATGAATAAGGATGAGTGGGTGAGTATTGGCATTGGGTAAATGAATGGATGGGCAAAAGGATAATTGAAAGAAAGGGTGGATTGAGTGGGTACTGAATGAATGGATAAAGGATTGTGAATTTGGGTGAAAGACTGGATGAGAGAACGTAAAGCTTAAATCATGGTGGCTATGGGTGTATGTAGGGGAAGAATGAAAGGATAATTGAATAATTGAATGGATGAATAAAGAAGGGAGCTCTTCTTCAGTGATCTTCCTCTTTTCTTCTATAGCAAAAGCTCTACATATCTGCCTAATCCATCTGCCTTACTTTTTAGTAGAGTACGTCAAGTTTCTTTACTTTCCTTAATGCCCAGTGAATCAATTTGTTGGAAAAAAATTGTCATGGTGGACGAGACCAGAAGTAATGTGGGACTAGTAAGTGTCAGATTTGATTTCAAGTTTGCCGTATGGGATACTCTGTGACGAATGTGGCAAATACAATCTATAGAGCCCATTTCTGTCCCTGTGGTGCAGTTCATCATTCCCCCCATCTACTTAATGCAGACAGGATAAATATATCCACATTTTATAAATGACATGTGCAACATATCTTATTTATTGATCTGCCTCTTTGGAGTCAGGGTAGAAACTAAACGAAGTAAAAGGCATGTGGGGAGTAGCAGGGCCATAGGACATAAAGATAATTGTCAGCTATAGCTGCCTGAGCAGCAGGCAGTAGCAATGTACATGAAGAGCTGGCTAGCATGCCTCCAATTAATTGGGACAACAACTTGTACTCCGTAGTGCATAATGCCAGGTTCATCATAATGAGAGGTAATTCATTTTTATTTTCCACTAAATATATCTGTTTAGTTACTAGAAAAGCCTTTAAAAAAAGAAATTAAATCACTGTTTTTTTTTTAACCTGGTCTTACTCTACCCTAATTCTTTTCTACTAGACAGTCAGTGCTTTTTATGTGAGGCATGTGTAGGTAAACAAATAAAATATTGGCACTGTGACTCTCCTAATCATAATCACAACAAATTCCAGCGTCCCTAGGAAACCAGCAATATAGCGCTACTGTGCCACCCACTATCTATAATTTGAAGAGGTGTTTGTTCAGAACATTGTTTGCAATCTGTCTTTTTTATTCTTCTTTTTCTCAATATAGCTACTCCTGCTTAATGACCACCACCAACTAGGCAGGCGATAGCGTCCCATTTGCAGCAGCAGAGGCAGGCTAACATCCAAGCAGGAGATCAGTGCCTGGTGATCCTGGAGGAGGAAGAGGCCAAAACAGCTTCCTCTGACCCAGGATTCAGCAGAGCAATGCACTAGCCCCCAGTCTCCTGGCCAGTACATCGCTGACACCGATGCCAATAGTCAGGGTCCCTGATTGCACCTGCTGTTGCACTCTCCCACTCCAACAAGCTTCAGACATATCCTGCAGCGGATGGACCGGATGGACAGCCTGCTCGTCAGCATTGGGCAGAGCCTTGATCAGCTCCAGACCCATATTGACAGGTTCCTCTTTTAATCCTTTTTATTTATTTTTTTGTTTTGATGGGAGGGATGATATCCAACTGATCCTCTCCCTGTCTGATGACCCTACAAAGGCCAAGAGAAATTTCCACAACGGATTGAGAGCAGTCGCCACCTGGGTGGAAGCCAGCTGCCTCAAACTCATCTCAGACAAGACGGAGATCCTTGTAATCGGCTCCACCCCTTCTGTCTGGAATGACTCCTGGTGGCCCACCTCACTAAGAAATGCCCATGGACCACGTATGCATTCTGGGCATCATCCTGGGCTCCTCTCTATCCATGACCTGCCAAGTCAACGCAGTCTCATCATCATGCTTCCACACCCTTCTACTCCTTCGAAAGATCTTCAAGTGGATCCTCTCCAACACGAGGAAGACAGTTACCCACGCACTCGTCACTAGCAAACTGGACTACGGCAAAGCACTCTATGCCGGCATCACCAGGAAACTACAATCAAGACTACAAAGCATCCAGAATGCAGCAGCCAGACTCATCCTGGACATCCCCTGACACAGCCACATCTTCTCCAACCTCAGAGACCTACACTGGCTTACAGTCAACAAGCGCATCACATACAAACTCCTCATCTACACCTACAAGGCACTACACAACATAGGACCGGCATACCTCAACCACCACCTCGCCTTTTACTTATCCAACAGACATCTCCATTCTTCCAAGCTTGCCCTCGCAGCCATTCCTAAGATCTGGAACAGCACAGCAGGAAGAAGATCCTTCTCCTACCTCACAGTCCAGACATGTAACACACTACATTTCAAACTCAGGCAGACAGCATCACTGAAGCATTTCAGAAAGGACCTCAAAACCTGGCTCTTCAATTGAGAGCATGCCCTGAAATAGCTCCTTTAGACCCTACGGGTGATTAGCCATGCTTTAAAAGTCACTGATTGATTGATTGATTGCAAAGTGGCTCAGCTAACACGCTTGATTCTGACCAATAATCCTCTTCCTCCTCCTGTGGTGTTTCAGGAACGGTATAATCAGGTGGTATAAAATGCTGGTTCATTTTGATCACGGTCAATCTCTCCACGTTTTGAGGTGAGGGGCTTGGTCCTTCTCACTGTAACAACTGAACCAGCTGCACTGAACACACATTCAGCAGACATGCTGGCTACAAGACAAGCCAGAAACTTTATTGCCAGGGTGCTGAGCTCTGGCCATTGGTGCACCTTCCCATACCAATACACCAATGGATTTTGATCCACATACACCTCTTTCTGGTCATTCAGATACTCTTGGGACATCCTCTGAATGGTCATTGGTGTTGCCACCTGCTTGACTGCTTTTTCCTTTACTTCTGCACTGGACATAAGACCTACAACTTAAAACCAAGCCAATGCAGAGTTTGGACCTGATTCTTTTGTTGCTGTTATTGCCGTTTTTCTTGTTGGTGGGGTAGGCGTATGTGAGACAATACTGTCGTCACTGGAAGTTGAAGGCAGCACCCCAGAACTGCAGATTGAGACTCTAAGTTCCAGCCATTCTTCTTCAAGTTCTCCTGCTTGCTCAACAATCCACCTCTAGTATTATGAAACATCCCCTTCAGAAAAAGGAATGATAGCGGAAATAATTTTTTTGAAGGATGGATCAAGTAGGCTGGCACAGATGTACTCTTTGGATGAGATGATGTAATTTTGCAGCCTTGCATTACAAGTCAAGCGATAACAGGCTTTCGCACCCCGAATGTGAACCTTTCAGACACCTTCTTTAGCTGCTCCTGTAGAATAGGGAATAGCGGGACAGCTAGGCCCATTGTACTGCTCTCCTTGCTAACTTCCACCGTGAAAACCTCAAAAGAGACAAGTATCTGTGTGAGGCATTTGACTAGGTCCCATTTGTCTGAATCCATGGTCATAGCTTTCCCAATTGCATCAGCTCCTCTTTGAATGACAGTCACTGATCTTTTTGTACTGCTCAAACAGACGTCACAACATTTAATAGGTTGAGTTCCAACATGTTGCCACCTCCTGTATTCGGTCTTTAACTTGTACTCTGTTATCAAGCTGAATAATCCGTAACTGTTTCTGGGCTTTAAAAGAATGACTGAAATGAGTGCAGACGCATCTGCAGGTGGTCAGTATGCTGCTGACTATGGGGGTCATTTCAACCCTGGCGGTACAAGACCGCCAGGTCTAAAATGACGGAAGCACTGCCAACAGGCTGGCGGTGCTTCCAGGGTCATTACGACCGCGGCGGAAGCACCACGGTCGCACCGCCGGGGCCGGCGTTTTTCTGCCACAATGGCCCCAGTGGTAGTAATCCGCCAGGGCAGCGCTGCTAGGGGATTACGAGCCCCCCTACCGCCAGCCATTTTCTGGCGGTTTGAACCGCCAGGAAAAGGCTGGCAGTACAGGGAATCGCTGGCCCCTTGGGGCCCCTGAACTGCACATGCCACTGGCATGGGCAGTGCAGGGGCCCCCTGACAGGGCCCCATGCGGCTTTTCACTGTCTGCCATTTGGAGCCGGCTCCCATGTTGCAGCCCACATCCCTGCTGGGCCGGTGGGTGGAAACTCTGTTTCCGGCCGCCGGCCCAGCGGGGATGTCATTATGGGCACCGCAGGAGTGTGGCCGCATTGGCGGCCGCACGGCGGTTACAACTTGGCGGGCGGCGCTTGCCGCCCGCCAATGTTGTAATGAGGCCCTATGTCTTCTTTTTTAAGAAAGTCTTGCACAACCAGGTTGATGCAGTGCACCAAACACAGGTCCCCGAAGTAGCCACCATCTTCCATGGCCTTGAGTATGGTACTACAATTGTCCGTGGCAAGAATTCCAACTCGAAGATCTCTGGGATACAGTCATTCAGACACCTTGCTATTAAGTTCCTCCAATATGTTTGTAGCTGTGTGTGATTTCTCCATGGCGTACGTGGCTACTTTTGCATGCCTCCAAACACTCTTAAAAAATTCTTTAGGACCAAGACTTGTAGATAGCTTTTGCTTTTTCTCCAGAAAAGAGATCCAGATAACTGTTCCACATGTCTGTCATCATGTGGGTAGTGTGGACAACACTTTATTGCAAAGCTTGTCTAACCATTTACAGCACATAGTGATGGGGTGCTGAAACAGTAGGTCCAGCACTAACATTTGTGCCAGCTTCCCATTGTACAAATGTGCCATTGGGTGGTTGCGGTCGTAGGCCCCTCTGGCCTAAACATGATGTAATTGTAGCCTGGATTTTCCTTTTCTGTGGGGGTCACTGACACAGGAGACTTGAGATGTAGGTGGTGGTAGACTAAATGCATGTCATGGTGCAATCACCATATACTGTGGTGTCTTTATCTGACTCTGAGTCCTCCTTTGCCATTATGAAGTCACTGAGGTGGGTGATTCTGGTGCACTGTTGGGGACAGTGCTGCTTTGCATAAGGATGTGGCCCTCTTCTCCCTAACCTTTCTCTGTGATTTGGTCAGTTGTAGCTGATGTTTCCTGGCTCTCCTCACCTTCACAAAGGGGACCACATTGAGCTGTTTCTTTAAGGTGCTCCTCGGATTGTGTGATGTTTTTTCATATAGGTCATCTGGCTCCAGGGCTATAAAGTGAACCTGGCTTACCTCGACGAAAACTTGTGTGGCAAATGGAGCATATGGAAATGTTCTCCTTCTGTTTGCTAATCGTAAAAAAGTCCCAAACAGGGGAGGAGTACTTTCTTATTGGGCCACTGCCAATGCCTGAAGAAGAACTGGATATAGGTGGGTGTTTCAACTGCTTCTCTGCAGTACATACTTCGAGTGAGGTACCAGTTGGTGCAGATCTCTGCTGGGGCCTCACAAATATGGGAACTGGCAGTGCTACCTGTGCCACCTCCCTCAGAGCAGGTTGGGTGGTAATGTCGGACTCCTCTGTGCCAGCCTCCACAATGACTGGCTCGTTGTCATCATTCTCCTCATCATCATCCCCTTCCATGATTTTAAGTCTTTCTGGAACTTTTATTTTCCCTTGCCTCTCCTAGTGTCTCTCAAACTCTGCTTAGGTCCACTCTAAGGGCCATATGTACAAACACTTTTTCCCATAGAGACAGAATGGGTAAAAAGCTTTGATACATCTGGCCCTAAGTCCCTATCATCACCATCAGAAGTGGTGCTTTTAGAAGATGGTGGAATAGTACCCTTACTTTTTCTTGCTGGAGATCTGGGAGCCATTGATTCTAAAAGAAGAGGTTTTTGCACAGCAGGAAGCTTGACCTCCTGTTCTGCTCCAAGTTCAAGAAGACCTGGCTGTGTCTGCTGTCCACTTTGTTCTGTTTCCTGCAACGATTGTGTACTACTTTGTGAAAGGGACAAATCCAATTCATCATCACTGCTCGATGGCGTTGCCATGATTGCAGTGGCTGCCTCACCCACAGACACGGTCTTGGGCTTGGGTTGGGGTGGTGCTGTTGGTGCAGGAGTGCTACTCCCAGGTTTTTACCCAGAGACTGGTGTGGCAGGCACCCGTCTCCCGAAAAAGGTTGCGGTTGGCACACCACTGACGAAAAGCTGCTTCTTCTCACTGGCCACTTTCTGAAGAGCAGCTTTCTCTGGGGCCATCTTAAGCTCTATGTTGTTATTGGAACTAAGATGTACAGATAATGGAGTTTGATGCCTCTGAATCAAAGTAACTGTAAGGCCTTCTCTTTGGCAGTACTGCTGGTGATGTGGGGTCTCTTCTCTTGAGCACCTAAAAACAACCAAGCAAGAAAAACATTTAATTAGTGAAATGTGGTATTGTTGCAGGTTGAAATAGTACAGAGAAATGCAATCTTAGTGCAGTTGGTTATTTATGTAATATACCTATTCAATCAAACATTGTAAAGGCAAACAACACCACAGCACCATAAAAGAATTACATTTCAAATCAGACAACACAGCAGGCAGTCTAGCTCTTTGCTTTTCTCCATCTGTTTTAAAGTAGACAACTGGGGTAGTCATAGAGAGGTGTATGGGTAAATGGAATAATCCTATAAATAACTTATGGGGGCAAGGTGGTCCAGGGGAAATGAAACAAGAATTAACAAAATGATTTCTGTTGTTGATTTGTCTGCTGTGCTCGGCAGCCAGGGTGTCCTGGAGGAAATGTAATTACACCCAAGGAAACGGAATGCTGTAATGCAGCTGTAGTCTTTGGTGGATGGATGGATGGGTAGATGGAAGAATGGATCGGATGGATGTGGATGGATGTCTCAAGGCAAAATTAAATAAAAATGTAAATTAAATAATAAATTATAAAAAAAAAAAAAAAAAAAAAAAAAAAAAAATTAAAATAAAAAGGCATTTTCAAGCTAAATTAAAAAGAAAAAAGAAAAAGAAAAACTAAAAAAATGAAAAAATAAAAGTAAAATAGAAAAATTGAAATTACAAAGAAATTAAAAACATGAAATAAAAAAATTGCATAAAAATTTCAATTGAAAATAAGATTAACAATTCAAATACAAAAAAATACAAAATAAAAATAGAAACTTAAAAAACAAATGATCAATAATTAATGATGTTTTTATGTAAGCCCATATCAAAGACACACTGTCTGTATGCACAAAATGGCTTCCAGCCACATGGTCAAACAACAACAAGGAGAAGGAGGCATGGCAAACAAAAAACACATGCAAGCCTATGGCCCGGGATACTGGCTGGATGGACAAGATAGCTGCCAGTCACATGGTCAAACAACAACAACAAGAAAAGAGGCATAGCAAACAAAGAACACATGCACGCCTATGGCAAAGGGACACTGGCTGCATGTACAAAATGGCTGCCAGCCACATGGTCAAACAACAACTACAAGGAGCAAGGAGAACAAAGAAGAACACATGCAAGCCTTTAGCAAAGGGACATTGGCTGGATGGACAAAATGGCCACCAACCACATGGTCAAACAATTGTGAACAAGGAGGCATTGAGAACAAAGAACACAATGAAGCATATGGCAAAGGGACACTGGCTGCATGCACAAAATGGCCACCAGCCATATGGTTAAACAACAACTGCAAACAAGGAGGCATGGGTAATAAAGAACACATGCAAGCCTATGGCAAGGGCCACTGGCTGACGGTGAAAATGGCTGCCAGCCACATGGTCAAACAACAGCAACAAGGAGCAAGGAGGCATGGCAAACAAAGAACACATGCAAGCCTATGGCAAGGGACACTGGCTGCATGCACAAAATGGCTACTAGTCACATGATTAAACAACAACAGCAAGTAGCATGGAGGCTAGGCAAACAAATACCACATGTTTATCCAACCTCCTCAGGCAGCAAACCGATCGTAATTGACAACATTCAAATCTCCCTCAGAAGCTTGACACTGCCTGGGATGATGTGATCTCAAAGTGATTGTCATTGCTTTACAGTCAAGTGATCTAGTGCAAACCAAAACACAGGGACACTGGCTGCATAAACAAAATTGCTGTCAGCCACATGGTCACACAACAGCATGGAGAACAATGAAGAACATATGCAATCCTATCGCAAAGGGACACTGGCTGCATGCACAAAATAGTTGCCAGCCACATGGTCAAACAACATCCTCCTATGCCATCAAATATTATAACCCCACATTATATACACTGTTTGCAAAAAAATTAAATGCAAACAATAGCCAACATTTTAAATGTAATCCAATGCCATCCCTACCCTACATTAAGTTTTAAAAACATACCATTGAAACATCTATTTCATACACTGATGACTACTAGTACTGAGCCTGCGGGCTAAATGGTCCTTCAGAAATCTAGGTCATATACTAAAATAATATTACAAATGTTACAAACATGTAGAAAATATACTGAGCTGTGCAACAATTTTCCTTTACAAAATGTGAAAAATCAGTGAAACGCATAATAAGTATTAACTAGGCCCATACTTAAACTCCATCCCACCCAACACTATAAAAGTTTAAAATCAAATATCAAATTAAAGTACAAAGAAATACTGGTGCATGCCCAAGCAAACAAACAACACTCTAATACAATAGTTTTTCAACTTACTTGTGTGATTCACCAAAAGCAAGGTCCTTATCCAAAGATATATCCACAAGACAAATAGAATAATCACTCCACCTCCAAATCCAAGTGTAAAGTTACAAGGAGATGGACAAAGCACTGGGAGGAGCTTGCTGGACAGTAACAGAAAGATCTAGTCTGTGAAGCACTTCCCTTCCTGTTTGAAAAAAAGACTTCTCAATCTGAAAAACAAATTGCAGGGTCCATTGGAGAAGAAAATTAAGTCAAAATCTCTTTTTGACTAGATTTAGTGGCTCTGGAGTGGAAAATCTACTTCAGAAGTGTGTTTGTGCTCACGAGCAGCCTTGTTTTGGCTGCCCACTTTGCTGGAAGTCTTGTGCATGCTTACTAGTAGCCGGGAGTATTGTCACACTTGTGAGAGAGCACCAAAATCCAATCTCACAAGTGCGAATAAACTTCATTCCGTGCCACAGTGCAGAATTCAGGAACTCCACAATACTCTGTGTAGCACATAGGGCCCGAAATTCACAAGCTCTGCCGGCAGAGAGGAGTTCTACAACCAGGCCTACTCTTTTCAAAGCTGGCACAGCCAAGCGAGAATTGGAGGGTGCGGGCCTGATTCACAAAGGTAAACGTAGACCTGAAGATAAGTTTAGACCTGAAGTCTAACTTAAGACCTGAAGTCTTAGGTCTAAACTTAGACTTCAATTTTAAAGTTAGACTTCAGGTCTAAACTTAGACTTAAAGTCTCAACCTAGACTTCAGGTTTAACTTTGTGAATCAGGCCCCCGATCTTTCTTCCAAGGTGTTCTCACATTCTTCTCACAAGTAGATCTAGGCACCTGCTTCTTAGTGTCTATTTGAGTTTCATTTTAAACATGTTATTTCTCCTTGCTGCATTGAATAAAGTGTGTAAAGTTAGGGTAAAAAAGTACTGAATTTAGCATCTAGCATTATGTACTCCTAAGATTGAGTCGGCGAAATGATAGTCTGTTAGCATTGTGACTCGTGCTTAGAAGTTTACTGCTGCTTTCTATATATTTCCATCAAACGTGTTAAACTTCAATATACTTTCCAGAGTTTAATTTTCACCTTAGTGCCTAGGATATGTTCTCTTTTTTAAACAGGCATTGGCAAAGCCAATGGGTCTTCCCTTTTATATAACTGGTAGCCAACACCCCACGTCTCTTACATACATGCGCACATCACCCTGCCTACTTACAGACAACACTACCAGACAAAATGCTCCTCAAACATAAGAAGATAATAGCATTGATTATATTAATGGAGGTGGAAGTATAATCAGTAGCAATCGCGGTGATGGTAATTCTTATGTTGAAGCAGTGGTAAAGCTAGGAGTACTGACTATTATACTGGTGATGGTGACCTTGGTGTTGCTCAAATGTGAATTTACACTGAAAAAAACAAAAGACAAGAAGTATTTGGCAAATCAGAAATGGTTGGTTTAATTAAACATTACGGTTGCAGAATTAGGGTCAGAGGCTGCCTCAAAGTACATGACTTCTGTGTGTGTTTTTATACATTTTGGGCCAGATGTATCATCACGGCCCTTTGCGATTCGGAAATAGCGATTTTTAAGAAATCGCTATTTCCGACTCGCAAAGTGCAATGTATCACATTTGCTATTCGGTAATAACGATTTCTTAAAAATCGCAAATGCTATTACCGAATCGCAAATTGCGATACCGGCCCCATTCGCAGCTATGGGCCTGTTGGCCCATATCTGCAAATTTTTTGCATTTCCAAAATTGCGATTTCTGAACCAGAAATCGCAATTTTGGAAATGCAAAACCCCAGGGTGCTGGGGGGCTATGGCCCCCTCTGCTGCACCCCAAAAAAAAATTGGGGGGACATGTAAGGTGCACACATGCAGAAAGGGCATGTGTGCTTTACATGTACAATTAAAAAATGCATTTTAAATGCATTTTTAAATTTTGCACATGGTTACCACCAAGTTCAACTTGGTGTTAATTAGCGATTCCTAAATGCCAAAATCGCATTTAGGAATTGCTTCATAAATGTGCTAAGAAATCGCAAATAAGGAATCCTTATATGCGATTTCTAATTTAGAGAGTCGCAATTTGTGACTCTCTAAACAGGATTGCAATTTTAAGGAATCGCTATTTTAGCGATTCCTTAAAATTGCGTTCAGAATGTATTTCATACATTCTGAACTGGCATTTTGCATTAGCAAACGGGCATTCGCACCGTTTGCGAACGCAAAATGCTTTCATACATCTGGCCCTTTGTTCGGTACAATAAAACACTTACAACATTTCTTTAGAGGTGAAGGATATGAACAATTGTCATAGAGTTTTAATAAGATCCTGACAACAAATACAGGTGGACCTCGACTTTATGTGGACACAATGTGGGCCAGTCATTAATGTGTCCAGATGTCCGACCTGAGGGGCGTGTGATCGCTGTGTGCTTCTGTGTGTGCTGTTTTCTGATTGGCTGTGTGTTCCTAACTTCATGTGGCTTCTGACTTTATGGCAATGTGTGCACCCCTCTGGTCATGTGTGTTTTAAAAGGGGTGAGCGTCTCCTGTGACCGTTGTGGTGCTGCTGCCTATCTGGTTTCTGATTTTCCTGTTTGTGCATATGTCTGTTGGCTATGTGCTGCCCCACCTGTGACCTGTCAGTCAGTAATCTCAGGCCTAGGTTTCAGAGCCATCCTGACCACAGATCTTGGGGTAAGGTTGAAAGAGAGGTCATGTTGGATGGTTTAGTTAATAATGATGTGATTTTGTTGGTACATGTGATCATGTCATGGTGCACCTCAACATCGACTTTCCTAATATTAATATTCCACCTTCTAGTAGAATTTTCAATCTCACCATGCAACCCATACATCATGACAGTCACATTATCGGGGGCTTCAGTTTTGCTTTCTTATACTTAGCTAACTACTTGCATTCTACTGCATTTGAGGGCTGCTTTTGTACAGCAGGAAACACCCACTTGCAGGAAACTACACAAAACCAGTAACAAAATGAAAACGGGCAACAATGATAGGTCCAGACCAGTCAGCCAACGGGGATGCCAGGAAAACCAGTTCATGAACAGAGGCACCTCCCTTCTCATGCTTTCCTTTTTGTAGTCAGTGCAATGCTTGACTGGCAAGAGTCAGAGTCCCATTGTCCATATCATTGCCTGGCATAACCCTTGCAGCAGGATGCACCAATTTTTGCATGCAGCCCGCCCTCCATTGTGGTCCTCAAGTCCAAAATGCATCACCATGAGGGAGATGGCTCTTAGCTCTTCTTTGATTGCATTAAGACCACAATCAGTGCTGTACATCATTTTTAGTTTTTCCCACCTGGTATTTGCAACCAGCGGGGTTCACTTTTGTCTACACAGTCAAGATGGCTATGGATCGGTCCGCTGACACCTGTGTGTCGGAGAACAGCCGGAATTCCTCTGGAATGTCCTTGTACTGAGCGCAGCCAAAATAATCAGAAGTTCTTTTATCTCGAGCATGATGCAACAGAGTTGTCTTCTTCCTTAGCAGGTGTTGGTACAGTTATGACATATCTGACAGATCTTCTCTAGAAATGACCAGGGTCAGGGTGCGTACAATGATGAGGGAGCAGAGGCCATGCCATCTGGGGACAAGCTGAGTGTAAGCAAACTTACAGCATTACGGGTAAATGTCCATCAGCATGGAGGTGCCCCATTGCATGTTCAGAATGTGCAGGATTGTGCCACAGTTTTTATTTGTACCCAGTGGAATTGTTCCTTTGCCTCTGAAACATAAGGAATACAGTATGAGTTTCCATACAATTAGGGGTTGTCCCTTCATTTCTATCCACATAAACCTATCTATCTCAGTATTCAGATTTCCTGACATGGGGCATCTATGCTGTTATTCCATACTCCTCTACAAGACTCATTTCCCTTTGTATCATCGAGGTGGATGGACCTGCACTGAAACTCCATGTCTATGGTCTACTTGTTGTTAACAAAGACAGCCTTAGACATGCTAAAGGCCACCCTTGGACCACAGATGGACTCTCTTTTCTGGAACGTCTTGAAGCAAAACAGTATCCTCCTCTATAGTGAGTTTTCTGTGTATCCCATCTAGCTCAGTTTGGATTTTGCTAGGCTCAGTGAGAAGGGACAGTGCTGTGGGATTGGTCTGGTAGTGTGTCAGATTTACTACTACCCTCTGGGGTTCTACTTTATGGGGTTGTATCTTGGCCCTTATCCTACATAGGTACAGATGAAAAGGCATTTTGCTTTTTCAGGGGCTAACTCTTGGGACTTGGGATAGTATATGGTATCAGCGAACAGTAGTAACATGACCTGGTTGATGTCTTGGAACCCACAGCAGTCATATGCTGATACCATGTGTTGTGTAAGAGGGCACTGTGTAGTGCATGTGGTATGCTGGTGTTGTGTTTGGTGTAGTTGTGATTAAATTGTGATTAACAAGGGAGAGGTCCCTATGCAAGTATGGTAACATTTTCTGGATGGACTAGGCAGTTCTTTGATGTGGACTGGATGCAGCAGTACCCATGTCAAACAAAGGATATTCAATAACAAGTAAAGTGCACTGTTCCAGAAAAGGCAAGGGGGTTATTTATTAACAGGGAACCGAAAGGTTTAGGAGCAAGAGCCCTCACACACCCAAATGGGTGTCATGCTTCATCATTGGGAGATGCTCCTCGTCAGACCGGCGCTGCAATGTCTGACAGGCTCCCCAAAAAGGGGGCTCTTTGCCGGAGATCTTTTGCACAAGTCGCCAAGAAAGGGTGTCTAGGCAGACTTGCATCAAGCAACAGGAGAGAGAAAATTAAAATTGGTTCTAAACCTCAATGTCTAAGAAATTTACTAGCAAAATTCTGGGGTCTAGACCAAGATTAAAAACAGCGTGAAAGTGTCTAAATGAGATATAATGCTCAAACACTTTCTTCAAATAAGTCAGGGCGAAAGAATTATCACTAGGCCTCTAGACTAGGCTCAACATGTTTCGCGTCTAGTGGTCCAAGAGGATCCAATGACACTTCATCAGGACCGAAAAAGAAAGGGCCCTCTCCTGAGAAAAAATGAGAAAAAATGAAAAACAACCATGTAGGTTTCTATAAAAGGACAAAGAGAGGTTAAGTTAACCTTCAAGTAACTTATATTGAAGCCTATTGTCCGTCCAGTCAGCTAAACATACGGTCACCCATCCCGAATTTAGGACATGGTTCCCTGGGAAAAGGAGGCCTAAGACTGGGGCTGTAAAAAGTGCTGTGTGGATAACACCTACCCCGGCCGTCCGTCCCGCATTGACAAAGGATATGCACATGTGTAAGAATATATAACTTTTTTAACCTCTTGGGATGAATTCCAGGGTAGATATCTGTAGCTCTCTGGTGGGTGGAGTTTCCTATCTGTGACAGTTCAAAAAGTTTGTAGTGCAGTCCATGGGGGGTTTGCTATGGAAGGTTTCAGCTGCAAGTCAGAAAGGTGGACCCACAAATCTCTGCCCTCTACTTTGAGGATGGTAGGTGTTGCAAAGACCACTCAGTAGGATCCTTCAAATTTGGCTTGCTTCCATTTCCTTACAAAATTCCAGATGTAGTCTTTTTGACCAGGTTGAGATTGGTAGTGGTGCACTTGGAATTACGATGGCTGACCTGTTTGAATCGGAACTTAGCTCTTTTGGTTAGTTCAGAAAGATAGACATGCAATTCGTCCCATAGTGCTTGAGAGCTAGCCTCAGTGCTTCATTTGGTCCATATTTTTGGAATGGGGGTTCTCATCAGTTTACCAGTTGTGATCTGATATGGCATGTGGTGGTGATTGCTGCTGGACATGTTTCTCAGTGCAATCAAGGCTAGGGGCAGACAGTGGAGCAATTTCTTGTTAAGGCTGGTGCAGATTTTACTTTTTTTTTTTTAACAGACCCTCAGCAATGCTGTTGCTTTGGGGTGGTACATTGAGGCCAGTTTATGTGTAATTGATAAAAGGGTGCAGATTTGATTGAACATGGAGCTGACAAAGTACTTTCCATTGTGTGATGGGAAGACATCTGGTATCCCCACAACCTGAGTATTACTTCTCTGATAAGGAACATTTCCACTGCCTTGGCATCACAGTGCACACAAGCACCTGCTTCCATCCACCTAATGTATGAGCAAACCACCATAATCAGGCATCAATAGCTAGCACACCAATCAATCATGCCAATAAAGTTGGTGGGTAACACCTGAAAGACCTCATTGGTGTTGGGATAGCTGATGCCAAAACCTTGTGAGGAGGTTTTGGTGAGTATACTTGGCAGACGGTGTATCCATTAAATACATCATCACAGTTTCAGTAAGGTGGGGGTGAAACCAGTCACTCTGAAGTTCTGCTATCATGTTGTCTTTGACTGTGTGTATTGCTAAGTGTAACTGGGGCAAAGCTATGTTGATTAAGCTCTGCAGCATGACGGGTTTCCCTGTGGGTTTGTATGGGCACATGAGGCCTTGTGTGGTCTGCGTGCATCCCCTGGCTAACCATCACTCCTTCTCATCAGGCAATGCTGTTTCTTGCAACTCCCTCACGTACAATCCTGCTGTTTCGGTATAAGGCCGGTCCTGTGGGGGTTTTCTCTCAGACACCTGTTGTAAAGATAGTACATGTGCTTCCATAATCATTCCATATGCTGCCTTTTTTGCTAATTTTGTCAGCTAATACATTTCCCCGGGATATGAAGTCCTTGCCCCTGGTATGAGGGGCACATTTTACCACAGCCATGTGTTTAGGAAGGGTCAGCATATTGATTAGTGATTCTAGGAGGTCCCGCTATGTGACCGGCATGCTGTCTGACTTCAGAAACCTTGCCTTTTCCACTTTCCTATGCTGGAGTACACCATGGTAGTGACATAGGCTAAATCATAGTAAATGGTTACTGTCTTTCCTGAGCTTTGGGTGAGGACTTCTATTAATGCTATAATCTCTGCTGCCTGTGCTGAGAGGTTGGGGAGGAGAGTTAGCTGTGTGGTGACTTGCAGATTTTCTGAGAGCACGTGGCTACAAGCCATTACTGCCACTGCCCCCATGTGTCGTACCCCAGTTTCTTGATCTATCATGGAGGAACCGTCGATGAGCAGTGCCTCACTATCTATATTGGATCCTCCTCTGTATACCTAAACCCCTCAGGGGTGTATGTTGTGCAGTCATGGACCTCCTCTCCCTCTTGGACCTCAAGGGCTAGGACGGTGACTGGGTTTGCTTGATGGCACTGTACTATTTTTGGTGATGGCCTGGAGACCATCAGTTCGTATACTGAAACCTGCTGTGTAGTCTGTGTGCTCTTTCGTATGACTGAAAACACTGAATGTTCTGCATACAGCGTCAACTTTGCTCCCATCACAATAGATGCTTTTGTCGCTGGCAAAGACTGCTGCCGCTAACGCCTGCTCATATGGGAAATTACCTTGCATGAATGAGTCTAAGAGCCCACTCTAATATGCAGGAGGTTTGTACCCCAGGGGATATCTTTATGTCAGCACTGCTGATATGACTCACCCATCACTGTAGCTTAATAAGAAGAATTCCTCATTGTAGTTATGTATCCCTAACATGGGAATAGGTCATTATCTATGTTTTGAGCTTGCAGAAGGCATTGTGCATCTCAGGTGTCCATGCTAGTTCCTTGTGGCCAGCTTTCACCTTTTTTATGACCTCGAGTAAGGGGGGCAACGAATGTGATGTAGTCAAAGACCCACTGCTGGACATAGTTGCACAGCCCTAAAAAGTTTTGCATGGCCTTTTTCATTTTCAGTGGTGTCATAGCCCTGACAGATATCATGTCCTAAAGACAGGTCTTCAGAGGGACAGTATATCAAGATGTTGTCACCATACTGTATTAGGGGGCTATCTGATCAGAAGTTAGCAAGGCCCTTCCTCAGTATTCAATTGAAGATATTGGGGGACTCACAGTATCCTTGTGGTAGTCTCCCCTATAGCAGCTAAACCCCTCGGAAGGTGAATGCTTTCAGATACTGGCTGCCTGGGTGCAGTAGCATGCTAATGAATGTGTTCTGATTTCTATCACTGAAAAATAGCGGGCTTCTGTGGGTATGTTGTTAGTGTGATGGAGGGAACTGGTACCACTGGGAATTCTGGGGTGATAATAGCATTGAAAGGGCACAGGTCCTGTACCAGGCACAAGATCCCTCCCTTACTCTTTTTGACTGGGAGGATAAGTGTATTGCAGGGGAGACCCCCATGTGTAAGACCTCCTGATCGACTCCTGCTTGGATTGTGGGTGCTATACCCTCATCATCTTCCTTGGCGAGAGGGTACTGATGCACCTGGGTTAGGATGGCCCCTTCCCTCAGTCTTATCCTTACTGGTTCAGCGGTATTGATGAGCCCCAAGTCATAAGGTCCCTTTCCCCATAACTGTGGTGTTACTGTTGACAAGCCTTGCTCCTGCCATGATGTCAATACCTCCATGGGCAACAGAGCCCCTTTCCGCATTTCTACCCTAACCTTAATCGAATCAGTGAAGATGATGTCTGAGGCCCCTAGACTCTTACTGAACAATTGATCATCAGTTACCTCCCATATACTGAAGCCTGGTGTAACGAAGATGATACATGCCCACACTGTGTCCACTTGGTCGGTGGCCTGCAGGACACTTTATTCAGGCTGCACCCAAACAGCCTTGAAGCCAAGCAGCGCCCCCTCTTGAGGTGTCATATCATGGTGACCCTCCTGGTAGAACACAAATTCACGGGGCAGCTGTAGCCTATGACCCAGCAGTCCTGGTGCCTTGGAGATGATTGTAAAGACAGCGTTAGTGAAGGCCGTCAGGTCAATGGATACCTCTTTTATCGGTCATCTGTGCAGTGTGTACGGGTTAAAGACATGAGTCTGGATAGGGTAATCCCAGGGGTTGAGCAAGTCATTATCCCATCTTCTGATGAATGGTCATGTTTGGTTTTGTCATTTAGGGCCTCATTACAACATTGGCGGGCGGCAACCGCCGCCCGCCAAGTTGTAACCGCCGTGCGGCCGCCAATGCGGGCGCACTCCCGCAGTGCCCATCATGACATCCCCGCTGGGCCGGCGGGTGGAAACAGAGTTTCCGCCCGCCGGCCCAGCGGGGATGTGGGCCGCAACATGGGAGCCGGCTCCAAATGGAGCCGGCGGTGTTGCGGCCGTGCGACGGGTGCAGTTGCACCCGTCGCGCTATGCAGACAGTGAAAAGCCGCATGAGGCCCTGTGAGGGGGCCCCTGCACTGCCCATGCCAATGGCATGGGCAGTGCAGGGGCCCCCAGGGGCCCCACGACTCCCCGTACCGCCAGCCTAAACCGCCAGGAAAATGCTGGCGGTAGGGGGACTCGTAATCCCCTGGGCAGCGCTGCTAGCAGCGCTGCCCTGGCGGATTACTACCGCCGGGGCCATTGTGGCGGGAAACCGCCAGCCCCGGCGGTGTGACCGTGGTGCTTCCGCCACGGTCGTAATGACCAGGGAAGCACCGCCAGCCTGTTGGCGGTGCTTCCGTCATTTCAGCCCTGGCCGTCCTGTACCGCCAGGGTTGAAATGACCCCCTAAGTCTCTTCCTAGGAGATTGGTTGGAGAAGAGGGGTGATATAGCCGATGTCCCTTCATGCAGCTGCCTCCTACATCTATCTCCAGAGGTTTGGTGAAGGGAACCCTCCTGATCGTGCCCAAGAACCCTTGTGTGTCTATGGAGTCTTTGGATAGGGGCACAATAACTTCCCTTAAGTATGATTTTGTTGACCCTGAGTGAATTAGGTACCTGTACGGAATATTATTTACCAGTACTGTTAATGTGGGTTCCTCCTCAGATTGGTGTGTCACTGACAGCATGGGACATGTGAGAGTAAGTGAGCGTGTGTCATCAATCAGATGCAGGACTGACCCATGTTGGCCCCATGGGAGCGGAGGGGGGAATGTAACCCAGACCCGGCTTTGGGAGTCCCCTGTACTACTTCCTCGAATCCTGCTACTACATGCTTTATCTTTTCTGAACTACTGTGGTGGTACCCTAAATGGTGTTGCCACCCTCTGTGCTGTTGTGGCCACAGCTGTTCTGACCAGGGATTTCACAGTAACATCCTGGTTCCATCCTAATCACTTCTTGTTTTCTCTCTATTTCCTCCTTTCCTTGACATGCCTTCTTTCCCACATTATGAAGCATTGCTGCATGTAGGGGAAATGCCATTTGGAATTTTCCCTCCTGTATCTGATGCAATCCTCTGCCAAAGCCATGACCTCTGGCTTAAATGACCCTTCCATATGCCAGGACTGGTCAAATTGATTCCCCTCCTTAATCCAGTCTGCTAGCAAATCTCACAAAGGGCGTGCAAAGACTTCTTTTATGTCTCGGGCCACTATCTCTCTCGGCCTCAGCCTACATTTGTTATGCCCTTGGGCCTGGCAGTGCCAATTGTCGTCACTGGGTCCCGGAAGACTGGGACCTCTTTTCCCAACCCCTAGTTTTACCACTGCCTAGAGCTGCCATGAAGCTCCTGTTCAATCGAGTATGTTCACCAGAACCAGAGGGAGGGCGTGTTCTCCGTGCTGCGGGGATTCGATGGGCTTAACGCAAAGGATGGCGGGTCGAACTTCAGGGAGCTCTAGTGCTGGACTGGGGTGATGCTGGGATTGTCTGTGCCTCCTCTCCCGTTAGTCTGTCATGCCTAGATCAAACAGTTTGTTGTTTAGAAGGGGCTCCTTATGTTTCCTCAAACAACAGATTGGTGTAACTCAATGCAGAGATAGCAGGCATTCGGGTGAGCATTTCCATTCCTGTGTATGGTGGAAGGACTGCGAATGCCTTGCTTGCTGACTGTGGGGTAGTGTTGCCAGTCTGGGCCTTCTCGAAGATGGCCCGTAATTTTAATAATGCTTCTCTCCTGTTCTTCTTTTGTCCTACATATTTAGTCTGTATATGTGTTCTCATGTGTTCAATTATACTACTGCCAAAGGTTCCCTTTTTTGGTCAGGGATACACGAATGCCTTTGTGTGTGTGTGTGCCATTCATGGAAATTGTTACGTTTTTTAGCCTGTGTGGGGAATCTGTTTTGCATATGCCTTAGTAGTTATTTTATAAGTTAGGTAGTCTTTTAGTGGATAGTTGCACTTCTAGTTTTTATGATTTGTTTTTTCAGGGAGTATTAAGTTATACACATCTAACTCTTCTGTTTTTTTATGAGAATCTTATGGTTTACTCTGGTAGTGGGGGAATATATACAAGGGGATTACTAGATCTAATGAGCTTGGCATTATTTACAGATACATCAACATAAGCATTTAACAGACACAAATAAAAAATCAAATGAAGGGCCACAACCTGGAAGAAAGTGCAGTTGTTAATTCAAACTTCATATAATTTGGCATCACAATAGTGAGCCTTTACTTTGGTATCAAATGGAAATTTGTGGGAATTATCAATGCCTTCATAGCACATTGAGTCATCAACAAAACACAATACTCAAGACAAAAACACAGTTGCATTAATTTACCAGCGACAGAATATCAAAACAACATCCTGTTTTGACTGGAACAAAGACAAAGCATAAAAACATGGGATGACTTTGCCAACAATACCTTAGCCTGCTCCAAGTGCATGCTATCCTGTGACAAGGGAAACCTCTGTGTGGTTCATGGGACTAAGTGAGCCTGATCAGCTCTGGAGCAAAGATAACAATTTATGTGGAGAACAAAAGGAATAACTTGACAACCACAGGCCTTTCCTGGTCAAACACAAGCTACACCTAGTCTCCTGGTTCCCAATCTTTTCTTCTCTAATATCTGAATCACAACCTATATCACACCCATGAGTTATGAGCACTGTCTGTGTCACCCTTAGCTGTCCAAACGATAGACACCTCAAAATCGAGATACCAGCCCTATGTCACACTCAGGGCCTATGCATACTATCTGTATCACACAAAGTGGTCCAAGCAACCAACCCTGTGTCACACCCAAGGGACAAGTGTACCATCTGTGTTACACCCAGCGGTCCTAGAACACATTAAAAAAACAACCAAAGTCACCTTTCCTAGCGTGCTGACTATCGAAAAAGGTGACTTTCAGGGGTTGTGCTTTTCTCCTAGTTTGCCAAATGCTAGGACTAAGGCTCTGATGTAGTCTCTTATCCTTCTGAGGGAGGCTTCAGGATGGACCTTCACCCCACAGATTCAGCAGACCTTCCAATCAAATGTGGCATCTGCTCACCTTTCGTTGTAGTGCAAATGTGAATCCGTCTGGGCGGCGTCCCGTTCCTTTGGTCACAACAGGTCATAGAAACAAATCAGTTCCTATCTGGTTTGCCAAAGTGTTGCTCAAATGTGAACTTACCTTAAAAAAGAAAAGGCGAGAGGCATGTGGCAAAACAGGAATGGTCAGTTTAATTAAACATTACCGCCAGGAGAACAGTTTTAGAACCAGGGTCTGAGAACTGTCTCAAATTACATGGCTTCTGTGTGGTATTTTATACATTTCTTTGTTTACAATAAACACTTGTAACATTCCATTTGAGGTGAAGAATGTGAAGAGTTGTCATTGAGTCATAAACAAGGTCCATAAAGCAGGTGGGCCTCGACCTTGCATGGACACAATCTGGGCCAGCCAGTAAAGTGTCCAGATGTTTGACCTGAGGTGCGGGTGATCGCTGTGTGTTACTGGGCATGCTGTGTTCTGATTAGCTGTGTGGTTTTCCTAAATTCATGCAGCATCTGACCTTACGGTGTTTGGGATTCGTGCACCCCTCTGGCCATGTGTGTTTTGAGAGGACAATTCTCCTAGGACCATTTTGGTTCCACTGCCTATCTGTGATCTGCGTGTTCTGTTTGTGCGTTTTTCTGTCAGCTATGTACTGCCCCACTTGTGACCTGTCAGACAGAAATCTCAGGCCTACGTCTCAGAGCCTGTCTGACTAGGGATCTTGGGGTTAGAATTGAAGGACAGTTTATGTTGAGTGGTTTAGCTAATAGTGATGTGATTTTGTTGGTATATGTGATTGTGTCATGGTGCACATCGACATTGACTTTCCCTGTATTAACATTGGCAGTGGTGATTGTGTTAGTTCCCTCAGTATTGTCAGACCGGTATTGACTGCTACTTTCTGGTTACGGTACATGCCAAGGTGTCGAGGATTCCAACAAGAGCAGGAGTCTGATTTATTTTTGTATAAGGTTTTCAGTACTTTAGTAATAAATAAAGTGCAAAGTAGAATGTAGATTTCATGCAGTCATGTCCATCTTAATCTTGGTCCAAAAACGAGTGAAGGCAAACTGCAGCAGCAAGCAAGGATTCTGTATCTCTACAACAAACCATGGCTCTTGCAACACCATACACCCATCTATCAAATACTTTTTTAAAATTATTGTTCAAACATCATTTTACTTGTTAATGAACATTGCATCAAATAATTTCTGTGAAGTAAAGACCAAGTACCAAGCCACAAGACATGAGTACCTGCATAATCTTTGAACTCTGAGATGACATCCAAATATAGCACCACAGATGCACACACTTAGCAAGCATCAGGAAAATGTGCCAACAAAACTAAAGTGGAAGCATCATCGGTGTGAGATTGGGTAATCTGTGAGCCTGCATTTACCTATATGGTGGGAGCTGGAGTGCTTACTCAGCTCCTTCTGGTCCCATGGTACCATAGTCAAAGATAGACAACTTGTGAGATTACATTAGCTATGTAAGACTGGGAACATATACACTCTCTTTCACCCTCTGGTGATTAAAGCAATTAAGGATATGTTATTAAAGCGGACGCTGCTGACTCTCTACAGAGTTCTGCAAAGACTAAGAAGTTGATAATATTACATCACATTTTCCTGTAATATTAAAACTTTGCAATTTAACCAACTTTTATTTTGCGGTGTTTCTACTTTAGGTCTTTCACTTTTACGGGCAGTGACCCTTTTAACAAAGATCTCTCGGGAGTACAGCACCTTTGGGACACCTTTTGCATTGCAGAATTCCCACAGACCTGTGCTAACCCACAGGTAATATTCATTGTCAAGTGTAAAGTTAGTGCCTGTGTAATACAATGAAGAAAGGTGTTTGCACATGTCCCGACTTTATCTCACATGCAGGTGCACAAATAAAAAGGACCTGAAGAGATGTGGTAACTGCACCGTTACCGATTAAGGGTGATCCTTTCTTCTGAAGGTCAAGCCTGACTTGCAATTTAGTGGGAAAAAGGCTGCAACTGAGCTGGTATGTCCGCCCTCACTGTCATTGTGGAGCTAGAGCCCTGGATATGTAGGCCTAGGCCTTTTTTTCTATCAGTAAGCAACATTTCGTGTAGCTAGCAGCTACTTTGGAAGGAACAAAAGTGTTTTTTAATGTTTTAGCGCAGTTGTGTTGTTTTAGGATGATAAATGAGATGTGCAGAGCACTTGCTGAAGCAAATTCCCAACAGCGCCTGGCACCAGAGGAGGTCTCTTTATGAGCTGAGAGATGTGATCGGCAAGATTTCTTAAAGGAGCTAACAGTCAGTTCACATTTGCTGCAGCAGTCTTGATATTTTCAGACCACACAAACCCTAGCTCGCGCACGTCATTGCAACTACCTTTCATTATATGAAATCGCATTCCTGCACAAAAAACATTACTTCAGGATTCAACAAGAAGGTGTACATGAAGGAGGTGGGAAGACTTGCTTCAGAAAGGAAGTGCACAAAGAAGGGACGTGCCACTGACTGCTTTGCTAGCATGTTGCCTTATGGCATTACGTTACCTACTGCTACAGAGATGGACGTAGGGCCCGTATTTATACTTTTTTAGCGCCGCATTTGCGTCATTTTTTGACGCAAATGCGGCGCTAAAAAAGTATAAATACGGGCCTAGGTACTTTACCGGTAAGGCAGTTGTGGTAGCTAATATACTTCCAACAGGAATGTCTGTGCTATCCACTGGTCACAGGTTTAAATCAGTATGAAGTACCTTCGAGGGTTAATGTGGTTGCAGTGGAGCATTGTTGTAACAAAATGCATCCAAGTGAGACTTCTTAGTGAATTCATGAGCTTTTCTGCGATGTCAATTGGGGCACAGTATGGGGCTTTGCAGAGGAGTCAGTGCAAAGACAGTGTGTTCTACAAAGTGAACTTTAAAAGGGGGGAGGGGACCTAAACGACTCTCTAGGCTGTTCATCACGAGGGATTCAAGTCAAAGCAAGCACAGACAGAGGTGACATCTGGCAGAGTGGATTTGCAGATTGACGTACTTTTTAGGTCGAGCCTAGGCAGCGCGCATGTGCTGTATCTCGGACTGTTATAATTGCTCTGTGGGCTCTATGCCCACCTACTGGCTTCTTATTGGCTGTTTGCTTGTTATAATTGTATTCTTTGTTTGCTATTGGTTTGTGTCATGCATTTGTCATGCCTCCTTTCATGTTTATCCCTCCCAAAACGCAGCGACCAAGTACAATCTTCTTACACAGGTTTCCCTTATATATGTTTGTGGAACATTTTTTTTTTTTTGTATTTGTAGTCACACTGTAGCGATCAGTATTTTTAGCGCTGGTTTACCATTTTGGTTTTTTTGGTGCTCTGCGCGCGATGCCTTTAACTTGTTCAGATCTGTGTTTGTCTTCTCTTCGCTATCTGACACCCCATACGCCTACCTTCTAATGGGTCGGAGCACTGGCTGCTCCGTTATAGTTTTTGTTAAAAAAAAAAAAACAGCCACCGTCCTCACTGAGCGCTTTACCAATAGGAGCAGGGAAATTCAATTTCTGGGCCAAAAGGAGCCTGTAGTTCCCAAAGGCCGCTTCTAAAGGACAAAAAACGTGGAAATGATTACGCTATTTGCGTACAGTCTAGTTTTCTGTTTGTTTTTTAATTGAACAGGCCTTTAGACACTCTCCCTCTTCCGTGTTTGTTTCCTCTCTGGGTTGCTCTTTACAATGCTCCCTCTGGCCCCGGTGGCAGGGTTGCATTCCATATATGGGCATGCCCCAGAGCTAGTCCTGCTATTGGCGTCCTCCAGACCAGGTCACTGTAAACAAATTTGAGTCATTCTAGACTTAGGGGTGCAAGTGTACAATAGAAGGGCCCTTGCATCGTTATACCAGCGCAGCTTCCACAGGATTACCAGACGAGCCGTTGAATGCTTGAGTAGGATGATTGAGGCCTATGTATTATTATTTTTGACCACCCCAGTTTATCAATGGAAGCGGTGGCCAGGTGTAGAGGAAGCTACATCACAAACGTCTTTAATTGACCCAGAGCTAAGCTCATTAGATGGGTTTGAGAAATCTAGTGCGTCAAAGTTCTCAGGTTCATTGTTTGGGTGGGTATAAGAGCTTGTGCTTAACCAGTGCTGATTCACAGCCTTGTACCATGTGGGCATTAGATAAGCTTAGTAACGTGGAGGTCTGCTCTATTATAGATTGCGGTCTGTTGAGCAGCAAATGCTATACAATCTCTGCTGCAGCGGCTTTAGATTTCTGCGTAATATCAAGACGAAGGTTTGCTCCCTTGATACTGAAGGGCCTATTGCTATCAATTCTGTGCCCAAGTCTATTTCTCCTTTTAGAAGCACGTGTGGAAGTTTTTTATGAAGAAGTTCCTGTTCATGCTGAAGTATCCACGTTGCATATACAAGGCCGTCCAAACTTCAGTTAGTTGTTCTGAGATATAAGCACAATTTGCTGAGTATTTTTACTAATCGCAGCAACAGTGTGGCGGGGGTGAGAGTGCAAGCAGGTGAGGGATAACCCAAATCTAAACTCTTCCATTGTAACTTGTGCTTTAAGTTTAGTTGAAAGCAAATTTAAATAGATAAGGTTTGAAACTTTTTTCTGAGCCACATGTAACTATCTTTGGATCTCATTCAGACAGAAAGTGTTACAGAATCTAAGTCCCTTAACGTACAGTGTTCTTCCTCTGTGTTTATTAAATATTGAATGACTTGGTGGGAGAACAGTGCCATGTTTTGATGGTATACATGGCATTTGACACAGCATGTCCATTTACAGATCTTTATTCAGCTTAACAAAAAGCGCAATTCCAGAGCAATACGTTTGCGCTGGCATGTAAACAGAGTAAGATGTACACGTTGTACTAAAATGGCCTCATGGTAGGTTTGCTGTCATACTCACAGTTAGGATTTCATGTGCTACTATGCGACCAAATTATGAGGCAGGGTTGAACAATTTATTTGGCAGGAAAAGAAAAGTCTGGTTATCAATTTAGAACGCCAATATCTCTAACTAAAGCAAATGTGAGACCCATTGCACATGCTTGTTTCTATTGATTTTGTAGTTGACAAAAGTGACTCTTTCTGTAACAAACATCCACCTGCAAAACATATCTACAATATTGAGATTACTCAAATAGATGCAGCAAAATGAAGTATTACCTGCTTTTACCGAAAATTTCAACAAATAGGGTTGTGTTTTAGAAGCCTTATTACCAAGTTACTTTTGTCTCTTTGGCCTACCGTATATGGCACGGACCTGAGTGAGTAAGAATAACAGATACACACACAAGCATGGACCCAAACACACACTCACTCTTTCTCCCCTTGCCCCCCCACCGGCCTTTACACTCGCTCTGTGGGTCACACTGACATCTCAAATTGTCTAGTTTGGCCAAAATGGCAGGTCCCAAGTTTAGGAGAGGCCTCTGCCTGGCAAAACAGTTAGGGGCTGATTTAAGAGTCCCTAGCGCTTCCTTGCGCCACATTAGTGTAATTTTGTTATGCTAATGTGGCCTAACAAGGCCAAAATATTTACAATGTGGTGCAATGCATGTATTGCGCCACTTTGTAGCATTTTGCGCTACATTATGCCTGTGCCAGGCATAATGTATGCAAAGATGGTGTTCCCCCTTTAGGACGGCCAAAAAAATGACACAAAGAAATCTAAAAGATTTCTTTGCATCATTTATTTCTGCACTTTTAAAGCCTGCTCAGAGCAGGCATCAAAAGGAGGCATGCTGTTGTTTTCAATGGGCCTCAATAGGCTTTGCAGGATTTGCATCAACATTTTTCATGTTAATCCTGCAAAGCTCCTAACTTTGATTCTATTTCCCCTAACTACCACCATGGTGCACCGTATCTTAGATACAGCGCATACACGGTGGTGTTAGGGGGAACACTAAGGGTTGCAAAACAAGTGGTGCTGCACTGGGTGCAGCGCCACTTTTCTTAAATTAGGGCTTTAATTTGGAAAGAATGACAACTTTGTCTGGAGGCCGCATCTAGCCTCCAGAGAAGGTGCAGAGTGAGGGAGGTTCCTGCTCGAAGTGCAGCCAGAGATGCGGGATGGCAGTGTACTGCTGAGGTTTGTGGCTGGTGGTAGTATGGCACCTCTACAGTCATGTCCACAATAGTGGTTGGCTGCAAGGCAGTGCATAAATCTAATCAGATGATCCTTACAGTCGTTAGGAGCAGCTTTAAGTCAGCAAGCAAGTCTGGGGTGGAGATTATGAACCCAGCCTGAGGGACACACTCAAACGAGTAGCAAGGATCAATGTGGAAGACTGAAAAGGAGAAAATCATCGGCCAGGCTGGGCTTTCTGCAGTTGGGTTCTCTTGCGGACAGGGGGATCATTACAATCATAGTATAATTCACAAAAAGCTTTAACGCTAGCCTTTTGTCACCTCAGACATCCTTGGACCAGGGTGGAAGGAAATTCCAGAACCATTTATGGGGGCGAAAACTCCATAAGCTGATTCTATTTTAAAGCTGGCTCCAGGTATAGCAATATAACCCTCAGGCCCACTCTTCAGTGTACTCCTAGACCTCTGGATTGTCAAGTCCCGACCTAGCTCGCCCCCATCACAATTAGGAATCAGACTAGGTAAGGTACATATCCCACAGTGGCTACCCATGCAGGCAAGAGGTTTCTGAGAATTATAAAATAGAGATGCAGTCATTGACTAGCCCAGGCTCCTGCATGCTTCCTTTGTTATTAAGGTGTGTTTACTGTTCACATATATCAAAATGTATGTGATCGTATTTAACTGTTGCTGTAAATCACTAGAAATCATGATTGAAAACATCACTGTTTTCTGTACATTGCGGTATGTTTTTCATTATGTTTGTACTTCTGTTCTCACACATGCTGAACTCAGGGGGGTTTACTCATTCTGATATTGAGGGCCCTGTGTGAGATGCACGAGAATCCTCAGAGAAGGATAGGAGCCGGGGGATGACTCATCGTAATGATGAGAGAGAGCAGTTTGTCAACAACATGCCGCATGCTGCTAAACATGCAGAGAAAACAGCTGACATCTTGGGGGCTTGCAGCGCTCTTTAAACGGAGCCCAAGAGAAAGTGAATGCTTTGCCTCGAGGGATACTTAGCAGAGCAACCAGACACCACCTCCCATCTCAGGATTGCTGAAAGAAAAAGTTCATCGCGTTAATTGAGTAGCAAAGAAATCAGAAGGGAAAGCCGTCTTATAAAAAAAAGAATGCTGGACTGCAAAAGAAATCACTAACAATAAACCGGATTTCAGAATCCCGTAACAGGTACCTGTAGACAAGGAGAAAAGAAAGAAACAAGGTACAGTGTTATTTTCTTAATCGAGATTGTTGGAAACACAGGTGTTTTCCTAACTACATACTCTATAGCAAAGCAAGTTTAATGTGAAGAAACATTAAGACATTTGGTATACAGTGCTGAACTTTGAATGCTTGATATTTGGACACTGAGGCCCTCATTACAACCCTGGCGGTCGGTGTTAAAGCAGCGGTAATTCCGCCAACAGGCCGGCGGAAAAAAATGGAATCACGACCATGGCGGAAACCGCCAACACAGACAGCCATTTTAACTCTCCGACCACCACAGCGGTAGAAACAAACACCACGGCGGTAGCCGCCAACAGACAGGCGGAAGACAATGTACCGCCCACTCCATTACAAGAGGCCTATCCGCCACCTTTTCCGGGGCGGTACCAATGTGATCAAAAGCACGGCGGAAACAGTACACAGAGGGGAAACCACTCACCTCTTGACACCCAATGAGGAACCAAGGCACCATGGAGCCCGAACTACACGTCCTGCCCATGCTGGTCTTACTCCTTCTGTTTCAGGAGCATGAAAGATGCCGTCGACGACCATGGTGAGTACTGCACCTACAACACAGGGGAGGGGGGAAGGAAAAGAGAGTGACACACACACGCAACACGCAGTACCCCCACCCCCACTCTCACCCACAATAGCATACACACATATACATGCAGCAGCATTACATATACACCCCATGAGCCCCTGGAAGAACGCAAGGACAAAATTAAATGAGTGTAATGATTGTAATCAATAAAAATCAGATAGTGCAAGTTCAAAAATCAGTATATACAAATATGTACACCAACTACACAGGTCCGGATAATACTCTAACATCGTCCGTGGATCAGTGTCCCAAAATGCATGGGCAAAGCCCAGACAAGATACCAGACTCGAAACGGAGAGAACACTGCAGGGGCATCAGATCAAAATGAAACAGGCACCTCAGGGGGATGGGTGGGGGGGAACCTCAGCAAGATGAACGCATGACACCATTGCTCCACGAGGAGGCTCCATGCCCACTGCTTTATCCTGGGGAGTGCAAAGCCACAGTCTCACAAGTCTTTCCAGTGGGTGGTTTGCCAACTGCTCTATACTGGGGAGTGCAAAGCCACAGTCTCACAAGTCTCTCCAGTGGGTGGTTTGCCCACTGCTCTATCCTAGGGAGTGCAAAGCCACAGTCTCACAAGTTTTTCCAGTGGGTGGTTTGCCCACTGCTCTATCCTGGGGAGTACAAAGCCACAGTCTTATAAGTCAAAGCCACAGTCTTAAAAGTCTTTCCAGATGGGTGGTTTGCCCACTGCTCTATCCTGGAACGTGCAAAGCCACAGTCTCACAAGTGGATAACAGTATCCTCTGGTTCTGGAGGGGGCTTGGTGCCCAGAGTGCTTCATCCTGCCAAGGACTGTATGAGTGGATGTGATTCTCCACTGGTTCTGGAGGGGGCTTGGTGCCCAGAGTGCTTCATCCTGCCAAGGACTGAGGAAGTGGATGTGATTCTCCACTGGTTCTGGAGGGGGCTTGGTGCCCAGGGTGCTTCATCCTGCCAAGGACTGTGTGAGTGGATGTGATTCTCCACTGGTTCTGGAGGGGGCTTGGTGCCCAGAGTGCTTCATCCTGGCAAGGACTGTGTGAGTGGATGTGATTCTCCACGGGTTCTGGAGGGGGATTGGTGTCCAGAGTGCTTCATCCTGCCAAGGACTGTGTGAGTGGATGTGATTCTCCACTGGTCCTGGAGGGGGCTTGGTGCTCAGAGTGCTTCATCCTGCCAAGGACTGAGGAAGTGGATGTTATTCTCCACTGGTTCTGGAGGGGGCTTGGTGCCCAGAGTGCTTCACATGCAGTGTGGCAGGTCCCATTCCCTCACATGGGTGCATGTGCCACGAGATTGCCTGGGAAGAGGTAGCATGATACGCCATGGAGGCAGACACATACCCAACCCTGCTGCGGCTTCGCCTGCCACCTGCAGGTGCAAACACTGCTGAGAGTCTTGCCTCATGGAAGCTGGGCAGGGTCCAGGAGGTCTCCAGCAGCCTCAGATGGCTGCCCACTGGGGATGATAGCCATGCCAGCTGTGGTGGCACTATCTGAGCACATCGCAGGGCTGATGGCAGTGCTTGCGGCGGTGTCTGTGGCGGAGGTGCTGGCGGTGGTGCATGTGTCTGCACCTGTTGAGGGACACATCAGGACGTCTCCTGCAGCCTCGTACGGATGCCTGTGGGATGTGTGGTGCTTATGTTTGCCATGTCCACTCTTGTGTGTTGATGGGTGTGCATGCTGGTCTGATGGTGTGCTTGGGATAGGCTGAAGTACAGGGGTTTGGGTCTGGGTGGAGGAAGTTGGAGGGGGGAGGCTGGACACAGGGACAATGGCTGCCATCAGTGCTGAGGCCAGAGCCTGAAATGCTCTCTGTTGGGCCGCCTGCCCAAAATGAATGGCCTCCAGGTATGCATTTGTTTGTTGCAAATGCCTCTCAACACCCTGGATGACATTCAAAATGGTAGATTGCACAACAGTGAGGGATCTCAGGAGGTCAATAGCCTCTTCACAGAGGGCAGCAGGGCTGACTGGGGCAGGGCCTGAGGTGCCTGGGGCAAAGGAGAAGCCCACCCTCCTGGGTGAGCGGGCACGGGACACACGCTGAGGGGCTGCTGGGAGAGTGGTGCTAGTAGGTGGGATGGCTGCTGTACCTGTTGATGCGGTGGGCACAGAGGTGCCCGCCACCGCAAGGGAGCTCCCATCAGAGGAGGAGTCGCTGTCGCTGGTGTATGCTCCTGTCCCCGTCGTGGAGCTCCCCTCGCCCTCTGTCTTACTGGTGCCTTCAGAATCTGTTACTTCACCCTCCAGGGCCATGTGGGATGCAGCTCCCTCCTGCTCCGGCGCCACTGCTCCTGCTAATGCACGCAAGAACAGGGTGACAAAACAAAAAGGGGGGGAAACAGAAGATACACATGGTCAGTGCATGCAACAGCACTGCCGTTGGCGGACGCAACACACAGGGAGCTGCCCTATGCACTAAGTCATGCACTAACAGTTCTTAGGAAATTCACATGCCCATGGGGGACGATGCCTAAGCACCTTTGCTGCACACCTAGAACCCACAGGAGCCTGACTAGGTGTAGATGGGTATTACCACTATTGGGGTTGGAGTGCCACACTATTGGGGTTGGAGTGCCACAGAGCCTGCCTAACAAGGGACCTACCCTACCAAGTTCGCCCTGGCCTAGGGGAACCCACAGCCCACTTCCCCCAGCCAGACACCTCGTAAAGAGCGCAGAGTCAGCTGAATTAGACTGTACTCACCCCCTTGTGGCTGCTGTGATGCCCTCAAGCGCCCATCCAACTCCAGGTAGGCCACCACCAGGATCTGGTACATCAGGGGCATCATGGTGCGACGGGCACCCCTTCCACGTTGGGAGGCCAACCCCAGCTGGGCATCTGTCATCTCCTTGCGCTAGCGGCGCAGGTCCTCCCATCTTTTCCGGCAGTGGGTGCTCCGTCTATGGTAGACCCCCAGGGTCCGGACGTCCTTGGTGATGTCACACCAAATACCCTTCTTCTGGTGGGCGCTGACCTAGAGGAAAAGTGAAGTTAGAATGGATGTTACGATCCCATACAGTTCTTCTCCCGCATTGCCTAAACACCTCACACCCTGGCCCAGACATACATACACACACACTATCCTCACATGCTGGCCTATCCCCCTCCCCACTCTCTTCCATCCACGACACTCCATACAATCATGTGCCATCCACCATGCTCACAGTGTACTCACCTGTTTGTCTGGAGGATCGTACAGTTGCGTGTACTGGGGGAGTACCCCATCCACCAGTTTCTCTAACTCCTCCGAAGTGAAGGCAGGGGCCCTTTCCGCAGACACTGTAACCATTGACGCTTCCAGACACAGGTCACAGCAGCACTTGCAGTGTAGGTCCTCTCCTGTTGAAGGTCAGGTATCAAGTGAGGGAACAGTTAGAAAATGGCGGCCACGTCTGCGGCGGTGCGTACCGTCACCACCGGCGTACATCGTCATTGGCTCCTGGAACCCATAGGGCCCAATGTTAACCAATGCTGAATTGCGCTGCGGTCTTCGACCGCTTACCACGACGGTGTACAACGCCAGCGCAGTTACCTCATTTCACCTTGTCCCACCATACAGGTCAGGCAGCCGCCATTTCAGGGGGCCACATGGCAGGCAGAAAAACTGCGTCACACCTATGTAGGCCAGGAATACGGACAGACAAAGGCACATGGTGATTTTGTAATGTTTTTGCAAAAAACACATTGTGATACCTAAGTGTTGTATGACCCTCCGCTCACCGTTCTCCTCCATAGGGCATGTCCGCTGGGGCAGGTGATGAAATGCCGGCATCCTCTGGTGTACAGACCCCTGGTGGACCTGTCGACAATGGAAGAGAGACACATCATTATCATTTACAGACTGGATTGTGTAAAAATCCAGGAACTGTGTGCCCAGTTGGATCCAGACCTGATTTCAGCTTTCTGCCATCCCACAGGAATCCCCCTCTAGTGCAGGTTCTGTCTGTACTCCATTTCCTGTCCAGTGGGTCTTTTCAAACAACAGTGGCCATGGCATCAGGGATGTCCCAGCCAGTGTTCACTAATGTGTTATCCAGAGTGTTGTCTGCCCTACTGAAACACATGCGCAGCTACATCGTTTTCCCTCAAGTGGAGGATTTGCCCCCAGTGAAAGGTGACTTTTATGCCCTGGGACATATCCCCAACATCATTGGTGCCATTGATGGTACACATGTGGCATTTGTCCCCCTCCCCCCTGCAGGAACGAACAGGTGTACAGAAACCGCAAAAGCTACCATTCTATGAATGTGCAGATGGTGTGTTTGGCAGACCAGTACATCTCCCATGTGAATGCCAAGTATCCGGGCTCAGTGCATGACGCTTACATTTTGAGAAATAGCAGCATCCCTTATGTGATGGGGCAACTCCAGAGGCACTGTGTGTGGCTAATAGGTGAGCCTAAAGCCCTTACACAGTTCCATTTGGTGGCTGGGTATGGGAGATTCCCTAATGTTTGGAGGATGTCTAACTGTTGTCCCTCGATATTTGCAGGTGACCCTGGTTACCCCAACCTGCCATGGCTACTGACCCCGGTGAGGAATCCCAGGACAAGGGCAGAGGAACGCTACAATGAGGCACATGGGCGAACTAGGAGGATTATAGAGCGCACCTTTGGCCTCCTGAAGGCCAGATTACAGGTGGATCCCTATACTACTCACCGAAGAAGGTGTGCCAGATCATCATGGCCTGCTGTATGTTGCACAACCTGGCTTTGCAACGCCATGTGCCTTTTCTGCAGTAGGATGGGCTTGATGTTGGTCTTGGGGCAGCTGTGGAGCCTGTAGATAGTGAAGAATAGGAGGCAGAAGAAGAAGATGTAGACAACCGAAACAACATCATCATGCAATACTTCCAGTGAGACACAGGTAAGAAGATGGAACCGCTTCCCACATCTCATACTATTGTAGGAGCTAGCATAAATCTGCCTTTTTCACTCTGTGTATGGACCCTGACTTGTCACTTTGGCTTTCCATTTCAAAGATGTGGCTCCCAATTTGTGCCCTCTGCTATGTTTACTCCTGGCCTACAGCTGTGTAACCTTGGTATGTGAACAAGTACATTGACATTGCTATATTCCAGAGATTTTGCACTTACACATTTGTGAAAGCACAGACTGACTCCAGATTGTTTTGTGATTCAAGGGTGTTTATTTCTGTGCAAATAAGTGGAGGGGTGTGTGAAATGGGCTGGGGTGATGGTGGAGGAATGTCCATGGCAGAGTCCAGTCTAGTTGTCTCACAGGTGCATTGTCCAATGGGGCATAGGAAGTGGAGCAATGGCAGTTTAAGGTGGACAGGATGACAAAGTGGGACAGAGGGGTGACATTCAGGAGGGTGTTATTTCCTGGTGGGGGTCTCTGTCTTGTGCCTAGATCTCAGGGACCATTTGCGGGCTGGTTTTCCTTCTGCAGGGGGTGGGGTGCTGGTGGCCTGTTGTTCCTGTGGCTGTGCCTCCGGTCCACTAGCGCCGGCGGAGGTGGAGGGCTGTTCATCATCGAGGCCAGTGTCAGGGGCCCGTTTGTGTGCCACTGTGTCCCTCATGGGGTTGACAAGGTCTCTCAGCACCCCTGCAATGGTGACCAGGGTGGTGTTAATGGACTTCAAGTCCTCAATGATCCCAAGGTAGTGTTCCTCCTGCGGCGCTGGGTCTCCTGAAACTTGGCCAGTACCGTTCCCATGGTCTCCTTGGAATGGTGGTATGCTCCCATGATGTTGGAGAGTGCCTTGTGGAGAGTGGATTCCCTGGGCCTGTCCTCCCCCTGTCGCACAGCAGTCCTCCCAGCTTCCCTGTTATCCTGTGCCTCCGTCCCCTGAACCGTGTGCCCACTGCCACTGACCCCAGGTCCCTGATTGTCTTGGGTTGGTGAGTTTGCCTGGGGTCCCTGTAGTGGTGGACACACTGCTGATTGACATGTACTGGGGACAGAGGGATGGGCCCGCTGGGTGGTTGCTGTGGTGGTGTTTCCTGAGGGGGGAGGCTCTGTGGTGGTTTGTGACTGTGTCAGGGGAACCGACTGTCCCGAGGTCCCTGATGGGCCGGGCTGGTCATCTTGATCCAGGCGTGCAGAGCTGCTGTCATCCCCGTGGGCCTCTTCTGTGGTGGGACTGGATGTTGCCGGCACCTCCTTTCCGGTGGCTTTGGGTATGGGTCCTGTTGGGGTATAAATGCATGATTTTAGTATCTGTGTGCCATCTTGTGCATTGGGTGCGGTACCCTCTACTCCTGAGCTTGCGTCATTGTGTTAGCCCTTTTGTGATAGTTGGTTTGGGGTCTGTGTGGGTTTCTGTACTGGCCATGCTTTGGTGACGGTGGTCCATACAATGGGTGTTGCATGCAGGACGTTGGTATTGAGATGTGTGGGTTGTGACTGTGGGACATATGGAGTTGATGGAGTGATGGGGGTGAGGGTAAGAGTGGGAGTATGTGATGGCATGCAGATGGGGTGGGGGATATGGTAGTAAAGAGTTGACTTACCAGAGTCCAGTCCTCCTGCTACTCCTGCGAGGCCCTCAGGACCCATGACTTGCTCCTCCCATGTTCGTAGTTGTGGGGGAAGAGGTGGGGGTCCACTGCCAGTCCTCTGTACAGCAATCTGGTGTCTGGATACCACGGAACGTACCTTCCCCCGTAGGTCATTCCACCTCTTCCTGATGTCATCCCGTGTTCTTGGATGCTGGCCCACTGCGTTGACCCTGTCGACAATTCTCTGCCATAGCTCCATCTTCCTTGCAATGGAGGTCTGCTGCACCTGTGATCTGAATAGCTGTGGCTCTACCCAGATGATTTCATCTACCATGACCCTGAGCTCCTTCTCTGAAAACCTGGGGTGTCTTTGAGGTGCCATGATCTGGTGTGGGTGATGTGTGAGGTGCTGTCTGTTGTGATGTGTGAGGGGATGTGTTGGTTCGTGTTGTTTGAGGTGTGTGGATGTTGTATAGGTGATGGTGTTATGTGTCTGTAGATGCTGGTGTGTTAGCTAATCTCTCTCTCTGGCCTTCTTTCAGATTTTTTGTTGTAAGGGTTTGTGGATAATGTGGGTGTGTGCTTTATATTGGATTGGGTGTGTGGGTGTGGTGTGTGTATGTGTATCAGGTGTGTGTATTTAGAATTGTCCAATGTAGTTGTGTTTTGTAAATGTGTGTATATTTTGAGCGCGGAGGTGTGTACGGCCAATGGATTAACGCGGTTGAAAGACCGCATCGTTGATTCGTGGGTCGTGATAGTGTGGGCATATTCTTGTTGGTGTGACGGTGTAGGTTTTGGTATCAGCAGTTTATGACTGACCTTTGGTGTGGCGGACTTGTGTGGGTGTCTGTATTGTGGCAGATTCCGAGCTGTGGGTCGTGATACCTGTAGCGGAATTCCGCTGCTGCAACGGTATGTTGGCGGTCTTCAGCACGGCGGAAAGCGGGATTTACCGCCAGGGTTGTAATGAGGGCCTGAGTGTTGTTGAGCTTCAGAAGAGCTCCCACATTAGAGTCTTTTTGACGAGAACAAATATTTGTGAAGATATTATCATGGTCATATTTTCTGAGGGGATATCAATAATATTGAGTAAGTGATGCCTAACTGCAGTGTTTGTTCTTTGCAGAGATTGGAACAGTTATGCTAGGCTGTCTATCTTACAACTTCTACCGTGTGCCGACTTCCACTCATCTCGCAGAGCAAACCTCAGCTCATCAAGTATGCAAATACTACCCATCCTGGTGCACACTACTCTAAGTTGCCTCTCTGGTATTGGGGAAACACAAGCATCAGGCAGGTATGGGGATAAGGTTAGGCAACATGCAGGAGAACTCACACAACTCAAAATGCTTACCTGTCGATGATATTAGGTTGACAACTCACCTAGGAGAAGCACCAAAATCCGAGGACCATCTCCCCTCAGTTAATGAGGCCTCTAGTAGATATAGATAACCAGTCACCCTGGTAGGTATGGTCAGTGGGCGGGATGTGACCCATTTAGTCCCTGCAAGGCTGTCTCTTCTCTCAGGTAAGAGACAGCAACATAATTTTGACATGGATACTACAGAAGAAGGACTGCCCTGCTGCCAGAAGGCTGCCCTCCTGCTGAAGTTCTGCCTTGCTGTCTAAGAAGGAAGACTTGACCTGCTCTCTTCATCCCAAGCTACCTCAGTGACTCCAGGGGTTATTAATGGTCTCCTGTTCTGAGCTACAGAGACATACCAAGGTCCAGAGGCCTCCTGCAACTGTCCATCTGCCCTGCTACACTGGATCTGCCTAAGCCTGCAAGTAGACCTGCCTGACCCTTCTGGCTTCTGCTTGAGTGAGTTGCTCAGCCCCAAGAGGTGCCCCTTCAGGTCCTGAACCCTTGGCTAGCATCAGAGTGCACTCCTCTTAAGAAAAGGGAAAATTGTGAAGTTTTGGGCTATTTGTGCCTGCGAACATGCCAAGATCTTGCCACCTATGACAACTACTAAAGCGCAAGCTCTGGTGAACTTGACTCTTCATGCTACAGAGACTGCCATTGTGACACGCAATGCGAGATATGCACTTCACACTACGGTGATGACAGCCCATGGTGACCACCAACATGAAGCTCCAGCAATGACCACCCACAAAGAGCTACAGAATCTTTGAATTGCAGGGATGACCATCCCTGGCAACAGGCATGCTTTTCACGCTATGGCAGTGACCATTCGGAATGCTCTCCTCGCTCCTCACAGCCTTCCTCACCACAAACTGGATTCTTTGCACCAGATTTTGATCGTTGTCGACCTGAACTTGAGCCTTCGCTCCTGCTCCAGCACGACCAGATGACTATTTGTTTTTAGATGCTATAATTGGCAAAATAATTAAAATTGCATACCTCTGGTTCTACTGATTGGATTTTTGTGATTTTGGGCTCAAATTATTTATCACATTTTACCCTTTGCAGGTTCAGTCAGGTCCAGTTGCAGCATGTCAACTGGCCAGTTGGAGGATGGAGCAAGGAGCTTGTTGTGTCCCTGTAGCTCAGAATAGGAGGTTAGTCATCTCATCCTTGGAGACACTCTGCCTTGGAAGAAGATAGCAGGTCCTGTCCAGCCTTCATTCTGCAGGGCAGGCCTCTAGCAGCAGGGCAGTTCTTTGGCAGCCAGTCATTCCTTCTTCTTTAGTATCCACAGGTCAAGGAGTGAACTAAAAAGTTGGTCTGAAGGTACAATATTTATACCAGGTGTGAGTTTTGAAGTGGGAGAAACGTCTAGACTTCTCCCCACTTCTGGTTCTACAGTGTCTTTTCCTTCCTCTGCCCAAGCTCTGGGGTAACAATGGGCTGGTATCAAGTTATTTTTGAGGATGCTGGAGGCATGTAAATTTGGGCAAGAAACAGCTCTGCCCCCTTGCATTTGGTGCAGGATGGTCCATCCTGGCAACATATAGGCCCTCATTATAAACATGGCGGTAAACACCACTCCGCCGGCAGTGGCAGTAACTACTGCCAACAGTCAGTCGGTCTGGCCCGCCAAATTATGAAGCACCTGAAAAACAGGCGGCCTGAAAATCACTCACCGCCAGCAAAGGAGTGCCGACAACAACAGTAGAGGCCGCCCACAGGCCGACGGAAAGGCCCTACCCGCCCATCAAATAATGAACCACTAGACCGCCGTCAGTTCCGGGGTGGGAACCATCACCACGCAAAGCCAGGCGGAAACATACCAAATGTAACTAAACACTCACCGGAGGCTCACACAACACGCCGAAGCAGACATTGATAGAGAGTTGTAAATCATGCCAGTCCTGCTCCTTACCATATACCTCGACGACAGAGACCGCCGACGAAGACAACGACAGTTAGTACCACAACCTACTAAACAAGGGAGGAAATGGCACAGTTATATACCCAATAAACTGCACCCACCCCGCAACGCACCCATAACCACTCACAACAGCACAAGCCAATTACACCTTAACAAGAGGTACTTACCCGACACAAGGCCAAGACAACCTGCCCAAAGTACACACATGTGCACAACACCCCTCACAAAGTAACGATGAACCACATAACCAGAGTGTGCCAAAACCAACACTGGCCACACAAAGTTTCATTAAGCTCCAGGAGCAACAGAAGGCCAACGACTAGTCCATAGTCCAAAGTCCGATGGGCCCAAATGGCCCCAACTTGACTCCCACAAGTGCAAATGGTACTCCACCTTAAAGGTGCAACAATGGGGCATCTAGGTGCCTCAGGGAACTGGGGCATGGGGTGGTGGGGGTGGTGACTTACGACTGGGGAAGGGGGCTTGGCTTTACGTTTAGGAGCTGGAGGGGGCTTGGGTCTGGCCTTTGAAGCTGGTGTAGTGGCCTTGGACTGGGGAGCAGCAGATGTACCTGGGCCAGCACGGGGTCTTTTGCTCACAGGGGAGGTAGCACAGGAATGGGAAGGGCGGACAGGGGCGGGCTGTGACGTAGGAGGAGTGGACAGGGCAAGGAGGTGGGCACATTTAGGGATGAGATGGGGTGGGCCCGTTGGTTTGAAGACGTCAACATGGGATAGCAAAAGCTCATTAGGGGCAATGGGGGTAGACCTGGAGGAAGGTGTGGGAGTGGAGGTTGAGGGAGTGGTCATGACAGGTGTAGGTGTGCGTGACGTGGGTGCAGGTGACTGTTCAGTATGCTGGGGTGTGGTGGATGTGTATTGGGTGGGTGTCTTGGAACGTTTGAGTGTCTTGGGAGGAGGGGGTGGACACAGTGTGACAAGACAGGCTGCCAGTGTAAATGTATGTTGTCTATGTGTCTGCAAGTTTGGTGAGTGTGCTGCATGTGTCAATCAAAGTCGTGGTGAGTGCAGGTGTGGTGCCTGGGGTGCATGAATGGATGTCTGATGTTGTGGTGACTGCCATAATGGGGTCAGCAACGGTGAATGAGGGTGCAGTGCCTGTGAGTGTGCATTTAGAGGACGACAGACAGGGAGGCGGAGGAGGTGGACACACTCTGGGAAGTGGATGTTGTTGTGTGTGCCTTTATATGTTGGCTGTGTGTATGACTGCGGTGGGAAGTGTGTTGCTTGTGCTTTTCAGTGTGCTTCTTGTGTGTTGAGGTGTGTGCATGGCTGTCAGAATGTGTGCTTGAGATGGGTGAAGGGAGTGGGGTGCTGGAAGGGGTAGAGGTGGTTGGAGGGGGGTGGAATGACCAGGGGCAATGGCTGCCATCAAAGAAGAGGCCAGAGCCTGAAAAGATCTCTGTAGGCCAGACACAGCACTGTGAATGCCATCCAGATAGGCATTGGCCTGCTGCACCTCTGATGTTAGCCCCTGGATGGCATTTACAATGGTTGTCTGTCCTACAGAGATGATCCTCAGGAGGTCAATAGCCTGTTCTGTGAGGGCAACAGGGCTGACTGGGGCAGGGGATGAGGTGCCTGGGATGAAGGAGACTCTCACACTTCTGGGTGAGCAGGTACGGGCAACTCGGTGGGGAACAAATGGGAGGGCGGTGATGGTATGGGGGTGGAGGAAGATGACACAGAATGGGTGGGCCCACTAGGGTCCACCACCACCAGGGAGCTCCCATTGGAGTAGGTATCAGAGTCACTAACTCCAGTGGTAGTTGCCTCTCCTGTGGTACTCCCCTCGCCCTCCAACCAACTGGTCCCCAGGAGTCGCTCGACTCTGCCTCTGTGGAACCGTGAGCCGCTGCATCCCCAGTCGCTGGTGCCACAGCTCCCTCTCCAGATGTGGCTGAAGTACACAGACAACACAAGAGAACAGGGATGGGGAGAGAAAACAGGAGAGACACGTGTAAATAGCTGAATGGAGGTCCATAACTGATCACACATGCTTCCACCCTGCAAATATTCAACCATGCAGCACCTACTACTATACACATGGCTATGTGTAGGAGGCTGGACTGGCTTGTAGTGAGTACCAAGGGGTACTTGCACCTTGCACCAGGCCCAGTTATCCCTTATTAGTGTATAGGGTGTCTAGCAGCTTAGGCTGATAGATAATGGTAGCTTAGCAGAGCAGCTTAGGCTGAACTAGGAGACATGTGAAGCTACTACAGTACCACTTAGTGTCATATGCACAATATCACAAGAAAACACAATACACAGTTATACTAAAAATAAAGGTACTTTATTTTTATGACAATATGCCAAAGTATCTTAGAGTGTACCCTCAGTGAGAGGATAGGAAATATACACAAGATATATATACACAATAGCAAAAATATGCAGTATAGTCTTAGAGAACAGTGCAAGCAATGTATAGTTACAATAGGATGCAATGGGGACACATAGGGATAGGGGCAACACAAACCATATACTCCAAAAGTGGAATGCGAACCACGAATGGACCCCAAACCTATGTGACCTTGTAGAGGGTCGCTGGGACTATTAGAAAATAGTGAGAGTTAGAAAAATAACCCTCCCCAAGACCCTGAAAAGTGAGTGCAAAGTGCACTAAAGTTCCCCTAAGGACAAAGAAGTTGTGTTAGAGGAATAATGCAGGAAAGACACAAACCAACAATGCAACAACGATGGATTTCCAATCTAGGGTACCTGTGGAACAAGGGGACCAAGTCCAAAAGTCACAAGCAAGTCGGAGATGGGCATATGCCCAGGAAATGCCAGCTGTGGATGCAAAGAAGCTTCTACTGGACAGAAGAAGCAGAGGTTTCTGCAGGAACGAAAAGGGCTAGAGACTTCCCCTTTAGTGGACGGATCCCTCTTGCCGTAGAGAGTCGTGCAGAATTATTTTCCCGCCGAAAGAACGCCAACAAGCCTTGCTAGCTGCAAATTGTGCGGTTAGCGTTTTTGGACACTGCTGGGGCCCAGGAGGGACCAGGAGGTCGCAAATTGGACCAGGAGGTAGAGGGGATGTCGAGCAAGACAAGGAGCCCTCTTAGCAGCAGGTAGCACCCAGAGAAGTGCCAGAAACAGGCACTACAAGGATGCGTGAAACAGTGCTCACCCGAAGTCGCACAAAGGAGTCCCACGTCGCCGGAGACCAACTTAGAAAGTCGTGCAATGCAGGTTAGAGTGCCGTGGACCCAGGCTTGGCTGTGCACAAAGGATTTCCGCCGGAAGTGCACAGGGGCCGGAGTAGCTGCAAAAGTTGCGGTTCCCAGCAATGCAGTCTAGCGAGGTGAGGCAAGGACTTACCTCCACCAAACTTGGACTGAAGAGTCACTGGACTGTGGGGGTCACTTGGACAGAGTTGCTGGATTCGAGGGACCTCGCTCATCGTGCTGAGAGGAGACCCAAGGGACCGGTAATGCAGCTTTTTGGTGCCTGCCGTTGCAGGGGGAAGATTCCGTCGACCCACGGGAGATTTCTTCGGAGCTTCTAGTGCAGAGAGGAGGCAGACTACCCCCACAGCATGCACCACCAGGAAAACAGTCGAGAAGGCGGCAGGATCAGCGTTACAGAGTTGCAGTAGTCGTCTTTGCTACTTTGTTGCAGTGTTGCAGGCTTCCAGCGCGGTCAGCAGTCGATTCCTTGGTAGAAGGTGAAGAGAGACATGCAGAGGAACTCGGCTGAGCTCTTGCATTCGTTATCTAAAGTTTCCCCAGAGACAGAGACCCTAAATAGCCAGAAAAGAGGGTTTGGCTACCTAGGAGAGAGGATAGGCTACTAACACCTGAAGGAGCCTACCAGAAGGAGTCTCTGACGTCACCTGGTGGCACTGGCCACTCAGAGCAGTCCAGTGTGCCAGCAGCACCTCTGTTTCCAAGATGGCAGAGGTCTGGAGCACACTGGAGGAGCTCTGAACACCTCCCAGGGGAGGTGCAGGTCAGGGGAGTGGTCACTCCCCTTTCCTTTGTCCAGTTTCGCGCCAGAGCAGGGCTAAGGGGTCCCCTGAACCGGTGTAGACTGGCTTATGCAGAATTGGGCAAATCTGTGCCCAAGAAAGCATTTCCAGAGGCTGGGGGAGGCTACTCCTCCCCTGCCTTCACACCATTTTCCAAAGGGAGAGGGTGTAACACCCTCTCTCAGAGGAAGTCCTTTGTTCTGCCATCCTGGGACAAGCCTGGCTTGACCCCAGGGGGGCAGAAACCTGTCTGAGGGGTTGGCAGCAGCAGCAGCTGCAGTGAAACCCCAGGAAAGGCAGTTTGGCAGTACCAGGGTCTGTGCTACAGACCACTGGGATCATGGAATTGTGCCAACAATGCCAGGATGGCATAGAGGGGGCAATTCCATGATCTTAGACATGTTACATGGCCATATTCGGAGTTACCATGGTGAAGCTACATATAGGTAGTGACCTATATGTAGTACACCTGTGTAATGGTGTCCCCGCACTCACAAAGTTCAGGGAATTGGCCCTGAACAATGTGGGGGCACCTTGGCTAGTGCCAGGGTGCCCTCACACTAAGTAACTTTGCACCTAACCTTTACCAGGTAAAGGTTAGACATATAGGTGACTTATAAGTTACTTAAGTGCAGTGTAAAATGGCTGTGAAATAACGTGGACGTTATTTCACTCAGGCTGCAGTGGCAGGCCTGTGTAAGAATTGTCAGAGCTCCCTATGGGTGGCAAAAGAAATGCTGCAGCCCATAGGGATCTCCTGGAACCCCAATACCCTTGGTACCTCAGTACCATATACTAGGGAATTATAAGGGTGTTCCAGTAAGCCAATGTAAATTGGTAAAATTGGTCACTAGCCTGTTAGTGACAATTTGAAATAAATGAGAGAGCATAACCACTGAGGTTCTGGTTAGCAGAGCCTCAGTGAGACAGTTAGGCACCACACAGGGAACACATACATATAGGCCACAAACTTATGAGCACTGGGGTCCTGACTAGCAGGGTCCCAGTGACACATAACAAACATACTGAAAACATAGGGTTTTCACTATGAGCACTGGGCCCTGGCTAGCAGGATCCCAGTGAGACAGTGAAAACACCCTGACATACACTCACAAACAGGCCAAAAGTGGGGGTAACAAGGCTAGAAAGAGGCTACTTTCTCACACTATGCCCCTGACTAGTGGCCACAACCCTGCTCTACAGTCATTTCCAACATCACAGAAGGACCTGAAGTACTGCAGACCTGTCCCTTACAACCTAACTTCCCATGGGGGCCTTTATGTAAAATGACATCAGTCAGAGTCCCTGCCAATAGACAGCATACATACTACAGCACACTCACACATCCATCAAGGAGGCATGCAATGGTTTCTGTACTCACCCCCTTGTGCCTGCTGTGCAGCCTTCAAGTGCCCATCCAGGTCCTGATGCACCACCACCAGAATGTGGCGCATTGGGGGGGAGGTCAGTGCCCGATGGGCACCCCTTCCTCGTTGGGAGGACTTCCCCAGCTGGGCTTCGTATGTCTTCCTCACCCAGCTCCGCAGGTCCTACCACCACTTCCTGCAGTGGGTGCTCTGCTGGTTGTAGACCCCCAGGGCCCGCACCTCCATGGCGATGGCCTGCCAGAGTCCCCTCTTCTGATGGGTGCTGACCTATATGGGACACACAGAAAAAGTAAGACAGAGGTCAGACAATGCCCATTAGATACAGCTGGCTGTAAGTCCCCTTTGGGATGGACACTCACAACATCAAAACAGGACCTCTCACACGCAGCATGTCATGAATCCCACGACTGTACAGTGTCAAATTGTGCTCACATGTTTACAGCCATCTACCACCATTACACACATTCATGCCCCCAATCGAACCTACTCACCTGTACCTCTGGTTGACCATAGAGCTTGGCGTACAGGGGTAGGACCCTGTCCACAAGCTTGTCTAGTTCCGCGGTGGTAAAGGCCGGGGCCCTTTCCCCTGCCACTTGTGCCATTTCCAGGACCAGGGTCAGGACACAGCAGCACACTCAGAGGAGTACCTGCATGCACGTAATCCAGGAGTCAAGTGAAGTTGGGGTGACTCATATTCCCCATTGACAACCATGTTAACCAATGAATGGTCACACAGTGGTGAACACCGCCTTACGCTATTACGACAACCGCTGGCAATATGAGGTCACTTCCACTACAACATATCTGGATTACTACGCAGTTATGAATTTCTCATTTGCCCCATGCAGGCCCTATTGTCACCAACCCCCATACGCATGAACAAATATACATTTTCTCACCACAACAGTTCTGATGTATCATTGAGGACATGTCACTCCAGTTTAACACACCACTATGCATATGCGTCATTGACTTGTATGCCAGCAGTGCTGAATATTTAACATGTTGGGCAGATGTATGTGTGTTCCTCACATGTGTTCTCAACTCCTCCTAGGTACAGACCCATGTGGTGATGGAGGGCCCCATCGGTGTACAGACCACTTGTTGATTTGGGGACCATGGTGGAGCGTCACATCATTATCAATTACAGACTCAACTGTGCTACTTTTGGAAGTTTGCGCCACTTTTGCGTCACAAAATGATGCACATGCGGCCCTAAAAAGGTATAAATACAGGCCTCAGAGTCCTAACGCCAGCAAAAATGAATTTTAAAAAACAGGTGGTGAGTAGGCATAACATTTAGAGGAAGACAAGCCTAACAACTGTCATGCCTAACAAATATTATTAATTAATTGCCTTTCCCAGTACCCTTATAAAATTTAGGGGGTCATTACGACCTCGGCGGTCTTTTGAAAAGACCGCCGAGGCCACGGGAGACAGAATACCGCCATTGCCGGCGGTATTCCTGTCTCCCTATTATGACATTTCCGCTGGGCCAGCGGACGGTAACAGTGTTACCGTCCGCTGGCCCAGCGGAAATGTCACATCAACATTGCAGCCGGCTCGTAATAGAGCCGGCGGCAATGCTGATGTGCAGCGGGTGCAGTAGCACCCGTCGCGCATTTCACTGTCCAAAATTCGGGCAGTGAAATGCGCGACGGGGCTATGCCTGGGGGCCCCTGCACTGCCCATGCCAAGTGCATGGGCAGTGCAGGGGCCCCCAGGGGCACCCCAAGTCCCCTTACCGCCGGCCTTTCAATGGCGGTGTGTATCGCCACAGACAGGCCGGCGGTCGGGGACTCATAATCCCCAGGGCAGCGGTGCTTGCACCACTGCCCTGAGGATTATGACCGCCAGGCGGAATCCTGGCGGGAAAATGGAGGGGCCGGCGGTATGGCCGTGGCAATTCCGCCACGGTCATAATTGCTAGCGGAACACCGCCAGCCTGTTGGCGGTGTTACCGCCAACATACCGCCGGCCGCCAGGGTCATAATGACCCCCATAATGTTCTCTCTTTTTCAACTCTTTGTTCAGATGTCTGCCTTTATTAATTTAAATATTTGTACTGTTTGTACGGTATGTACTAACTGCTAGCACATAGTTCAGTACTCATAATACCTTTCTGGACATAAAAAAATACTAGTCACAAATTTCAACCAGAATTTTGAAAACTAGTGTTTTATACATCTGTCTGTATATCACTCTACAACTAGGTGTGATCCTCATACTGTGGATAGGGGGACTAGTCGACCCTCAAGGAGTCCCCTTTTCCCGACAAATAAAACCTCATATAATGAGGAGCTCTTGTCATTTTTCTTGTTAAAACTAACAGTTTATCTATAGAAAGCAACTCTCAGAAACAGGGCTGCAAGGAGAAAATCAAATGTCAAAGATAAGCTTAAATGTCAAGGATCAGATCAAGAGACACAAGCTAGAGTAACAATTTGAAAATAATGCTTGCAAATGAAACTCATCATTTTCAGAGGTCGACTGCTAATGTTCCAGGGATCAAGTGTTTGGTTACATTGAAAGCAATTATGTTTCATTTTCTCTCTGGGATATGAACACCTCAGCCACTGACATTCACAAAATGGAGAGCAACTGCTCAATTGCAGAAAAAAACTCTAGTTTCCTGGGATTTTGAAATCTATAGTCTCTAGGGAGCCATTGTAATCATTTTTTGTCATTTTAAAATAATAGCCATCAGTTTAAAAAAACATGAATTATGTATTTTGTCTCATATTTTTTCTCATTGTGAACTTATTCTGGGTCACTTTAGGTCCCACTCCCTTGGATTAGGTATAGTTAGGGTGAGCTAATTGTGAATTCCTGAATAAGATACAACGGATGCCTCAAGCCCACCCCTGTCAGATTAAAACACACAGGCCCTCATTCTGACCCTGGCGGTCGGTGATAAAGCGGCGGCCAATCCGCCAACAGGCCGGCGGTCCAAAATATGCAATTCTGACCCTGGCGGGAACCGCCAACACAGCCCGCCGCATTAACACTCCGCCCGCCACGGCGGAACAAACAAACAGCGCGGCGGTCCCCGCCAACAGCCAGGCGGCAGACAATGTACCGCCCACCCTATCACGACCCACCAATCCGCCACCTTTTCAGGGGCGGGAGCACCGCCGATAAAAACACGGCGGAAACAGACTACGAACGGGAAAACGCTCACCTCCACATACTCCACGCGAGATTCCGGCAGTATGGAACCCGAGTTGCAGGTCATCCCCGCACTCCTATACCTGCTCCTGTACCAGGAGCACGCCCGGCGGCGCGGAAGACATCGGTGAGTACTGCACCTACGACACAGGGGAGGGAAAAGATTACCGGCACACACCCACCCACCCACACCCACTACAACACACACATCAATGCATTCCCACAGATAACTGTCACAACCCACAAACCCCCCCCTTCCGAAATAATGCAAAGACCAAAAGAAGAGATCTTAAACGGGCAGATATATTGAAAAATGGACAGCAGTAATCCCAATAAATAAATAAACTATGTACAAAATATATACAGCTACTAAATGTAGTCCAACCACTGTCCGTGGACCACAGGGGTCCTGAGCAAAGGGGCAAGGCCCAGTCCCACGACAAGAACTCCACGGAGAGAACACTGCAGGGGCATCAGAAAGAAAAAAGGACAGGCACCTCAGGGGGAAGGGAAGGGGGGGCACCTCAGCAACTTGACTACACAACGCCAGATCCACGAGGGGACTCCATGACCACTGGCCCATCCTGGGGAGAGCAAAGCCACAGTCCATACAGTCCATACAGTGGGTGGCCTGCCCACTGGGCCATCCTGGGGAGAGCAAAGCCACAGTCCAAACAGTCCATACAGTGGGTGGCCTGCCCACTGGGCCATCCTGGGGAGAGCAAAGCCACAGTCCAAACAGTCCATACAGTGGGTGGCCTGCCCACTGGGCCATCCTGGGGAGAGCAAAGCCACAGTCCAAACAGTCCATACAGTGGGTGGCCTGCCCACTGGGCCATCCTGGGGAGAGCAAAGCCACAGTCCAAACAGTCCATACACTGGGTGGCCTGCCCACTGGGCCATCCTGGGGAGAGCAAAGCCACAGTCCAAACAGTCCATACACTGGGTGGCCTGCCCACTGGGCCATCCTGGGGAGAGCAAAGCCACAGTCCAAACAGTCCATACAGTGGGTGGCCTGCCCACTGGGCCATCCTGGGGAGAGCAAAGCCACAGTCCAAACAGTCCATACAGTGGGTGGGCTGCCCACTGGGCCATCCTGGGGAGAGCAAAGCCACAGTCCATACAGTCCATACAGTGGGTGGCCTGCCCACTGGGCCATCCTGGGGAGTGCAAAGCCACAGTCCAAACAGTCCATAACAGACTCCACTGCCACTGGAGGAGGCATGTTGGCCAGAGGACATCCTGCAGCCCTGCCCGAGACAGATCCTGCCCTGCCACGTCTGCCAAAGGGCCAGCGGTTCCTGCCTGGAAGGGCCCAGTTCAGCGGTTCTTGCCTTGAAGGGCCCAGTTCAGCGGTTCTTGAGACGGCGGTCCCCAGCGGAGCGGTGCTGGAGATGGCGGGGCCCAGTTCAGCGGTTCTTGCCTTGAAGGGCCCAGTTCAGCGGTTCTTGAGACGGCGGTCCCCAGCGGAGCGGTGCTGGAGACGGTGGGGCCCAGTTCAGCGGTTTTTGCCTTGAAGGGCCCAGTTCAGCGATTCTTGCCTTGAAGGGCCCAGTTCAGCGGTTCTTGAGACGGCGGTCCCCAGCGGAGCGGTGCTGGAGACGGCGGGGCCCAGTTCAGCGGTTCTTGCCTTGAAGGGCCCAGTTCAGCGGTTCTTGAGACGGCGGTCCCCAGCGGAGCGGTGCTGGAGACGGCGGACATTCTATGGCCAACTGCTCATTGCCTGGTGGTGCCCTCCTGGGCAGCGGGGATGGTGCTCCTTCAATGCCCACCTGGGCTGTGGGTGGTGGGGCCCTCCTGGCCAGCTGGGCTGGGTCCTCCCTGGGCAGCGGCTATGGGGGTGGTGGGCTCTCCCGGGGCAGCTGTGCCGGTTCCTCCCGGGGCAGCGGCTATGGGGGTTGCGGGCTCCTCCTGGGCAGCTGTGACGGGTCCTCCATGGGCAGCAGGCCTGCTGCCTGACTTCTCCGCCTTGCTGCCCTTGCCCTCCTTAGTCGGGAGTCTGTGGCCCTTTCCTCCCTTTGGAGCTGTGGCTGTTGACGGTGGCTGGCTAGTGTCCTGGGGGGATATCGAATCCGGGCTCCGGCGGCGGCCCTTCCGCCTTCTGCTCCTCTTCCCAGGGGGTGGGCTGGCTGTCCCCTTGCTGCTGGGCGAAGATCCAGACCTGCGGGCTGCTGGGCTCTAATACCCCTGCACCATTGTCAAGGGGGCTGCAGGGCTGGTGGTGGCTGAGGTGCTCTTTTTACCCCGACGAGAAGGAGGGGGGGGCTCAGGGTCAGGAAAGAAGGTAGCAGTAGAGAGATAGATTTTCTTGGGACAATGGATAGTGGTAGGTACAGTGGGTATGGGAGTGGAGGGAGAGGATGTGGTTGTAGGCGAGACAAGTTTGCTGTCTTTGGGTGCAGGTGCAGGAGCGGGAGGCTGTCGTGAGGTGGATGGCTGTTGGGTGGGTGGGTGGCTGCGTTTGTGTGGTGTGGAAGAGGGGGTGACAGACACAGTGGGAGAGGACACAGGGGACGTGTAAATGGCAGTGGGGGTGGTGACTGCACGTGTGCGGACTGTAGTGGAGGGTATGCTGGTGATGGAAACACTGGCTGATGGTGAGGTGAATGAAGGTGTGAGTGTAGACGTCACAGGGAGGGAGGAGGGAGACGAGGAGGTGGGGGTCACAGAGGTGGTAGTGACTGTTGGCATGTCTGCATCGGAATGTTGCTTGTGTGAATGTCTGCGTGATCTGTGGTGCTTATGTTTGGATGAGCTGCTCTTGGGTGTTGAGGTGTGTGCAGGCTGGTCTGATGGTGTGGGTGGGACAGGCAGAGGAACAGGAGACTGGGAGGAGGGAGTTAGTAGAGGGAGGCAGGAGACAGGGACAATGGCTGCCGTGAGTGCTGAGGCCAGAGCCTGGAACGATCGCTGATGGGCAGCCTGACCCGAATGAATGCCCTCCAGGTACGCATTGCTGCGATGAACCTCCCTCTCCACCCCCTGGATGGCATTCAAAAGGGTAGTCTGCCCAACAATGAGCGTTCGGAGGAGGTCAATGACCTCCTCACTGAGGGCAGCGGGGGTAAAAGGGGCAGGGCCTGAGGTGCCTGGGGCGAAGGAGATGCCTGGCTTCCTGGCAGAGCGGGCACAGGACGAACGCTGAGGGGCTGCTGGGAGGGCGGAGATGGTGCGCTGGGTGGCGGCTGTACCTGTAATGGCGGGGGGCACGGATGGTGCCACCCCCGCAAGGGAGCTCCCTTCCGAGGACGTGTCCGTGTCGCTGCAGGGTCCAGTCGTCCCCGTTGTGGAGCTCCCCTCGCCCTCCGTCTCACTGGTCCAGTCAGACTCTCTGGCATGGCCCTCCTGGGCCATGTGAGATGCAGCTCCCTCCTGCCCCGATGCCACTTCTCCTCCGCCTGATGATGCTGATGCACACAAGCACAGAAAGACAAACAAAAAGGGGGGGGGGAGAGAGAAATAAAGAGATTTTGAGTACATGGATCACCGGTACAGTTAGCGGACATGACAGACACAGATGCCCCCTGCACTAAGTTGTGCACTTGGGGTCCGCTACGCATTCCGTGGAACATGCCCTACACGCCTAGAGTTGACAACTGCACCCATGGATGACACGGCCCAGGGATGGCTGTACTGACACACTACTGAGGGTGGTGGCTGGGGACACAGGGGCTTACGGGGGTGCCCAGCCTACAGATATCGCCCTGGCCTAAGGGGACCCCCAGCCCTCCTCCCCCACCCAGACACCTCCACTGCGCGACAACAGAGTAGATAATGCTTGTACTCACCCCCTTGTGTCTGCTGTGCTGCCCTCACGCGCCCATCCAAATCAGGGTAGGCCACCGCCAGGATCCGGAACATCAGGGGGGTCAGTTGATGGCAGGCACCCCGCCTACGTTGGGAGGCCATCCCCAGCAGAGACTCGGCGGTCTTCTTGGTCCCGCGGCGGATGTCCTCCCACCTCTTGCGGCAGTGGGTGCCCCGTCGATGGTGGACCCCCAGGTTCCGGACTTCCTTGGCGATGGCACGCCAAATCCCGATCTTCTCATGGGCGCGGACCTATGTGACACGTACAGGGAGGGAGAAATACCACGTTCAAGTTTGTCTGCATTTTCGTTGCCAGTGGCCCAACGCCCCCCATCCCCGCCAGGCCCCCCGCCAGGCCCCCCGCCAGGCCCAACATGCCCCCCATCCCCGCCAGGCCCCCCTCCAGGCCCCCCGCCAGGCCCAACATGCCCCCCATCCCCGCCAGGCCCCCCGCCAGGCCCAACATGCCCCCCATCCCCGCCAGGCCCCCCGCCAGGCCCCCCCCAAGCCCCCCGCCAGCCCCAACATGCCCCCCATCCCCGCCAGGCCCAACATGCCCCCCATCCCCGCCAGGCCCCCCGCCAGGCCCAACATGCCCCCCATCCCCGCCAGGCCCCCCGCCAGGCCCCCCTCCAGGCCCCCGCCAGGCCCAACATGCCCCCCATCCCCGCCAGGCCCCCCTCCAGGCCCCCCGCCAGGCCCAACATGCCCCCCATCCCCGCCAGGCCCCCCGCCAGGCCCAACATGCCCCCCATCCCCGCCAGGCCCCCCACCAGGCCCCCCGCCAGGCCCCTCGCCAGCCCCAACATGCCCCCCATCCCCGCCAGGCCCCCCACCAGGCCCCCCGCCAGCCCCAACATGCCCCCCATCCCCGCCAGGCCCCCCGCCAGGCCCCCAAGCCAGCCAGTGGCCCCAAATCCATATTGAATTAAACTCACTTGTTGGTCTGGAGGAGCGTAGAGTAGCGCATACTGGGGGAGGACCCCATCCACAAGTTTCTCCAACTCCTCTCCAGTGAAGGCAGGGGCCCTTTCCCCAGTCGCAGCAGCCATTGTCCCTTCCAGACCGAGGTCACAGCAACACTTGCAGTATAGGTCCTCTCCTGTGAAAGTTCAAGTCGCAAGTGGATAAGTAGATAGGAAATGGCGGTCACGTCCGCAGCGGTGCGTACCGCGGCGGTGCGTACCGCCGGCGCCCTTCGCCATTGGCTCCTGAAACCCATAGGCTTCAATGTTAACCAATGCGGCTTCGCGCCGCGGTCTTCGACCGCCGCGGTGTGCCACGCCAGCGCATTGACCTCACATCCCATTGTCACACTTCACAGGTCAGGCAGCCGCCATTTCGAGGGTCCACATGGCTCAATTTCAACTGCGTCACACAGGCCTAGGCCTTGCATAGCCACTCAGACACGCCATTCACTGCATAGAGAATCGTTTACTGTGCAAGCTGTGAGTACGTACCTGTGGGTTGCTTGACTGTGTGCTCCATGTTGTCCTTCCTAGGGACCGTCCGCTGGGTTTGGCGAGGAGACGGATGAATCCTCGCGTGTACCGACCGCTGGTGGACCTGTCGACAATGGAAGAACGCCACATTATCCTGACCTACCGGCTTGACCGTGCCACTATACATGAACTGTGTGCCCAGCTGGAGCCCGACCTGATGTCCCCCATCCGCCAACCCACAGGGATTCCCCCTCTGGTGCAGGTCCTGTCAGTACTCCATTTCTTGGCAAGTGGGTCATTTCAGACAACAGTGGGAATTGCTTCTGGGATGTCTCAGCCCATGTTTTCGAAGGTGTTATCCAGAGTGTTGTCTGCCCTGATGAAATACGTGGGGAGCTACATCATTTTCCCTGAGGTGGGCAAATTGGCTACAGTGAAGGGTGATTTCTACGCCCTTGGACATATTCCCAACATCATTGGTGCCATTGATGGGACCCATGTGGCTTTGGTTCCCCCAAGAGACAGGGAGCAGGTGTACAGGAACAGAAAAAGTTACCATTCCATGAACATCCAGGTGGTGTGTTTGGCTGACCAGTACATCTCGCATGTAAATGCCAAATTCCCAGGGTCAGTGCATGACGCCTACATCCTGAGGAATAGCAGCATCCCTTACGTGATGGAACAGCTAGAGAGACACCGTGTATGGCTATTGGGGGACTCTGGGTACCCCAACCTGTCGTGGCTACTGACCCCAGTAAGGAATCCCCGGACCAGGGCAGAGGAACGGTACAATGAGGCCCATGGGCGTACTAGGAGGGTGATTGAACGCACCTTTGGCCTCCTAAAGGCCAGGTTTAGGTGCCTGCATATGACAGGTGGATCCCTAATGTACTCACCTAAGAAGGTGTGTCACATCATCGTGGCCTGCTGCATGCTTCACAACCTGGCTTTGCGCCGCCAGGTGCCTTTCCTGCAGGAGGATGGTCGAGACGGTGGTGTTGTGGCAGCTGTGGAACCTGTGGAGAGTGACGAGGAGGAAGACGACGGGGCTGAAACAGACAACAGGGACAGAATCATTGAACAGTACTTCCAATAGGACACAGGTAACAATTCAAACATAATTTAGTAAATGTGAACTACTCTCCTGCATCTCTGCTGCCTGTCTATTTGCCCCAGTGTATGATGACTGAGTTGTGGCTTTTCCCTCCCTATTTCAGATCTGGGGTCCCCACTACGAGTCCTGTGCTTCGTTTCCCCATGGACTACAGCTTTGTGGCAGCTGTTTGTTGACTTCACTATGTACAAGGACATATTTGCACTGTCATGTCAATTACAATATTTTGAAATCACAGCCAGACTCCAGATAGTTTTGTGCAAAATAGGTGTTTATTTCAGGGCTCAAAATGGGATGGGTGGTTTCAAGTGGGTGGGGGCTATGGTGAAGGAATGTCCATGGCAGAGTCCAGAGTAACAGTCACACAGGTGCATTGTCCAGAGGCCTGTGGAGAGATGGAGCATGGGCAGTTCAAGGATGGACAGGGTGACAATGTGGGACAGTGGGATGACATCAGGTGTTATCCTTTGCTGGCGGGGGTCTTGACATCCTACTCTGTCTTCTTGCGAGATCTCAGGGCCCTCTTGCGGGGTGGTTCTTCTCCTGCAGGAGGTGGGGGTCTGGTGGGCTGCTGTTGTGCGGGGGCCTCCTGTCCACTAGCGCCGGCGGAGGTGGTTGGCTGTTCTTGGTCCAGGCTAGTGGCAGGGGCCCTTTGTTGTTGTTGAGTGTCCGTCCTGGTGTTGATGAGGTCCTGCAGCAGCCCTACCATGGTAACCAGGGTGGAGGTGAGGGCTCTGATGTCCTCCCTGTACCCCCGATAGTGTTCCTCCTGCAGTACCTGGATCTCCTGGAACCGGGCCAGTACCGTCGCCATCGTCTCCTGGGAGCGGTTGTATGCTCCCATGATGGTGGTGAGGGCCTCGTGGAGAGTGGGTTCCCTGGGCCCGTCCCCCCCCTGTCGCACAGCTGCCCTCCGAGTTGCCCTGTTTCCCTGGGCCTCTGCCCCCTGGCCGGTGTGCCCACTACCACTGCCCCCAGGTCCCTGTTGTTGTTGGGGTGGTGGGTTATCCTGGGTGCCCTGTAGTGGTAGACACACCGCAGATTGACGCGCCCTGGAGACAGAGGCATGGGCCCGCTGGGTGGGAGCTGTGCTTGTGTTCCCAGAGGGGTTTGGGTCTGTAGTGGCCTGTGCCTGTGTGAGGGGAACCGACTGTCCAGAGGTCCCCGATGGTCCGGGCTGGTCATCAGTGTCCAGGTCGACAGAGCTGCTGTCATCGCTGACGGCCTCTTGGGTGGGGGGTGTGGAGAATTCTGGGCCCTCCGTGGCGGTGTGTTGACGGTCGGGTCCTGCAGGGGTAAAGAGGTATGGTTATAGTTTCAATGTGTGGCATATGGGTGTATCTGTGGGTTCCCGTGTCCCCAAGTGCTGGCATTCGTGTGTGGGGGCTTTGGTGAGGGTGGCTTGTGGGGGGGATGTGTATATGCATTGGGCATGCTTTGGTGATGGGTGTCCATGCTTAGTGGACGCATGCAGGCCTAGGTTTTGGGATGTGTGGGTTGTGATGGTGAGACATTGGCAGGGAATAGGTGTGCTGGGGGTGGGGGTGGGGGTGAGGATGGTGGTGGGGGTGAGGATGGGGGTGGGGGTGAGGGTGGGGTTCGAGGATGGGGGTGAGGGTTGGGGTATGATTTGGCATGCAGGTGGGGGGGAAGCAGTAGTGAAGCTTCAACTTACCAGTATCCATTCCTCCGCCGACTCCTGCGAGGCCGTCAGGATGCAGGATGTTCAAGACTTCCTCCTCCCATGTTGTAAATTGTGGGGGTTGAGGTGGGGGTCCTCCGCCAGTCTTCTGCACGGCGATGTTGTGCCTGGATACCATGGAACGCACCTTCCCCCGTACGTCGTTCCATCGCTTCCTGATGTCTTCCCGATTTCTGGGGTGCTGTCCCACAGCGTTGACCCTGTCGACAATCCTCTGCCATAGCTCCGTCCTCCGGGCAATGCTGGTGTATTGGACCTGTGTGCCGAAGAGCTGGGGCTCTACCCGAACGATTTCCTCCACCATGACCCTGAGTTCTTCGTCTGAGAAGCGGGGGTGTCTTTGGGGTGCCATGGAGTGGTGTGTATGATGTGTGGGGTGGAGTATGTGTAGTTAAGTGTGTTGAGTGTGGTGGTGTGTGTTGTTTTGTGTGTGGATATTGTGTGGGTGATGGTGTAGTGTGCCTCTGTGTGATGGTATTCTGTGATCGCTGATGTGTCTCTCAGTGCTTCTTTCTGAATTTTTGGTCGTAGGGGTTTGTGGGTGATGTGGGTGTGTGTTTTATATTGTATTGTGTGTGTGGGAGTGGTGTGTGTATGTGTATCAGGTGTGTGGAATTCAAATCGGCCAATGTGGCTGAGTTTTGTTCGTTTGTGTGTATTCTGACCGCGGCGGTGTGTACCGCCAATGGAAAACCGCGTTTGAAAGACCGCCGCGTGGATTCGTGGGTCGTAATGGCATGGGTGTATTTCTGTTGGCGTGACGGTGGAGGTTTGGTCACCTCCACTTTTCTGCCGACCGCTGGTCTGGCGGTCTGTTGTGGCTGTCGGATTTTCGGAGGTTTGGCTGCTGCGGGTCAGAATGACCGTGGCGGGTTACCGCGGCGGAATTATGGAGGATTTCTGACCGGCGGTAGGCGCCTTTTATCGCCGAGGTCAGAATGACCACCACAATCTGTTAGGCTCCTACTGAGCTTCAAGTAGTATCTCAAAAAGAACACTTGCTCTTTAAGGCATTATGGGCCAGATGTACAATTCATTTTATTGTTTGCAAACTCTTTGATTTGGATGAATAAAGACTTGCTATGTGGAAAAGCAGTGTTGTAGGCATACTTTCCAAATACAGATTACTATCCATATATATCAATGGTTCAGGACCAAATCAGCGGTTGTAACTATTGAAAACATATTGATTCCCAGGTTTGGTGTGCTAACTCATTCGCAAAAGGGAAGGGAAGAGGTCCCTTCTAGAGTCCTTCTGTTAGAAAATGGCCACCTCTGAAGGGTCATCCAAAACCTTTTTGCCTTCTTCATCTTTTTCTGACCTCATTAATGTTGGCTTTAGGACTCTGTGTACTTTATCACTGCTAACCAGTGCTCAAGTGCTGGTGTTCTCTTTTTAAAATATGGTAATATAGGCTTATTCACAATTTACAAATTTAATTTACCTATAACTCCCCAGTAAAGTGCACTACATGTGTCCAGGGCCTGTAAATGCTAATAATGGGACTGCAGCACTGATTGTGCCACCCACTTAAGTAGCCCTTTAAACATGTCTCATGACTGCCACTGCAGGGCCTGTTTGTGCTGTTTCACTGTCATGTCAACTTGGCATTTAAAACCCTTTGCTAAACCTTAAACTCCCCTTTTATTACACATAAGGCACCCCTAAGGTAGGTCTTAAGTATTCCATAGGGCACCGTGCTGTGTAAGTAAAAGGTAGGACAGGTTATTTTAAGTTTTGCCTGGCCTAGTAGTAGGAAACACCCACATTTGTTTTTCACTACTCCTCTGACAGGTTAACATTGGGAATTCCTTATTACACTTTCAAGATATAATTTATGATTGGTAAGGAGTAGCTATATAATGTTTCATATCTTTGGGATAGTAATGATATATCCTCTTTACTGATAAAATTGGATTTAACATTACTATTTTAGAAATGACACTTTTAGAAGGTGGGCATTTCTCTGCCGCAACAGCGCTGTGTGCTTGCAGCCAGTCTCCAATACATATCTGGGTTGGGTGACAGCTTCACTTTGGGCATACTCTCTAGACAGCCACAAATACAGGAAGTTTAGGTGTATCTGAGCATTCCTCTGCATTCTGATGCCTCTTTCTGAGTAGGAAGGGCAGGAGGGACGGACACTTACACCTGAATAGGCCATGCCTGTCCCTCCACAAAGGGCTATTTACCCCCTACTGATAATCTGGAGCCAGGGTGGAAGAATAAATTCTACTTGTGCATTTTAAAGATCCTTCTCTGAAGTCACCCCCACTTCAAAGGCACATTTGGGTATAAGTACTGGGTCTCTGCCACCACCAAAGTAGACACGTCTGAATTTACAACTGGGCTCTGTGAGAAGAACTGCTGTGCTGCATCAAGGACTGTCTCTCTGCTGACCTGGAAGGACTGCTCTTCTGCTGTGCTGCTCTGCTGCTTGCTGCTCTGTGACCTTGCTGGGGCAGAGCTGGACTCTGCCTTTCACCCCAAAGTGATCTCTAAGGGCTTGTTGGCTTGCCTCCTGTTGCTAGAGAGCTAGGGATATCAACGTCTCTACTCTTGCTCCTGTGCCTGGTTCACTAGAGGACCGTGCTACTTGCACCAGCAAAATCGACGCACGTCTTACCTGCTGAAAGTGGCAACAGATGCATCAACCCTGCTGCAAGAGTAGAACCAATGCATCACATTCAGAACCAGTGCTTCACCATTGCATTGTTGTCGCATCGAACCATTACATTGCTGCCGCTGCTGAAGGAAGGTTGGTGCATCGCTTCCCTGCACAGAGAAAGCCAAAGCATCAGCTTTAGAACCTATGCAGTGACACTGGAACCACTGCATCGCCACCACTCCTGAAGGAAGATCAATGCATCCCTTCAATGCGTGGAGAAATCCAACACATAGGCTGCGGGACTGAAATACTGCAGCACTGGTGCTTTACCTTCGGAACCAACACATTGCCAGCACTGCATGAGTAAAATCAATACGTCCTGTGACTTTGACCAGAATTAAGGTACTTTGCTCAGCAAACCCTGCATGGGTCCTGTAGCCAGCCTGCACTCAATCGCGGGTGGCCTGAGCTCTTGGCTTTGTCATGTTTGAGCATGACCTCGAATAAACCCTAAAGCGCTATTTGTTTCTAAATGCTAGAACCTTTTTATTTTTCTAAAATTCACATTGTAACTTCTACTTATTGGATTTCTTTAGTTTTGGTCTTGATTTATTTATAAATTATTGTCTCTTTTTATAAACCTGTGTGGAGTCCTTATATGGCGTGTTCATTGTGTTACTGAGTGTATGTGTGTTGCACAAATCTTTTACACATTGACTCTTTAGATAAGCCTGACTGCACTGTTCCAAACTACCAGAGAGTGAGCACAGGTTATCTTTTAGTGTGTATTTGTCTTAACATGACTAGATGCTGGTACCAATTGGGACTGCGTACTTACCCCTGCCAACTAGAAACCCCATTTCTAACACCTTCCTTTTGTGAATTAAAAAAAAAATGTTTGTAGGAGAGTAGGCAGTGGTCCACAGCATCATCTCAAACTCTTAAACAAATTTAAAAAAAATGTATACATATTTTTATACACAGCTGTGTTTCCTTCAAGAAACATTGGGCATTTTTTTAAAACAATGCTAGATTTAAATGCTATCACAAACATAACTTTAATAAGTTTATCATTTGTTAGCCAGGTTGGGTGAATTCAGTGCCATCATAGTTCCTTGTTTTCAAAGAGAAATTATTTGTGGAAGAAAAAGAAGTTATTATAGAAGCAGTACTCTAACATACTCAGGATTATTTAGTTCACATCCCTTTAGAGGGCAGATCTGTTTGATAGGCCTTTTTTATGTGGTCTGAAGTTCATCGTCATTTATGATGTTGTTTTATAGGCTGGTAACAGCAAAGTTGGAAAGCACAAAATCCTGGTGCAGCCATCTGTGTACTGCAAAACTAGTACCAGCAATAGCCCAAGTAGGTGCTCTACAACTAAAATGAGTATAAAAACTCTGGGGTCATTACTTCACAGACACCACATTGGAAGACAGTTAATCAGAGGTAGGTTTTAATGCCATTTACATTCATCGTCACTTTATTCGTATCTGATTTCCTATCTCGCATCAACAAAGATGTTTGGCAGCTGTTTTAGGTCTTGGGACTCGGTCCTTGTGTTATAATTTTTTTTTAAAGCAAAACCATACCGTCAGGATAGGGTTATTCTGACCCCGAAGGCTAGGTGGGAGGGGAGTCCCAGAACGTCCCCCATTCAGGGCCAAAAATAGTTTTTTTAAGGTACTGTAGCAGTATCCCAGGACAGCAGTAGTCAATGGATGGGCTTTAACCCTTCATTAATTAAAAAGGGGAGGGAGAAGTGTGTGTGGAAATTCAAAAAAGAAAGACAAAGGTTGACGTGAAATTATAGTTAGGTGATAATGTTAGTTGAAACATATTGGCCCTCATTACGACCCTGGCTGTGAGTGATAAAGTGTCAGTAATACCGCCAACAGGCTGGCGGTAAGTACTGTGAAATAAAACTATGGCGGTGATATCTCCCATAGACAGCCAATGTACCACACCAACTGCCAGGGTGGAAACAACACTCACCACGGCGGTAGCCATCAACAGCAAGGCTGGAGACAAAGTACCACCCACCATATCATGACACACTAATCTGCCACCTTTTCTGGGCGGTACCAACACCATCAAAAGCCTGGCAGAAACAGGACTCATCATCGGAGACACAGGGAAGAACAACACCGCCATGGAACCCAAACTGCAAGTCTTCCCGATGATCTTCTACATTATGCTCCACCTGAAACACCAACGCCGCTGAAGACGACAACGGTGAGTACAACCACAGGGAGGGAGGGAAGAAAACCAGAGTGACACACACACGCACAACACACACCATTCACACACACACCATACACACAACCAGCTACAGACGTAAACCTATGGCACACAAAACATGGCAGAATAACACAAGGACTAGAGTACGGATGTACAGAAAATGTATTAGCACAGCAAAACCCACCACATGAACCAAATATATACAAATGTTCACAAAGGGCCAATGCACAGTCCAAAGTCATAAGGACACACAAGGTCTCAGGGCACAGTCCAAGGCCCAACTTGCATTCTCACATCATCCAGAGAGAACACTCCAGGGGCATCAGTTTGCAAGTGGGCAGGCACCTCAGGGGGATGGGGGGCACCTCAGCTGAATACGAGAACTTCCCCACTGGTTCTGGAGGGGGTTCCATGCCAATTTGTCTTTGCTGGGGAGTGCAAGGTCACAGTCTCTCTGGTGGGGAACATGTCCACGGGTTCTGGAGGGGGCTCCATGCCCATATGTCTTTGCTGGGGAGTGCAAGGCCACATTCTCTCAGGTGGGGAACATGCTCATTGGTTCTGGAGGGGGCTCCATGCCCATTTGTCTTTGCTGGGGAGTGCAAGGTCACAGTCTCTGAGCTGGGGAACATGCCCACTGGTTCTGGAGGGGGCTCCATGCCCATTTATCTTTGCTGGGGAGTGCAAAGCCACAGTCTCTCAGGTGGGGAACATGGCCACTGATTCTGGAGGGGGCTCCTTGCCCATTTATCTTTGCTGGGGAGTGCAAGGCCACAGTCTCTCATGTGAGGAACATGCCCACTGCTTTTGGAGGGGGTTCCATGCCCATGTGTCTTTGTTGGGGAGTGCAAGGTCACAGTCTCTGAGCTGGGGAACATGCCCACTGGTTCTGGAAGGGGCCCCTTGTGCATCAGTCCCTGGAGTGTGGCCTACATGCCCTCCACTGGTGGTGATAGCTGCACTGCCTCAGCTGGTGGTGAGTGCTGCTCTGTGGCAACAGGTGACAGTGCCTCCTGGCCTGCCTCTGCTGGCAGTGATAGCTGCGGTGCCTCAGCTGATGGTGAGTGCTGCTCTGTGGCAACAGTTGACGGTGCCTCCTGGCCTGCCTCTGCTGGGTGTGATGGCTGCACTGCCTCAGCTGGTTGTGAATGCTGCTCTGTGGCAACACGTGATGGTGCCTCCTGGTCTGCCTCTGCTGGCTGTGTGTGCTCCGTGACCATAGGTGGTGGCAGTGGTGGTGGTGGTTTCACCCTCCCAGCCTCTGATGGAGTTGAGGGCTTCTTTTCCTCCATGGCAGGAGGTGTGGGCACCTTCCCCTTCCTGGCTGTAGGTGTTGTGCGCTCCTTCCCCTTCCTGGCTGTAGGTGTTGTGGGCTCCTCCCCCTTCCTGGCTGTAGGAGTAAAAAAAATTCTAGCTATCGCGTCAAGAATTTTCAAGTCTATTAAGGACACGGAGGCGAGGATTATGCTTTCTCTTTCTTTACTGACTTAAACAGCAGCCAATCAAATACAAGTAACAGAAAAAACTACACATCCCAAAATGCCTATCATCCTATCCCATTGTCCAATCACTAGCCATGTACTCTGCCATAAGTCCTTTGACCTTTGATGTCACTTCCTCTTTCTTTGGTCAGAACAGATAAGATCAACTTGAAAACTAAACTTCTTACACCATCCTGAAATCCGAAGTCATGAACATCTTCTCTTCCTGGATATCCGTCTCCTGGATAGCTCAACACCGGAAAATCAACCGAGGCAAAACTTTACAACCAAACTTTTCCAAGACGATAAGAATTTCAGGAATTCTTCTGATCAGAACCTGTAACAACAAACAGGCAGGTAATATCCCAATGAAATTGAAAATGTCTCAATAAACTGATGTTTCTATAAATGACAATAAAATGGGAGGGAGAAATAACAATAATCATAAATATTCACAATTGATATTCAATATTCATTGTATTTTTTTTAGGAGGGATAATCTTCGCCTCCGTGTCCTTAATAGAATTGAAAATTCTTGACGCAATAGCTAGAAATGTTTTTATTCTATGTCAGGACCGGAGGCTCCGATTATGCTAGTTTAAACCTGTTCCATTACTACAGTAGCTACGTCCAATACTGGTTTGTGATAAAACTTACGAAAAGAAGACCAATCTGCTGCCTTCATAATGTGTTCTAACCGGGAACCCAAGGCAAAAGATTTAGAAGCCATAGCCCCTCTAGCAGGATGAGCCCCAAATATAGAGGTATCAATACCTGCTTCACTCATCAACTATCTCATCCATCTGGCCAAAGTGGCTGAGGTAACTGGTTTAAAAGGTTTTTGTAAATAAATTAATAATTGACCTTTAACATCCTGTCGAAATTCTTCTGTGACCACTTCATAATCCTTTGAAACATTGGACTACACATAATTTCGAATTTTCAGTATATATTGGGTAAGATACTAAACTGTAATTTGTTTTAGTCCTTCTTGTCACTGAAAAAGTGACACCATCTGGAGAAAAGTTTCTACCAGCTAAATCCAAAGTTCTGACGTCTGAAACCCTTTTGCAAGAGATAAGACATAAAAGCATGGTCAGCTTAGCTGAAAGCTGCTTGCGAGATAAATACCTGAGTCCAAGAATCCCAAAATTTTAAAATAATGCTAACATCCCATAATACAGAATATTTAGCTTGAGGAGGTTTAGAAAGACGTATAACCCTCAAAAGTTTGCAAATTAACGGGTGTTCTCCAATGGGTTTACCTTCTAGATGAGAGTGTCCTGCTGAAATAGCTGATCTAAAGTTATTGATCGTCCGATAAGCTAAACCAGAACTAGCTAGTTCTGCTAAAAAGTTAACAATCATACCAATATGAGCCTCCACTGGATTGGCACCCCTTCCATCACACCAACTAGACCATCTGCGCCAGGCTGAGTCATATCTTTTATGGGTACTACCTGCCCAGGCCTGCTTAATGTATTCCGCAGCTTGCTTTGAAACGTCTGGGGTACTCCATCTCGACCTGAAATTAACCAGTCTAGCAGTCAACTTCCCTGACAAGACCAGTGGATGTTGAAGGCCCTCCGGACTCACCAGAAGATTCGGACGAGGTGGAATCAGAAGAGGAGAGGCACAAGCTAAATGAAGAGCTATGGGGAACCAAGGCTGTGCTCTCCAAAAGGGGGTCAGCAGAACAATCTCTGTCTTCTGTCTCCTCACCTGAGACAAATCCCTGGCAATCATCAGGAATGGAGGAAAGGCATAACCTCGAAACTGGGACCAATCCTCAAGAAAGGCATCTGTCTTTAACGCACAAGGGTCTGGACGGCAACTGTAAAATTTTGGAATTTGGCAATTGAGTCGTGAGGCAAACAGATCCACTTCGCAATTGCCCCATTCCCTGATTATCTGAGATTTCCAGTCGCTGGAATCCGACAGGTATCTGGAGTTCCGGTCTGCTATGATGTTCTGGTCCCCAGGAAGGTATTCCGCTATGACCACTAGATGTTGAGTTAGGCAATAGTGCCAGAAATCCTTGGCAATCTCTGCCAGAATTCGGGACTTTGTGCCTCCTAATTTGTTGACATACCTCACTGCTGAGACATTGTCCATCCGTAAGAGTATGCAACAATCTGTTTTCTGCGGGGAGAGGCTCTTTATGGCAAAAGATCCCGCCAGAAGTTCCAGGCAATTGATATGAAGTGTTTGCTCCCATTCTGACCATCTGCCCCGTCACTAGGGAGTTGCCACGTGCTCCCCAACCCCATCTGCTGGCATCGGATTCTATCACCACCTCTGGGTGAGACCCGAAAATCGCCCTGCAATTCCAAGCTTCCATATGATGGAGCCACCACTGAATCTCTGATCGTACTTCGGCAGTCAATGGGATTTGTTCCGAATAACTCAGACCCTGTTGTAGATGTCTGATCTTGAGTCTTTGTAGTGCCCGATAATGTAGGGGTGCAGGGAAGATCGCCTGAATAGACGATGCTAGTAAGCCCACTACTCTGGCTATATTCCTCAATGAGACGGTCTGACTGGATAGAACCGATCTCAATTCCCTCTTGATGTTGCGGATATTCTGAGAGGGAAGGCAGAGTTGACATAAAATGGAATTTATCTGGAACCCCAGGAACTCTAGCACCTGGGAGGGTTTCAACAATGACTTCTGCACTTGATAAGGAAACCTAAGTCTTGCAGAAGGCTTATCCTCCAATCCAAATGAGATAGTAGGACTTGAGGGGATTGTGCCATCAGTAGAATGTCATCCAGATATACAATCAATCTGACTCCCTTGGTTCTGAGCCATTCCATCACAGGTCTCAGAAGCTTCGTGAAGCACCAAGGGGCTGACGACAGACCGAATGGAAGGGCAAGAAACTCCAAACACTGTCCCTTCCACTGGAATTGCAGAAATCTCCTGTGAGGAGGAAAAATTTGAATCGACAGTTAGGCGTCTTTTAGATCCAGTCGAACCATCCAATCCCCTTCCAAAAGGATATCCCTTAACATGTGGATGCCCTCCATTTTGAAGTGCCTGTATAGGATCCAATGATTGAAATCCTTTAGGTTCAAGACTAAACGGTGACCTCCTCCTTTCTTGTCTACTACGAAAATAGGGCTGAGGAAACCGTAAGGGTGAGGAGAGGCAAACTGGACGGCTCCCTTGTCTAAAAGAGCTTGCACTTCTTTGGCTATAAAATTTTGATTTGCTAGGGAAAAACACATTTGTAATCGAGGGGAGAGTTGTTTGGGAGTACTGATAAACTCCAGTCGAAATCCCTCGACTGTTTGGAGAATCCGTTTCCAATTTGCCAAGCATAATGCTACTCTGCCCCCAAGTCTGACTTGAGAAAAATGAATAATGCTCACCTGTGAAACTTGAGTCTTGTATGGCTCCTTGCTGCCCTCTGCAATGGCCCCTGCGGAAACGGGGACGTCCTCCCCTGGGGCGTGTGGGGTAGAAGGTGGGGTCTTGTTCCCCATACCAGCCACCTCTGCCTCTCGGGTAGTAGTTTTGAGGACTGTTGTATGTTCCTCGGCCGGGCATACGTCCCCCGTAACGACCGGCCCTGACAAAAAGGGCTCGTTTAAAAACCTTCTTGAGAGACATTTGGGCCTTGTCAAGCGAAGAAAAAGTGTAGCAGAACTTAGCTAAGTCTTTGATAAAAGAAGATCCAAAAAGAAGTCCTTCAGCCGAAGGACCCGCTTCCGAGGTTGCAGGATCTGACAACTTAGGGTCAATGCGCATTAGAACAGATTTTCTGTGTTCTGCAGAAATAGCACAATTAGAGTTTCCAAGCAGGGCAAATGGATCTTTGTGCCCAACCTATAAGGACATCTGTGTCCACCGGGGATCCTGATTCCTTAGCTACATACGCCATCTCAAGGATCTTGGTCAAAGGTCCTGAAAGGTCCAACAGTTTGTCTTGGCAATTATGCCAGGATCGATCCAAACCTTTTTTGGGGTCCTTAGCAAATTTTCTCATAAAGGTGACCATGGTGGGGTCTATTTCTGGGATATCAGAAACCTTGCCCTCTAGGTCAGGTCTGGGACACTCTTGCTTTTAAGCGTGACCTGACTTCCTTATCAAAGCTTTTCCGTACTTTAGATTGTACATATTGGGCCACTTCGGGTGGAGGAACCCAATTGGAAGCTCTGGGGTGTATGATTTCTGTGAGATCGAAGTCTAGAACCTGGTAGGGAGGGGGCGCTTTTTTAGCTTTTTTACTAGGCAGAGGAGCGTCGGAATCATCCGAATCATCAGAGGAGGATTTTTTATCAGAGGAAGAGGTAGAAAAGGAGGCTTCCTTTTTTGAGCTGTAATTATGTTCGCCACTACATTTCTTACGCAGTTTTTCGAAAGCATCTGCGTGAAGACCACTAACCTCGGCTCTAGATTCCAAATTTTTTGCCTTGTCCTTTGCTTTTTTAGACTCGGGTTGTGGTTGTTGCCCTTGCATCCAACCCTGTGATCGAGCATAGTCAAATAGCTGCCCTGAAAAGGGACCCAGAGCCCTCACCAGGGCATCATTTACTGATTGCTGAACCCTGGTATCAAGTGCTTCCACTAGATCAACCTCTAGTTGATTGACCAGCTCCTCTGTGTAATATTCTGTTCCTTGGTCATCCCACTGAGCCATGACCAGAGTATTAAGGTATAATAACCTTTAAAGAGTAATGAAAATGAGTAGGTATGGTTGGAATCAAGGGGGGGAGTGCAAAAACCCCAATTCAGGCAAGTGAAAAAAGAGCCCTTTAATAGAGTGTGGAGGGAGCTGCCTGCAAGGCACTCTCGGCAAAAGCCTATTTTAATTTTACAACCCAGTCAGTTTAAGATCTGCTGGGCGTCAGGGAGCAATTGACAGAACAATGGGGCACTTGAACGCACTCGCCGCACCCTTCACAGCCGATCGATTCCAGAATTAGAAAGGAATCGGCTCGTTAAGACGCGCGCGCAAGTTAAAAATAGAAAGGAGACTGCGTGAGAGCAGCTCCGCTCCCGCTCCCGCTCCACATAAAAATGGGCCACAAATCTTGGCAAAAAGCCAAGAAACAAAGCGCATGGGTGCTTAAAGACATATAATAAAAGCGCGCTGAATCGCGACGCTTATACAAACAAAAATTACAGTTATTAGCACTAAGTAAACATATAAAGTATATGAGAGAATCAAGACGTGTACTTATCTGCTGCGAAGCAGCAAAGAAAGAGGTAGTGACATCAAAGGTCAAAGGACTTATGGCAGAGGACATGGCTAGTGATTGGACCATGTGATAGGATGTTAGGCATCTTGGGATGTGTCATTCTTTCTGTTACTTGTATTTGATTGGCTGCTGTTTAAGTCAGTAAAGAAAGAGAAAGCATAATCGGAGCCTCCGGTCCTGACATAGAATTGTGGTCCCCTTCCCCTTCCTGGCTGTAGGAGTGTGGGCTCCTTCCCCTTCCTGGCTGTAGGTGTTGTGGACTCCTTCTCCTTTCTGGGTGTTAGAGTGGAATCCCTCACAGTCCTGCCTCCACGATTAGGAGGTGCCTCCACGATTAGGAGGTGCCTCCACTGTCCCCGTGGACTGTTTGGATGAGGTACTGGGCTGGCTGATTGGCACCCTGGTTCTATGGGCAGGATAAGGGAAGGGGGAGGGAAGAGGTCAAGTCAGGCAAGGAAAAGCTTCTTAGGGACGGTGGGGCAGGAGGAGGGAGTAGGGATGGGAGTGGAGGTTGAGGGAGTGGTTGTTAGAGGTATACGTCTGCTGGACTTGGGTGCAGGTGCATGGGCAGTGTGCGTGTGTGAGATGGATGGCTGTTGGGTGTCTGAGTGCTTGCATTTGTGTCCTTTAGGAGGGGGGGACAGTCACGGTGGGAGAGGACACAGGGGACAAGTAGATGGAGGTTGTGGAGGTGTCTGCTAGTGAGGTGTGTGCGTTGCTTTGTGTGGTGATGCTGGTGGTGGTTGTTGAGGCAGTGCATGCAGGTGTGAGTGTGGACATGAGGGAAAGTGAGGTGGAGAAGGAGGAGGAGGGGGAGACAGTGGAGGTAGTGGATGTAGTTGTGGCTGCAACTGTATGGTGCTTGCGTGATTGCTTGTGGGATGAAGTGTGGTGCTTGAATCTGCCTGTGCCACTCTTGGGTGATGTCTTGTGTGCATGCTCGTCTGTATGTGTGCCTGGGATGGGTTGGGGTTGAGGAGAATGGGACTGGGAAATGGTAGTTGAAGGGGGGACGGTAGAAACAGGGACAATGGCTGCCATCACAGAGGAGGCTAGAGCCTGAATCGATCTCCGTTGGGCCGCCAATCCACCATGAATGCCCTCCAGGAATTAATTGCATTGCTGCATCTGGGATGCCAGCCCCTGGATGGCATTCACAATGGTTGATTGCCCTACAGGGATGGATCTCAGGAGGTCAATAGTCTCCTCACTCAAGGCAGCAGGGCTCACTGGGGTGCAGGAGATGCCCACCATGCTGGGTGAGCGGGCACTGGCAACTCGCTGAGGGACTACTGGGAGGGCAGTGCTGGAAGGGGGTTGGCGGCTGTACCTGCAGCTGGAGTGGTCACAGAGGTGTCCGCCACCACCAAGTAGGCTCCATCGGAGGAGGTTTCTGAGTCTGTGTTGTCTCCTCCAGTCTCTGCCATGGTGCTCCCCTCGCCCTCCGTCCCACTGGTTTCCTCGGCGTTGGTGGACTCTGCCTCCTGTGTCCTGTGGGATGCAGCTCCCTCTGTCACTGGTGCCCCTGCTCCTCCGCCAGATGATGCTAAGGCACACAAGGACAGGATGCCAAAACAAGAAAGGGGGGGAGACAAAAGGATACACTGGGTCAATGACTGCACCAACACCACTATTGACATGCACATCACCGTCACACACAGGGAACAGGCTTAAGCACTATGCATTACACTACCAGTGATATGGCTAGTCACTAAGGCTAGTTGAGGACCACACACTGCCAACTGCAGCACTCCTGGGACCCATGATGCCCTGGCTGAAATGGACTGCTAATAAGCTAGGTTACCTGTATTTGCCATGCACCCATTAACCTTCAGTTGACTCACGCTGCAATGTCTGGCCTGGCACTAAGGGACACCTACTAACACACATCCACCACCTGGATACCACCTCACCAGACAAAATATGTATTGATACCCACTGTACTTACCCTATTGTGGCTGCTGTGATTCTCTCAAGCACCCATTCAGCTCAGGGTAGGCCACCGCCAGTATGCAGGTCATCAGGGGGGGTTTGGGTTGATGGGCACCCCTTCCTCGTTGGGAGGCCATGCCCAGCTGGGTGTCTGCGGGCTTCTGTGCCCAGCGGCTCAGGTCCTCCCATTATTTCCGACAGTGGGTGCTCCGCCTGCCATAGACCCCCAGGGTCTGTACATCCTTGGAGATGGCATGCCATATTCCCTTTTTGTTGATGGGCGCTGACCTGCAGAGGCAATACAGACAGGAGAACACCATTAGACAAACTGTCCAGCCTGTCACACAAATGGCCCACCATACCTGTTTCCATCACCATTGGCACACACATAGCCCAACCACAACATGTACACTGCCACTAGATATTCCCCCCATCCCCACCTCCCTTACAAAATGATTGCACACACATCTCCATGCATCCTTTCCACCTGCATCGTGCCCAAAGTGTACTCACCTGTTGGTCTGGAGGCCCATACAGCTGTCCGTACTGGGGTAGGACCCCATCCACCAGTCGCTACAACTCCTCCGAAGTGAAGGCTGGGGGCCTTTTCCTGGTCACACAGGTCATGGTAGGTTCCAGACACAGGTCACAGCAGCACACGCAATCTAGGTGTTCTCCCGTTGAAGGTCAGGAAACAACTGAGGAATCAGATAGAAAATAGCGGTCACATCCACAGCCGGGGTAGATCCCCATTGGCCACTGTACTTCATAGAGCCCAATATTATCCAGGAATTACACAGCTGTGCAACACCGCCTTCAGCCACGACGCCCAACGTTGGTGGAATGACCTCACTTCCACCTGTCCCTCCCTACAGGACAGGCGGTCGCCATTTCAGGGGGGGGAAACAGGCCTATCAACTATTACTGGTTCACAGGTTAGATTGGCACATACTTCACCATTTACACTGTCCCAATACATAAGTGCACCATGTGGACTGCAGTTGTGGTTTTGTTGTTCCAATTGTGACAGCCTACTCACTCTTGTGTCCCTTAGATACCTACTGCTGCTGATGAATAGGAGGTGGAGACATACCCTGTGTACAGACCTCTGGTGGACTTGGCTACACTGGAGGACAGGCACATAATACTGACCTATAGACTGGACAGGGCCAGAATCACAGAGCTGTGTGCCCATTTGGAGTCTGACCTGATATCAGCTATCCGTCATCCCACTGGGATCCCCCCTCTTTTGCAAGTGCTATCAGTGCTCCAGTTCCTGGCAACTGGCTCTTTCCAAATGACAGTGGGCTTGGCAGCAGGAAAGTCACAGCCAATCTTTTCTATCGTAGTGGCAAGAGTTTTGTCTTCTCTGGTAAAACACATGTGCAGCTACATATCTTTCCCCCAGGTGGAAGATTTGGCCATTGTGAAGGCCGGATTCTATGCAATGGGACACATCCCCAATATCATTGGTGCGATTGACGGAACACATATTGCTTTTGTCCCCCCGCCAGAATGAACAGATGATTAGGAATTGTAAGAGTTTCAACTCAATGAATGTGCAGATGGTGTGCCTACAGGACCAGTACATCTCCCACGTCAATGCTAAGTATCCTGGGTCGGTGCATGATCCCTTTGTTTTGAGGAATAGCAGCATCCCAAATGTGATGGGCCAACTACAGAGGCACAGGGTGTGGCTAATAGGTGAGCCTTGGTCCCCACACACTGTATGTTAGTGTATGCCTCTGGTGTCAACCCCATAGAATTGTGTGTGGCTAAATCTTGTCCCTCAATACTTGCAGGTGACTCTGGCTACCCAAAGCTATTGTGGCTGCTGACCCCTGTGATGAATGTCAGGACAAGAGCTGAAGAACGTTATATTGAGGCACATGGGCGAGCCAGATTGAGAGGACCTTCGGCCTCCTGAAAGCCAGGTTCAGGTGTCTTCATCTGACAGGTTGATCCCTTAGGTCTGCCAGATAGTAGTGGCATGCTGCATGTTGCACAACCTGGCCCTCAGACGCCATGTACCTTTTCTGCAGGAGGAAGAGATTGGAGATGCCCCTGTGGCAGCAGTGGACCCTGCTGTCAGTGAGGATGAGGAGTCTGAGGATGAGGACAACAGAACATCAGTTATCCATCAGTACTTCCAATGACACACAGTAGAGACAGTGCAGATTAACATTTCTATGACTATTGGTGTATTCTGTGTGGATGTGGCATGATGGCATTCACTTCCTTCTACCTCTACTTACTTTCACCTATGGTTTGTCATTTTGCAGATGTTGGTGAAATAACAACTGTGTACTAATGTGCTGACTAGAGCCAGCTACAGGTCATTATTTCTATGCTCTCACAATGTACAGTACATTTGCAATGGATGTAACTGTTTCCAAGAATAAACATTTTCAACTCATGTCATACAAGTAGTCAAGTTGTGTCCAAGGGTGTTTATTGTAGTGCTAAGAAATTGAGGTGAAAGTGCAATGGAATAGGATGATGATGGAGGAAAGTCCAGGGTATTGTTCCAGTTTGTTTGCAGCACAGGTCCAGTGTCCAAGGGGCCATAGGAAGGGGAGCAAGGGCAGTTCAAAGTGGAAAAGGTGACTGGGTGGGACAAAAGGGGGACAATCGGGAGACTCTCACTTCCTGGCGGTGGTCTTGGCAAGTGTCTCTGGCTTTTGTTTGGGTCACAGGGAATGTTTGCGGGGTGGTTCACCTTCTGCAGGGGGGGGTAGGCTGGTGGCTTGTGGGTCCTGTGGTGGGGCCTCCTGCCCACTAGCAGCAGGGGAAGTGGAGGGCTGTTCGATGGACTGGGTAGTGGTAGGGGCCCGCTGGTGTGCTGATTCCTCCCACATGAATTTGGCCATGTCTGCCAGCACCCGTGCTATGGAGATCAGGGTGGTGTTAATGGCCTACAAATCCTCCCTGATCCCCTGATACTGTTCCTCCTGCAGCTGCCTGTCCTCCTGCATGTTGTCTAGGATCTGGCCCATCGTGTCCTGGGAATGATGGCAGGCTCCCAGGAACTCAGAGAGTGCCTCCTGGAGAGTCAGTTTCCTGCTCCTGTCCTCCCCCTGGCGCACAGCAGTCCTCCCAGTGTCCCTGTTGGCCTGTGCCTCTGTCCCCTGAACGGTGTGCCCACTGCCACTGATCCCAGGTCCCTGATTGTCTTGTGGGCAAGGTGTGGCCTGGGGTCCCTGTACAGGTGGGCACACTGCTGATTGATATGTCCTGGAGACAGAGGTGTGGGTACGCTGGGTGGGTGCTGTGGTGTTGGATTCTGATGAGGGAGGCTCTGTGGTGGTCTGTGAGTGGGCTTGGGTGACCGTCTGACCAGTGGCCCCTGATGGACCAGGTAGGTCATCCAGATCCAGATGTCCAGAGTTACTATTATCACTGGGGGCATCTTTTGTTGGCTCGATAGTCGTGGCACCTCCTCTCCACTGACATTGGCTGGGGTACCTGTGGGGATATAAGTGATGTATCATGCTTCATGTGTATGACATATTGGACATTCCTGGCTTCCCCTCTATGGTTGCTGTTGCCTTGCCACCTTTTGTTTGTGTTTGGTGATGTATTATGGGATTGTTAATTTCCCTGTGCTGTGCATGCTTTGGTAATGGGTGTCCATGCAGGACTGGGAGGGGTGTCCATGCATTGGTATAGCATGCAGGGGTTGGCATTGTGGTTACTCATATGTGTAAGTGCAGTGCGTGGGATGGAGTGGATTGATGGGAGTGAAGGTGAGGGTGTGAGATGGCATGCAGGTATGGGGTGGGTGATAGGTAGTAAATGTTGACTTACCAGTGTCCAGTCCTCCGGCTACTCCAGCAAGTCCCTCAGGGTGCAGTAATGGCAGTACTTGCTCCTCCCATGCTATGAGCTGTGAGGGAGGCTGCTATGGAACGTACCTTTCCCCGTAGATCATTCCACCTCTTCCTGATTTCGTCCCTTGTTCTTGGGTGCTGTCCCATGGCGCTCACCCTGACCACGATTCTCCGCCATAACTCCATCTTCTGGGCAATGGAAATCTGATGTACCTGTGCTCCAAACAGCTGTGGCTCTACCCTGACAATTTCCTCCACCATGACCCTTAACTCCTCCTCAGTGAAACAGGGGTGCCTTTGTGGTGCCATGGGTGTTGTATGTTGTGTGTTGGTGAGAGTGTGTTGAGTGATGTATTGGGGTGTATGATGTGGGGTGCGTGAGGGATATATGGGTGTCAGTAGTGTGTGTGTAGTTGTCTCTGTGATGTCGGTGGCTAACTCTTGCAGTCTTTTGGTGTTGGCAAAGGGTTGTCAGTAATGTGGGTGTGTGTTTTATAGTGGTGTGGGTGTGGTGTGTGTATGAATGTCAGGTGTGTGCTTTTAGTGCTGGCCAATGTAGTGTTGTTTTGTTTGTGGGTGTCCATACTGAGTGCGGCAGTATGTACCGCCAATGGTTTAGCACCATTGAAGGTCCGCCATGGTGATTCGTGTGTCATAATGTGGTGGGCGTTGTTTTGGTGGCGTAACGGTATGGGTGTTGGTACTGACACTTTAGCACTGACCTTTGAGCTGGCGGATTTGTGTGTGTGGCAGTATTCTGTCGAATTGGTGTGTGTGTGTCATAATATGGATATGGGATATCCGCCACCACGGCGGTATGTTGGCGGCCGTCAGCGTGGAAGTAAGCAGCATTTACCACCAATGTCATAATGAGAGCCATCTTTTTCAACCCTAAAAATTAATTAAAATTTACCAGTTGTAGTTAACTGAAGTAAATATAACTTGCGTCTTTGCCATTAACTGCTTATGAGCTCACAAAGTACATCACTCATGATATGTTCTATGCTATCATCAATAAAATCACCCATGACATCTGAAACAACATCAATGATGACATTACTATCCATGACAGGGCTCTACTTATAGTTACCTCAGTTAAATATAAGAAATGAATATCCATGTTTTTTATTTTAAAACCTTATGTATTAATTGTACGTCTCTTTAACCTTTTTTTGTTTTGCAGGGAATTTCTGAGCTTTTTTAATGCAAAGAAAGATATTAATAACAGACCTAGCTACTATGACATCACTTTAACTTTTGTTTTTTTCATGAAAAAACTATAAACCCATGTTCACTCCTTTGGATTTTTATATATAATACACATCTTCTCATTTTGGCTGGAAAAAGCCTTAGCCATAAAGCGTGACACAATTGTAGGTGTACTTAAATACGACATGAATAAAACAAAATCAGAGAAAAATGCTTCTTGGAAATACTTTTGATGTGTCAGTCACAGTGAAATAGTAAATGAAATACAAAGATTTGAAATCACTAAGATGCACAGTTAATTGTGAACAATCATAAAGTAAATTAGATTGTATAGTCATATGGCAAATGTTCAGTCACCCTAACGCACCTCCACAATAAAATATTGTGATTTAACACAGTGCTCACAAAATGTGCAATCAAGCCCAAGAGGGCAATGATTTCAAATCAAGGGCACATGGTTTCATGCACATCAATGTCATGTTTTTACCTTACTATACAATATTAGGTTAAAAACAAGATAATTTCAAACACACCTTTCTTTTTTACTTCTCTAATATCAATCACATTCTCTGATGTACAGAAAATTGATAGATCTGCTGTATGTTTACCCAAGCTAGCACAAGAAAGGTTTGATAACATCCTACAAGTATAAATTAATAACTTCCATGTGGGCACTACTTAAGGTAGATTAGCTCTTTTGTCCTCCTCATTCCTGAATATTCACAGTCCATTCCAGCATTTCCTATGAAGTACAAATACATGGAAAGTTCAATTGAAAAGAAATCATAATTATACAGTTAAAGCATAACAAAACCATCACAGTAGTAAAGCGGCAACACATCATAATTGGGAAACAATCCATCTGATCCTTATAACAGTCATCTGATCCTTATAACAGTCTTGGCACAGTGGTATCTTGAAAAATGAATCACAATATCGCTAGAAATATACATGTGTTCTATGCTATCCAAAGCAAGTATATATCTAAATTCCAGTCTTCTAAGTTCTTTCTCCCTTTGTCTCCCTTTCATTTTTTTAAATATCTGAAAAAACACATTGAAAATCAATTTGGTTTCATCACCTATGTGTACTTCATGAAAATGTCTAGCCACTGGATAGTTTGGCTCTTAAATGTTGTAAAATTCTCTTGTGAAGATGAAGTCAGGCGTGCCACGCTTTTGTAATAAATATAGAATGTTAGCAATCTAGTTGTTCATTAGCATACTGTGCAAAGGCAGCAGTCAGGGGCACAGACTCAGATAATTGAGGGCAGGGTGGAAGGTGAAGAGGTAATAAGTTGACCACACTGGCAAGCGGGAGGGACAGTGGCAGGACAATGGACCATGGAGGGCTAGGGTAAGAGGGGCAGGGGCAACAAACCAACCATGCAGGACAGGCAATGGTACTATAACAGACCACTGAGGGCCGATCGAAGAGGCAGTAGCAATACAACCATATCTGCCAACAGACCCGATTTAGGCAGGAGACTCCTGATGTTTTAAGGCCAAAAGGGCTTTATTTGATCTGTCTCCTGCCTAAAATCTTCTATCTTTAGATGTAAGCCTATGGGGGATATCAAATTATCAGGATTTTTTCAAAATCTCTCTCTTCCCAAGTTCAAAATATTGGCAAGTATAGTACATTGGATCATGGAAGGCAGGAGGAATAGGGTAGGACATGGACTTGGATAACAGAGGGCAGGAGGGGGATGGGCAGGGGCACCAAATTGACTTTATTGGGCAGACATCAGGGGTTGCAGCAGAACAATAAACCACACCGGCCAAGCGGTATGGCAGTGCGGTAGAAAGTACTGTGAAAAGCAATAAGGAGGGGACAGGGCCCGACACATGGACAACAGAGAGCAGAAAGAGGCAAGGGAGTCAAGCTGACCGTACTGGACAGACAGGAGGGATAGTTGTAGCATAACGGGCAATGAAGGGCAGGAGGGAGGGGAAGGGGCACAACAACAGACCAGACAAGGCAGGAGGGAGGGGATAGGGGCCTGCACATGGAAAACGGAGGGCAGTGGGAAAGGGGGCAGGAGCAGCAAGCTGACCATGGGGGGCAGGCGGATGGGCATTGGAAGCACAACACACCATGGAGGGCAACAGTGAGACGATAATGGCATACACACAGATAGACATGCAGACCATGGAGGAAAGATGGTAGGCAGTCAGGTGTAGCAAGCTGACCACACAGGGCAGGTGGGAGGGACTGTGGCAGCACAGAACACCATGCATGGCATGTGGAATTTTTAGTGGCAGCACAACGGTCATGGTGAACAAGTAGGAGGGGCCAGGGGCAGACACAAAGGACTGAAGGGAGGGCTTGGGGCAGGACACAGAGAAGAGAGGGCAGGGGAAGCAGCTTCACAACAGATCACGCAGGGCAGGCAGGAGAAGCAGTTGAAGCTCAACAGACTGTATGTACATATGTATGTATATATATATATATATATATATATATATATATATATATATATATATATATATATATATGTGTGTAACCTAGTGGCGGTCGCCACTAGGTAGTTTTTGGTAGTACCACATTTCTATACAACAAAAGTTTTTTTACTTTCCCAAAAAACTTGCCAGTGCCATCAGCTGCTTGCTGGACAGTTTCTTGGTGATCATTCTAGGGGTGGAAGGGGGGGGGGCGAGAAAAAAGGGGGGGCCCAAAACATGTTTTCCCCATTCATTTTTCCATAGGGATTTTGAACAGCGATAACGCAAAAACTACTCGAGGGAATTACACCAAATTTGGCAGGAAAGTAGGTCCTAGTCCAGAAACAGTGCTTTTTTTTTGGTTTAATTCTGTTTAGCAGTTTAAGAGAAATAAGGGGCTCATTTGTTTTGATGCAGGGGGGCGTGTGGCCCCGATGCCCTAAGGACCGCCACCTCCCCAGGGCTTTAATGTAATATGTGGGGGTGCTGCCCCCCTGCTGCCCCAGGGCCCACCACTCCCTCGGGCAATACTGTAGTTTGAGGTGGGTGTCGCATGGCCCCTCAAACCCCAGGGACCACCACCCGCGGAGCAAATGTTTAAAAAAATAAGGGGGGGTCCCTATGGGATCCCTGTGTCCCAGAGACCAACACCCCCGGGGTTAAGTGCTCATTGATGGGGGGGGGCTGCGTGTCCCTCCTCATGGAGCCACTGATGGCCCTGGGGACCATCACCCCCCAGGGCCGGCTCCTGCTTTGTCCCGTGGTGCCCACCCCCAGGACATAGCTGTTTGCTGTGGCTTGGCTGCAGTGCTGCAGCTGCAGCCAGACCACAACAAACAATTCAGGTTTTGACAGCAAAACCTTTAAAGCAGGTCCCGCTGTCAAAATCTGAAGTTTCATCTCAGTCCCCTGCAGGAGACTGAGATGAAATGCTTCAGTAAGCAGGAAGCTGCTCCATGGTTGCCGAAGCATTGGCACTGTGGATGAAGCCTTAGGGCTTCCCCTGCAGTGCCAGGTAGCCCGTAAGGGCTTTTTAATAAAATGTAAAAATATAAAATCAAATTAAAAACTATGGACCGTGGGAAGCCCTTGAGGGCTCCCTCGCTGTCCCACATAGCCAGCAAAGGGCTTTTTATTATTACTATTTTTTAAACAAAATATTTAAATAGATAAAAAATAGATAGGGACTCTGAGGCAGCGGCTCTCTCATGCTCCCTGAAAGCCCACAAAGGGCTAAAAAATTAAAATAAATGCATAAATAAACCCCCATAGCTCAGTGTGAAGGTCGCAGAGCTGTGGGGGTTCAAGTCCAGTTGGAATCATTATAATTTTTTTATGTATATTAAATTATTAAATACATTTTAAATACTAAATCAATTTTTACATATTAAATACATTAAATACATAGATTGTAAATCAAATGCTACTAGTGTGCCACCCATACGAGTAGCCTAGTAAACATGGCTCAGACCTGCCACTGCAGTGTCTCTGTGTGCACTGTTTTAAACTGCCAATTCGACCTGGCAAGTGTACCCACTTGCCAAGCCCAAACCTTTCTTTTTTATACATATAAGGCACCCCTAATTAGGTCCTAGGTAGCTCTATGGGCAGGGTGCAGTGTATATTAAAGGTTGGACATGTAGGGATGTGTTTTACATGTCCTAACAGTGAAATACTGCCAAGTTCGTTTTTCACTGTTGCAACACCTATCTCTCTCATAGGTTACCATGGGGGCTGCCTTTAAATATCGTTTAAGTGCAGGTTCCCTTCGGGAGCAGATAGGGATATGGAGTTTGGGGTCTCTGAACTCATAATTTAGAACTACATCTTTTGGTAAAGTTGTATTTTAGATTGTCAGTTTGAGAATGCTGTGACTCTGCCTGTCTGGGTCTGACTGACAGTTGGGGTGTTTGTGAATCTCTACTAGACAGTGACACAAAAGGAGCTGGGGTGTAGCCTGTATACCCTGATGAGCCATCTGGGCTAAAGTGGAGGGAGGAGTGGCCACATACACCTGAATGGGCTGTGCCTGCCCTCACACAATGCATTCTCCAACCCACTCGTGTGAGTCTGGAGCCAGGCCTGGGAAAGGCAGGATCTTGTGAACAACAGAAACTTTCCTTTAAAGTTTGGCTTTTTCAAAGGCAGAAAGGGGTATAAGTAGTGGACCCAAACCCCCAGATTCTCAGATTACTTCTAGAATTAAGAGGAACCTCTGCCAAGAAGAAGAGCTGAAGAGCTGGAGGAGGAGTACTGCCCCTTTGTCTGTGACTATACTTGGCTGGGTTGGCCTGCAGTTGCTGCTTCTGCCTGAAAGAGGACACAGACTGGACTTTGTGGTATATTCCTGCTTGTGAAGTTTCTCCAAGGGATTGGACTGTGTTTGCCTCCTGGTCTAAAGTCTCAGCACCATCAAAGACTTTCTAGGGATTGGACTGTGTTTGCCTCCTGGTCTAAAGTCTCAGCACCATCAAAGACTTTCTCTATCAGCACCTGGACTCCTGCCAAGTGGGTCCACATCTTCTCATCCATATGTAACCCTTTTGGGGTCTTAGGGCCACATGTAGGAAAGTCTGAGATTGTGACTTGGAAATTGCAAGTCAGTTGCGCTTTGCAATTACCGAGTCGCAATCTCGGATGCTGAACGGTGTCTCAGACACCGTCTGCGACTCGCTATGGGGTCGCAAAGACCCGCCTCATCAATATTCATGAGGTGGGTCGCATTTTGCGACCCCATAGCGAGTCCCTGCACTCACAGGGATGGTGGCTTGCTGAAGTCAGCAGACCTCCATGTCTGTGACTGCTTTTTCAATAAAGCAGTTTTTTTTTTCATTTTGCAGCCCGTTTTCCTTAAAGGAAAACGAGTTGCAAAATGAAAAAAATACCGAAACCATTTGGTTTAATTTTTTCAGTGTAGGCAGTGGTCCATAGGACCACTGCCTGCTCTGAAAAAATATTATTGTCGACATTCACAAAGGGGAAGGGGTCCCATGGGGACCCCTTCCCTTTTGCGAATGAGTTACCACCAGTGTGTCACTGGTGGTAACTGCAAGTTGCTTTGCGACCGCATTCGCGGTTACAAAGCAATTCTGAATTGCGATGCGAGTCGCAAATATGAAGGGAACACCCCTTCCTATTTGTGAGTCACTTTCACAAATTGCGAGTCGGTAGGTAACAACTAACCAAGGTAAATAGGTATAATTCCAATTTGTACTGACAACATACATATAAATCCCTAGTATGTGGTAGGGCATGAAGGCTTAGAGGGCCAGTAGATGTAATACATGTAAGTGTGCACTGCTGTAATTCCTGCTGTCATTTTAGAGTCAGCCCAGCCTTGCAGGCTGCTTTTAACATAAAAATGTACAAATTTGTCTTTGGACTTAAAACTACTTCCAAAGTATTAAATTATTTTATTTTTACATATGTCACACCTAAGGTCTACCCTGGGTGCCCCAAAGGTATGGTGAAGTGTAATAATGTGCAGGGACATTAGAAATGTTGTTTTTTAAGCACTGGTGAGAGAAAAACTGCAATTTATGTTTTCCCCATTGTAGTGCATTCGCTCCATAGGCTAACATGGAAAGGCTTTATTTAACATTAATAAAGCCTTAATTTTGATAGGGGTGAGCTAAAAATATAATTGAACGTGTCAAATTAATAGAATAAATCCAACAACTTTCCAAGATTGATGTATTATAACTATTACAGGGAAAGAGTTTTACAACTCTTTCCTAAGGTTACCTAAAATCATACCTGTAGTAGCCTTTGCTGATTGGTCAGCCTTTAACAGGCTGAGCCAAGCTGCTTGAATGAGGTGTGAAGTGACCTGGGGTGAGACAAAGGAACCATCTGGTAGGAGAAGAACTGCTGCAGCATAAGCCAGAGCGGGAAAGAGGCTGGGTAGACAAACTGGTTTTTAAAGGGGAAAAGACAGTGGGACAGAAACAAGACGGTCCCGAATTCCTGCACCTCAGCCAGAGGGGAGCCCCTGTAATTAAATTAAGAGAGGGGCTGGAAGGGGGTATAAGGAAAAGTTGACCACACCTGCGGGTTGGCCTAGCCAGACCTGAACCTCCAGGAGAGATTTTCTCCATTTTGGATTTTTGTGGAAAAGTGCTTTCTTGGGACACAAAATATGCCACACCTATAAGGAAGTTGTCATCATATAGAGTGGCACACTGTACCCCATTGGTCAGGAGTGTTCCCCTGCTTGCCATCCCAGAAACTTGGATAAAAATGGGAGAGATATCCAGCAATACTCAAATCCTTACCTGCAAACATCAAGAAGAAGAAGGTTTGCCCAGCTGGACCCCTGGTTGCACCAAGAAGGACTGCACTAACAAGGACTGCACCTGCTTCACACTCTGGGCTTCACAAAGAGAGGACTTTACCTTGCCTCAAAAGATTCAGAAATGAACCCCCTGTAATCAACATGTATAAAGGAGCTACCAAGAATCACCTGCATCACCTCCTGCAAGAAGAGCCCAGCTGACCAAAGTCCAGTACATTTGTAAGGATTTGACCAAGTGCATTGTGGGAATAGTAGCCCCAACTCCTAAGGGGCAACTCAGAGTTTCTGGAACCATGGATTGTGGCTGTGGACACTTCAAGACCCCACAATGATGTTCTGGAAGAAGCTCCAGATGTTTGGAAGCATTTGGAGATTGTTTTTTCAAAAAGCTTTATAAGTTGACCAAACCGTTGTTGAGAGTCAAGCCTGAGTCATCAAACAGTGACCCGACCTGGATTTCAAGTTTGCCCTGCTGAAGCTTCACAGCTTTTCGTCATTAACAAGACTTCCAAGAGTTGACTGAGTTATTGCACTGAGCCAAGCCGCTGTTGTTGAACCGCAAGCCAGCTTGAGGAGGAGACCCACTTGAGGTTGAGAGAAAAAGCTAAAAAAAGTGACTAATTTTGAAGGCAAAATTTTGACCGAGGACACCGCATAGTGTATCTGACTTGGGCTTCATGGCCGTAAACTTTGACTTTGACCCGGTCAAGCACGACCAGGTAGACACCGCTTTTTACCTTTTGGCACTAGAAGGCATATTTTCACATTTAGGGGGTTATTACAACATTGGCTGGCGGCAAACGCCGCCTGTCAATTTGTAACCGCCGTGCGGCTGCCAATGCGGCCGCACTCCCGCGGTGCCCATTATGACATCCGCGCTGGGCCGGCGGGCGGAAACAGAGTATCCACCCGCTGGCCCAGCAGGGATGTGGGCTGCAACATGGGAGCCGGCTCCAAATGGAGCCGGCGGTGTTGCGGCCGTGCGACGGGTGCAGTTGCACCCGTCGCGCTTTTCACTGTCTGCAGAGCAGACAGTGAAAAGCCGCATGGGGCCCCCAGGGGCCCAGCGACTCCCCATACCGCCAGCCTTTTCCTGGCGGTTCAAACCGCCAGGAATAGGCTGGTGGTAGGGGGACTTGTAATCCCCTGGGCAGCGGATTACTACCGCCGGGGCCATTGTGGCGGGAAACCGCCAGCCCCGGCGGTGCGACCTCGGCGCTTCCACCCCGGTCGTAATGACCCGGGGAGCACCGCCAGCCTGTTGGCGGTGCTTCCGTCATTTCAGCCCTGGCGGTCCTGTACCGCCAGGGTTGTAATGACCCCCTTAATCTTTAAAAATTAATTTCTCCGGACCCCTACATTGGATTTTTGTCATTTTGGTGTCATCTCAACCATACAAGTATTCAGTATCCTTATAAGTTGATGTTAGATTTTTGTTGTGTATTGTGTCTTACTTATGTACCGTTTTGTTGATATTAAATGCTTTACACACCTGTCCCCTAAAGTAAGCCAGACTGCTCGTGAGCCCAGTTACTAATTGTTGAGCAAGAGTTAATTTATTGAGACCTTGACTGGACCTTATGCCTGATTGTGGCCTTATTACTAGCTGAAGGTACCTACCTGCATCTAATAATAATCCACTTTCAACAAGCACTTACATCCATTAGCTGGACGCAGGCTGTACCCAATTAGGTAGAAAAGTATTTCAGTAGTAACCTACCATTAGTTAAAATATGAAACAAGCTAACACTCTCATTGGATGATGTCATCAGTGTTTTCATCAATGATGTCATTTGAGATGTCATCAGTTATGTCATAAATAATGTCATAAAAAATCATGAGTGATGTAATGAGTGAGGTCATAAGCAGTGCATGGCAGGGAAGCAAGTTATAGTTAGCTCTGCTGACTAGAACAGGTGAATTACTTCAAAACGTTAATGTTGTCACTTAAATATTCACCTAACTATGTTACTTTAAACTTTGTTTTTTTCAGTGATTACTAAGGGTTTTTTTTAAACAAAAACAGATCTTTTCATCACACCTAAATATAACGTTACATTAACTTTAGTTTTTTCAGCTAGGGTTTTTTTTTTTACGTAAAGTAATATTTTTTACAAGATGTAAAGCCAACCCTTCCCTTGAAAGTATGTGACCTCAGGACTTAAATGGCTCAGGGTGCAAGGCTGTGCACCGTTCTACCCTTAATGAAACAATGCAGTCCTGGGGGATGGACGCCCTGAGGCCTCTATTGGCTCATGGAGGGAGGCCATGCCCCCCTCCCCTTAGTTAAAAATAATTCAGCCCCAGGGATGGAGTCCCCGTGGACTAACTCCCTATATATATATATATATATATATATATATATATATATATATATACATTCCACAAAGCGTCCTGCTACAGCTGACTGCTACAGCCAGCGAGGTTGGTGCACAACTCCGGGTGCAGGATCCTTATACATTCACCAACATTCCCTCTCCATGTTACTTCGAAGGAAAATGCCGGCACTCCAGACTTCATTTCAAGCCCATCATTTTTATTTTGAATATGGCCGTACCCAACAAAAATATTTCAAAGTTCAGGGCTGACGTGTTTCAACCATATCGGTCTTCATAGCCCACATTGACTAGTTTGAAAAATAGGCTCTATCACCTCACAACCTTATATCCTGTTCACTTAATAAACATAAACAAAATACTCACACTAATGCAACATGTTTATAATATAAACTCATTGAATTCATTGAATTCATCAATACCTCATTACTCTCATTTCCCTCTTACAATTTTTCTTTTCTATTTTATTTATTCATACCAGAATACTGATTATGCTACCTTTTCCAATTTACATAATTTATTCTTCTTATCATAAACAATCAATTCATTTTCCCAACTAGATACAGAATCTCTTGTTTCCTCCACTAGTTTTCAAATTCATTCATTTTTTCATTCCTTCAACTGTTGATGTAGTGTCCTTGTATACTAGTATTGAACATGATTTAGGGATCAAGGCATGTGAATATGTTTTTAGGGATAAGCAGTTAGGAGAGTATGGACACACTAAGATGCTTTTGAAGATACTAAGATTCTGCCTTGAGAATAATAATTTTTTATATGAAGACAAATGGTTTAGACAGACGACGGGGACAGCGATGGGAAGTTGCTTTGCTCCGAGCTTTGCATGTGTATTTTTGGGCTGGTGGGAGACCCAGTATGCAATGACTGAAGAAAATGAGAAGTGGTTGGAACATGTAATTCTTTGGACAAGATTTATTGATTACATATTTATTATTTGGGATGGTCCTGAGAATATTTTGTTGGATTTTTTTAATTGGTTACCGAGAAATGAACTGAATTTAAGATTCACATATAAATTTGACAGGCAGATTATGGATTTTTTAGATGTTTTGGTTAAAATAGAAGGAGAGGCAGTTACTACTAACCTATTTACGAAGTGCACAGCAGGTGATAGCATATTACATGCTAATAGTCATCATCCAACAAGATTAAAATGGAGTATACCTTATGGAGAATTATTGAGAGCAAAGAGGAATTGCAGTGTAGGAATTAGTTTTGAGAAGGAACAAAAGAACATGGTTGCTAGATTTAGATCCAGGGGTTATACCATGAAGATTATTAGGGAAGCTTGCAACAAAGTAGCTAGCACGAAACGTGATAATCTCTTGGTTCTGAGAAAACGGGAAAAGAAAGATGACCCAGTAAGATGTATAACAACTTTTAACTCAAATTCTGGCGAAGGTGAGGGGAATTTTGAAACAATATTGACATCTTATTAAAGCGGGTAGAGTGATAGGCCCTCTGATGAGTCCCTTCCCAAGGATCACATATAGAAGGAGTAGTTCCTTGTGTGACATATTAGTTTATAGTCATATGAGTAGGAAAGGCAATGGGGATTTCTTAAACAGAAAGGTTTTTACAGATGTGCAAATTGTAAGGCTTGCAAATATAGTATGATTCGTAAGACATACAAACTGCCTACGGGGAGGAGAGGAGCATTGATAAGTTTATTAATTGTAACTCTGACTTTGTAATATATGTTATTGTATGTCCATGTAACTTATGGTATGTTGGCAGTACAATCTTTCCTGTCAAAAAACGCATCTTGGAACATTGGCGGGCTGTAGAAAACAATGATGTAAATTATCCAGTAGCAAGACATTGTAAACAGGAGCATGATGGAAAGGTTGATGAAATGTCATTTTTTTGAATTGACAGGGTGTTGCTGTCGCCAAGAGGAGGAGACAGGGAACGAATCCTTAGAAGGATGGAATCAGAATATGTAATCAGACTTAATAGTAGAACCCCGTGGGGTTTGAATCAGGACGAAGAACTTTATGTACATGTGGGACAATGAGACACTTATATTTTGTACTCCAAATCCCCCCACCTCCACCTGAATATCTCCCCCCTCTTTCTCTCTTCTGATAGAATTGTTGCAATGTTAATTACTGGTGGTAATATTGATCTAATGTTCACTGATGTGGCTCACACCTCTGAATTGATTAAGTGTTTAAACATTGTGCGTAGTAAATGAAAAGAAGGAATGAAAAAATGAATTAATTTGAAAACTATTGGAGGAAACAAGAGTTTCTGTATCGAGTTGGGAAAGTGAATTGATTGTATATGATAAGAAGAATAAATTATGTAAATTGGAAAATGTAGCATAATCAGTATTCTGGTATGAATGAATAAAATAGAAAAGAAAAATTGTAAGAGGGAAACGAGAGTAATGATGTATTGATGAATTCAATGAATTTAGTGAGTTTAAATTATAAACATGTTGTATTAGTGTGAGTATTTTGTTTATGTTTATTAAGTGAACAGGATATAAGGTTGTGAGTTGATAGAGCCTATTTTTCAAACTAGTCAATGTGGGCTATGAATAAGACCGATATGATTGAAACGCGTCAGCCCTGAACTTTGAAATGTTTTTGTTTGGTACAGCCATATACAAAATAAAAATGATGGACTTGAAATGGAGTCTGGAGTGCCAGCATTTTCCTTCGAAGTAACGTGGACGTGGAGAGGGAAGTTTGGTGAATATATATATATATATGTGTGTATATATATATATATATATATATATATATATATATATATTATATACACACACTAGGTAGTTATACTTAGAACCATGTTTTTCCATACAAAATCGTTTTTTGACTTGCCTATATCTTTGGCATTGTCTGGTGAATCTTCCGTAAACTTTCCCAAAAAAACACCTTCTATAGTTAGAGTTATCTCAAGTAACTATAACTCGTGTCCTAAGGTAACTATAACTAGAGCCCTCGCGAGACTCTCGAGTTTTGGGGCCTACTCGTAAAACTTTCAGAGTACGCGAATCATTGCTATGATGTAAATCTTGGTGCTCAGATCGGCAAAAGGCTTGCGCGATCATTTCATGGCTTTTGCATATTGTTGTTTGAATCGACAGTGTGCGCAATTCATTTACCCCATGTAAATCTTGGCGTTCAGATCGGCAAAGGCTTGCGCGATCATTTCATGGCATTTGCATGTTCTTGTTAGAATCAACAGAGGGCGCGATTCATTTCCCGCATTTAAACCTTGATGTTCAGATCGCTTACAGAGTACGCAATCATTTCATGGCATTTGCATATACTTGTTGGAATCGGCAGTGTGCGCGATTCATTTCCTGCATTTAAACCTTGATGTTCAGATCGCTAACAGAGTGCGCGATCATTTCATGGCATTTGCATATTCTGGTTGGGATCGGCAGTGTGCGCGATTCATTCCCGCATTTAAACCTTGATGTTCAGATCGACTACAGAGTGCGCGACCATTTCATGGCATTTGCATTTACTTGTTGGAATCAGCAGTGTGCGCGATTCATTTCCCGCATTTAAAACCTTGGTGTTCAGATCGCTTACAGTGTGCGCAATCATTTCATGGCAATTAAAACTTTGATGTGTAGTGTTTACTGAAGTGCACACAATTATCCAGGGCCTTTGAATTTCCTGCAAAGATTCTAAATTCAAGATGTTACATTCTTTGTGCATATTAAGGGCCATATGTACGAACACATTTTCCCATTGACACAGAATAGGAAAAACCCTTTGCTACATCTGGCCCTAAGTCCTTAGTACAACTCCTATTGTTTTCCAGGGAATGCTTCAGATTACCTTTTTTCCTGATGTAAAGATGCAGTGTTTGTTCTGAAACAGTATTCTAGAAGGTTCTTGTATTTCTAGACTGTATGTGATATTTCATGTTCCGAGTATCATTGAACCTTAGATTCAACAGAGTGTTATTTCATGTTCCGAGTATCATTGAACCCTAGATTCAACAGAGTGTTATTTCATGTTCTGAGTATCTATGAACTCTAGATTCAACAGAGTGTTATTTCATGTTCTGAGTATCATTGAACCCTAGATTCAACAGAGGGTTATTTCATGTTCCGAGTATCATTGAATTCTATATTCAACAGAGTGTTATTTCATGTTCCGAGTATCATTGAACTCTAGATTCAACAGAGTGTTATTTCATGTTCCGAATATCATTGAACACTAGATTCAACAGAGTGTTATTTCATGTTCCGAGTATCATTGAACCCTAGATTCAACAGAGAGTTTTTATGAACCTCAATGTGATTATATCTTGATATTGTGTTGTTTAACCTTTTGCTTTCTACAGGTCTCCTTCCCAGCTGTTCCCTTCCTAATCCCCTTTTCCCCACTTGGACTCTCTTAGGCTCTGTGATATTTCTATCAGAGTTTTGGAGCTGTCTTGTAGTGGACATGTTGGGAACGTGCGCAGACCCCGAGGATCTGGTCTCCCTGACAATTTCTAACATTGTGACCTCACTGTAAGGAGCAAACCAGTTGTGATAAGCGAGCTTGTCCCCAATAACACTGTCTCTCACATAATATTCCCCTTCCCCTTGTTTGACTGACCAATTCTCAAGTGCTATGTAGGTATTGGCAGAGGGCTGTTTTGTAGAGGAGTTGGGAGTCTGCTACCATGAATATACCTCACTCCCTTGTTGGCATAGTTAACTTAACTATAACTTCCTAGTATATGTTATCAAGAGTACCTAGGGCCTGTTTTTTAACTGTCACAAGTGGGCTGTAGCACCAATTATGCAAACCACCTCAATGACAATGCAAGCATGGCTTTAGGCCTACCCTCTGTTGCCAGGGACGCCCTACGAGTCCAGGGAGTTTATGTAAACAGTTGGCCATGCTGCCTAAAGACATGGCACACAAGGAACAAGGTTTATAGACTGGCCCACAAGGTCATGCAAAGAATATTCTGATAATTTCTGTAAAAGTCACATTTTCATGAGAATTCTAATTCTTGTGAGGGTGGTGGGCATTTTGGCAATGACTAGCTATATAAACCACGGCTGCCCAATGACTCAAGTCTGTTATTTCTTACCTGCTTTGAGAATTGCCACTTCCTGTTGGCTCCATCTACTATGCTGGGAATTTTCTTGGTTATTTGGTCTTCTTCTCAACTTTGCACCATGCTGAGGCTTTCTCGCTGTATCTCACACCTGAAAGAAAAAAACAACAAGAAAACAACTTAGCAACAGATGCTTAAATTGACAGCAAAGTAACGAATGCACGCACTGGGCAGTAGTGATTATATACTCACAGTGCTGCTGTTGGGTGGAAGGGGGGGCTTTCCTTAACTCAATAAATCCAAGCTTTTCTCTAGGAAAGAAACAAATCTAAAGTTCAATAAAAAAAAGCAAACAACTGAAAAGATAAAGGAAACAATTGTTTTTGTAAGTCAAAACCCATCCATTGAACTTTTATACAAAAAACACATATTTTGGAGAAAGTCTATGGTTAAATCTGTGAACTGTTGTGGAAGTTGTTAGATACTGAAGTTTCAAGGGATGAGGAAAATTGTTAAAGGTGAATGCTTGAGGAAAAAATGCCATTATAGCAGAAGGCAGGTATTAAGGGAAGTTGTATTCAGGGAAAAGAACAAGGTAGTGACGGTACAAAAGCAGAAGAGTTCAACTGTGTAATTTTCTTTTTAGTCCTCAGACTCAGAACACCCAGAGTAGAGAGTGACGTTCACATATGTGCGACAGGGAATGCAATAGTATGGGCAGAATCATGCTAAGCACCTGGAAGGGAAGGCACAGGGTACAGGTGGCAGCTCTGTCACGTTCTCTAATTGTCTTTAACATTTCAGTGAGAATAACAACACAGTCATTGTTTGCCACCACAGAGGACAGGCAAACATAATTGGAGTAACTTCCACTGCAAAGAGCAGACCAGTTGTGACAGATGAGCTTGACTGCAAAGACATACTCTCTCTCTCTATGTCTATGGGGGTCATTCCAACCCTGGCGGTCGGTGTTAAAGCGGCGGCCAACCCGCCAACAGGCAGGCGGTAATAAAAATGGGATTCTGACACTGGCGGGAACCGCCAACACAGGCCGCCACTTTAACACTCCGACCGCCACGGCGGGACAAACAAACAGCGCAGCGGTCACTGCCAACAGACAGGCGGCAGACAATGTACCGCCCACACTATCACGACCCACCAATCCGCCACCTTTTCCGGGGCGGGCGCCCCGCCGATAAAAACACGGCGGAAACAGACTACGAACGGGAAAACGCTCACCTATACACACTCCACGAGGAATCTGGACAGCATGGAACCCTAATTAAACATCCTACCAGCCATTGTCTTCCTGCTCCTCTACCAGGAGCACAAACGCCGGCGCAGAAGACAACGGTGAGTACTGCACCTACGACACATGGGAGGGGGGAGGAGAAAAGGTTACGGGCACACACACACGCGACACACCCACCCCCACCCTCACCCCCCAATCCCTACACACCAATGCAGAGCAACAAGTCAGAGTGACACCCCCCAAACCCCCTGGAATAAGGCAAAGACAAAATAAAATGTTCATTAAAATTGAAGTATATTAAAGCATATTTGAACTTAAGTGAAATATGAAATTTATCAAATAAATATATTACAACATGAATAATATATACATAGTCCAAAAGTCCGGCACTTATTGGCTACATTCCATTGTTCGTGGGCCAATGTGCATAAACACATGGGCAAAGCCCACACACGAGACCCGATTCCATTGGAGAGAACACTGCTGGGGCATCAGATAATAAAAACACAGGCACCTCAGGGGGAAGGGAAGGGGGGGCACCTCAGCCACATGAGTCCACGACGCCAGATCCACAAGGGGCCTCCATGCCCACTGTACCATCCTGGGGAGTGCAAAGCCACAGTCTCTCAAGTCTCTACAGTGGGTGGATTACCCATTGTACCATCCTGGGGAGTGCAAAGCCACAGTTTTCCAAGTCTCTACAGTGGGTGGATTGCCCACTGTACCATCCGGGGGAGTGCAAAGCCACAGTCCATCAGGTGGATTACAGACTCCACTGGTTATGGAGGAGGCATGTTGGCCAGAGTGCTTCGTGAAGCCCTGCCCGACACAGATCAGGCCCTGCCAATGGGCCAGCGGTGCTAGAGACGGCGGTGCCCAGCGGAGCGGTGCTTGAGATGAAGGGCCCAGCGGAGCGGTGCTTGAGATGAAGGGCCCAGCGGAGCGGTGCAGAGACGGCGGTGCCCAGCGGAGCGGTGCTTGAGATGAAGGGCCCAGCGGAGCGGAGCTTGTGATGAAGGGCCCAGCGGAGCGGTGCTTGAGATGAAGGGCCCAGCGGAGCGGTGCAGAGACGGCGGTGCCCAGCGGAGCGGTGCTTGAGATGAAGGGCCCAGCGGAGCGGTGCTTGAGATGAAGGGCCAAGCGGAGCGGTGCAGAGACGGCGGTGCCCAGCGGAGCGGTGCTTGAGATGAAGGGCCCAAAGGAGCGGTGCAGAGACGGCGGTGCCCAGCAGAGCGGTGCTTGAGATGAAGGGCCCAGCGGAGCGGTGCAGAGACGGTGGTGCCCAGCGGAGCGGTGCTTGAGATGAAGGGCCCAGCGGAGCGGTGCTTGTCACGGCGGGGCCCTGCTCAGCGGTGCTCCTCACGGCGGGGCCCTGTTCAGCGGTGCTCCTTACGGCGGGGCCCTGTTCAGCGGTGCTACTCACGGCGGGGCCCTGTTCATCGGTGCTTGTCTCGGCGGGGCCCTGTTCAGCGGTGCTCCTCACCGCGGGGCCCAGTTCAGCGGTGCTTGTCTCGGCGGGACCCTGTTCAGCGGTGCTTGTCTCGGCGGGGCCCTGTTCAGCGGTGCTCCTCACGGCGGGCCCTGTTCAGCGGTGCTCCTCACGACGGGGCCCTGTTCAGCGGTGCTTGTCTCGGCGGGCCCTGTTCAGCGGTGCTCCTCACCGCGGGGCCCAGTTCAGCGGTGCTCCTCACCGCGGGGCCCAGTTCAGCGGTGCCTCTCACGGCGGGGCCCTGTTCAGCGGTGCGTCTCACGGCGGGGCCCAGTTCAGCGGTGCTTGTCTTGTGTTCCTAGGGAACCAGATCTGGCCAATAATTCCCGCTCAGTCGCCATCTGACCTTTCGCTTGCGGGGCCCTCCTGTGCTGGAGTCCTGGGCCTGTGGGTGTCCTCCGTCACACCCCAAATGGGGCTGGTGGGGCCCTCCTGGGCAGCTCGCCTGCTGCCGGACTTGTCCGCCCTGCTGCCCTTGCCCTCCTTGGCAGAAACTCTGGGGCCCTTGCCTCCCTTTTTGGATGGGACAGGTGACGGTGCAAGGGTGGTGTCCTTGGGGGCAGCCGTCTCAGGCCTGTTGCGCCGGCCCTTCCCTTTTTTGTTTTTTTTCCCAGGGGGTGGGCTGGCTGTCCCCTTGCTGCTGGCCGATGTTCCTGCCCTAGGACTGGTGGACTCCAATAGCCCTGAACGATGGTCCTAGTAGGTGCAGGGCTTGAGGTGGCTGAGGTGCTGATTGGAGTCTTATGAGATGGAGGGGGTGGGTCAGTTGTTGGAAAGAGGTCAAGGTTGGAAAGGAAAATCAATTTAGAAAGACAGGGACGGGTAGTTGTAGTGGGTATGGGAGTGGAGGAAGAGGATGTGGTTGTAGGAGAGTGAAGTCTGGTGTCTTTGGGTGCAGGTGCTTGTGCTGGAGGCTGTCGTGAGGTGGATGGCTGTTGGGTGGGTGGCTGCCTGCGTTTGTGTGGTTTGGAAGAGGGGGTGACAGACACACTGGGAGAGGACACAGGGGACGTGTAAATGGCAGTGGGGGTGGTGACTGCACGTGTGCGGACTGTTCTGGTGGGTGTGGTGGTGATGGACGTACTGGCTGATGGTGGTGTGCATGCAGGTGTGAGTGGAGACGTCACAGGGAGGGAGGAGGGAGACGAGGAGGAGGGGGACACAGAGGAGGCAGTGGCTGTTGTCATGTCTGCATGTGGATGTTGCTTGGGTGAATGCTTGTGTGATCTGTGGTGCTTATGTCTGGATGAGCTGCCCTTGGGTGTTGAGGTGTGTGCAGGCTGGTCTGTAGGTGTGTCTGGGATAGGCAGAGGAACAGGGGAGTGGGACTGGGTTGAGGAAGTTGGAGGGGGGAGGCTAGACACAGGGACAATTGCTGCCGTCAGTGCTGAGGCCAGAGCGTTGAACGATCGCTGATGGGCAGCCTGACCCGAATGAATGCCCTCCAGGTATGCATTGCTCCGATGCACCTCCCTTTCTACCCCCTGGATGGCATTCAAAAGGGTAGACTGCCCAACAATGAGCGTCTGGAGGAGGTCAATGATCTCCGCACTGAGGGCAGCAGGGGTAACTGGGGCAGGACCTGAGGTGCCAGGGGCAAAGGAGATGCCCAGCTTCCTGGCCGAGCGGGCACGGGCGAAAGCTGAGGGGCTGCTGGGAGGGCGGAGCTGGTGCGCTGGGTGGCAGCTGTACCTGTTGTTGCAGTGGGCACGGATGTTGCCACCACCACCAGGGAGCTCCCTTCCGAGGACGTGTCGGTGTCGCTGGGTCCCCGTTGTGGAGCTCCACTCGCCCTCCGTCTCACTGGTGTACTCGGAGTCGGTTGCATGGCCCTCCGGGGCCATGTGAGATGCAGCTCCCTCGTGCGCCGATGCCACTTCTCCTCCGCCTGATGATGCTAATGCACACATGAACAGGAAAACCAAAAAAAAGGGGGGGAGAAGAAAGAAAGACATGTTGAGTGCATGCATTGGCGGCACCGTTGGCGGAGAGGACAGACACAGAAGCCCCCTGCACTACGCCACGCACTCGGGGTACACTACTCAATTATTGTGACTTAGCCTACAAGTCTATGGACGACAAATGCACACATAGGTGAGCCCGGACCATGGATAGCTGTACTTAGCACCCTACAGAGGTGGGGGGCGGGGGCACAGGGCCATGCCAAACGGAGGGGCCTAGCCTACAGAAACCGCCCTGGCCTAGAGATAGCCACAGCCCTCCTCCCCCACCCAGACACCTCCACTGTGCGCTAATATAGCAGAATGTGCTGATATTCACCCCCTTGTGTCTGCTGTGATGTCCTCACGCGCCCATCCAAATCGGGGTAGGCCACCGCCAGGATCCGGGACATCAGGGGGGTCAATTGCCGTGTGGCACCCCTCCTAGGTTGGGAGGCCATCCCCAGCAGAGCCTAGGCGGTCTTTCTGCTCCTGCGACGGATGTCCTCCCACCTCTTGCGGCAGTGGGTGCCCCGTCTGTTGTGGACCCCCAGGGCCCAGACGTCCTTGGCGATGGCACGCCAAATGTCGATCTTCTGATGGGCGCTGACCTATGTGACATGTACAGGGTGGAAAAAGAAATATCATCACTTTTCTGCTTGGTCGATGTGAGTGGCCCCCCCTCCCCAACCTTGCCATGTGGCACATGCTCTCATCTGTCGTGCGTTGCACTCCTCATTCGCTCCCCTCCCCACCATCTTACATCCACCCCACTCAACACAGGCATAGCCCATACTACGTGCTCCCTGTGTACTCACCTGTTGGTCTGGAGGACCGTAGAGTAGCGCATACTGGGGGAGGACCCCATCAACAAGTTTCTCCAATTCCTCAGATGTGAAGGCAGGGGCCCTTTCCCCAGTCGCAGCAGCCATTGTATCTTCCAGACCGAGGTCACAGCAGCATTTGCAGTATAGGTCCTCTCCTGTGGATGATCAGGTCTCGAGTGATTAAGCAGTTTGAAAATGGCGGTCACGCCCGCGGCGGTGCGTACCGCGGCGGTGCGTACTGCGACCGCCGGCGCACATCGTTATTGGCTCCTGAGACCCATAGGGTTCAATGTTAACCAATGCTGCTTTGTGCCGCGGTCTTGGACCGCCTACCGCCACGGTCTGACACGCCAGCGCATTGACCTCACATCCCATTGTCACACTTTACAGGTCAGGCAGCCGCCATTTCAAGGGCCCACATGGCTTAATTTCTACTGCGTCACACAGGCCTCGGCCTTGCATTGCCACTCATACAAGCCATTCAATGCATAGCGAATCGTGTACTGTCAATCAATCAATCAATCAATCATAGTATTTATAAAGCGCGCTATGTACCCGTTAGGGTTTCAAGGCGCTGAGGTGGGGGGGGGGTGGAGAGGCTGTTTAGCGGTCGAAGAGCCAGGTCTTGAGGAGCCTTCTGAATGTGAGGAGGTCCTGGGTCTGGCGTAGCGGAGTGGGGAGAGAGTTCCAGGTTTTGGCGGCGAGGAAAGAGAAGGATCTGCCGCCGGAGGTCTTGCGCTGGATTCGGGGTACGATGGCTAGGGCGAGGTTGGCGGATCGGAGTTGGCGTGTTGGGGTGTAGAAGTTGAGTCTGGTGTTGAGGTAGGAGGGTCCGGTGTTGTGAAGCGCCTTGTGAGCGTGGGTAAGGAGTTTAAAAGTGATCCTCTTGTCTACTGGGAGCCAGTGGAGTTCCCTCAGGTGTGGGGAGATGTGGCATCGGCGGGGTATGTCGAGGATCAGTCGGGCGGAGGCATTTTGGATCCGTTGGAGTCGTTTGATGTCTTTGGTAGGGATGCCTGTGTAGAGTGCGTTGCCGTAGTCAAGTCTGCTGCTGACGAGGGCCTGGGTCACCGTCTTTCTGGTTTCTGTTGGAATCCACTTGAAGATTCTGCGGAGCATACGAAGGGTGTTGAAGCAGGAGGAGGAGACGGCGCTGACCTGTTTGGACATGGTGAGGGCGGAGTCCAGGATGAAGCCGAGGTTTCTTGCGTGGTTGGCAGGGGTGGGCGGGGGACCAAGGGCGGAGGGCCACCAAGAGTCGTTCCAAGCCGAGGGAGTGCGCCCGAGGATGAGGACTTCCGTCTTGTCGGAGTTGAGCTTCAGGTGGCTGATGTTCATCCAGTTGGCGATGGATTTAAGTCCCTCGTGGAGGTTGGCTTTGGCGGTGAGCGGGTCATTGGTCAGGAAGAGGACGAGCTGGGTGTCGTCGGCGTAGGAGATGATGTTGAGATGATGTTGGCGGGCCAGTTTGGCGAGGGGGGCCATGTAGACGTTGAACAACGTAGGGCTGAGGGAGGATCCTTGGGGGACGCCGCAGATGAGGTTGGAGGCTTTGGAGCGGAACGGGGAGAGGCGGACTCTCTGAGTTCTGTCGGAGAGGAAGGATGAGATCCAGTGGAGGGCTTTGTCTTGGATCCCAGCTTCCTGGAGGCGGGTCAGTAGGGTGCGGTGGCAGACTGAGTCAAAGGCGGCGGATAGGTCGAGGAGGATGAGGGCTGAGGTTTCGCCCTTGTCCATTTGAAGTCTGATGTCATCTGTGGCGGCGAGGAGAGCAGTCTCAGTGCTGTGGTTTCGTCTGAATCCGGATTGTGAGGGGTCCAGGATTGAGTTGTCTTCGAGGAAGTGGGTGAGCTGAGAGTTGGCGATCTTCTCGATGACTTTGGCTGGAAAAGGGAGGAGAGAGATCGGTCGGAAGTTTTTGAGGTCGTTGGGGTCAGCCTTGGGTTTCTTGAGAAGGGGTTGGATTTCTGCGTGTTTCCAGCTGTCCGGGAAGGTGGCGGAGGAGAAGGAGAGGTTGATGATCTTGCGGAGTTCGGGGGCGATGGTGGCGTTTGCCGAGTTGAAAACATGATGAGGGCAGGGGTCCGTAGGGGAGCCTGAGTGGATGGTGTTCATGGTTGTTATGGTTTCTGCATCGTCCACGTGGGTCCAGGCGGTGAGGCGGCAGTCGTGGGAGGAGACGCCGGGGGTGGGGTCTGGCGGTGGGCTGGAGTTGAAGCTGTCGTGGATGGTAACGATTTTCTGGTGGAAGAAAGTGGAGAGGTCGTCGCAGAGTTTCTGGGAGGGCGGGATGTCGTTGGAGTTGGCTTTAGGATTTGAGAGTTCCTTCACGATCCCGAAGAGTTCTTTGCAGTCGTGGGCGTTGTTGTTGATGCGTTCGGTGAAATGGGTGCGCTTGGCGACGCGGATCCGTTGGTGGTGTTCACGGTTGGCGTTTTTGAGGGTGGCGAGGTTGTCGGGTGTGCGATCTTGGATCCATTTCTTTTTGAGCTTCTGGCAGATGCTTTTGGAGGTTTTAAGGTCATCTGTGAACCAGGCTGGTTTTTTCTTTCCTTGGATGGCGGTGTGTTTCTTTAGGGGGGCGAGGGTGTTAGCGCAGTCGAGGATCCATTGATGGAGGTTGATGGCGGCTGTGTTCGGGTCGGTTGCGTCGGGTGGAGGGTTGTTGGTGAGGGTGCTGGCCAGTTGGTCCTGGGTGATTTTGCCCCAGCGGCGGTGGGGAGGTGGCTGGATGCGGTGATGTTCTGTGATTTTCTTGTAGGTGAAGTGGACGCAGTGGTGGTCGGTCCAGTGGAGTTCGGAGGTGTGGCTGAAAGCGATGTGGTTGCTTGAGGTGAAGAGGGGGTCCAGGGTGTGTCCGGCGATGAGGGTGGGAGTGTTGACTAGTTGGCAGAGTCCGAGGTTGAGGAGGTTGGAGGTCAGTGAAGTAGTGTTGACGTCGGAAGTATTTTCTAGGTGGTAGTTGAGATCTCCCAGGAGGATGTAATCAGTGGATGCTAGGGCGTGGGAGCTTGCGAGGTCTGCGATGGTGTCGTTGAAGGGGGCTCTTGGTCCTGGAGGGCGGTAGATCAGGGTTCCTCTGAGGGTTGTTTTGGGGTCCGTGTGGATCTGGAAATGGAGGTGTTCGGCTGTTTTGAGGGTGTCGTCCGAGTGGGTGTGGATTTTGAGGGTGGCTTTGTGAACGATGGCTATTCCGCCGCCGATCCTGTTGGTCCGGTCTCTTCTGGTGATTTTGTATCCGTCCGGTATGGCGATGGCGATGTCCGGAGCAGAGGAGTCGTTCCACCAGGTTTCGGTCAGGAAGGCCACGTCAGGTGTAGTGGTGTCGAGCAGGTCCCAGAGCTCGATGGCGTGTTTTCGTGCGGAGCGGGTGTTGATGAGGATGCAGTTCAGGTGATTGGGGTTGAAAGTTTTTGTAGTTGGATTCGTCGTTCTGGTGCAGGAGAAGTTGCAGGTGCGACAGGAGAAAGGTCCTTTAGTGAGCTTCGGGGATGCCCGGAAGCATTCAGTGGAGGGCCCGGGGTTGAGGGCGCGGAGCTCTTCGGCCGAGAAGTGGGCGCGGGAGGCGCGAGGACCAGGGGGGGTGGCGCTGGGCGCGGTACAGGCGCGGACGGGCGCAGACGGGCTTGCCTCTGGCGCGCCAGCGGCGCGCCAGCGGCGCGCCCGCTGCGCGCGTCCGCTGCGCAGACGCGCAGCGCCAGCCATTAAGAAGGGAGGGGGGAGGGAGGAGCAGCTGGGAGGCGGGAGGCGGGAGGGAGCGGCAAATGGGGGCGCGAGGGGGGCGGGGCCGCAGGGAAGCAGCGACTGGGGTCGAGGAGCGCACAAGGGGCGAAAGGCACAGAAATCGGGCAAAAACAGTCACAAATGCAGGAAAAAACACAATATGGACACAATACTGGCACTAAATACGATCGGGGAGACAGCAATCAGGGGGGCAAAATGGGGCAAAAAGCGCCGGCGGCGAGGCGCAGAAAAGCGGAAAAAAAGCTGAAAAACAAACTTACGGGACGGCGGAAGCGGCACTCGGGTCAAGTGAGCCCACTAGCCACCAGGGATGAGGCGCAGGAGGATGCCTGCGGGTGGAGGAGGGCCTCGAACACGCAGACTGCAGCGTGGTCGTGGGGCAGAGGCAGAAGGCAGCAGGTTGGTGCTGCGGTCGTGAGGGGCGAGTTCAGGACCTGAACCAGGTCCGAATTCGCTCACTGGCGACGCGCAGCGCCAGCCATTAAGAAGGGAGGGGGGAGGGAGGAGCAGCTGGGAGGCGGGAGGGAGCGGCAAATGGGGGCGCGAGGGGGGCGGGGCCGCAGGGAAGCAGCGGCTGGGGTCGAGGAGCGCACAAGGGGCGAAAGGCACAGAAATCGGGCAAAAACAGTCACAAATGCAGGAAAAAACACAATATGGACACAATACTGGCACTAAATACGATCGGGGAGACAGCAATCAGGGGGGCACAATGGGGCAAAAAGCGCCGGCGGCGAGGCGCAGAAAAGCGGAAAAAAAGCTGAAAAACAAACTTACAGGACGGCGGAAGCGGCACTCGGGTCAAGTGAGCCCACTAGCCACCAGGGATGAGGCGCAGGAGGATGCCTGCGGGTGGAGGAGGGCCTCGAACACGCAGACGGCAGCGTGGTCGTGCAAGCTGTGGTTACGTACCTGTGGGTTGCTTGACTCTGTGCTCCATGTTGTCCTTCCCAGGCACCGTCCGCTGGGACTTGCGAGGAGATGGAGGAATCCTCCTGTGTACAGACCGCTGGTGGACCTGTCGACAATGGAAGAAAGACATGTCCTACTGACATACAGACTTGACCGAGCCACTATACAGGAACTGTGTGCCCAGCTGGAGCCAGACCTGATGTCCCCCATTTGCCAACCCACAGGGATTCCCCCTCTGGTGCAGGTTCTGTCAGTACTCCATTTTTTGGCAAGTGGATCATTCCAAACAATAGTGGCCATATCATCTGGGATGTCTCAGCCTATGTTTTCTAAGGTTTTGTCCAGAGTGCTGTCTGCCCTGATGAAATACATGCGGAGATACATTGTTTTCCCTGAGGTGGGCGATTTGGCTACAGTGAAGGGTGATTTCTATGCCCTTGGACATATCCCCAACATCATTGGTGCCATTGATGGGACCCATGTGGCTTTGGTTCCCCCCAGTGGAAGTGAGCAGGTGTACAGGAACAGAAAAAGTTATCATTCGATGAATGTCCAGGTGGTCTGTTTGGCTGACCAGTACATCTCCCATGTAAATGCCAAGTTCCCTGGGTCAGTGCATGACGCGTACATCATGCGAAATAGCAGCATCCCTTATGTGATGGAACAGCTACAGAGACACCGTGTGTGGCTAATAGGTGACTCTGGTTACCCCAACCTGTTGTGGCTACTTACCCCAGTGAGGAATCCCAGGACAAGGGCAGAGGAACGCTACAATGAGGCCCATGGGCGAACTAGGAGGATTATAGAAAGAACCTTCGGCCTCCTGAAGGCCAGGTTTAGGTGCCTGCATATGACAGGTGGATCCCTAATGTACTCACCAAAGAAGGTGTGCCATATCATCGTGACCTGCTGTATGCTTCACAACCTGGCTTTGTGACTCCAGGTGCCTTTCCTGCAGGAGGATGGTCCAGATGGTGGTGGTGTAGCAGCTGTGGAGCCTGTGGAGAGTGAAGAGGAGGAAGACGACGGGGACGACACAGACAACAGGGACACAGTGATACAACAGTATTTTCAGTAGCACACAGGTACGAATCAACCACGCCATTTTACATTTACTTAAAGTCTCCTGCCTCTCTACTGTCTGAGTTCCCCCCCAGTTCCTGTTAACTGAGTTGTGACTTTCCCTTCCGTTTTCAGAGCTGTGGGCCCCACTGCGTGACCTCTGCTTTGTTTGCCCATGGACTACAGCTGTGTGACAGTGGTATGTTGTCATCACAATGTAAATGAACATTTTGGCACCGTTATGTCTAATACATTTGTTCAAAATACAAGCAGACTCCAGATTTTTTAAGTGCAATAAGTGATTTAATTAAAGTGCTACATTTAGGAACATGATTGTAAAACGGTGATGGGTGATGGTGGAGTAATGTCCATGGCAGAGTCCAGTTCTCAGTCTCACAGGTGCATTGTCCATATGCCTGTGGAAGGATGGAGCAGGGGCAGTTCAAGGTTGGACAGGGTGACAATGTGGGACAATGGGATGACATCAGGGGGTATCGTTTGCTGGCGGGGGTCTTGGCATCCTACTCTGTCTTCTTGTGAGATCTCAAGTTCCGCTTGCGGGGTGGTTCTTCTTCTGCAGGATTTGGGGTTCTGGTGGCCTGTCGTTGTGTGGGGGCCTCCTGTCCACTAGCGCCAGCGGAGTTGGTAGTCTGTTCCTGGTCCAGGCTAGTGACAGGGGCCCTTTGTGGTGCCACATGGTCCCGCAATGTGGTGACTGTCTGGTTAAGGGCCACGACGATGGTCCCCATTGCGGAACTAATGTTCCTCAGTTCCTCTCTGAACCCCATGAACTGTTCTTCTGCCGTACCTGGATCTCCTGGAACCTGGCCAGTACCGTAGCCATCGTCTCCTGGGAGTGGTGGTATGCTCCCATGATGGAGGAGAGGGCCTCTTGGAGAGTCGGTTCCCTGGGTCTGTCCCCCCCCCTGTCGCACAGCAGCCCTCCCAGTTCCCCTGTTTCCCTGGGCCTCTGTCCCCTGGACGGTGTGCCCACTACCACTGCCCCCAGGTCCCTGTTGTTGTTGGGGTGGAGGGTCAACCTGGGTGCCCTGTAGTGGTGGACACACCGCTGATTGACGTGTCCTGGAGACAGATGCATGGGCCCGCTGGGTGGGAGCTGTGCTGGTGTTCCCAGAGGGGGTTGGGTCAGGTGTAGCCTGTGGCTGTCTGTGGGGAACCGACTGTCCCGAGGTCCCCGATGGGCCGGGCTGGTCATCTGGGTCCAGGGAGACAGAGCTGCTGTCGTCACTGGGGGCCTCTTCTGGGGGTGGGATGGACATCTCTGGACCCTCCGTGGCGGTGTGGTGGCGTTCGGGTCCTGCAGGGGTTTAAGAGTATGGTTATTGCTTCTGTGTGTGGCATTTCGTGTAATGGGTGGGTGGCCGTGTACCCCAGTGCTGGCATTCCCTTGTGGGGGCTTTTGTGACAGTGGCTTGTGGGGGTGATGGGTGTGTGCAGTGGGCATGCTTTGGGGATGGGTGTCCATGCTTTGGGGACGCATGCAGGGCTAGGTATTGGGATGGGTGGGATGTGATGGTGAGGCATTTGCAAGGAGTTGGTGTGATGGGGGTGGGGGTGAGGGTGGGGGTATGATTTGGCATGCAGGTGGGGTGGGGGAATGAAGTAGTGGAGATTTGCCTTACCAGAGTCCATTCCTCCGCCTACTCCTGCGAGGCCCTCAGGATGCAGGATGTGCAAGACTTCCTTCTCCCATGCTGTGAATTCTGGGGGAGTAGGTGGGGGTCCGCCGCCAGTCCGCTGTACCGCGATGTTGTGCCTTGATACCATGGAACACACCTTCCCCCGTAGGTCGTTCCACCGCTTCCTGATGTCGTCCCGATTGCGTGGATGCTGTCCCACAGCATTGACCCTGTCCACTATTCTGCTCCATAGCTCCATCTTCCTGGCAATGGTGGTGTGCTGCACCTGTGCACCGAAGAGCTGGGGCTCTACACAAACTATTTCCTCCACCATGACCCTGAGTTCTGCGTCAGAGAACCTGGGGTGTCTTTGGGGTGCCATGGGGTGGTGTGGATGAGGTGAGGGGGGGTGTATGTGTTGTAGAGTGTGGTGAGTGTGGTGGTGTATGGTGTTTTGTGCGTGGAAATTGTGTGGGTGATGTTGTGATTTGCCTCTGTGTGATGGTCTACTCTATGCTGTGCTGTCTCTCTCTGTCCTTCAGTCGCAATTGTGGTCGTAAGGGTTTGTGGGTGATGTGCGTGTGTGTTTTATATTTAATTGGGTGTGTGGGAGTGGTGTGTGTATGTGTCTCAGGTGTGTATATTTTGATTTGTCCAATGTGGTAGTGTTTTGTAAAGGAGTGTGTATTTTGAGCGCGGCGGTATGTACCGCCAATGGAATACCGCTGTTGAAAGACCGCTGCGGGGATTTGTGGGTCGGAATGGTATGGGCGTATTTCTGTTGGCGTGACGGTGGAGGTTTGGTTATCGCCAGTTTCCCGCTGACCTTTGGTGTGGCGGACTTTTGTTGGTGTCGGGTTTTTGGCGGTTTGCCAGTTGCGGGTCAGAATGACCGTGGCGGTTTACCGCGACCGCGGCGGTGTTATGGCGGTCTTCTGACCGGCGGTAAGCGCCATTTACTGCCGAGGTCGGAATGACCCCCTATGTCTCATTTCCACAGCCCCTCCAGGACTAACACAATCTCAAGTGATGGGTAGGTATTGAAACCAGAGCTTTCTCACAGAGGAGGTGGGAATCTGCCTCTGTGAATCTGTCTTGCTCATATAGGATTGTGTAAAGATCTCAAGGCACAGCGTAGGTAAGAAAAATAAGTTTATTTGTAGACCGACCAGGAGGGAGACTCTCTACAACTGCCGACGTCTGCCTTCTTCAAACCGCCTGTCACAATCTACCGCGCGAGGCTGCATTCGACCAAAACATAACGTTCGGCAGCATGCAGCTGCAGCATAAACATAATAGAACATAACACATCCCCTTTCCTCATAATAATGTAAAATGTGAATAAAGAAAAAAATATATCCATTGTATAACAAATTCTTCTAATTTCTTGGGCAATTTCAACAATGACTTGTCACGCACACTTACTTTAGAGTAATTATTCGTATTACTCAAAGATTTGGTGACTACTGATTTGGTGTTCACATCAGATATATTCTTTTGTCTAACAAAATCCGGAACCTTCACAATCTTTCCACGATTCCACACATTGCCATCAATCAACAACAAGGAGTATTTACACACTTTCATCACCTCCAGAGGCTCCGAAAACTTCGACTCACCCTTAATGGTTTTTCCACCCTACACAACACGGACCTTATTGCCAACCATGTAATCACCCAACACCACTTCTTCTGCTAATTTCTTCCTTTCCACACACCCTATGTTTCCTACCTCTCTTAATCTCAAAAGGAGATTTCCCAGTCACACCATGGGGAGTTGTGCAGTAGGACCAAATCAAATCTTTTACCGCCTTTCACCCATTTATTCCATTACTTATTGCAAATTGCAACCCATCCTTCAGAGTTCTGTTCCACCTCTCCACCAAACCATTGCTTTGTGGGTAATAAACAGACGCTATTATGTAATCAATGTCATATCTTCTCAAAAAATCATTCATAAAGTTTGACACACACTTGTGGTATTGACATTCTCAGCAAACCTCACAACAGACCACCAAGAAAAATAATCCACAATGGCCAAAGCGTACTTTGGAATCTTGCCCAACACATAAAACGGACCCATGATGTCAATGGCTATTTTCTTCCAAGGACCATCAGACTTATCAGATTCTACAGAAGAGTTTTTTACCACTTTTTGAGACTTGTCACTCCACGCACACAAAAAACATTCCCTAACGTGATGTTCCACATCCCTATTTAAACCAGGCCACCAATATTCTGATCTAATCCGTCTTTTCGTCGCAATCATTCCCAAATGACCCTTGTAAGCTAACTTCAATACACATTCACGCAAAACAGCTGGAACCACCAAAAGTTCACCTCTCAAAACTACAACCTCTTCCACACATAATTCTACATTAACCTGGCGAAAACACTCTGCATCACTGGAAGCACCTCCTTTTGATGGCCAACCATGTTGAACATATTTCATCACTTCCTGCAAAACAATATCTTTTTGTATTTAATTTAACCACTCTTCGTGAGAAATCCTTCCCTCTGTTACATTTCCCACATCAATTTCAACTATAGCTATGAGTTCATCTGGTTCATCATCTTCTCTCAGATCTGTCTGGACGAGAAGCCTAGACAAACAATCCGCCAATACATTCCTCTTTCCAACTCATAATTGTACTCCAACATTCTTGCCTCCCATCGAGCAATCCTAGGTGTAGCCCTACCTGCACCTTTAGTCGAGAAAACCTCAATCAATGGTCGATGATCTGTTCTTATTACAAAATGCATTCCCCACACATACCTCTGAAAGTAGTTTACACCCCAGCAACAAGCCAAGGCTTCTTTTTCAATGGTAGAATAATTTTTATCTGCCAAACTCAAAGGTCTGGAGGCATAGGCAACGGTTACCTCCCTACCCTCTCTAACCTGCAACAACACCGCACCAAGTCCCACAGAACTGGCATCACTGTTAATCTGGGTGCTACCTCCGGTGTCAAAAGGTTTGAGAGCAGGCGCTGAAGCTATTTGTCTTTTTAACAATTTAAACTCTGATTCACATTTATCACACCACACAAAACATTCTTTCAAACATATTAACCTTCTCATGCATTTAGTTTTGTCTGCAAACATTGGAATTAATTTCAAATGATACTCAGCTAGACACAAAAAGGATCTAAGTTGATCCTTGTTGACAGGAGAAGGAGCATTCTCAATTGCACCCACCAAATTTGATTTAGGAGAGATACCATCTTTGTTTATACAATGATTCAAGTATTCTACCCCTGGTACACTCATTTTACATTTTTCTAATCTGATGTCAAACCACTCTCCCTCAAAACACTCAGAACCGTTCTCATCATACAATCATGCTCAGCTTGATCTCCTCCAAACTCCAAAATGTCATCTTGAAAATAAGTGACATGAGGAACATATTTCAACAAGTGATGCATTGCTCTTTGGAACACAGTTGACGCCAAACCGAAAGGCATGCGCTTAAATCTGTAAGCTCCCTCCGGTGTGACAAATGACGTCAACGCACATGACTCTGGATGTAGCACTATCTGGTGGTAAGCAGATGACAAATCTAATGTGGAAAATACACTAGCCCCTTTCACAGTAGACAACATTTCTCCAATATTAGGTAAAGGATGTCTGTCAACCCAAATTGCTGCATTGAAATCTTGAAGGTCCACACACAAACGTATATCTCCGGTAGCTTTCTTCACAATCACCACTGGAGCCAACCATTCTGACGCTTCAATCTCTTCAATCACATTCTGCTCACATAACCTAGATAATTCTTGCCACAGCTGTTCCCTTAACACCGTAGAAACAGAACGTGGTTTTTGAGCTTTAGGAACAGCATTTTTTTCAATATTATTCTATGCATGAATACTTTCAGTTTTCCTCAAACCTTCCTAAACATTTGCAGAAATTCCTCCGCAAAATTGACATTCTGCACTTTGTTTACATTAGAACCTGCTCCTAATGCTTGATCAGGATGATTTGGATCCAGTATGATACCAAGATCTTTCTGCTGTGGCCAGCCCAAAAGGTTGGTATCTGTTAGAAATGGGGTTTCAGGCTGGGTAGGGTATGCACCTCAGCCAGGCAGAACTTACCCACTCTAGTCAGGGCTAGGGAGTTACACGTCCAAGATAACCCCTGCTCACCCCCTTGGTAGCTTGGCACGAGCAGTCAGGCTTAACCTGGAGGCAATGTGTAAAGCGTTTGCACAACACACAACACACTTGACGCAAAATATACACCACAAAGTGAACACAACACTGAGCTATGTAAAAATAATATGTATTGCACAAAACATAATTAGACCAACATTACACGTGAATAATACCCTGCTACCTTAGCAGTTGTCAGAATGTTACACAAGTTACTAATACCCTGCAGGAATATGCAGTTGTCACATTAGAAAACGTAAGTACTCAGGATTCTGCAACATAAGCAGTAGTCAGGAATTAGAGTAAAAGATATATGCACTTGTCATGAACAATTCCTAAATACCCATAAAAGGAACAATAGAGAATATACCACAAGTCATATAAGTACATATCAGCTAGACATGCCCATAAAAGGAACATTAGCACATATATGCATAACCAGTCACCAGGTAGGAAATAGTTAGGCGTCTACAAGTCTGTATTAGGCTCCTAGAGCCTAGATTTCCTATAGAGTACCTGGGTGTTGGTATAAGAGGCACTTCCAGTGAATAAGTAGGAGTATGGGGGCCCCCGGCGCTCCTATGTGCGGAAAAAGGGGGCCTCACAGGTCTCCTGGGAGAGAGGGGCGATCTGCACCCTCCCTACTGTATCAAGGAACGGGTCCGTCCGGGGACCCGCGATTTGGCCCAAAGCACCAAAAAGATTCCAAGGGGGGGCGATTGCGCCCCTAGGGCAGTGACCGGGGAGAAGGGAACTCCTGTTTCTCCCTGTGTCCTGCGTGAAAGGGGGGCAGCCTCCCTTGTCCGTGGTGCGGCTGCCCAAAGAAGGTAGAGGGAGCAGGGGCCTCCGTTGAGGCTCCTTGCCTGTTCCCTTCTGCGGCAGCACCCGATCTGGAGCGCAAGCCGCCCTGCTGCCGTCCCTCGTCCTCGAGGGAGGCAGCTCTGAGAGTTGGTGCCGTCGTGTGCCCCGGGGGTGCTCCATAAAGCGCGCATCACCCGGTTGTACAATAGGAGCTGCCCAGCTCCTTTCTTTCGCTTCAGCAAGTGCCCCGGGAGCACTACGAACCGCGTGGTCTTCGCGCTAAACACAGACGTGGCGCCCGGGTCGCGTGTCGATGTACACAGCAGAAAAGTGCTCCTCCAAGCGTGAGGACACTTCTACAAGCCCGGGCTGCGGCGGTGATTTCGGGAAACCAAACCCAAAGCACTTTTTACAGCGCTAAAGCCAATCTTGCAGCCTGGGCTACGGCGGTGATTTTGGGAAATCAAAACAAAATGATTTTTATAGCGCTTAAAGCCGGCAGGGCTCGGTGCAGGGGTCAGGGGCACAGCACCCTACCCCTGGGAGCAATCAGGAGCCAAAGGAGCACAGGGCTGGTGGGCCCAACTACAGACCAGCACAAGGGGTCATTTCCCTGGCCACACCTCTGAGGTGGGTACAGGAGCCTTCACGGGGGAAGAACTGCCCTGCTATCTTGGTTTTAGGTAGAAAGAGGACTGTGGAATTGTTTATAGAGAGACATAGAGGAAGTGCTTCAGAAGTGAGTAGGTTTGCCCTTGGAACCTTTCTCTCATTCATTAGGTTGTAGCCAGGAGTCACACCCACACACAGGCAGGTGCCAGGAATAGGACTATGGATGGGTATTGTCTTTTAGAATGAGATTAATCACCCTCGCAGCATATGGACTCTGAACTGGGCTCAGACTCATTTCTTAATTTATTGTTTTTATTTTTTTATAATGGAGCGAGTAGTTGATCGAAAAATGAATGCCAAAAAAAGCACAAGAGAGAAGTAATGCAAAACAGTGAGACTGCCCCGTAAAATCTGAAAAGTGGAGAAATATACAAAACACACAGACCCACCCAGAAAGATGAAGAATAAAATAATTAATACAGATTTCACCCCCGCAGAAGATACCCTAGAGGGTAAAGTACATACAATCCATGCCTAGCAGTGACACCATCAAACGTACCGTGGCCCTGAGCAGATAACATTTTTAAAGTGCTGATATATCAGATACTAAGGGACATAGTTATGTGGAACTGGCACAGCGTGGGTCTGTGCCAAAATTGGCAGTGCTAAGTCAGTTCTGAAATGCAGGTATGCACCATATTTGCAAAAATATGGCACACCCCTGTGTTTCCCCTAGCACTGGCACTAAATTTAGCTGCCAGTGCCGACACAGGCATCCTTGCACCATATGGCAAGGGTGTCTGCACTGAAGGGAAGGATTGTTCATGTGCCTTTTGCTCTTTCTATATGTGCTGCAGAATGCAGCACACATTAAAAAAGCAAAAATTAGGAGAAATAAAAGTATTTCCCCTCATTGTGCCTTGCTAACGCCATCTTTGGGGTGGCGTTAGTTTTTGGCACTGCCTCAGATTAACCAATTCTTCCAAATCTAGGGCAGAATCAAAAGCAAAGGGTGTTGCGTTGGACTGCCCACATCAACATCCATTGCATGTCCCTATGCCGCAGAAAACTGCATCGGAGGGGTCCAAATTTACAATATGGTGTTAAGCCACAAAAAGTGGCTTAACGCCACCTGGTAAATACGGCGCAATGATCATCGCCACCAGAGTGTCCCTAAAAGTGACACTCCGCTGGCACTAGGGGCTTGTAAATATGCCCCAAAACCTCTTAACAAAAGTGCTAGTGCCCTATCCCGATTTACATGTATTCGAACCTTGCCCTTCCTGCAACCATTGATAATACCCTAATACAAAAACATTTATAAAACTTTGATAAAGTGCAAAACAATGACACTTACCAAACTACCCTGAGCCGAACAAAAATGACCCAAGCCTCGCAAGGTGCATGTTCTCTAACAATATTAAGTCCAGCACTGATCGAATCTTCATCAGAAGCACAGGTGTAACCAAAGAGTAGACAATCATACAGGGTCTACTTAAACTATGCAGGAGGCAATGGACCACGACCAAATATGCCCCCATCTTTATAAGGCACATGTACCCTGAACAGTGCTTAATAATCTATTGCCCGTTATCGGAGAATGCCCTCTGTCGTATACCGGTAACCTATTGCATGGACCAGTCCTCCAAACCATGTTTGCAAATGACCCAGTCTGCAAATGTGTCTCAAATCCATACACTCTCCTCTAGGAAAGTAGCATCTTTCTGACATGGTTACCCCCATTTTTTGCATGGTTTAGACTGAGGTATACTGGAATCCTGCTAATCAGGACACCAGTGTCTGTGCTCTCTCCTCTAAATGCTGTTGCTGGTAAACGTTTGCACCCCACAATTGGCAAACTGGTGCACCCATGTAAGTCCCTAGTATAAGGTTCTTAGGTACCCAGGGCATTGGTATACCAACGGTCTCCCATGGGCTGGAACATGTATTATGCCACCCGTGGGAGCCCTTGCAAACTGTCTGGAGGCCTGCCATTGCAGCTTGCATGAAATGGTACATGCACCTTTCACTTTAGATATAAGGCTTGCCTTATATCACGGTCACTGCACTTGGACACTGTAAGTCACCCCTCTGGTAGACCCTTCATCCCAAGGGTGGGGTGCATGTTCCTAAGTGTGATCAGAGATACCTCTAGGAACCCCAGACTCCAATTCCTGGGCTTTGTACGTTTCGGGACGCCATCTTAAGGTATATAATGGACACTAGTCAATACAAGTAGTCCAACTACATAATGGCTTCACCGAGCTCTAGGCATGTTTGGTATCAAACATGTTGGAATCATGCAACTACACCAATTTCAGTAATAGGTGCATGATACCATGTACTCTGGGGGTTCCTTAGAGGATACCCCAGTCTTGCTTGTAAAGCATTTGCAAGGTCTGCCTGGAAATTCCAAAAAATGACTCTAATGTGGCATTAGGATGGTGCTAGGGGCTCTTAAATATACACCTATATTGTATGTGAATAGGTGAGTGGATTATTAAGGCCAGCCTTCAAAAGTGCTTAAAAAAAACACATGAATGTATGTGAAAGGGGAGCAATGGAGAGATGAGGGGCACATTTACCGGGTGGCAGTGAGTGAAACCGAGGAGGAGGTCATGGGGGGCAATATAAACTGTCGCACAGGGCGCCACCAGTCCTAAAGCCGGCCCTGGATATGATGCTCTTCTACTTTCTCATAGCGCTGGGACACTTGAGGCAGCCTAAAACCAGCTCAGACACTCACCATTGTGCAAGAGTGTTTCCATTAAGGGCAGGATTGTACTGTGCCAAAGGGACACCTTTCTGCACAAAAATAATTTAACAATCTTTATAACTTTATTTAACTTTCTATATGTGCTGCAGAATGCAGTACACATGTAAAGAGAAAGCAACAAGGAGAAATGAAGATATTTCTCCTTGTTAAGCCTCTCGCAGGTAGGAGCACCATTTTGGTGCAAATCCATGTTTACTCCTTTTGGTAAATCTGGGTTTGCATTAAAATACATAGGTAGATGCATGGGAAAACATATGCTCTACCTATATAATGCCTACCTGATGCAGTGTGATGCAATATAGCGCAAAGCGCTGTTTCATTGCTTTTTATTTTACTAAGCCATGCAAGGCAATGCAAATCAGCCATTGTGTGGCTTTGTAGATCTTTGCTAACATGTTGGGTTGTGGCTGCACCAAAAAAATGGCACAACCATGATGCCAAGTGTTAGTAAATCTGGGTCTCAGTATCATGGCAAATTTAAAAAAAATGCATGAATGTTTTTGGAGTAGTTTTTACTATATTAGTTGATGCATGATCACTTTCAAATGAAAAATTGTTAAAAGCTGCAGCTTAGTTGTTGGTTTTGGTTATTGCATGTAATTGGCTGTCGGGACTATGGGTCCATCACTGAACTTACTGCTGCACTGCTAAAACCTACTGCTGCACTGCCAAAGACCTATGCCCCTCTAGTGCCCCACCCAGAGAGAAACATCCTTCAAGCACCGTTGTGCATGAAGAAACCCAAGCACATAGAGAACGCAAAGAACTGCCTATAATGTACTCCCGTTTAGTGCCCTCATCCAGTGAAAATCATTCTACAATTACTGTCACTCTCTGAGAGAGTCAGGCATCATGAGAAAGCAAAGAACTTCTCATGAGACAGGAGACCTCTTGAGATTTGGCAGCCATGTTGAGTGAGGCCATTGTTTAAGGCCACGTCAGCTTCTAGAAACTGTGTGCTGTCTGAGGGTCTTACAGAGAAAGAAGCTCGTCCCATCTACTGTTCCAAAACAGTCCCTCATCCTGCAAATCTGCACTGGCTGTCTGATACCTGTGAACAAAGGAAAAACAGCTTTGGATTAGACTAAGAAAAGTGGACTTACTTTGGTGATAACACGCCATGTTGCACGCACAGTTAAATTGTTTAGACTTACCTTGTGCCTGACCAAAAACCTGCAAAGGAAAGAGAGTGATTAATCCAATGTTGACAATGAGTTTACTAACTGTGATGTAATTGTGCTTGCGCATTAACCATGATTACTGACAATGATGAAACCTTTGTTGTGTTTTGACCTTGCTTGCTAACAGTGCTGAACCCGATAGCTAACAGGAACTAATGTAAGTCTCACATTGTATTTTTAATTTTTTGTAGGAGGCAGACCCTTTAAAGTAGTGTGCAAAATTAGACACACTGTGTAGGGGGTCCAGGCAACCACATGTTGGTTTACAGAGTTAAAAACTGACCACTTAATGCTCTAATTTGTATGGTAGCTTGATTGAGCAGTTAGGCTAATCTTGAAGAAGTGCAAAGCATTTGTTGTACTCACAATATCAATAACTGAGACCAAACCCTCAAAAGAATAACTCAGTTTACAAATATACTTCACATTTTTATATAAATGTTAAGACCAAGATCATCCAAATTGGGTAAGTACTTTTTAAGTTATGAATTTTTCACAAAAATAGTCTTTCTATGCGTCTTTATGCACTATTAGAATCAATGAAGAAAATAATTCGAAAATGCATATAAAATCAGGCAGCGTGTTTACCAATGTCTCCTTTTGTTGGTATGTCGAGATAGTAGGTGGGCACTATGAACCAGCTAGAGAAGTTTGGGCAGCCTCCAGTTCCTGCAGGAGCAGCTGCGGAAAGTCAATGGAGTCGGTGCCAGGCCACTGCGGGGGACCACTTGGAAAAGCACTGTACCAGTTGTTTTAAAGGTAAGTCTGGTGGGTCCCCTTGTAGTGTTGCGGTCACAGGGTGTAGGGAACCCTTATGGCACAGATGCATCTTCAGTGCAGGGCACAGGGCGGCCAGGTGCAGAGCGAATCAGTGAGCCAGGAGCTGTGCACAAGGGTGCCCTTAGAAGCAGGGGTAGGTCACTTTGAGGTTCACTTCCAGGTCAGGGCACTCTGACGGGAGGTCCAGGTGGTTCCTGAAGTTTCTTGACTGGGGCTTCTTCCTGATCCTTTTTCAGTCCAGAATGGACTGTCCTTCTTGGTGTCTGACGTCAGGTGACCAGTACCTAAGGCTATTGCATGGTCTGGCCACTGGATGGTGCAGTGCTGGCAAACTTGGCACACTGGCAGAGTGTGTCCTCATGGGCCGAGGGGTGAAATTTTATCTGGCAGTGGTGTACGGTTGCTTGGTCAGTAGCTAGTCAGTGAAGTGGCGTTCACTGGGTCTTTGGTTCATTGATGATGTGGGGTGATGCCTTCACTCTGGAGGAAGATCTTTGTCAATTTGTGAAGAGTGGAGGTCCTCTGGGGGTTTGTAGAGTCTGTCTAACATCCAAACAACCTCGCAGAAGAGATTGTTGAGTCCTGGGTGCAGCAGGCAGGGTTTGGCGACTCTTACAGCAGGACTTCAGTTCTTGAGTCTTAATTGTTGCTGTGCTTCTTTTGTCATTGGAACATGATTTCTTAGTCTAGGGATTCCCACTAAATACTGTATTTAGTGGGCACTTTAGGGGGTACCTAGTAGCAACCAATGGATCATTTACCTTAGGATGGCTACACCCACTAAGTGACCACATCCTTTGGGCAGAGTTCACTTCTCCACACCTGATTGGCTATTTTCCTTCCATGCAAGATGGAGAAAAATGAAATGAAGAGGTTACCTCACATACAGCACCTTAAGGGGAGTGCAATCCAGGATTGACCACTCCTCCTCTCCTTTGTCTGGTTTATTTCCCTTGCTCTCACCAAAAGTGGGAAGTTACAACAGGGGCGGACAGCTGCTGCTAGCAGCACGCTTGCTAACAGGGCAGTGCACATTCCTGAGGGAGGGGGTGTCAGCACCTCTAACAAGTAAGGGCTTTGTTCTGAATCCCAGAGAGCAGGATCTCTCACCCCAGTGCCTCAGAATCTTGTCTGATGGTGACAGGCTCATTGTGACTAGCCAGCAACCATGCCAGGGTAGTTAGTTTATTCAGGGGGCACTCTACGGTGACCACTGGGTACATTTTATAATACATCCAATACTGGTATCAGTTTGGATTTATCATTCTAAGTTGTTTGATACCAAACAACTCAGGGTTTAGGGTAGCCATCATGAAGCTGTGAAACTTGCACTGACCATTGCCCAGCATGTGCATTAAAATGGTTACCCTGTTCACTTACTATGTCTCAGGTTTGGCAAGGACACAGTAGGGGCATATGGCTCATGCATCTATGCCCACACATACAATATAGTGAACCCTGCCTTAGGGCTGGAAGGCCTGCCAGAGGAGTGACTTACCTATAGTAGTGCATGCAGTGTATAGTGGACAGGGCACATAGGCTGTGTGCCATGTTGAGTTTGTCTTTTAGGATTGCATCAGAACACTCAGTCTGCAATGACAAGGCTGGGTGCTTCTGTATGCATGGCCCTAGAGGGTGGCACAATCTGTGCTGCTGCACTCAGGGGCCTACCCTTAGTACCTCATGCCCTGGATACCATTTACTAGGGACTTATAGTGGCAGCTAAAGGAGTGGCCAATTGTGCCAATGCACCACAACAGTTTTCGGAAAAGAGATCTGGTCCAGGGAATCTGGTTAGCAGGGGCCCTGGGCACTAACAACTTAGAGACTACATCAAATATCAGGCAAAAAGTGGGGACTAACCATGACAAAAGAGGCCTTTCTCACATTGTTACTACTTACCATTGTGATTTATCATGGAATGTGAATGAAACTAAGCATGTGTTCTTGTGACATTGTTGAGATAAACCTGAAGCAATAAGGTTTAAGCCGACATTCTCTAGCAACAATAAATTGTTGGTCTAGATACAGAATCACAACAATTTGTGAAGCTCTGAATGAGGGGCATCCCTATACAGAACCTGGTAAGTGGGAAAATGTGGCAGCGGTGCACAGGGACAGGCAATATTTGGTGTCCTAATTTCAGTCTTTCCCTTTTAGACTACTCTAGAACCATTTACCTACCACTCAGACAGAAGTCGGAAAGGAGATCACGGCAGGTACACACTGAGGATTATAAAGGGGATAATTAAAGGACTGCCAGTATAGATTTAACTGGTTTCCTTGTGCTTCTAGATATATCCATGCCCTGGGAAGAGAACCACCAGGCCCAGGCACTGCAAATCTGTGACCATCTCTCTCTCTCCATCCGATTACTCTTCCCCTCGTTCTGATCGCATGAATGTCGCATAAAGGGCTTTGGTGTCAAGGGGAGCTGGGAACCAGCGACTCAAATCTCCATCACATCCTGGCGGGATCAAACAGGTTAGTATTTGACATCGGGCAACCAAAGAAACACTATATAGCTATATATCTCCGTGACCATATGGAGCTGATAGCCATATTTTTCTAATTATTTAATTAGTTTTTGGTTTCAACAGTTTCTTTGGGAAAACTATGAGTGACCTACACAAATGAACCTTTGCTGACTTCTTCATCTTGTGTGCGTGCATGAAATTAAATATGTATGTATATATATATATATATATACACACACAAACACACACACATATATATACATACACTTATATATATGTATATATATATATATATATATATATATATGCATATGTATATATATTTATCTATATAAATATATATATATATATATACATCACTAAAAAAACAAAGGTTATACTTAGACTCACATTTTATTCAAACAAAAACAGTGAAATTCAACAGTTATAGTTAACTGAGCTAACAATAACTTACACCCCCACAATGCTTTGCTCATGACATGCTCAGTGACATCACTCATGACATCTTAAATAACATCACTGATGACACCATTGATGACATCCTCCAGTGAGTGTCAAGTCCTAAGGTAACTATAACTCGGGCCTTCGCCTTGCAGTTTTCTGATCAATACTTTTATTGGAAATGTTGCAGGCGATAATTTCAAAGATGCCATACAAGATCTCATCAAATATATAATATGTAGAATCATTAGCTGTGCATGGCAAAGGTGCGAGTTATGTTTACCTTAGGGCACTAGTGATATTTACTAGAAATCGCTATAACTGATGAATTTCTATGGTTTTGTGCGAGTAAATTCAGAGCCTAACTATAATGTCCCTGTAACCTTTGTTTGTTTCAGTGAATTTCTATGTTTTTTTTAACATAAAGTAATTGTAATTACTATACGTTATTCCAACCATGCTGCTCACAGCATTAGGCCATGTGCAGCGGGGGTTGGTTGCAAGGTCTGGCCTGAAGCCAGGCCTCGCAGCGAAGCTCTCATAACCACCCAACCCTGCCCCATGCACAGCCTTTAGGTGCATGTTGGCCACAGGTCCTGTCTCTCTCATTTGATCTTTAAGTGGGTGTGTGAGTGTCTGAGTGGGTCTGAAAGTGAGTGTGTGAGTCTAGAAGTGGATCTGAGTGGTTGCATGAGTGTTTGAGTGGGTGTGTGAGTGGGCGCATGAGTCTCTGAGTGCATGTATGAGTGAATGATTTAGTGTAGGAATGAGTGTGGTTTATCTTTAAAAACAAATCACAATCACAAACATTTTGTGAATAATTTGTGAAATTTTTTGAATTTTCACAAATATCATGCATGGTGACGCAAAACTATTTTGAATCTATAATTTGCCCCAAAAATACACCCATATCACACCCTGGGATCAGAGTACCTTCACCCTGACCCCTCATGCCACTTTCAATTAGAATTGACACCCCTGGGGACCTTGTCCCATGAAACAAAATGGTGGTTGTAACTTTCTAGTCAGGTTGTGGTCAGCCAATTACAGCGTTTCTTTTCGCATGTGTATTTGTGAAAATTTCCAAATTTCTGCAAAATATTTGCATAATATTCGCAAAGTCTCAGCGGCCAAAGGTGTCCAAATTTGAATTTCCCCAAATTTCTCAAACCTACTGAATGGATTTATGCCAAATAAGTGAAAGCGCAATCTGCGTGCCGAAAGCAGGCTTTCTTCCAAATTTGCTGTAATTCTGTCCAGTGGTTTGGGCTGTAATTGTGTCTAAAGGTCCTATAAGAATTAACATGGGAAATTCAGCATTTTTTACCCTCCCCTTTTTCTCAACCCCTACTTAACGGATCACCTCAAAACTTTCCACGTGCAGCAAAAATCACTGGGACACTTTTTGGGGAAAAAAAATAATCCCAGTGGGAGAAACTGGCACTCCAGGAGATGGAGACGGGGACCCAGCTGCTATATATATATAAATATATATATATATATATATATATATATTTCCTACTGGCAGTAGGCTGTTACAGGACCTAGTTTCCATAGGAAAAGAGTTTTTCTGTTTTGCCAATAACTTTGATGCCGTTTGACTAATCTTCAAGAAATTTTCAAAACTATCAGTTAAGCTATGGCATTGAAAGTTTCGGGGTGATTTATGAAGTGGGAGCTCTTTGGAACCAAAGCAGGGTGGTCTGTGGAGCCTTCCTCGTAGATTTAATTAAAACCCGGAGGAGGTGGTTGTCTGGAGGGCACTATTAAGTGCACTGAGGAGGGCTGCATGTGCCCCTCTTCATTCGAATCATAAACATGCAAGTCCCTGGGACCTGGCCCACCTGGGGGTTTAAAAACCAAAACACGCACAGCAAATATATATTCACAGAAAACAAACAAACTTTAAAGTGATGTTATAGCAAGGTAAAATGTCAGTTAAAATGCAGTGTTTCAAACTAAAAAATAAACTGAAATTCACCAGTTTTATTTCACTAAACTAACTAAAAGTCACACCATAGCCATGCAGTGTTGTCATCAATTATGTAATTCCAAATGTTATCAGTGATGTTATCAATGGTGTCATAGAACATGTCATGTTTGTTGCACAATGTGAGGTCATTAGCAGTGTACGGTGAGGGTGTGAGTTATAGTTACTTCAATGAACTATACCTTGAGACTTTCAGTGGTTTCTTGAGTTTAAATTGTTATGTTTTAATTGACTTTTTCACCTAACTATAACGTTTTTTTAACATTTAGCATTTTTCAGGTCATTTATGAAGTTTTTTAATGTAAAGTTTTTTAAGTGAATCTCTGTGAGTTTTTACAAAGAAAGTAACACTATAAAGTGGTGATCTTTAAGTAAAGCATTCCTACTGGTTGGTGAAAGGGTTAGAACTTCAAAATATAAAAAAGAATATGAAAAACAGGTCTATTGACTTCATCAGTGGGTCAGCACATCAACATTTATAAAGTAGACTTAAGCGCCTCATTATGAGGCTAGCAGACTTGAGCCCACCAGCCTTGCGACGGCAGTCAGACCACTGCACTCCAGGCTGTCTGACAGCCACATTACAACACTGGCGGCCAGACCGCTAGGGGACCCCCGTCCCCACCAGGAACATGGTTCCCAATGAGCTGATCGCGTACTCGTGGTCAACCATGGCGGCGCTGTATTCAGCGCTGCCATGCTGATGATGGTTCCCTTTTTTGCGAGCCTTTCATGGCAGTTTAATCACCATGAAAAGGCTAGCGGAAAGGAAGTGCTGTAGGCCCCCTGCACAACACCCTCAGAATGTGCACTGTCTGTTTTGCTTTGCAGACAGTGTACATTCCGAGGGTGCTGTTGTGCTATAGTATTGGCCTCGGCTCCATTAAAGGAGATGAGACCAATACTGTAGCACTTTTCCCAGTGGGCTGACCGGTGGGAAAGTCGTAATCTGATGTTCCCGCCAGTCACCCCAGTGGGAACATCATAATAGGACTGGGGTGAGGCTGCCGGGTTGATGGAGGTCTCATCCCTGTAAATTTGGCGGTCTGCTCGTCCGACCACCAAACTTGTAATGAGGGCCTTATTCTGACTTGTTAAAAAAGCACATTCATTTATGAATAAAAACAATACAATATAGTCTTTATTAATACACATGTGGTAATTCTAAATGATAATTAATACAACATTGTTTCAAATAATCTTTTTTTTAATTCAAAGCAATCCTAAACATGTGTTCGAGTCTTTCTTTTACACACTTCAGGCCACAAAATGAAGGCTTTGGACCAACCACAAGGGGTCCCCACACTCCAGCTGTATAGCATACAGCTGCAGCTTGGAGTACTTTGAAAAGAATAAAACATTTTCCTAAGGTCATGCATTCAGTGACCCAGTAGACTTGGTGTGTTTTGTTAACATTCCTGGGGGGCTGGAGGGAAAACCCTGCAGCCCTCATAACACTTTTATCAATAGTTTGTAGTGTCCCTGTAACTCCATGAGTAACCACTTCAAATAGAATATTTAAAAAGCAAAGCCCATGCAAGGCAATATAAGGTACACCCATGAGGAAGCAGAAAATGATAAACAGGGGTGTAGAATTCCAATAGCCCGATGCCCAGGACATATTGTTCCGGGTCAAGAACAACAAGTTTGCATGTTTATTTTGTCTTTACGACAAGTAGGCACAATCCCCTCCAGCACAAAACCGTTGGCCGGTAGTTTATAATACCACGTCAGGGAACAACACTGTCTACAGTTAAGGTGATATTTGTGTCTGCATGGTAATGCTTTCAAACCTGTATTAATGGTTCATTTATGCAAAGCCTTTATTATTAGGGTGAGCATTCCAAGGAAATATTGTACTGAGAGAGGTTCCATTATAAAAATATGTACATAAGTTTGCAAAGTTTAACAATGTGAAGTTACCCTAGTGCTTCCAGAATGCAGCCTGATTACAGGCAAATATTTGAAGAAGCTTGAAAGCAAGTTTGATTCTTTGCATTCTAGATAAATTGTTCAAAAAAATGCAACTAGAGAATAAAGGTTTTGCTAAACTACTGTGCAATTTTCTGTACCATTTCTTTGAAGCATCATTGATGAAAATGTGTTGATGCATGCTAAAGTATTCATACTGGAAAACCAATGAACCATTTTATCAAGATTATGGAAAACATGAAAATAAACAAGCATTGACAACGCCAATGGGTCCAACATTGGAGGTCAGAGTTTTGGTTTTGTCAATGCGTGTCTTGTTTTGACACAGCTTTTGTAAAACTTTATTGCTGTGGGAGGTGCTGGGCCCCAACCATTATAACAAACATTGACACAAAGAAAAACATAGTTTTTGGTCTCAAAAAGCACACGTTGCTCCTTAGTCCCCAGCACTGAACAAAACTACTTTCTGTGGAGATATGCTCCTTGTGATGAAGAGCAGAATGCTCTCACTCACAGTAAAGCCAGTAGATAGATAGATAGATAGATAGATAGATAGATAGATAGATAGATAGATAGATAGATAGATAGATAGATAGATGGATAGATAGATTGTTAATAAAAACAAAAGGTCTTATTTAACGTCAGACCTAGTTAGGGGGCCAATTCTTAATGAAAGTCACAAAAGTGCATGCATAGTATATGTCCTTGCATTAGTGCAGATTTATGGCTTTCACAAATTCACAAGCATTTACAGAAGTAGGCCAGGAAATCACACTCCTAGAAAATATTTGTGAACTGCCCTTGTCAGGAGTAAATTTCCAACCTTTCTCAATATGGGATAAATCAGAGAAGAGCTGGTGAAAACCTCTAAAACATGAAAGTTAGTAGGTTTGCACAGATTCAAAAGGGCGTTATATCCCTGGAACTACTCCTCACAGCTATCTTCAGCCCCACCATGTGATCTTTTGAAAGGGGGCAAAAGCAGGAGATTGCTAGTATTCAAACATACTATGTTATGAGTGCTGGCATAAGCAAAGAAGCTATTATCAGAGCTCTTATATAATTAAATTGCTGCCATATTTTGTCACCCCACTAATTGGCATAAAGGGGATAAATTGATTTATTTACAGGACAAGCAGATTTATGTCACAGTCTGTCCCATGGACAAGTAGATATTTTGTTGAATTCCACACTCCCAATTAATTAGTGGCCTCGCTGCTTCACTAGAGAAACAGTGAAGCCATGACTAATGTTATTTTTCCTTTTTTTTTATTGGGGTGCCCAGTTCCCATCTGGGGCACCTAAAGCCAAGATTTATATTTTTAAATCTTTTTACTGACACCATGGGATATTAACTGCTGTGCTGCTACATTTTGTCTGTTTTCTTATTTATACTTTGGGTGTCAAGGTCTCATCCTGGGCACCCTGTTACTTTGGCGGGTGAGAGGCCACTCCTTTGCTACAGTGCCATTTCTTTTACTTTTCTATATTGGTGGGTGCCCTGGTCTCCACCTGCTCGCTAGTCAGCACCCATCCCAGAGTGCTTTGTAAATGATGGTAAGATCTTCTGGGGTCATGCATTTAATGACCCAGGAAACCAACAGTGTTTTTTAATTCTGGGGGGCTGCTTTACTCCCTGCTACCCCCAAAAAATTTACTTTAAATGTTGGTGGTGTCCCTTCTTCTCACTTGGGCACCACAAGAAATGTAAAATGCCTTATAAAGCCCAGGCAGGACATTATAGGGCACGCAATTGTAGAAGCAGTTAATATGATATGAGTGGCCTTGCCAATTCAATGGTGAAGCAGCAAGGCTGTGCTATTTTTCCTTTACTTTTTTAAATATTCAAGGTGCCCTGGTCCCATTGCTGGCATGCAGAGCCACCTTCTTTGGTATTTTTTAAGGCAGCATGGCGAGCCTACACTTTTGTGCTGCCACAAAAAATATATTTTCTACTTTTGGTGCCCTGGTTACACCATGAGAACCCAGAGCTTTTTTAAAAGTCAGCATGGGGAGCCCACTACCATGCTTCAGCACAAAGTATCTTTGTTATTTTGGGTGTCTGGACCCACACAGGGGCACTTTCTCCTTTTAAGTGATGGCAACATCGGAGAACTCAGTTGCTGGCAATAGAGAGCCAGCAGCTTCATGCTCCTTGCCCACTCCAAGCAGGTATGGAGTCATTCTGCAGTACCCCCCCACCACTTCGTTGGTCATGGAGAATGGAAAAGTACACCATAATGTGGGAGGTGTGCGATGGCACCAAAGCCGCTGCAGCCAGCATACCGCCAGTGCTGGCGGTATGCTGACCGCCATATTTGGAGTTGTGGTTGGACTTAAGCCCATTTACTGGCAGAAGTCCGACGCCATCGACCTGGCTGACGGAGTTGAAGAGGCGGTGCATCACCAGCACCACCATGCCAGCAAGACTCTGCCTGCCATATTACGAGTCATAATAGGGCTTGGAGGAGTCTTGCTGGTGTGGTGGTGCTGATGGTGCATAACCGCCAGGACCCATCACCTCCCCGATGACCTCCTCGATGGAGAAGGTAAGTGATCGTCTGAGAGGGAGAGGGGTGCAGGGGTGTCTACGTGTGTGAGTGCATGTGTAGTAGTTTGAATGAGGATGATGGGGGTGTCTGTGTGTGTGAGTGCGAGTATGCAGAGAAGAGGGGGTGGTGAATGCATTCAAGTATTCAATTGAATGTGTGCATGTGTGCGCATGAATGGGGGTGTTCGTGTACATGTGTGCCTTTGCATGGATGTACCTAAGTGCATGAATGCGTGTTCCAATGTGCATGTTTGAGTGTGTGTCTCTGAGTGAATGGGGTGTTTGAAACGAATACATGGGTGAGTGGGGTACGTGTTTGTAAGAGTATGGACATGTGTGGGTGCATATGTGCATGTGTGTGGAAGTGTAGGGGTGTGTGTGCCAGCGACAGGAATGGGGATTCTTGTTGCCAGGTGCGTTACCGTCAGGGTTTTCATGGCAGGGTGACCGCTACGGAAAGCCTGGTGGTCTGCAGTCTCTTCATCTGGCCAGCAGGCTGAGGCCTGCCACGGGGCTGGAGGTGCTCACCGACGGCCACGCCGGTGCGAATGCACTGGCAGGCCAGGCAGCATTGTGGAGATTTGGCTTCACAACTTGTAATGCAGTGGTCTTTACCTCCAGGTCCACGGTGGTAAGACCGCCACATCGATGCTGGCGGTCTCATGACCGACAGCCTCATAATGAGGGCCTAAATCTTTACCAAGAAAACACCCTTTGTGCGATTTGGTATAAATTAATTCAGTAGTTTTAGATAAATGACCTTTAGAAAATAGAGATATATTGACAGTTGTTCTCTCAGGAGTCCTATGGGACCGGTAATTTAAAAAATAAAGTGTTGTGACAGGCCAAGCAGGCTGGGACTGAGAGCAAGATCTCTGATTGGTGGGCCTCAATATCAAAAGAAATGTTGAGGCTGCCATTACAGGACATGGGGACTCAGTCCCTGTTTCCTGAAAATATTTTAAAAACTACCATATGAGGGGGCAGGGTAGAGGTGCCCTGATCCCCTGGGCCTTGGGAGGGGTCGCAGGGCACAAAATATAAAAATAAATGTGGATCACCATTATCCCGCAGGATTCCCAATAGATTCCCAAGGGTTCTGGAAAATGGATGAAAAGAACAAAAATGTGAGTTAGGTGTCTAAGGGGTTGGTCACCTACGAGAGGTTGAGGCCTTGCACTGCGGAGAGTTTGCAGATTGCATCAGTGATGCCATGTTCAATGACAACATTGATGACATCACTGATAATATCTCAAACTACATCATTAGTGGCAACCCTGGCTCGGTAGGGCACGCGTTCTAGTTAGCTCTGTAAACTATAACTGCTAAATTTCAGTGTTTTTTTTTGTTTAAAATGCTGTGTTTTAACTGACATTTTCACCTAACTATAAAACTCTAAAATACCCTAACCTTTGTTTTTTCAGTGAATTTCTAAGTTTTTTAACTTAAAGTGAGATATTATCACCAGACCTAACAATAACTTGACTTTAACTTATCCTTGGCTGGATTTATTGGCCCAGCCAATGAGAGGTGGATACAGAAACCTGGGTGGAAAAATAGCAATATAATTCTTGCTGGTGCAAAGAGAAAGCAGTATTGAGTCTGATACGTTAACATTCTGACATTGTTTAAAAGTACAAAGATGACATAAAAAATAAAAGAATAAAGGAATGAAAAGCATTGGCAAAGTAAAATGCTATCCCTCCAACCCTAGTATTAAAGTTGACTTCTCTTTAGGCTGCTGTGCACATCTGGTCAGGTAAAATAGCACCATTCACTACCTAAGAAAGCCAATAGTTGAACTGGGATCACATATTGCTCCAATGTGCATTCTATGGTTGGCAAGTATAATGGGAATGACAGATGAACAGACCAATGGCTAAAAATGACTGGCCTAATGTCTTTCTATCCATTTATATATGGACATAGGTTCTATTTATGTTTTATTTTATACCTGAGGCTGGCAAAACAGCTAAAAGAGTCTGTGGCCATACTTAAAACACATTAGCATATCATCTTTAGGAATAATAATACAATTATTTCTCATTCAGCAATTGTTCACAATGTGGTGTTATGTTATGTAGATTTGTAGAGCATGGCTAATCACCCCTGAGGGGATCCAGGCATTGAGTAGGGCAGGCCTGAGGGGAGAGGCGGGGATCATGTCTGTTTTTCTGGAAGAGCTGTGTCTTGAGCTTCCTTTTGAAGTCCACAGAAGAGGGGGAGGTTCTGAGGCATTGCAGGAGGCCGTTCCAGGTCTTGGCGGTAAGGTAAGAGAAGGAGCGTCCTCCACTTCCCACTTTCTTGATATGAGGGAGGTGAGCATTTGCATAGGATACAGATGGAAGATGTCTGGTGGGTTGGTAGAAGTTGAGGTAAACTTGGCCGTTGTTGTGGAGAGCTTTGTATCTTGGGTGAGTAGCTTGAACTTACATCTTTTCTGGACTAAGAGCCAGTGGAGAATGTTGAGTTGTGGAGAGATGTGGTCATTTTGCGGGATGTTCAGGATGAGTCTGGTGATGGCGTTCTGGGTGGTTTGGATGCTGCATAGAACATGGGCTAGAAATCTGAAGTAGAGGACGTTTTTGTAGTCAAGTTTACTTGTGATACGAGCCTGGGTGACTGTTTGTCTGGTGGGTGCTCGTTTCAAGTAGAATCCACTTGAAAATCTTGCCTAGCATTCACAGGATGTGGAAGAGAAGACAGCATTATCTGTCCCAAAAACAAAGGGCCATATTTATACTTTTTGACGCAGTTTTGCGTCAAAAAAATTAGCGCCGGCTAACGCCATTCTGAAGCGCCATGCGGGCGCCGTATTTATTCAATGACGTTAGCCGCCGGCGCTGCCTGGTGTGCGTGAAAAAAAATGACGTACACCAGGCAGCGCCGGCGTAGGGGAATATGGAGCTTGGGCGCCAGAAAATGGGGCAAGTCAGCCTGAGGCAAATTTTTCGCCTCAACCCGATTTGCGCCATTTTTTTCGACTCCCAACCCCCATTGAAATGACTCCTGTCTTAGCAAAGACAGGAGTCATGCCCCCTTGCCCAATGGCCATGCCCAGGGGACTTTAGTCCCCTGGGCATGGTCATTGGGCATAGTGGCATGTAGGGGGGCACAAATCAGGCCCCCCTATGCCACAAAAAAAAATATATATATACTTACCTGAACTTACCTTAATGTCCCTGGAATGGGTCCCTCCAGCCTTGGGTGTCCTCCTGGGGTGGGCAAGGGTGGCAGGGGGTGTCCCTGGGGGCATGGGAGGGCACCTCTGGGCTCCTTCCGAGCCCACAGGTCCCTTAACGCCTGCCCTGACCAGGTGCTAAAAAACGGCGCAAAAGCGGCTGGACGTCATTTTTTTTGACCCGCCCACTCCCGGGCGTGAATTTTGCCCGGGAGTGTAAATACGGCGCACATGCCTCGGAGTCAATTTTTTAGACGGGAACGCCTACCTTGCATATCATTAACGCAAAGTAGGTGTCCACGCAAAAAAATGACGCAAACTCCATGGACTTTGGCGCTAGACGCGTCTAACGCCAAAGTATATATATGGAGTTAGTTTTGGATCGGAATTGCGTCAAAAAAAACGACGCAATTCCGGCGCAAACAGTATAAATATGCCCCAAATTGTTTTTAACACATGGCTGTATAGAAGAGCATGAGCCTAATTCCTTATGTTCATGGTGTTGTATGTACTGGATATTGTTTTCATATGTGTAACAAGTTCTTCTTCAGCGTTTATATTAAAAATTGTTTACCATAATCTGCCATTTAATTCTGGAACAAAGGTGACTACAAGGTTTTTATTTAAGCTCCTATAAAATTAAGACTCTCTGCTTACCCTACTGTGAAATTCACATTTTAAATTGTCTCCAAGCATATACCTCCTGGTGTTTAGAGGCCAGTCCAAAAAACGATGTATATTATCAGGTAGAGGTAACAGTGTACATTTGATGGTACGTCATCTATTTTATTATTATTATTTTGAAAAAGAAAAAGAGGAAGGATAAGAAGATGAAGAATGAGGACACTTAGAAGGGAAGGACATTAAAAAATGTATGTTATTGTCAGATATCCGGTTTTAATTAATTACTGGGTTCAAGTTTAAACTCGAAAAAGTATCAGTTTAGTTACCAGGTACTGTTTTAATTTTCACATCGTGAGTCCTAAAAAACACTAACAATTATTGTGAATATTCTTGGACAAAATATTTAAACATCTTCTAGTTACTGGGCCCACCGAGATTAAGAGATATGCTCTTTTTGCATCTACAATTAACTTCCCCTGGGAGTACAGATGCTGAAATCATACGAACTTTCTGAGAATGAATAGGCAATTACTAGAGTAGACAGCCAAATGTAATGATTCCTCACGAAATTCTTATTTGTTAGGGGAACTTCTGGGTTTGACGGGTAAACCCCATTAACTCCCCCCTCAAAGTTACTGGTAGTGGTACCCTTGTTATTGGTGGCTTTAGGAGGAGAGCGTTAACGGGTAGAAATTTGGGCCTCTCTGACTAAGGACTCTATTCCATTCACACATAAAATTCCTCTTTGAACCTGTTACCATTTAAAAGTCTCTCAAGAACAGCTCTGTATTTAAGAAACGTGCAAGCGAAAATGGCGGACGCCATAAAACTGAAGCACGAGCATTTAATAATAACAATTTTTTCCTAATAGTTTTTCTCCTGGTGAGCCATTTGAAGAAGGCAATGGACATTGTAGTAAGAACTTTTCCCGGGAACCACTTTACAAAAAGCGGCATAATTTTTTCATTGACTGGACCTGCTGTGAAAAGTCTGAGTTCGCGTGGACGCACGGGGAGCTAAAGGTTAGTGCAGTGCTGCAGCTGAGTTTAGCATTATAATACTTCATGGGAGGCCGAGAACTGAAGCCCGGCCTCCTCGATCACAAATAGTTTTAACAGCCTTGGAGCCAGGGAGGGAAGAGAGGGCGACTTTCTCTCAACACTGACCTGTGCCGGCTCCATTTGGAATCTACGTAATCTGGTTTATAAATGCAGCTCGGGAAAAGAAAACTGGACAAACAGATCTTCCTAGATTTATTTTTAAATTGGAGAACAGCATGTGAATTTGTAAGTTAATTTTGCTGATTTGCACTTAGGGCGTTTTCTATGGGTAGAAAATGAATGTGAGTGTCAACGTCATGCTTAAACATGCATTGGCAAAGCCAATAGGTATCGCCTATATAAGAGCTATTAGCTTTCACAATGTGTTTTGCCATGTTATACGCTTCTGTTCAGAATGGCTAAAAGTGGTGTGGAGTGTCAGAGTGGAGTGGGGGAGTACAGTGTTGTAGAGTGCATTTTTTTAGAATGTGGATTAGGAGGAGTAGAGTATTATAGAGTTGAGTAGAGAGGAGTAGAGTTCAGCGGTTCAGTGGCAAAGAGCGTTGTGGAGTTGAATGGGGTGGAATAGGGTGAAGTGGGATGGAGTGGATTGAGGTAGTGTGGAATATTGGACTGAAGTAGAGTGGGACAGATTGGATTGACGTAGAATGGGGGATTGAGTGGACTGGGGTGGAGTGGTGCGGCGTGGATTGGATTGAAGTGAGGTGGATTGAAATGGGGTGAGGTGTATGGGATTGGGGAAGTTTTGAGTAGAGTTGATTAGTATGGATTAGGGAGGGTGGTTTGGATTGGAGTGATAGGGCTGGGGTGGACTGGATTGGGGTGTGGTGAATTGGATTGGAGTGCGGTGAAGTGGGGTGGATTAGACTGGAGTGAGGTGGATTGGAGTGGAGTGGAATGCTGGAATCTGCAACAGAGCCCTGGACTGGGTCACCTCCTTTCTCACCAGCAGAACCCAGAGAGTCCGCATCCACCCATTCCTCTCGGAGGCCACCAAAATCATCTGCGGCGTACCCCACGGTTCGTCCCTCAACCCGACCCTCTTCAACGTCTACCTGGCCCTCTAGCTAACATCGCACGATCCCACAACCTCAACATCATCTCATACGCTGACGACGCCCAGCTGATCCTCTCCCTAAACAAGGACTCCACCAAGACCTACCTCGACGAAGGAATGAAGGCCATCGCCAAATGGAGGAAGACCAGCTGCCTCAAACTCAATTCCAACAAGATGGAAGTCCTCATCTTCGGCTCCACCTCCTTCTCATGGGATGACTCCTGGTGGCCTGCCACTCTTGAAATAGCTCCAACTCCCACCGACCACACAGGCAACCTAAGATTCATCCTGGACCCCTCATTATCCATGACCCAGCAAGTGGACACCATCTCCTCCTCCTGCTTCAACACCCTCTGCATGCTTCAAAAGATCTACAAATGGATACCTACCGAAACCAGAAGAACAGTCACCCAAGCCCTCGTAAGCTGCAAACTGGAGTACGGCAATGCCCTCTATGCAGGAACGACAGCCAAACTCCAGAAGAGGCTGCAACGTATCCAGAATGCCTTCGCACACCTCATCCTGGACATCCCCTGCCACTGCCACATCACAGACCACCTGAAAAACCTGCACTAGCTCCCAGTCAACAAGAGAATCACCTTCAAACTCCTCACAAAGCACTGCACAACACCGGATCAGAATACCTCAACAAACGACTCTCCTTCTACACCCTGACCCGGCATCTTCGCTCTGCCAACCTCGCCCTCGCAACCATCCCACCTGTCCGCAGAACTATAACCAGCAGTAGATCATTCTCGCACCTCACTACTAAAACATGGAACACTCTTCCCACCCACCTGTGCCAGACCAAAGACCTCCTTACCTTCAGAAAACTTCTCAAGACCAGGCTGTTCGTGCAGTAGCAGCACCGCCCCCCAACTTTCTCCCCCCTCCCCTACTCAGGGCCTTGAGTCCCTCACAGGTGAGTAGTGCGCTTTACAAACCCCTGATTGATTGATTGGAGTTGGTTGGAATGGATTGGGGTGTGGTAGATTGGATTGGATGTGCTGGATGGGTTGGAGTGGAGAGGGCTGGATGAATTGGAGTAGGATGGACTGAACTGGGTGTGGGTGCATTGCATTGGGGTAGAGTGGGTAAATTGGAGTAGAGTGTGGTGAATTGGAGTGAATGGGGAGGATTGGAGTGGGGTGAGGTGGATTGGAGTGGGGTGGATTGAAATGTGATGGGGTGGACTTTTTTGGGGTGTCATGGGATGCTGTGGGATGGATTGGATTAGAGTGGGATGGGGTGGATTAGGGTGGATGTGTTGGATTAGATTGGAGTGGATTGCGTTGAAGTGGGGTGGCTTGGAATTGGGTGGGGTGTATTGCAGTGGGGTGGAGTGGAGTGGAGTGGATTCGAATGGGGTGGATTGGAGTGGGTAGGCTGGATGGATTGGATTGGAGAGCGATGGACTGACCTCGGATGGGGTGGGGTGAAGTGCACTGAAATAGGCTGGGGTGGACTAGTGGGAGTGGATTGGATAGGGGTGGATTGAATTGGATGTGAATTGGAGTGGGGGTGAAATGAAGTGGAGTCAATTGTGGTGGATTGGTCTGGAGTGGGGTGGATTGGATTGGGTTGGATTCAATTGGAGTGGAGTGGACTGTATTGGAGTGAGGTGGATTGGATTGATGTGAGGTGGGTTGAATGGAGAGTGGTGTACTGGATTGAGCTGGGGTTGATTAAGGTGGTTTGGAGTGAGGTAGATTGGACTGGAGTTTGGTGGGATAATGTGGACTACATTGGCATGGAGTGGGGTGGATTAAAGTGGATTGTATTGGAGTCGGGATGATTGTATTGGAGTGAGGTGCATTGGGCAGTGGTGGACTTGGTTGGAGTGGGGTGGGTTGGGTTGGATTGGAGTGGGATGGATTAGAGTGTGGTGGATCGAACTGGATTGGGGTGGATTGGACTGGAGTTGGGTGGATTGGACTGGAGTGGATTGGGTGGATTAGGTTGGGGTGAGAAGTATTGATTGGACTGGGCTGGACTGGGGTGGGGTGGGGTGGACTGGAATGTAGTGGGGTGGATTGTGTTGGATTGGAGTGGGGTGAATTGGGATGGAGTGGGGTTTAGTGGATTGGGGTGAGGTGGAGTGGCTTGAAGTGGGGCAGGTTGGAGTCAGGCAGGCTGTTTTGAATCAAAGTGGGTCAGGTTGGAGTGGGGCAAGTTGATTTGGATTGAAGTGGGGCAGATTAGAGTGGGCAGATTGTTCTGGACTGGAGTGGTGCAGATTGTTTTGGATTGGAGTGGGGCAAATTGGAGTGGGGCAGCCTGAAGTGGGATAGGTTATTTTGGATTGAAGTGAGGCAAATTGGAGTGGGGCAGATTGGAATGGGCAGGTTATTTCGGATTAAAGTGGGGCAGATTGTTGAAGTGGGGCAGATTGTTCTGTATTGGAATGGAGCATATTAGTGTGGGGCAGATTGTTTTGGATTGGAGTGTGGCTGATTGGAGTGGGGCAGATCGTTCTGGATTGGAATGGGGAGATTGGAGTGGTGAGGATTGGAGTGGAACTGATTGTCTTGCATTGGAGTGGGGCAGACTGGACTGGGACAGATTGTTTTGGACTGGAGTGAGGCAGATTAGAATGGGGCAGATTGTATTGGAGTGGGGTGAATTGGGATGGAGTAGGGTGGATTGGATTGGTGTGAGGTGGATTGGATTGGAGTGGGGCATAATGTTTGAATTAGAGTGGGGCAGATTAGAGTGGGATGGGTTGGAGTGGGACAGACTGTTTTGGATTGAGTGGGGCAGACTAGAGTGGGATGGATTGAAGTGGGGAAGATTGTTTTGGATTGAAGTGGGGCAGATTGGAGTGGGGCGGATTGGAGTGGGACACATTGTTTTTTAATAAAGTGGGGCTGATTGGAGTGAGGTGGATTGGAGTGGGGCAGATTGTTTTAGAATAGAGTGGGTCAGATTGTTTTCGATTGGAGTGGGGCAGATTGTTTTGGATTGGGGCAAATTGGAGTGGGGCAGATTGTTTTGAATTTGTTTGGGGCAGATTGTTTTGGATTAGAGTGGGGCAGCTTGGAACGGGGTAGATATGAGTGGAGCATATTGTTTTGGATTGTAATGGGGCATTTTGTTTTGGATTGGTTTGGGGCAGATTGGAGTGGGGCAGAATGTTTGGAGTGGAGTGGGGCACATTGTTTTGGAGTGGGGCAGATTGTTTGTGATTCGAGTGGGCTGACTTGAAATGGGGCAGATTACATGGGGGTGGATTGGGAGAATTGGAGTGGGGTTGTTTGGAGTGGATTGGATTGGGGTGAGTGGTTTGGATTGGAGTGGGTTGGATTGGGGTGGGGTAAAGTGGGGTGGATTGGAGTGGGGAATATTGCAGTGAGTGGACTGGGGTGTTCTGTGTGAATATGTGTTAAAGCATAATTTCAGAAATTACACATAATAAAGAAACAATGTTTCTTTGAAATATTTTGAACAAGTTAATTATCTTCTTTTGAGAAAAGCACCCACAAGCAAAAACAAAAAAAAAACATAAGTGGAAAGTGAGAAAAGGCGACTTAGCAAAATAAAAAAAGTTTGTTTAAAAAAAATAAAACTTTGCAGTTTTGTTGTCATACTGGACTCGCTTTTTCCAGTGATAGGCCTTCTGTTTGCAGCGCATAGCATAATAGCATAATAGTACCTTGATCATGTCTGGAGCAGCAGACGGGCACTAATTAAGTTGAATTAATCAGTGTTTGGTCCCTTCTGTACACAGAGGAACGGAAATGATGCTAGGCCTTTCTTGACAAATTACGAGGCTGTAAAGAAGAGTGGCACCGAAACCATTAAATGGTGAGCGACAGGCGGGCAACAAGTCCTTTACTGTACACAACAAAGTCTAGCAAGTGAGACACCTGCACTAGCTCAAGCACTCGCAGGCTACTCCCTAAAAATAGTCATATGGCACAGAAGTACCTACATACTTTTTGACCACATATTCCTAAGTGCTGAACCAACATTGAGTATTACTGTCATGCTCTTCTAGGCAGCCCTGTGTTGTTTTTCTTCTTATTATTTTTATTATTATTATTATGTAAATGAAAAAATGATTGTTAGAAATGGGGTCTTTGGATGGCAGTCAGGTTACCCCCTGTCCAAGCAAGGACCCTCACTCTAGTCAGGGTAAGTCACACACAATCCACATTATCCTGTGCCCACCCTCTGGTAGCTTGGCACTGAGCAGTCAGGCTTAACTTAGAAGGCATTGTGTAAAGTATTTGTGCAATAAATCATACAATAACACAATGTAGCACCACAAAAATGCACCACACAGTGTTTAGAAAAATATATAATATTTATCTGGATATTGGCAGGTCAAAACGATCAAAGATGCAATAAGAAAATGTAAAGATATCACTGAAAAGTGATATAAAGTGTCTTAAGTCTTTTAAAAGCAAAAAAAAATTCTCTTTCAAGCACAAAGTACCTGGTTTGAGTGAAAAATCTCAGAAAAGGGACACAGAGGAGGAGAAGCGTGGAAACAAACGGGTGTGCGCCAATTTCTCAGGCCGCACACGGTCGATGCGTCATTTAGTTTCCATGCAGGGACGGCTGTGTGTCGATTTCCGGCGCTCGGTCGCGGATCCTCTTCGGGTTGCGGGGTTTTCAGACGCCCCGGGGTCTGTGTGTGGAATCCTGGGCTTGCTGACAAGCTCTGCATCGTTCTGGTGGGCGGTGCGGGGAAATTTCTCCCTCACAGCAGGCGATGCGTCGATTTCCCCTTTGGAAGTCGGGCGTCATTGTCCCAGGTCGGCTGTGCGTCGAAATGGTGGGCCGTGCGTCGAAGTTCCGGTCACACCACAGGCGCTGCGTCGATCTTTTCCTTGTGAAGTCGAGCGCCGTCGTCCCAGTTCGGCGTGCAGTAAATTTTTCACCGCGGAACAGGCTGTGCATCGCTTTCAGCAAGCTGTGCGTCAAATTTTCGCCGCACAAGGAGTCCAGTTGCAAGAGAGAAGTCTTTTTGGTCCTGAGACTTCAGGGAACAGGAGGCAAGCTCTATCCAAGCCCTTGGAGAGCATTTCTTCACCTCAGCCAGGGAACAGCAAGGCAGCAGGGCAACAGCAAGGCAGCAGTCCTTCACAGAAAGCAGTCAGGTGAGTCCTTTGGGCAGCCAGGCAGTTCTTCTTGGCAGGATGCAGGTTCTGGTTACAAGTTTCTTCTCCAGGAAGTGTCTGAGGTGGTAGGGCAGATGCCCTGATTTTATACCCAAATGTGCCTTTGAAGTGAGGGAGACTTCAAAGAGTGGCTTAGAAGTGCACCAGGTCCCCTTTCAGTTCAATCCTGTCTGCCAGGGTCCCAGTAGGGGGTGTGGCAGTCCTTTGTCTGAGAGCAGGCCCTCCACCCTCCCAGCCCAGGAAGACACCTTCAAAATGCAGATGTATGCAAGTGAGGCTAAGTATCCTGTATTTGGGGTGTGTCTGAGTGAATGCACAAGGAGCTGTCAACTAGACCCAGCCAGACGTGGATTGTAAGGCACAGAAAGATTTAAGTGCAGAGAAATGCTCACTTTCTAAAAGGGGCATTTCTAAAATAGTAATATTAAATCCAACTTCACCAGTCAGCAGGATTTTGTATTACCATTTTGGCCATACTAAATATGACCTTCCTACTCCTTTCAGATCAGCAGCTACCACTCCAACAATGTATGAGGGCAGCCCCAATGTTAGCCTATAAAGGGAGCAGGCCTCACAGTAGTGTAAAAACGAATTTAGGAGTTTTACACTACCAGGACATGTAAACTACACAGGTGCATGTCCTGCCTTTTACCCACACAGTACCCTGCCCTAGGGGTTACCTAGGGCACACCTTAGGGGTGACTTATATGTAGAAAAAGGGGAGTTTTAGGCTTGGCAAGTACTTTTAAATGCCAAGTTGAATTGGCAGTGAAACTGCACACGTAGGCCTTGCAATGGCAGGCCTGAGGCAAGGTTAAGGGGCTACTTAAGTGGGTGGCACAATCAGTGCTGCAGGCCCACTAGTAACATTTAATCTACATACCCTGGGCACATATAGTGCCTTCTAATAGATACTTATAAGTAAATTAAATAGTCCAATTGGATATGATCCAATGTTACCATGTTTAAAGGGAGAGAGCATATGCACTTTAGCACTAGTTAGCAGTGGTAAAGTGTGCAGAGTCTAAAAACCAGCAAAAACAGTGTCCAAAAAGTGGATGTAGGCAGGCAAAATGTTAGGGGTGACCACCCTAAGGCTGTCAGGTCTAACAATGATAATGATAATATTTTCAACAAAATGTACATTATGTGCTTATTGTATGACACAAAGAGTTCTGTAAGCATACAGAGACAAATGGACTCGGTTATGTGCCTTTTAAAGGTCATGGAACTCCATGATGCCTCGAAAGTGCCTTTTAAATGTGCAGTTTGAGGTACTTCGTTCTATATATGCTGTTTGCTTTTATCCACTAGTCTCAAAAGGTGTCCGAGGACAGGCATAAGTAACTTGTCCGTTCCTGCATTTTGTCTGTATTTTGCACACGTAGCTTTGTTATTTTTTGTTTATAGGAGTAGGACTACAATGGAGAAAACTGACTGAATACACTACTTGCATGCGATTTGGGACTAGTATCCATTGTGTATGGAGAGCCAACTGTCTCCTGTAATTACTCCCACCAGTGGCAGTGGTATTGTGGGAGGGCATACAGAAGCAACACAGGTGCATGGGTAGGCAGCCGCAGTTACAGGTGATCTTTTCTGTGAAGAGGTGCCCTCTGCTTCCCATGTAAAGGCAGAAGTGAGTATGGCTCCAATGACTTGTCTGTATCACCAGCCTTTTGGTACAAGAATGAGGATAGCTAGTAGGCAAATCCTGGGCCAAACACTAAGGGCCTCATTTACAAGAATGTAGCACATCCCCTGCACATCCCCTAATGACACCGTGGATGCATTGTATTTACAAAACAGAGCTCCAAGACGCTCATTTTCACAGATGTGTCAGAAATTCTGAAGCCTCTGTTGGCGCCAAAATGATGCATTGCTAGAGCTGCGTCATTAAAATGATGCAATTTCAGCAATGCCAGGAGAATCAAAATGGAAAAAGCCCTTAGTCAATTTTACACCTGGTCTATGCATACAGTAACATTTTGACACAGTGAAGTTGTAGAGGCGCGCAGTGAAAAGTTGTAAGTTTCACTGCATCAATTCTATATGGCCTTTTCCTTGGGAACACCTACCCTGCATACATTATACCTCATGCAGGAAAAATGTGGCGCAGGGCTTTACAAACTGAAGCATTGGGCCCAATGTATTGTAAATATGGAGCAGTGTAGGGCACAGCTAGCGCTGCTGCTGTGTAAAAAAATAATGACGCATTAGCGGCGCAAGGTGCTTTTAAGAGATGCCCTAAATTTAATCCATTGCTGTTTTTGCTGCTGACGGAGTGGGTGAGGTTTGGAAGGGGAGTTGATGGATCCTTTAAACACAGCTGTGAAAAAGTGCAGTTGGCATGAGCAAGCCACTTTTCGATTGTAATTAAAAAAAAACATAAATACCACATGTGATAGGGATGTGTTTTTTATTAGAGGTGGTTTACGACATCAAAATATGCCAGTGCTAAGCAGATAAAGGGACAATGTTTACATGAAAGTAAGAAGTAGTAGTAGTAGTAATAATAATAATAATAATAATAATAATAAATGGGATGGAATAAAATGGTCCCTGCCATAAATGATAAGAATTGTGTGAGTCACTGAGGTGCTAGGTAACAATACAGGATGGATCCCAGCCAAAGAGCAGGTTCTTTCATAATATCATGCAGTACAGAGGTCACTTGCAATATCCTTTGACCTTACAGGAGAGGGTGTTTTATTCTTTACAATTCATGACTACAACATCACCCTTCCAACAAACTTCTCATATTCTTGGTGTCCTGTTCTGTCAAGTGAAAGAGTTAGTAAATTTGCAGACATGAAGAAATAAAGCATAACCTGTAGTGGAAAATTAAACACATAGAAAAGCAGTTAGCAATTTGTTGTGAAAAGATGTTAGAATCAATTAAATGTAAGTCAGATTTAAAATCGGCTTTTGCTCAGAATGTGTATAAACATGCAGAGATCATAACTGTCCTCTGATCACCTATGGCATGACATGAATATGTTCACTTGATTGCTGTTCATTTTAGAAACAAAAATGAGTGGCCAGGTCTCGTTTACCCATTCTTAATGGTGCAAGTGTTTTTATGCTACATCTTTCACCTTGACTGCTGGCTCTGAGAGCAGGCAGGATGATGTCACATCTCAACTGTAATAACTTAATACACTTGAGCAGATGCATATGTTTTACTACATATGACTAGAGGCTCACAGATCTACAAAAATAATTAAATTAGATGCAGATTCGTATGCAGGAATTGTAGGCTCCTGAACATTATTATGAAAATGATAAGAATGAGAATACCTGACTTCCTATTTAGTGTTAGACTTGTCAAATCGTTGCAATAATGTACTTGTTGCCTTCTTTACGCAACGCTTCATTTATTGACCCCTGAAGCATGAAGAAATGAATCGACTTTATCACAATTCAAAATTAAATTTTAAAGGGGTGCAGGGTTGCAGAAATGCAAATGAAGAAATAGTAATCACGTGGTATAGTTGACGGTTTTTATTGGTCCAACACCATAAAGATTTTAGCCAAGAATTACATAAATTCATGCAATGTAGAGCTATGCAGAAAATCTGCATTGCGCAACAGTGGAAAAAATGTACAGTTTTATTTGGTAAACGTCATGCGCCAATATGTCATCTACTGTGCTCGCTGTAAAAATCCTGCATTTGTGTGATGCTAAAAACGATTCAGCATTGCACTTCGAAGCAAAGGCGAGCGGGTAGTGTCGTGCAAAAGATTGGAGCTTCAGACACACCTCCAGCACCCAAAAACATTTTCTTCGAGTAAACAGTCGCCCAAGTGTAAATCACATAATATAGATATTTTGGTTGGCTGTAAACATGCTACATGAGGCAAAAAACATGACATTTTCCCTAAACGCATTGCTTGCTCCTGTATTTTCTCTTGGTATTCCAAGCAAAGCTCAGGTCACATTATTTTGCGTGAATTTCATTTTTATAGCTTTATGGTGGTCATTACAACCCTGGCGGACGGTGTTAAAGTGGCGGTAAAACCGCCAACAGGCCGGCGGTAAAAAAATTGGAACTATGACCGTGGCGGAAACCGCCAACAAAGACAGCCACTTTAACACTCCGACCACCATGGCGGTACCGACAAACAGCGCGGCGGTCACCGCCAACAGACAGGCGGAAGACAATGTACCGCCCACAGTATCACAACCTACCAATCCGCCACCTTTTCCGGGTGCGGATTCACCGCGGATAAAAACACGGCGGAAACAGCCATTTCAAAGGGAAAACGCTCACCTCTACAACCTCCACGAGGAACGACGACACCATGGAGCCGGAACTCCATATTCTGCCAGCAATAGTCTTCCTGCTCCTATACGAGGATCATCAACGCCGGCGGCGAAGAGCACAGTGAGTACTGCACCTACGACATTGGGGAGGGGGGAGGCAAAAACACAGGGACACACACAACCAACATCCCAACCCCCACCCTGACCCTCACCCACTACAACACACACACCAATGCATATCTATACATTACAGTAACACCCCCTAACCCCCCCGGAAGAATGCAAAGACAAAAGGAAATGAGTTGAACCATTGTAATATATCAAAATACAGTAAGCAAATATATACATATATATATACACATTAAACAAAAAATACACCACGATTAGTAGTGCAGGTAATGCACCATTCATTGTCCGTGGACCACTGGGCCCAAACTGCATGGGCGAGGCCCACACAAGATACCTGATCAAAACGGCTAGAACACTGCAGGGGCATCAGATAGAAATACAACAGGCACCTCAGGGGGAAGGGAAGGGGGGCACCTCAGCCAGATGAGTGCACCACGCCAGATCCACGAGGGGGCTTCATGCCCATTGATGTATCCTGGGGAGTGCAAAGCCACAGTCTCTCAAGTCTATACAGTGGGTGGGTTGCCCACTGTTCAATCCTGGGAGTGCAAAGCCACAGTCTCTCAAGTTTCTGCAGTGGGTGGGTGGCCCACTGTTCAATCCTGGGGAGTGCAAAGCCACAGTCTCTCAAGTCTCTACAGTGGGTGGTTTGCCCACTGTTCAATCCTGGGGAGTGCAAAGCCACAGTCTCTCAAGTCTCTGCAGTGGGTGGGTTGCTCACTGTACCATCCTGGGGAGTGCAAAGCCACAGTCTCTCAAGTCTCTGCAGTGGGTGGGTTGCCCACTGTACCATCCTGGGGAGTGCAAAGCCACAGTCTCTCAAGTCTCTACAGTGGGTGGTTTGCCCACTGTTCAATCCTGGGGAGTGCAAAGCCACAGTCTCTCAAGTCTCTACAGTGGGTGGTTTGCCCACTGTTCAATCCTGGGGAGTGCAAATCCACAGTCTCTCAAGTGGATAACAGTCTCCACTGGTTCTGGAGGGGGACTGGTGCCCAGAGTGCAGCACACACCCCGTGGCAGTCCCAGTACCATCACTGCCCCTGCCGCAAATGGGCTAGCGGTGCATTCCATGGCGGTCTTTGCCCTGTTCAGCGGTCCCTGGCCTGTTCAGCGGTGCTTGCGTTGCCAGTCTCTCAAGTCTCTACAGTGGGTGGTTTGCCCACTGTTCAATCCTGGGGAGTGCAAATCCACAGTCTCTCAAGTGGATAACAGTCTCCACTGGTTCTGGAGGGGGACTGGTGCCCAGAGTGCAGCACACACCCCGTGGCAGTCCCAGTACCATCACTGCCCCTGCCGCAAATGGGCTAGCGGTGCATTCCATGGCGGTCTTTGCCCTGTTCAGCGGTCCCTGGCCTGTTCAGCGGTGCTTGCGTTGCCAGTGTCAGACCTGTTCAGCGGTGCATTCCATGGCGGTCTTTGCCCTGTTCAGCGGTCCCTGGCCTGTTCAGCGGTGCTTGCCAAGGCGGTCCTTATTGCCCAGCAGGGCTGCGGCTGGCGGTCTTTCATGGGTCAGCTGGGCTGTGGCTGGCGGTGGCCTCCTGGCCAATGACTCTGGGGCTGGCGGTGGCCTCCTGGCCATTGACTCTGGGGCTGGCGGTGGCCTCCTGGCCAGTGACGATGGGGCTGGCCTCCTGGGCAGTGACTCTGGCGGTGGCCTCCTGGCCAGTGACGATGGGGCTGGCGGTGGCCTCCTGGCCAGCGGGGATGATGGCGGTCCTATCCGCCGTGCTGCTCCTCCCAGACTTTGGAGATTTCTTCTGCCCCTTCCCCACCTTGGGAGGAGTCACAGCTGAGTCGACACTCCCCCCGGGACCCTTGTGAGTGGCTTTGCTGGCTGGAGTCTTCCCCCTCTCCCGCCGGGCACTGTCCAACTTCTGGTGCTTCACAGGGGGGGACTGGCTGTGCTGTGGCTCCGTGCCACACTGGCTGCCCTGGTGGCCGGTGCACTCCACATACCTATAACAACAGGCACCACTGGTCCCGGAGATTTTTTGGCTGAGGTGCTAGTACTGGACCTATGAGTTGGACGGGGGGTGGTGGGAAATAGGTTAAGGGGGGCCAGGAAAAGTTTTTGGGAGACACTGGGACGGGTAGATGGAGGGGGTTTGGGAGTGGAGGAAGAGGTGGTGGTTGTAGGAGGTGTAAGTTTTGTGGATTTGGGTGCAGGTGCATGGGCTGGAGGCTGTCCTGAGGTGGATGGCTGTTGGGTGGGAGTGTGCCTGCGGTTGTATATCTTCGGAGGGGGCATCACAGACACACTGGGAGAGGACACAGGGGACGTGTAAATGGGAGTGGGGTGGTGACTGCACGTGAGCGGGGTGTGGTGGTGGGTGTGCTGGTGCGGGACGTAGTGGCTGTCGTGGTAGTGCATGCAGGTGTGAGTGTAGACAAGAATGGGAGGGAGGAGGGAGACGAGGAGGAGGGGGACACAGTGGAGGCAGTGGATGTTGGTGTGTCTGTATGTGTGTGATGCTTGCATGAGTGCCTGTGGGATGTGTGGTGCTTATGTTTGCCTGAGCTTCCCTTGTGTGTTGACGTGTGTGCATGCTGGTCTGTAGGTGTGCTTGGGATAGGCTGAGGTACAGGGGATTGGGTCGGGGTGGAGGAAGTTGGAGGGGGGAGGCTAGACACAGGGACAATGGCTGCCATCAGTGCTGAGGCCAGAGTTTGCAGGGTTCGATGAAGGGCAGCCTGACCAGAATGAATGCCCTCCAGGAATGTATTAGTGTGTAGCAATTCCCTTTCTACACCCTGGATGGCATTCAAAATGGTAGACTGCCCAACAGTGAGGGACCTGAGAAGGTCAATGGCCTCCTCACTGAGGGCAGCAGAGGTGACAGGGGCAGGGGCTGAGGTGCATGGGGCGAAGGTGATGCCCACCCTCCTGGGTGAGCGGGCACGGGGCGAAGGCTGAGGGGCTTCTGGGAGTGGGGGGCACAGATTTTGCCACCACCACAAGGGAGCTCCCATCGGAGGACGAGTCTGTGTCGCTGGTTGCAGATCCTGTGACCGCTGTGGTGCTCCCCTCGCCCTCTGTCTAACTGGTGTATTCTGAGTCCATGGTGTGGGCCTCCATGGCCATGTGTGATGCAGCTCCCTCGTGCTCCGGTGCCAATGTACCTCCACCTGATGATGCTGATGCACACAAGAACAGGGAGACCACAAAAAGGGGGAGGACGACAGAAGAAAGACAGGTTGAGTGCATGGCTTACCGCTACCGTTGGCGGACAATACAGACAGAGCAGCCCCCTGCACTACGTTGCGCTGTTGGGCTCTACAGATGCAATTCCTGGGATATGGCCTACTTGGCTATGGTCGACATCTGCACACATAGATGACACAGGGGCATGAATACCTGTACTTGGCACTCTACAGAGGTGGGGTGGGGTGCCACATGGCCTGCATTACAGAGGGGCCTAGCCTACGGAACTCGCCCTGGCCTAGGGAAACCCACAGCCCTCCTCCCCACCCAGACACCTTCACTGCACGCAAAGTCCGCTGAATGATGTTGTACTCACCCCCTTGTGTCTGCTGTGATGCCCTCAAGCGCCCATCCAACTCAGGGCAGGCCACCGCCAGGATCCAGAACATCAGGGGGGTCAAGGTTCGACGGGCATCCCTCCCACGTTGGGAGGCCATCCCCAGCTGAGCCTCCGCAGTCTTCTTGCTCCAGCGGCGAATGTCCTCCCATCTTTTCCGGCAGTGGGTGCTCTGTCTGTGGTGGACTCCCAGGGTCCGGACGTCCTTGTCAATGGCACGCCAAATATCCTTCTTCTGGTGGGCGCTGACCTACATGACATGTACAGGGGAAGAAGAGAAGTCATTAACAACTGCACTGTGTAAGTGAGTGGCCCACATCCCTACCCTTGCCATGTGGCACATGCATTCACAGTCCATCATGCATGCAGAACTGTGCCCCCTTCATTCTTACAACCAACCCTCTCCACACAGGCATAGCCCATACAACATGCTCCCTGTGTACTTACCTGTTGGTCTGGAGGACCGTAGAGTAGCGTGTACTGGGGGAGGACCCGGTCCACGAGCTTCTCCAACTCCTCTGCAGTGAAGGCAGGGGCCCTTTCCCCAGACGCACGAGCCATTGTCTCTTCCAGACCGAGGTCACAGCAGCACTTGCAGTGTAGGTCCTCTCCTGTAGAAGATCAGGTATCGAGTGATTGAACAGATAGAAAATGGCGGTCACGTCCGCGGCGGTGCGTACCATCACCGCCGGCGTACTTCGTCATTGGCTCCTGGGACCCATATGGTCCAATGTTAACCAATGCAGCATTGCGCCGCGGTCTTCGACCGTCTACTGCGACGGTGTACAACGCCAGCGCAGTTACCTCACATCCCATTGTCCCACTTTAGAGGTCAGGCAGCCGCCATTTCAGGGGCCCACATGCCCTAATTACCAACTGCGTCACACAGACCTAGGCCTTGTCGCACAACACAAATACAGGCCACATTTTGTGTATGAATGGTGTTCTGTGTAGACTGTGGGTACATACCTCTGAGTTGTTTGACTGTGGTCGCTGTTGTCATTCCTAGGCACCGTCTGATGGAACATGTGAGGAGATGGCGGAATCCTCTGGTGTACCGACCGCTGGTGGACCTGTCGACAATGGAGGAAAGACATTTGATCATCACCTACAGGTTTGACCGTGCCACAATCCAGGAACTGTGTGCCCAGTTGGAGCCTGACCTAATGTCAACAATCCGCCATCCCACAGGGATCCCCCCTCAAGTGCAGGTGCTATCAGTGCTCCATTTCCTTGCAAGTGGGTCATTTCAAACAAAAGTGGCCATGGCATCAGGGATGTCCCAACCTATGTTTTCCAACGTGTTGTCCAGAGTGTTGTCTGCCCTGCTGAAACACATGCGGAGCTACATCGTTTTCCCTCAGGTGGAGAATTTGGCCACAGTTAAAGGTGACTTCTATGCCCTTGGACATATCCCTAACATCATCGGTGCCATTGATGGGACCCATGTAGCTCTGGTACCCCCCCACAGGAGTGAACAGGTGTACAGGAACCGGAAGAGTTATCATTCAATGAATATACAGATGGTATGTTTGGCAGACCAGTACATCTCCCAGGTAAATGCTATGTTTCCTGGCTCAGTGCATGATGCCTACAGCCTGCGGAATAGCAGCATCCCTTATGTGATGGGTCAACTCCAGAGGCACCGGGTTTGGCTATTAGGGGACTCTGGTTACCCCAACCTGTCATGGCTACTGACCCCAGTGAGGAATCCCAGGGCAGAGGAACGCTACAATGAGGCCCATGGGCGGACTAGGAGGGTGATCGAACGCACCTTCGGCCTCCTGAAGGCCAGGTACAGGTGCCTGCATATGACAGGTGGATCCCTATTCTACTTACCAAAGAAGGTGTGCCAGATCATCGTGGCCTGCTGTATGCTTCACAACTTGGCTTTGCGATGACAGGTGCCTTTTCTGCAGGAGGATGGTCCAGATGACGGTGTTGTGGCAGCTGTGGAGCCTGTGGACAGTGATGAGGAGGAAGCAGAGGAAGAAGACATTGACAACAGGGACTCAGTTATCCAGCAATATTTCCAGTGACACACAGGTGAGAATACATTCCTGCCTACTACAAGTACTTTCACACTTCTACCTCTATCCTGTCTGTCGATTTCAACCACTATATGGTAACTGAGTTGCACATTTCCCTTACGGTTTCACAGGTGTGGTTTCCAACGTGTGTCATCTGCTTAGATTCCTCATGGACTTGAGATGTGTGACATAGGTATGTTGACATTACATTTGAAAACGCATTTTGTCACTGTCATTGCTAATACACATTTTCGAAATCACAGACTGACTCCAGATTGTTTTGTGCTTCAAGGGTGTTTATTGAAGTGCTAAATATTGGAGGGGGGTTGTAACATGGTGAGGGGTGATGGTGGAGGAATGTCCATGGCAGAGTCCAGTCAATTAGTCTCACAGGTGCATTGCCCATATGGGCATAGGAAGTGGAGCTGGGGCAGTTTAAATATGGACAGGGTGACAAAGTGGGACAGTGGGATGACAATCAGGGTGGTCTCATTTCTTGGCGGGGATCTTGGCATCGTGATCTGTCTTGTTCCTGGATCTCAGGGACCGCTTGCGGGGTGGTTCTCCATCTGCAGGAGGTGGGTTGCTGGTGTGGTGGTCCTGTGGCGGTGCCTCCTGTCCACTAGCGCCGGTGGAGGTGGTGGGCAGTTCATCGTCCATGCTAGTGTCAGGGGCCCCTTGTAGTGCCACAGTGTCCCTCCTGGTGTTGAGTATTTCCTTCAGCACCCCTACGATGGTCCCCAGGGCGGAGCTGATGGTTCTGAGTTCCTCCCTGAACCCCAAATACTGTTCCTCCTGCATGCGCTGGGTCTCCTGAAACTTGGCCAGTACCTTTGCCATCGTCTTCTGGGAGTGGTGGTATGCTCCCATGATGGAGGAGAGGGCCTTGTGGAGAGTGGGTTCCCTTGGCCTGTCCGCCCCCTGTCGCACAGCCGCCCTCCCAGTTCCCCTGTGTTCCTAGGCCTCCGTCCCCTGGACCGTGTGCCCACTACCACTGCCCCCAGGTCCCTGTTGTTGTTGGGGTGGTGGGTTATCCTGGGTTCCCTGTAGTGGTGGACACACAGCTGATTGACGTGTCCTGGGGACGGAGGTATGGGCCCGCTGGGTGGGTGCTGTGCTGGTATTACCAGAGGGTGGAAGCTCTGTGGTGGCTTGTGACTGGGTGTGGGGAACCGACTCTCCCGAGGCCCACGATGGTCCGGGCTGGTCATCTGGATCCAGTTGGACAGAGCTGCTGTCATCACTGTGAGCCTCTTCTGTGGGTGGGGTGGAGATGTCTGGACCCTCCTGTCTGGTGACGTTGGGTAGTTGTCCTGCAGGGGTGTAAAAGCATGATTATTGCATCTGTGTGTGTCATGGTGTGCAATGGGTGGGTGACCGTGTACCCCAGTGCTAGCATTCCTGTGTGGGGGCTTGTGTGATGATGGTTGAGGGGGGTGTTATGGGTATGTGCAGTGGGCATGCTTTAGTGATGGGTGTCCATGCTTTGTTGTTGCATACAGGGCTTGGTGTTGGGATGTGTGGTTTGTGTTATTAGTACATTTGTGAGGAGTTGGAGTGATAGGGGAGGGGGCGAGGGTGGGGGTCTGTGATAGCATGCAGGTAGGGTGGGGGATATGATAGTTAAGATTTGACTTACCAGAGTCCATTCCCCCACCGACTCCTGCGAGGCCCTCAGGATGCAGAATCTCCAAGACCTGCTCCTACCATGTTGTTAGTTGTGGGGGAGGAGGTGGGGGTCCGCCGCCAGTCCGCTGTACCGCGATGTGGTGTCTTGAGACCACAGAACGCACCATCCCCCGTAGGTCGTTCCACCTCTTCCTGATGTCGTCCCGATTTCTTGGGTGCTGTCCCACTGCGTTGACCCTGTCGACTATTCTTCGCCATAGCTCCATCTTCCTTGCAATTGAGGTGTGCTGCACCTGTGCTCCAAATAGCTGTGGCTCTACCCGGACGATTTCCTCCACCATGACCCTGAGCTCCTCCTCCGAGAACCTGGGGTGTCTTTGCCGTGCCGTGGGGTGGTGTAGGTGATGTGTGGGGTGGTGTATGTGGTGATAAGTGTGGTGATATGTAGTGGTGTGTGGTGTTTTGTGCGTGGAAGTAGTGTGTGTGATGGTGTTGTGTGCCTGTGGATGCTTGGTAGTAGTTTGTAGTATCTCTCTCTGGCCTTCTTTCTGTGTTTTTGTCATAGGGGTTTGTGGGTGTGTGTTTTATATTGTATTGTGTGTGTGGGAGTGGTGTGTGTATGTGTATCAGGTGTGTGTATTTCGAATTGTCCAATGTGGTTGTGTTTTGTAAATGTATGTGTATTTTGAGCGCGGCGGTGTGTACCGCCAATGAAATACCGCGGTTGAAAGACCGCCGCGTGGATTCGTGGGTCGTGATAGTGTGGGCGTATTTCTGTTGGCGTGATGGTATCGTTTTTTTTTTCCGCCAGTTTATCACTGACCTTTGGTGTGGCGGACTTGTGTGGGTGTCTGGATTTTGTCTGATTTCGAGATGTGGGTCGTAATAGCTGTGGCGGAATTCCGCAGCCGCGGCGGTGTGTTGGCGGTCTTCTGCACGGCGGTAAGCGGCTTTTACCGCCAATGTTGTAATGACCCCCTATATTTTTTTGAAGTCTTATATGTCAAAACAAAGTCAGTAGATCGTTTTACATGAGCACTAGATGATATTACACAAGGTCAGCTTCTTGTTTTGTTTTGGGGGACACGAGGTGACAGTGGTTTACTCACTTGGAATCTCAGAATTTTTTGCTGGCCCCTGGATTCGACCCCGGTTCTCTGGTTCCAAAGTCAGCGGCTCTGGGTGTTAGGGCACATGTCCTCCTTCCTTGGAGTCCTAAGTTTTTTTTTTGCACAGGTCCCACCTTATTATGCCCGTATTTGGGGGCTAGATTTAGTATTAATTCAGTTGTCATGAGTCCCGCAGGGCATCGCAAGCGCAATGCAATATGGCCGGGTATCGCTGAGGCCGCCTACCACCAAAGGTCACCCCCCGTGCAAGCTTAAATTAAACCTTAGATGCACTTTGCTTTGGGATTAGTGGTCGTAAACTCCCAGCAGTATTTTTATTGACAAAATATTGTTAATCATAATCAAAATTATACGCAGTATCCACAATCATGTTCACAAAGTATTTACAGAGTTCAAGGGATGCCCAGCCTTAACAGAGTATGCTAATACATCCACATTCCTGTCACTGACCAAAACAGTTTGTTCCTGTGTACCCAATGTTGGTGGCTGTGAATGAGATCATGATTGTTTTCCGATTGCCCCAAACCCTGCCCCTCCTTACGCTATGAATCCCAGGGGTAGGATATCCATCAGTGTGTTCTCATACCTTCCAAACTGGATTGCTGTGAAGGGGGCCCGACTGCCCGCTAGGATACCTGCCTGTCAGACTCCACCTCCTCCCCAAGGGCCAGTGCTTGTGTTAGCTCATCGGTCCTTCACAAGTAAACTTACAAGGAGAGACGCATATAGGTCAATGAACCTTTTGACTTGCTTAGAATAATCCTGCCAGAGTTTCAGCATAGCACACAATAATCATTACCCAAAAATCAAGAATTATTAGTCAAATCAATAATCAACAATCAATTTAGTGAGTAATTCTCAGCTTCAGGTCTTCCTTGCTCCTTTTCAGGTTCTGATGCTGTAATTTGTCTTACAGTTGTTAGTGCTCTCAACAACGCTTCTTCATGATCCAGTGGACAGGCCACTTTCTTCGTGTGACTTGCGTGAATCCAATTTGGAATCCCTGCACACTTCACAGCTGCCGTAGTCATTAAGATCACTTGGTATAGACCCCTCCAACGAGGCTCCAAACACATCTTGCGCACATGCTTGCGGACAACAACCCGGTAACAGGCCCTCAGGTTGTGTCCTGGATCGTGGATCAGTGGCAGTGTGGTGGCCTCCACCTGCTTAGAGAAAGAGCGAACCACGTCAGCCAGACCTTTGCAGTAATCCAACACCATATCATCTGTTATGTTGACAAGTGCATTGGCTGGAACTGCTGGCAACCTCATTACTCTGCCCATGAGGATCTCATGGGGTGACAATCCTGTTTTCCTGTCAGGTGTATTACTCATTGACATCAACACCGAAGGCAATGCATCAGGCCATTTCAAATTCGTGGATGCACAAATTTTTGCAGTTCTTGACTTCAAGGTACCATTCATCTGCTCACTAGTCCTGAGGCTTCAGGCCGATAACTACAATGCAACTTTTGCTCAATGTTCAGGGCTGCGCACAATAATTTATTCACCTCATTATTGAAGTGCGTTCCGCTATCTGATTTTAAAGAGATCGAAAATCTGAAACGTGGTATCAGTTCCCTAAGCAACAATTTAGCTACGGTGAGGCTATCATTTCTCCTTGTAGGGTACGCTTCAATCCAATGACTAAAGATGCATACAGTCACCAACACATTTCTCAAACCTCCACATACAGGCATCTCAATGAAATTCAATTGCATTCTGCTGAATGGACCTCCTGCTCTTCCAATGTGGCCAAAATTAACTACAGTCCCTTTCCCTGCATTTAATTGCTGACAAATAACACAGCAATGGCAAACTGCTTTAGCTGCTTGCCTAAACTTGGGGTTAAACCAATCAATTTTGAACAAACGAACCATGCATCCCTCCCAATGTGTGCCTGACTATGATAGTACCTTGCCATCTGGGACAGCAAGCTATTTGGCAAAACCATCTGACCCTCCTCAGATACCCACAACTCATCCTGTCTTTGAACACATTTTATTTTGCTCCATGCTCGTTTCTCTTCTTCATCCACTTTACTCTGCAGAGTTTTTAACTCTTCTAATGTGTCGATCACTTTTAATGCAAAACTCGTACATGTAGTATCTTCTTCAGATATCAATTCCCATTTGTCCTTGAATGATATACAGTTCAATGCGCAAAACCTTGCGACTTGATCCGTATATTCATTCCCCAGTGACACATAGGGGGTCATTCCTACCCTGGCGGTCTATGACCGCCAGGGTAGGTGACGGAGGAAGCACCGCCAACAGGCTGGCGGTGCTTCCGGGGGCATTCTGTCCGTGGCGGTAAAGCCGCGGTCAGAAAAGGGAAGCCGGCGGTTTCCCGCCGGCTTCCCGCTACCCCAGGGAATCCTCCACGGCGGCGCTGCAAGCAGCGCCGCCATGGGGATTCCGACCCCCTTCCCGCCAGCCTGGTTCTGGCGGTTTTCACCGCCAGAACCTGGCTGGCGGGAACGGGTGTCGTGGGGCCCCTGGGGTCCCCTGCAGTGCTCATGCCCATGCCCTGTTAGGGGGCCCCTGCAGTGCCCATGCCATTGACATGGGCACTGCAGGGGCCCCCTAACAGGGCCCCACATAGATTTTCAACACTGAAAATCGCGATGGGTGCAACTGCACCCGTCCCACACCAGCAACTCCGCCGGCTCCATTCGGAGCCGGCTTCCTCGTTGCTGGTGTTTTCCCGCTGGGCGGGCGGACGGCCTTTTGGCCCGCCCAGCGGGAAAGTCAGAATCACCGCGGCGGTCTTTTGACCGCGCAGCGGTGTTCTGGCGGGGGAACTTCGGAGGGCGGCCTCCGCCGCCCGCCGAAGTAAGAATGACCCCTATAGTCTTGTGATTTTAGATGTGCACTCCATTTTACCAAGGCAATTTCTTCAGATAATTGTATTGTGTAAAACAACTCTTTTATTCTCTCACCATTTCTCACTGGTGAGCCAGTAGAGGTTAGGAAACCTCTCTGCAACCATAATTGACCAAAATCATGAACTATTCCAAATCCGTATGGGCTATCTGTATAGATAGTGACTCTTAATCGAACAGAGACATGGCACACCCTAGTAAGAGCTACCAATTCTGCGAGGTGCGCAGAATATACTCGTCAAAGCCAGGAGGCTTCTAAGGTACCTGTAATTGTGCACACAGCATTTCCTGCTCTCGGTGTCCCTGTGTTGTCTCTTAGACAAGAACCATCAACGAAAACAATTTGGTCATTTTCTTCCAATTGGGTATCTCTAATGTCAGGTCTCAGTTTTGTGCACAACTCAGTTACTTAGAGACAATCATGCTCAACATCTTCCTCTTTCTCAATTTCAGTATTATCACTTGGAAGTAAAGTTGCCGGGTTCAGCACTGTACATCTTTTCAATGTCACATTAAGAGCACCTAAGATACCCGTCTCATATCTTGTCAATCTAGCACCAGTCAAGTATTGTGTTTTTGTCCTTGTCAGTAAAATTTCAATTGAGTGAGGGACCATTACAGTCAGGGGATATTCCATCAATACTCCTTCACACTGTGAAAGACTCGGATCAACTGTTGCAACTGCTCACAAACAACCTGGTAAGGCTGCTGCAACTGAGTCCAAGTTAGCTGAAAAATAAGCTACTGGGCGATGAGCGCCTTCATGGACCTGAGTCAAGACAGACAATGAACATGCATCACGCTCATGACACAACAATGTGAATGGTTTTGTGTAATCAGGCATACCCAACACTGGAGCTCTGCACAAACTCTCTCTCAACTCAGTGAAAGCTTTCATCTGTTCCTGATCTAGCACTATGGGATCAGTGACATCCTTAAAAGTCAACTTCTGCAAAAGTTTTGAAATTTCTGCAAAATTCGGGATCCATTGACGACAATAACCCACCACACCCAAAAACATCCTGACATCTCTCTGTGAAGTCGGGGGAATAATCTGCAATATCATTGTGATCCTTTCTCTGGATATTTTCCTCAACCCTTTCTCAATTTGGTGACCCAAATACTTCACCACCTTCTGACAGTACTGCAACTTCAGAGGTGACACTTTATGATCAAACTTTCCCAAATGATTAAGCAAGGCAATTGAGTCATACTTACACCTGCCCCTTGTCCTGGATGCAATCAACAAATCATCAATGTACTGCACCAGAGTTGATTGAAAAGGTAACTCTAATGACTCTAAATTCTTTTTCAAGATTTGATTGAACAAGAAAGGTGATTCCGTGTACCCTTGAGGAAGGCTACACAAGTAGTAGACATGATCTAGGAATTTGAAACTAAAGAGAAACTGACTATCCACATGAAGAGGCACAGAGAAAAACGCTTGTGACAAGTCAACTACTGTGAACCATTCTGCATCACACGGAATCTGAAAGATTATTACAGTTGGGTTGGGCACTATGTGACAACAGTTGACCACAATATCATTGATTTTTCCAAAATCCTGGACAATTCGGACCTTTCCACATGGCTTCTTCAAACCCATTATCGGTGAATTACATGGGCTGCTTAACACTTCTTTCAACACTCCCTGCTTCACAAAATCTGCAATTATCTGAGCCACTAACATCAGAACATCTTGCGCCATATTATACTGTGGAAGCTGCGGAAACACTGCATTCGGCTTCAAGGTAACCTTAATCAGCTCCACTTCTTTGATCAAACCTACTTCTTTCCCTGTCAAATCCCAAACATTCTCTTGGACTGTTCCCTGCAAGTAAGAATGAAGCTCTCTCACTGTGAATATGGGGGAAAACTCAATAAAAGGATACTCCTCATTTGTAGTTTCACACTCGGTCTCCGAAGCAGGACTTCCTCATCATCACTATTTGTCTGAATCTCATTTCCATCAGTTGAACATGTAATCAAAAACCTGGTTTTACACAAGTCCCTTCCCAGTAGGGATACCGGGCTCGAGTCACAGACTATGAATTTATACAGTCCCTGAAAATTGCCAATCTCAACTTGCACTGGATCTGTAATCAGGTTTGTCAATTACTAATTCGCTACTCCCACGACTTGAACTGTCTATCCTGAAAGGGGCAAATTCTGGACCTCTGCACTTCTTACTGTGGAACGTGTAGCTTCCATCTCCACCAAAAATGAGACCTTGTGACCCATTACCTTTCCTCTCACATAGGCTTCTCTCTGATCTACTTCTAAGGAGCTGCAAGCACACATGGCTCCGTATCTGAACTATCATTCATCCAGTCACCAATTATTTGTTTCTCACTGTGTAATGTGTATTGGTGCATTGCGTTCCTATTTCTGCCTTGTCCATGACCTATGACCTGTTGAGTAAGCATCATCTGTTGCTGCTCCCTCGGGGTCTGAGATATCTGCATTTGCTGTCTAGGTACCATGGGAACCTGCTGCTGCATTTGTTGCACATGTGGCATTTGTGCACGGGGCATTTGCACCTGCTGTATGGGTTGAAAAGTCTGCATCTGATTCATATTATTCTGGAAATTTGGATTAGGACCCCTTTATCTCAGTCCTCTCATATTTTGGAATGTATTGACATTGTTATTTTGCGGAATTACACCCTCCTGCACCATCATCAGACACTCTCGCTTACAGTGTCCCACAGCTGCGCAAATGTGACATGGCAACATCTTCTTCATCCCTTGCACATCATTCTGAACCACAACAGTGTTCAAATCCGGACCACAATTCAAATTGACTCCACGACCCCTACCTCTCATTTGAGGTTGAAATATGACAGTTCCCTGCTACTGCGGTATCTGTTGCACAAACGTTCCCTGCACTCCTGATGAGCTGCCTTAATCTGCATCACCATCACCTTTTCCTTCAACTTTTTCTGCTTCAATTCAATCTCATCACTACAGTACTTTGCATACTGCAACACCTCGTCAATTTGCTCCACTTGCCAACAAGTCAAATGACTCTTAATCATCTGATCTATTTCAGGTCTCAGTCCTTCCACAAACCTGAACACAAAATGCAACATGTCTTTCGGCTCGATCACTTCCTTGCCACTGTACTCCTTGAACGCCTTCAACAATCGCTCATAATACGCATGTATTGACTCCTTTACTTCCTGCACTGTCCTATCGATCCTCTGCTAATCAGTATTCTTGGGCAAAATCCTCAATCACCTTATATAATGTTTCATTACTTCGGCAGATGGTGCACCTGTATCTCTCTCTGGCTCACTTTTCAGCCAATCTACTGCTCTCGTACATTCAACCCATAAATCAGCTGGGACCACTATTGATAGTAAGGTATTCAAATCTTCACACTGAGAGTTTCACAAACCTATCTGTCTGCTGATACCACTCCAGCTTCTCTCTCAATTTTGGATAATCATTTGTGAATGACAGAATATCACTCCTATACCAAGGGACATGAACAAAAAGTCCCCCTAAGATTTCTCTCATTGGTAAAATCTTTACTGGATCCTTGCTCTGTTGTACATTTTCAGACAGCTCCAAAGAATCTTGTTTCTTTTTATCTCTTTTCTTTACCCATCTGCCTTCCCATTTCTCCAAAGCTCCCCAAACCTTAGTGCTCTGCAATAGTTCTTTAAGGTGCGCCTTCATTCTGGCTGACCTTATCATGTGTTCAAAATCCTTTGCCTCAACATTTAACCTGTAGCTTCTCTTCAGATGCTTTGTTTTCTCAATTTCTATGCCGTGCTTCTCTGCCAACTCTGCTATCTATGGTGTACCTTTCCCACTTCTCTTGTGATTCTCAGACACAAGTATCTCAGTTCTGCTTCTCTGTAGGACTCTAGCCTATTCACCCCCATTGTTCCTTCAACCAGTTCACCCGCTTCTATGCTCAATCTGACACAATTGATCTGCTCCTCACCCTTGGAAGCATTCTGTGGGGTGTTCAACTTGTCCAACCATTCAGTCTACTCCTGAGCTGTCAATCCTTGTAATGAAAATTACTCGCTTTCATTGGTGACACCTGTTGTACTACTGCATTTGAAGTCTGCGGTGTCAGTAACTTCAAGCTCTGACCTGCACTAAGTCCATTCACAGTATCGGGAAGTGCAACAAGTGTTCACTCACGCTTGGTTTCTTCTGTGCAAATAATGGCACCACTGGACCAACAGTAATTGGCAGCGATATTGTATCCAGGGCTGCTCTAGCACCTGCACTCTGAGGAAGAGTAATTCCCATGCTATGATTCATTACCAGAGTCAAATCTGATTGCGTCCCTGTCATTGGCATAAACCTCGGCAACCCCTGCTGCGGCACTTGTGGCAACAAAATTGGAGTCGGCTCAGTCTGAACCAGCAGTGGTTCCGTAGGTGCCACTAAGTTTGAAGTTGTCTCTAGAATTGGCACATAAGGATAAATTCTCCGTATCAGCGGTGGATGCAGCTGTGCCTGAGCCACTGGAGTAGTCAACACATTAGGACTACTCTGCACCACACCTTGTACCGGGCCACCATTAACCTGTACCAGACTCACTGTCCCCATTGCCTGTGCCGGGGCTGTTGGATCAGCCCTAGTACTAGGACCTCCCTCATGCACCGCATACGGTCAGGGTCGATTTCTCAATATCTGTGTAATAAGATCCTCATCATCTGATTCTTCTTCCACTATGGAAGCCCACTTTGCTTCTTTACTCCCTGACAAACTCTTATCACTTTTTCTAGTCACTTTTTTTCCTTCTGTCTCATCCTCCTGTGTAATGGCAGGAAACAATTTAACATCCTGCAATGTCACTGCTCTCCATTTCTTCTGTTCCCAATCCCATCTCGCCACTGCTAATGACTTTTCTACTTTTCTAACTCTCTTCTCGAATTTCATTTGTTGTTGCTGCCTAGCTACCAACTCCCAGACTGCTAACGCCTCAAACTCTGCTGGTCTCAGAAGGGGCTTTGATTCATATAGGGCCATCAGCAACTGTTCTAAAATTCTCAAATTAAACGTTCTATTCTCAGGAAACGCTAAGCTCCCATTTTTCTCTGTCGACTTGCACCATTGTTTTAACCAAAGACATGGCGCGACACCTCGCTCCTCCATTACAATATAAGCTAGTGTATTCTCCGGCGGTGTAGGCTCCCCTACACTCACTTTAATGTATGTATCTCCCTTTAGGGCACTCATTAATGCCTTTAAAAACTTCATATTTTCTACTTTTTGTGTATTCAAATCAAATCAGGAAATGACTTTTACTCCCAAGATACCTTTCACCCACATTCTCCTCCAATTGCCTCTCATGGATGGCTGCCAATCCGTGCGCGACCCTTCAGACCAACCAACCTATCCCAGCGCGGCTCCAATGATGTCACACTCACTCGTGCTGCGGCTGACAAAGTCTTGTGACTCTTCCTCCTAATCTCCAATTCACACAAAACTAATCCAAATTATTGTGAGCGCTAACCAAAAAACAAAAAACCCCAAAACAAATCTGCTGGTTTACTACAGGAAAGGTAACACAATTGCTTCAGAAACCTTACGGATTTTCACTGATGGCACTTTTGCTCATGCAGCTATTCATCTTTCTCGGTTTCCCAGATTCGCAAGCAAAATTCAACCCACAAATTTCACTCTCAAACTCTCAGATCAATGGGTCTGTCCTGGTGCACAATGTGAAAATTTCTCTCAGCCACTTAACTCACACACTCTGACCTGTTGACCACGCCCGATCAACCTACTAAACCAGACAGATTACAACATATAACCAAGTGTCTCATGCACTTTTTTCAAATATACTCCGGAGTCTTAGACCATGCAGGGTCCACACATCAACATCCACATGGACAATTTTTTAACACAAAGCACCACAAACATGTGAACTCCTACTAAAACTTAATCTGGAGTAAGCAGATCCCGAAATTCCCTCACATACATCACAATTCACCTGCGATTTGCATGCAAACGCAACCTATCTCTCTCACATTATCACTAGAACGCCGAGAACATACTCAACACCCATAGCATGAGCCAGGATCTGGGAAAGTCACTTTTGGGTTTATGGGGACATCATTCTCTCTACAATTTCCATTTTGAAAAACAAAATCCAAATCTCAATAATAATGAATTCTTAACAGGTCAATCTTAAACTATCACCATAACTATTTATCACACTACCAATCACTTCTGGCAAGCCTTCTAAGGAGACTAACCATCAGTCTGCTACCAAAACCTTTAGCGCGTCAGTCCTTTATAAGTAAACTTACAAGGAGAGATGCATATAGGCCGATGAACCTTTTGACTCACTTAGAATAACCCTGCCAGAGTTGCAGCATAGTACACAATAATCCTTACCCAAAAATCTATAATCATTAGTCAAATCAATAATCAACAATTAATTTAGTCAGTAATTCTCACACACCATGACTTCTCAGCCATGAATAGCCACACCTTAGTAAAAGTTTAGTAATTTTATTTCCCCTTGGTTTACAATACTAAGTCATATGGATTAGTACTCAAACTCAATCTCAAATGCATATAAGAACAATATTAATTAGTCAAAAGACACCAAAAACACAATTTAATTAAGGCTTGTATCACAATACATTCTAGAGTATCAGCACAAATCAATAACAGGATCAGCATCAAGGTATCAGCTCTGTCCATAAAGTTCAGCAAAACAGCTCATCAATCATTTGTCTCGGTATCTGTCACTCGTCAGGTAGCAAACCCTCATCTAACCCAGATTAGCATCACCATGTGGGGCTTCATACAAAATGACTTAGAAACAATAATTTAGAAAACATCTAGCTAAGGAAACTAACTAAGACAGTGCAGTTGGTACCTAGAAAGAAAAGGCACAAAAATACATTTCAATTATATTGTCATATCTACCTATCCTCAGTATGGGTCAGCAAACAGAATCAATCTTCGTCTCCAGGTCATCAGTCGATCAGCAACACATCAGGCTCTCAGTCAAAGAGTATGAGCCCAATGACAGAATCTCAAATCTCTTCTTCTCATCAGTGGTCTGCCTAGAATCTATTCTGAATCATTTCCCTCCATCACGTTGTTATATCAAAGTCACCCAAACTATCCCCCAATTTCCAATTGGTCAATTAATCGTACATTTTTACTCTATCCAATAGTGTCCATGTACCAAATCTATGAATTATAATATTTCACACTTGTCAGGTTGTTGATTGGTCTGCTTTACGATGTTCGATTCATCCCGGTCATCAGGTATCAAAATTGTTGCATCTTCTTCTCCAGTCAGTGTCTTCATTGTTTGCGTTCTTGGAAAGTACATCTAGCGCACATTACACCCAAATCGCAACTTGTGCGAGAAACCTCATCTCCTGTCCGTCCGTTCTCATGGAAAGCTTCTGCTAAGCACTTTATTAAACAATGAGCATTTCACAGTTAGTTCACTCTTGTCAGCATTTTTCATTAAATGGTAAGAAATACAGCTTCTGCATGAGGCCTGGCAAAACTAGGCCAAGACACTCGGTAAGATAAGGCCTACAATTAATAAGCAGGAACATAGATTATAACTCTCAATATGACATACTACTACATTAATCAAATAAATTTTCAATATTTCATACATATTAATCATAGATTAGTACATTTTGTGAACACTGGTGGCCATTCTTCGAGGTCACAATTTCAAACGTGCACATTATTTTTCTATGTTATATAATGTTCTACAAATTCAAAATACAGAAATACATAGACATTTCATTAGTAATTTCTAATTAAGACATTTGTGTTAGCACTTGCTTCAGACCTTCTGCGCAGGTGGTTGGCCCAAGGGCCAGATGCCAGTGACAGCTTGCAACCCCCGTGCCCTTGTATGTCGTCCACACTTCCCAGCCAACACCCCTTGGAGGGTCCAATTAGCTTGTCACCCAATTTTGTAATACAAAAGGTACCCATTTTCTATTCCCAGTCATGATCTCACCCTGCCAAAGGCCCACATTGTTGCCCGACAATGTGCCCCCCCCAAAGAAGAGGACAAGTATGCTGAGATAGCCAGGAGAATATACTCTCTAAAAACATTTCATAGCCGACTCGCGAAAGATGGACTCCGTCCTGAAGAAAAAAACGGTCTCCTTTAATGCAGCCATGCAAGATCACAGCCAACCTTGGAGTCCGAAACAACTTGGCCAATTTGCTATTGATTCTTTTCACTGAGTCATTGAGGGCTTTCACTGAGAGCCCCCCCCTCCAAAGAGTACGAGGAATCATGTTTGACCAAGCAAGGACAGCCTGAGGGAATTTTTTGCCCAACCATCCAATTTCTGGTATTACCAGCTCAAACAGCCACCGGCGCCCTAGAGAAACCAGATCATTACCCCCAGGGTGAAGCACAATGATGTCTGGTGACGAGTAGCCTAAGGGGGGCATTGAATCCAGCAATGTCCTTAATTGAGTGAGACGCAGCCCGCCTCGGCCAAAGAAAGAGATACAGAAACCAGCCTCTGATGCGCTTGACGCAAAGGCCCTCCTTGTAAATAGTGCACCTGCACGTCGGACATGGGAATGTCCGATTACCCACACCTTGATGATACCAGCAACTCCTGCATGCACCGGAGTCCTTGGGACCGTCAAACACTTGTCGCGTGCGTCTACAAAGAGTACAAAGAAAGCGAGGCGTCAAGGACATGAACTCATAACATATGCAGTCTCACATATCTCTTGTAGCAATCCGACGACCGCCTTCCAATTCTCTTAACCGCTGCTCCAGGGAATCCCATTACCACAGCCCCTGTGGCTGCCCCTATCCTAATGGAGTGAGTGCCAAAATCTGAGGCATCCAAACCCGCTGCCAGAAGGGAGCACTTGAGCAGCTGTGAGAATTGGTACCTAGTAAGTGGCATGCCATCCGCATGCACCAAAACCGCATACGTCTCCCCTGGAGCGTGCTGCGCTAGGGAGACCTCTAAGTTCCGTACAGGGCAACACGCGGTACCTGGGGCTCTATGCAATAGGATATGGTCCCCCTTTCCATCCTGATTTGCCTTAGAGTGAGGAACGGTGATAACCAAACACCCAGCCCCCTCCGGCCAATGAATATCTGCCAACTGCAGTCCCCCCGAGGTGTCCCTTTTATTGCGCAGGACAAGTTCACCCAATCTAAAAGACCCATACAAGGCAAGGGTAAAGGCTGACTTAAATAAGGTGACCTCCCAAGTAGAAGTACAAGCACGATCCAAAGCGACTAGCAAGGCGCCCAACTTTGCCACATCAATGGGTCACCTAGAGTCCGACGCAGAGCCCTGAATGCGCTGCCATCCCTTAAGGGCCCTTCTTACCAAAAATGATTTTGTACCGTCGGTCAGCCCCCAAAGTTGCGCACAGAAAGAAATAGCAGCGGAGTGACACCTGGCGCATGCAATTGACTTCCCCTCATCCCTCAAAAATTCTAAAAATGCCAAGGTTGAAGCCGGATCAAAACACGTTGAGATACCACCCCAACCCTGAAATTGACATATGCTGTAAAAGCTCCCTGGTAGGCCTTCTACGTTCTGGGTGCTAAGCTGGCTGCCACGAGGTCCGGTATTCCTTGGCACCAATTTGCCACAGATGTTCTGGAAAGGGAGTTGGGATCTTCTCCGCTCCAGGGAGGTGAGACCTGAAAACCTGCATCTTAAAACTGGAGAGTGCGCCAGCAGCGTTATTCAACACACCAGGTACGTGTTTAGCTCTAAAGGTCACATTCAACCTTAAACTCTGTACTACTATCTCTTTCAACAGCCTTACGATCATCTTGCACCTAGCTGCTTGCTGGTTAATGCACTCAACCACTGACATTTTATCTGACCAGAAAATCACAGACTGATTCGGAAATCCCTCTGGCCAAATAGACAAAGCCACTAGAATTGGGAATAGTTCCAATAAATCAATATTAGCAACCAGGCCCTCCTGGACCCAGTGTAAGGGCCATCGCTGAGCGCACCATGCTGTACCGAATATAGCCCCAAAGCCTTCACTGCCAGCTGCATCCGTAAAAAGGCCCAATTCCTCATTGGATCTAGGCAGACTGGGCCACACTAACGTCCCATTAAAGTCACGTAGAAAGGTTTCCCAAATCCTCATATCTTGTTTGACTTCGTTGGAAAGCCTGGTGTGATGATGCTTGACTTTCAATAATGACATGGCCTGAGCAATTGACGGAGAAAAGGGGCACCCCATGGGTATGAGTCGCAGCTCAAAGTTGAGCTGCCCCACCAAGCACTGCAATTAATGAAGTTTCACCTTCTGCGCCCTCATGCAAGATGCCAACACATGTGAGAAAGATACCACCTTCTCCCAAGGCAATCTAGACACACCTGCCACTGAATCCAACTCTATCCCTAGGAATTCATATGTGGAACAGGGGCCCATCATCTTTCCTTCCGCAAGTGGAACCCCAAACTCCCCCATGAGTTTTTTAATTACATCCAACGCACCAGCACATTGATTAGATCCAGCAGGCCCCAGAAAACAGAAATCATCCAAGTAGTGTAAAACCCACCTATGCCGCGCCCTGTCCCTAAAAACCCACTCCAAAAAGGTACTAAACTTTTCAAAATATGAACATGACACAGAACAGCCCATAGGCATACACCTATCAAAGTAATACTTTCCTTCCCACTGGAAACCCAACAGACCGAAGTCCTTGGGATGCACAGGCAACAACCGAAATGTGGATTCTATGTCAGATTTTGCCATCAAAGCCTCAGGCCCCAGCTCCTGTAGTATTTGAATTACCTGATCCAAAGAAGCATACCTAACAGAACACATTGCCCCATCAATATCCTCATTCACCGACTGCCCCTTTAGAGCGGACAAATGGTGAATCAGTCTGAACTCCCATGGTTCTTTCTCCGCGACTACCCGTAAAGGAGAACAAAGCCCTGCATGGGAATTTCATCAAAAGGCCCCGCCGCCCGCCCAAAATCCAGTTCCTTTGATTTTCATACTTGCCACCCTGGGGTTGGAGCGCAGAGACTGATCCTTACAATGAGGCGAGACAACATAGTCCTGAGCTGGTATTCTGAAACCGTCCTTAAAGCCCAAATACAACATCTGCACAGCTGTTTGGTTGTTGTAAACGCTAGGCCAAGGGACCATAGACAATAGATTAACGGGGGACGAAGCATTAACAAGAAAGAATACTTTGTGACCCACGCACCCAAAATCGTCAATCTTGTTTCTTGCCACCTTTATCTTGTGATTTTTTAAAACACTTGAATTCTGGGTGGAGGCCTGACCACAAAAGGAACAGCAGTGTTTAAAACGGCATGTCCTGGGAGACCACAAACAAGTGCGCTGATGTAAATTCCGGCAGGCCCCCCTCTTGGCCACAGTACCCCCTAAGGATCCTGAGCCCGTCCCTGTATGCCCACGAAGGAGCTGTTGACCTGGCTCCTGAGTACAATTGGTGTAATGCAAGCAAGTGATTATGTGTATCTGATCCCATGCCAACGAAGGCTTATATGCCGTGATTCTCCTGAATTCCTTACCGTAATCCTTCCATGCTGTGCCACCATATTCATTGTGCGCCCCCACGATCCTGTTCTGATATCAAGCTAACTGCGCATCTAAGTCACTGAAAAGTTCCGCTAGAATGGCCTGATTAATGGAGAACGCTCTATCCCAGTTGGACAAAGACTCCTCAACTCTCCTCCTTTGAAGCCCTTGCCGACACTGTCTTGAATGCACACACTCTTTGCAATGCCTCACCTCCTCCTTCTCAGCTTTGTCGACCAGTAAATAAAAGATATCAATGTGAGCCCCCTTCCAAATCTACTCCCTCACCTCAACTTGTACATGTAGCCCTAACTGTTCATGCTCGGAGCAAATATCCCCCAAGTCTGTAAGGGGTGAATCGTGACCAGTACTTGCACTTGTTATTCCCCGGGCCACCGAAGACGTTGCTGTAGAGGTCACCACGGCTGGGGGATTAACTGCTTGGTTTGCGGGCTTGCCTGACGCAAAAGTAACCGGTTGTGCTGCGGACGCTGCAGCAGGGGTAAACTGGTCCCCCATTGTATGGGTTGAGGACAAGGAGCTGGCCCCCTGGACCCCCCACTAGTGTTTGACTCTAGCCCTTTTCCCTGAGACCCCTGGTCACTCTTTGCAGTGTCCAACCTGGAAACCAATCGTCAAGCCTGTTCCCTAATGTCTCCCTTATTAGCCCCTGACAATGGCCCCGATAAATTGGTGGCCAGCAACCCCACCTGAGACAGCCATGGCAAAACAGACGCCAAGTGGCCCACAAGATCCCGCTGACTGGTCTCCCCCTCACTAGATGCCGCAGTATCCTTACCCGCAACTGTGTTTTGTGGTTGGACCACAACATCCGCAGTTTGTGCTGTTGCCTGACTCTGGCCCCCACTCCCGTGTTGCCCCGCACCCACCACCGGTGATGCACTAACCTAAGGCTGCGTTGAAGCTAGATTGACACCGTCCCCAACCTGCGCAGGGGTGGCCTCCGTCTGCCTCCCCCAAGCGCCCTTACCCTCTCTCTGCCTGCGCACCCTCTTCGGAGCTAGGGGGAACACCTCGCTAGATGGTATTCCCACCCGCTGGGGCCCATCCTCGTTAAAGGACACCCTCTCCCCTGAAGAAGATGTCTGCGCCTTCAAGGATGTTATGGCCTGGTCCATAGTGTCCATCTTAAGGATCAGGGCCTCAAGGAGCTCTTCTGTTTGCAACCGTTTCTCAGCCATGGGCAAAAAACATACGCAGTAACCCTCCCACGGACATTAGATCTGGCAAACTAATAAATAGGGCCTTACAAGGAAACACCCCAAAAACAGGAAATCACTTTTTGACCACTCTGGGACTCCCATGCCAAAAAGCACCTAATGTAAGTGCCCCCTTACCATCAAACAATAATTGAACCCCCCTACAAGTATGTCAAGGGGCCCCCCTACACTCCACCACACTTAATAACAAAACAGTTGATAAGGGCATTCTACTGAAGTAGGAGATATTAAAAGCTACAGGGTTAAGGGTAGGGATCAAGTTGCTCAGTGCTTAACTTGAGCTTATAGTTGCAGGTAGAGTCCACCTACACTAATCTTTTGGGACTGGGACTTATTTTTCATCAGACTTTGACCTGGAACAAGAGTGAGAGCGAAAGAAAACTATGGAAGAAGGAGGGAGAGGGCAACAGAAAAACTGTGATGAAGGGAGAAAGCAAGGATCAAAAAGAACCTGCAAGAGTGAGAAAAAGAAGCATGGAGTGGATGGAAGAGACATTAAGTGGAATTAACACTGTCCAGCTTGGTATTTGCTAACCCCAAAACATATTCTTTTACAAAATTTGCACTGATGTTGCATGGAAGAAAAAATATACTTCATTAAACGGCAGTGAAATAATAGAAAGCAACACAATTCCATGATAGCTTGGTAGTCCATATCTGAGAATAACTTGAGTTTATATTGAGATTACTTCACAAGGTAGAACAGAAGAGGTCTTCAGGATCTGCATGGAGTCTATAATTTCTTTAAAAATAACGATCACTGGTTGACAGAGCACTATCTGACCAAGCCTTTTTGCAACTTTTCTTTGCTGTGTAGTTAGTTGAACCACGTCCCAGGCCCAGCACCCATTCATCTGATCAATTTAAACACAGAGGCCTGAAAAGTATTCTTGTTTCTCGTATGGTTTTAAGAGGTGCTATGTTAGGAGAAGTGAGTGTGCCTCACACTACCTTCTTCAGCACAATAATTGTGCGACAGTCACAAGGCTGGATCCAGAGGTATCCTCCTCAGTACAGCAGCTCTTGGAGAGACGATGGCAGCCCATTTAAAATCCTATTTTAAAAATTGTGAGGATATTTGTGCTGCGCCTTGAGCTCACTGGTATCCAAGAAGCGCAATAGATTTTTCTCAACAGCCCACCAGGTAGAACTATCAGATGTCGATCAGGGGAATTCAGATATACCTGCCCATCCCAGGCGAGAGGAGGAGGACAAATCACTGTGAAACAAGTAGCTAAGAAACCATCTCGAGCTACTGTACAAAAATCCAGGCACCCGGACTGACAAATAGTGTACTCACATTTGTGTTTTTAAAGAACAAAATGCCTAAATATTGCTCCACCCTGCCTGTTTTGATCTGCCCTTTCTTTTTTATTGCATTGTTTCCCATATTTCTATGGTAGTGTTCACTGAAGAAGGCAGAAATGCGTTTTGGGAGCCGTAGTCCTGTATGTGTTTCTTAGCAAGTGAAACATATCCCATTCTAGGATTAGTGCTACAAGTTATACGTATTGAATGGAACACCATTTAGTATCATGTCACGTGATGGCTATCAGCAAGAGGGAGTGTATATGTATGAAGTAATTTTCAGCAGAATGATACTTGTTAAAGTCTATGATAGTCGTATTACTCCCAGCACACAGAAACCTTCCTTGCATCCTAAAGGGCAGACCACCATCCATGTTTTTTGTTATAATCTGGACCTCCTGAGTTCCACGATCTTGAGTTAGTTACATTTTCCACATAATTGTAGATTGGGACATTTATCAAATAATCCACCATCTGCTGAATAATTGGCAGATTTCAGCAAAGAAACGTTTGTAGCTGAAAGGATTCAGAACCTACTAGGCAATGAACATTGACCAAAATACAGTTCACTATAGGCTGCAAAAGATTAATGGCCACCTTTCGCCCGTTTGCTGATTCCAGGCATTAAAGAAGCGAAAAGTCAGCAGAGATAATGTTAATGTAACGGACTGGAAAAGGGTCTTTAGTTTCAGTATGGTAGGAAAAACCAAAACATTCAAATGTATTTTAAACAAGGTGAAAAGAATGATTAATTTCTTTTCATAAAACGTTTTTGCTTTTAAAATTCAACCAGCATTGTGTTCACTTTACCGTGTTCTCAAAGCAGCCGTCCTTTATAGTGCGACAAAAGTTTAAAATATTTCCAAATATTTCATAACTGCTTTCAAGAGCCAGGCTCTTTAATCTTAATCTCTTAGCTGCTAAAGCTTCCCCACTCAACACCCCCCACTGAGGTTTTGTATTCTCCTAGGCTGAACCAAGAAAATAACCAAACAATACCTAAATGTATGTTTTTTGTGGGGAAAATAGGAAAAATGTGCTGTGCAAGAAAGTGCATGGTTTTGTGTCCAAAAAATGGCATCAAGAAAAATCTTCGAGGATCACTGTCTTTCCAGCTTTCAGCTTTCAGCTTTCCAGTTTGTGGTGGAAACAGTTGTGAAACCTATGGATGATCCCAGAAAGCTACACATTTCTGAAAAGTAGATGACATTTTACATTCAGCAAGGAGTCATTGTGAAGATCTTTCAAGGTTTTCCCTAAAGAACTAAATAATGACAATGAATGGGAAATAAACAGCCATTTTTTATAACATTTTCATCTGAAGTTCTTGCCACGATAACCAACTTACAAATGCAATATACCACTATGTCTGATAGTCCCTTCTGGTAATGGGGGCATATTTTGTTTGTAGATTCTCCCAAAACACCTGATACCCAGAGCCAGCAACTGAGTTACACATTACAATTATTGTTTTATTTTGTACTGAATATATAACTATTCATATGTTAAAATGTTAAGAATGAAAAATGGGTATGTGGGAGACCTATTTTTTTCTGAAATGCACAAGACACTGAGGTTAGTAGCAGTGGTTATTTGTATATATTTTGTACTTGTGGTTGTCCTTACAAATGTGATTTAGATGGCATTTTACAAAATGTTTTCTTTCTTGCACAATGGCTTACATTGGGAATCCACAAACTCAGTAAAATTCAATTGTTAATAACAAATGTTCTACTCTTCTTGCCAAGGTAATGTGACGTGTAGATCTCATTAATCTTTTTCACTCAGAAGCTCTTACAAACCCAAAACATGGTTCGAAATTCTGCAGGGATAAACAAATTTCCTACCACCCAGAACTTCCACCTGGCTCCAAATAAAAACAGTATTAAACTTGTGTGGGTGGGCCTTGTGACAGGAAAAGGCCCAAAACGCAGGATGGACACATCATATTTTTATACTCTAAACCAACTTTGTATTAGAAATTTGAGTGACTGCAGACTTTTGGCACTAGCTCAGCTGACACTCATAGAACCTACCAAACATAGATATTTCTGAAATCTAGACACCCAGGGTACTCCAGGGTGCTGTGATTTGTGTGGATCTCACAAGTGTTTTTTATTTTATTTTACCTAGAAGTCCTTGCAAACCTCATGCTTTTGCTAAAATCACACCCTTTCCTCAGACTTCTGATAGGCAAAGTTCATGATTCTGCAGGGATGCAAAAACTCCCTGCCACCCAGCCTTCTCATGTCTCCCAATAAAAATGATACTCCATTTGTGTAGACGGGCATAGAGCCTGTTATAGGACATGACCCAAAAGGAAATTTGGAAAGATAAACTTTTCCACTCAAAGCCAATCTTTTATTTGCAATTTGGGTCACTGTGGATTTTGGGTCCTACCCGACAGGGTAGCCAAGGAAACCTATCAAACCTTTCCGAAAACATGACATCCAGTGGTGGTCAGGGGGGTTTGACTTGCATTGATTTCTCAAAGAGAAGGACTTTTGTGGTTCTCTGCTCATTCTAGGATTTTAAGTCACAAAAATGCAACGAGATGTACAATTTTAGCCAACATTTGAGCTTTTTTAGATCATTGTGGGTGAAAAAAATGTCATGGTTTCCACATTAAACATACCACCCTGGACTCTCCTCAGTAACTAGTTTTCAGAATGTTTTGGATTTGGTAGATTTCTTCAGGTGGCATCCAACCTGAGCATGAAAAGTGCAGCCATTCAATGTGGCAAAAGAGCTGGTATTGGGATTAAGTCCTACTCCGCTGGATCATATGCAATGACTAATCAAAATTTCCTCTTATGTGCCCTAGGGGTAGGATAGAAATCTTTGGTGTCTGTTGGGCCATTTACATTCCTCCAGTGGCACATTAGTGGCATCATCCCCAATTAGGACAAATCTCCTTGCTGCAATAAGGTGGCTGAAAGATTCTATTACCTGTTCTGGGATAGGGTTATTGCTTGATGCCAGTGTAGGCTGTCCCCACCCTTTTGTTTGTTTTGACACCATGTTCAAATCCAGGGTGTAAAAAGGGGTTATTGTCTCATGCACCTGTGGGCAAATTGGGGGGCAAACAATTTCTCGGTCCCTCTGGATATAGAAAAGGTTCAGTAAAATTCTTGGTGGTCAGGCTGATTTCTGCTAGGGAACCAGAGTACAATACTCTGTTGACCTGGTGGAGGTCACAACCACTAAATTTAGAAGTGCCTGTCGAGCATTTCAAGCATTTATAGGAACCACCATTCAGAAGATTCATGTGACTGCTTTGGAACTTTGCCCTATGGCTCTGTCAAACATGATGGAGCCATACGGCAAAGCTTTTAAAGATTTTTCACTTCAAATGCAAAAACGTAAAGTAAGATTTTGTGTTTGAAAATAAAAAAATGATTCTTATTTCATTGGAGGCATCTCTCATGGTGAGGGGTAATTTTTGTTTTACTGCTCCCTTATCGCTGATGACGGGCAGTATAAAGTGGCTATTTCTCCACCCATCCTAATTGGGTGGATGGACTTATAGCCTATTTTATAACGGCCCTTAATCTGTAGGACTTTAGGATAAGTTTGGGTACTGCGGAGTTGGAGTAGTCTCCACTGTGGTTAATCTATGTTCCGATGGCTTCTAAATTCAGTGGACAGCAATCATGTTGGTGGTTAGCGCATTCCATAACTGTTGTGATGGAGTAAGCATACCGCCATCATTTAAATTGAGCCCAAATGCTTTTTTGTTCCATTTGGGGTGTGAGCATAGCCCAATGAAGACCAGATGGACCAGGAAGTACAGGGCTAAGAAGTACTTAGGCTAGTATGAAATGGAGGTCAAGGAACATCAGAACTCGGAAAGGCTCAGGTGATCTGTGGATGAATGATAAGGCGAGATGCTCCCACTCCTTTGTTTTACCCAAAAGATAAAATCATTGGTGTCTACTGAGCCCTAGGTGTAGAATATGGGGAAACCCCAACTGGAACAAACCTATCTGCATCCAGGGTGACAAAAATACTCTATTGCTCCTTTTAACGGGGAGTATGGCCTCAGTGCCAGGGTTGGCCACCCCATCTTTTTTCTTTTGCCACCATTTCAGAATCCGTGGTGTCTAGCGAGCTTACTGCCTGTCCTAGGGACACATTTGGGCAAATCCCTTATGTGCCCTCATGATGGGGAGAAATAAATCCTTTTTGTCCTTTTTGAATGGGGTTGCAACTCAGTGCCTGAATGGGATGCCACTGTCCTTTTTTGCCACAGTAAGATCCCTGCTGTCTAGTGGGGTCTCTACTCTCATGGGGACATATTGGGGGAAGATTGAGGGAAACCCTCCAATTAGCCTCCTAGGAAATGCAGAAAGACTGATATGTCCCTTTGGGGATGGGGATGTGACCCTGTGCCAAGGTGAACCACCCACACCCTGTTCTTTTTTGCAAAACAGAGACTCTTTGGGGTCTAGTGGGCTGTTGTGGCTGTTGTCCCTGGAGTGGAGGGGGCAAGCATTAGCCCATTGCTGTGAGCGGCCACTCTTGCCATTAAACACAAATCTCTGGTGTTTGACTGCATATTCTGCCTATGATAAAGTATAGGGAAATTTAAGAAAAAGTTCGTTTTCCTCTAAAGCAGTTTGTAAAAATAGTTTTATGTTAAATATTAATGTAGATTGATTTTTTATATTTAATTCTAGAACAAAAGGAAAAATGCTAAACAATAATTCATTATTTTGAATTAACTCAGTATTTCATTTAAATATATTAACTTATATAAAAATGTTTTTCTAACGTTTGAATTGAGCTATAAATTCCCACCGAAAGTAAAATCAGCGGAATAGTAAGCACAGAATAAATGCTATTACAATACAATACAATTTTATATTTCCATTAACTGGTACTGCAGTAAAATTTGTTTTTACATTCTCAAAGGCTAGCCAACATAGATGGCTGACTCCATTTTGGTTTTAGAACAATTCTCCAAATTAATTTTTGCAGTTTGTCTTGTGATCTAAACCAATAGCATACAATTTTCATTTTCCATTATCATGTTAAGTCCATGTATTGACAGCAATTTTATTGAATAGGAAAACAAACAATATGAATAAAATAAAGGTAGGATGGGGTCTAGCTCCGAGTAGTACTCATCCGCAGATTTATTTCAAACAAATTTTCCCTCATATGAATTCAAACAAATCATATCTTCATCTGAAAATATCATTATCAAAAACATATTGAATCAGTTTGAGACACAGGGCCACATTTGCTTACATTAGTGCAGCACAGTGTGAAAACCAGCTGTGCTGCTTCACATGAAAAGTAAAATATTTAGATGTACAAAGGTTCTAAACAGTGATAGACAATTTGTGAGATTCACAAAATCACAACTTAGGAATCACTATTAAGTATGTATGATACTGTCAGGTAAATGTTTACTAATTTGGTATGATTCACAATTACAATTTACCAAATTTCATGTAGAGATTCAGAGCCTGATTAGGATCTTGGCAGATGGGATACTCTGTCACAAATGTAATGGACATCCCGCCCGCCGTTTTACAGTTTGATAGGATATAATGGAAGTTGTAATGCGGCAGACAGGATATCCGTCACGTTTGTGACAGAGTATCCCATCCGCCAAGGTCGTAATGAAGCCCTCAGCAAATTGCAAATTGCGTAGCAATTATTCAAAGTCACGTTTTGGAAATGACCGACGACCACACAAACAGGAAGTAGTACATCACATGCTCAGTAAAGGACCGGAGAGCACTGAGGATGGAAAGCGATTTTGTAATCCATCAAAAATCACCCATATTGTGAGCCATCCACATTTGGAAACCAAGAAAATGTCTCAGCAGGACCCTGAGAAGAATGTGGAAGGCAGGATACAAAAATTAAAATTCTCATGAAAATTCCAAAAATTCTTACAGAGGAGCGTGTTGTACACCATGAAGTGTTGCTTGTCACAATTGTCAAACCATCGCTTTCTGTGCCAAGTTCCCAAAAAATGAGAACTTGATACTCCATAGAACAGAGGATTAACTCTGTTAGGGTCACACAAGAACATTTGGGGCCATATTTATACTTTTTGATGCAAAACTGCGCTAACGCAGTTTTGCGCCAAAAAAATTAGCGCCGGCTAACGCCATTCTGAAGCGCCATGCGGGCGCCGTATTTATTCAATGACGTTAGCCGGCGTTAGCCGCGGCGCTGTCTGGTGTGCGTTAAAAAAAACCAACGTACACCAGGCAGCGCCGGCGTAGGGGGAAAATGGCGTATGGGCGTCCAGAAATGGTGCAAGTCAGGCTGAGGCAAAAAAATCGCCACAACCCGATTTGCGCCATTTTTTTACGACGCCCATCCCCCATTGAAATGACTCCTGTCTTAGCAAAGACAGGAGTCATGCCCCCTTTGCCCAATGGCCATGCCCAGGGGACTTCTGTCCCCTGGGCATGGTCATTGGGCATAGTGGCATGTAGGGGGGCACAAATCAGGCCCCTCTATGCCACAAATTTTTTTTTAAAATAATACTTACCTGGACTTACCTTAATGTCCCTGGGGTGGGTCCCTCCATCCTTGGGTGTCCTCCTGGGGTGGGCAAGGGTGGCAGGGAGTGTCCCTGGGGGCAGGGGAGGGCACCTCTGGGCTCATTCTGAGCCCACAGGTCCCTTAACGCCTGCCCTGACCCAGGCGCTAAAATACAGCGCTAATGCGGGTTTTTTAGACCCGCCCACTCCCGGGCGTCATTTTTGCCCGGGAGTATAAATACGATGCGTATGCATCGGAGTCATTTTTTAAGACGGGAACGCCTACCTTGCATATCATTAACGCAAGGAAGGTGTTCACGCAAAAAAATGACGCGAACTCCATGAACTTTGGCGCTAGACGCGTCTAACGCCAAAGTATAAATATGGAGTTAGTTTTGCGTTGAATTTGCGTCGAAAAAAATGACGCAAATTCGGCGCAAACGGAGTATAAATATGCCCCTTGGTGTAATCAAAAAAATATTGTATAATGTAATCAAGCACTGAAGACAAGATCGCAACATGGCTAAGTGAGGACCACCCTCTCAACCAACAACAACCCCTCTTAAGGTATCGATTGAGTCAATCCTGCACCCTGAAAATGTGCCATCATTCAGCAACATAGACACATCAGGTGCTTCAGAGGTTTCTAAAAAGTAAATATAAAACACAATTCTCTTTTTGAAATACATTATCCTTAGAATACATGTTTAGAAATGTGTAAATGTTTAGTAATAAATATTTCAAAGGAGGGCAATGAATCAGACTCCCGAAAACTCACCACCCCAGCCACAATGTTCTACTTCACAAGTCACTACATGTACACCGTCTATTGAGGAAGCAGTGGAACCAAGCACACAAACTGAAATGAAAGAACCAGCAAGTAATGTGTGAGATCGCAGTTTTCCAAAGACCCAATCACCAGGAGCTGCTCCTACTGGAAATAGTGAAGAAAAAGCACAGTTCGGAGATTTAAATGCCTCAATGGTGAGGGTCCAGAGCATACGAAACAAATAAGTAAAAATACAAATATCAAATTGGTGGCAATTAAAAGAAGCATAAAAAATGGATTGGAACACTTGGCTAATGGTATCGAGGTTAGCAAAGCCTAAGGTCCAGCGGTGAGAAAGTGAACGGTATGACAGATTCAATGAATAATTTATGTGGCCAGTTACATCAGGAAAATGTAACAGAGGTGTATGCAACCTAATTATTTTGCCCTTACAGACAAATTGAGTACTCTATAAATCGCCTTGCAAAGTCAACTTCAACTCCATCTCTCTGCTATATCAATTTGCAGACATAAATGTCCCCCTACTGTGTGGGTGTTGCACAGGGTCTTGTAGAAGTGACAAATGCAGTAGAAAGCTTGCAAACTAGTCATCTGGGAGCTGAGGAAATTCAGTAGCTGCCTGCTGTGAGCATTACATTGGTGATTGAGTCTATGAGCCTGTGCTGCAGTGATATTCGTGGGGGAGTTGAGGGAAGTGCAGGGTCAACAATACCTGAAAGACCCACTACTCGTCTTAGTAAACCCAAACATTCAATCTTTGTAAATGTCTGTAATTTCATGTATGTTCTTTTATCAGAAGATAATGGCACTTTTTTATTTTTAAAATTTACAGTTTCACATCACCATTACTTTAAAAATAATGATTGTTAATGTTTGCAGGACTTGATCTGCCTTCTGCTGCTTTTCAGCCATCCTAGGTTTGATGTGATGGTTACTGTTGAGCCTCATCATCGCACACTGGCTCTGACATGATTACTGAGAAGACTTTACGAGTTGCTGTATTGTGAGACACATGTTGCTATTATCTTACAGAGTGTCAGGTGCATTGTGTAGTGCCCCTCCACTCTTATGGAGACAGAAAAAATGACTATGACTTCTGAGCAGTCCTTTCTATCACAGACCTTGCTTATTTGTGGGCAGCACTGTAACATTGTTCACTTTGTGTTGAAGACTGAATGTCAGGTGTCATCATCCATGAGTACAAAGCATCAGCACTGCCCCCTGCAATGTAAAACGATGTAATAAGCACCACATGAACTGTACGTGTAATTGCCACGTAAATAGCCATTTCAAAGAAGGCATATGTAAATACCATTATCCCTAAATATAATAGAATCATGGATGCTGTTAGACCTGACAGTCTTAGGGTGGTCATCCCCCAACTTTTTGCCTACCTCCCTCCACTTTTCTGATACTGCTTTTGCTGGTTTTAGGACTCTGCACCCTTTACCACTGCTAACGTGCATATGCGCTCTCTCTTAAACATGGTAACATTGGTTCATTCCCAGTTGGAATATTTGATTTACTTGGAAGTCTCTAGTAAAATGCTCTACATGTGCCCAGGGCCTGTAAATTGAATGCTGCTAGTGGGCCTGCAGCACTGATTGTTCCCCCCACATAAGTAGTCCCTTAACCATGTCTCAGGCCTGCCATTGCAAGGCCTCTGTGTGCAGTTTCGCTGCCACCTCGACTTGGCATTTAAAAGTACTTGCCAAGCCTTAAACTCCCCTCTTCCAACAGATAAGTCACCCCTAAGGTAGGCCCTAGGTAACCCATATGGAAGGGTGTTATATAGGTAAACGGCAGGACATATACAGGTGTGGCTTATATGTCCTGGTAGTGGAAAACTCCTAAATTTGTTTTCCACAACTGGGAGACCTGCTCCTTTCATAGGCTAGCATTAGGTGTGCCCTCACATACTGTTTGAGTGGCAGATTCTGATCAGAAAGGGATAAACATGTCATGTTTAGAATGGCCAGAATGGTTAAAGAAACTGCTGCTTATTGAGGTTGGATTTCATATTACTATTTTAGTAATGCCACTTTTAGAAAGTGAGCATTTCTCTGTACTTAAAATCCATCTGTTCCTTACACCCTGTCTCCAATCCACATATGTGCTGGGCTGGTCGTGCATTTCACCCAGACAACCAAGAACACAGCACACTCAGACACATCTGCATTTATCTCCATACTGAATGGGTCTTCCTGGGCAGGGAAGATTGGAGGGCCTGACACATTTCAAAGGCTAGTTCCCTGCCCTCACACAATGGACTGTCAAACCCCCTAGTGGGAGCCTGGCTGACAGACCTGTACTGAAAGGGGATCTTGTGCACTTCAAAACTACTCTTTGAAGTCCCCCCCACTTCAAAGGCATTTTTAGGTATATAAACTGGGTCCCTGCCCCCACCACATCAGACACTTCTGGACATGAACCTGCAACCTGTCAAGAGAAACTGCCTAGCTGCCCATAGGACTCATCTGGACTGCTTTGCTGAGAAGGACTGCTGCTCTGCTGTTGCTCTGCTGCCTTGCTGCCCTCTGACTTTACTGAGAAGTGCTCTCCAAGGTCTTGGATTTAGCTGGCCTCCTGTTTTCTGAAGTCTCAAGCCCAAAAAGACTTCATCTCTTGAGGAAACTCCTTGTGTGTCGAAAAGCGCCGCACAGCTTACCTTGCAACAAGAAAATTGCCACACAGCCAAACAAGAACGATGCAGACTGTCTTCCCGAGGTAAGATTGGATGCAGTGCCTGCTCCGCGACCAGAAATTCAATGCACAGCCCTACCAGATCGACGCACAGCTGAGCCGGAATGACGCAGCCCGACTTCCTGAGTGAAGAATCGATGCAGCGCTTAATGGATCGATGCAACGCCTGCGACTTCTTCCTACATGCAGAGGATTTTCCCCACATCATCCCTGGGCATCAAAAAGATCCCTGCATTGCAGTGAGGAACCAACACTGCGTGCCAGAAATCTACGCACGCACCCTTGCAGCATGGAAAGAAATGATGCATCCTCTGTGCAGCGTCAGAAAATCCGACTCACCCTATTTTTCCACACATCTCGTACTCTGTGGTCTCCAGGCATGTTAGATCTTAATCATTTTGGACCTCATTTTAACCAGATAAATATCATATATTTCACTAAACCTGTGTGGTGTACTTTTGTGGTGTTTTCATTGTGTTACTGTATGATTTATTGAACAAGCACTTTACACATTGCCTTCTAAGTTAAGCCTGACTGCTCAGTGCCAAGCTACCAGAGGGTGGGCACAGCATAATTTTAATTGTGTGTGACTTACCCTGACTTGGATTGTGGTCCCGATTTGGACAAAGGTGAATACCTCTGCCAACTAGAGACCCCATTTCTAACAGATGCCACCTGGAAATCTTGGCACAATATCTGTGATTAAGTGGAGGCATCACAGACCATTTGGAAGTTTAGAGAATAATCATCTTTCCTATTTCTAAAAAGACACTCGTAGTCAGAGGGTGGGTATATAAGACATGAATTCCATCAACACAACTGGTGACGTTGTAATTGTGAAATATTATAAAATTTAAATTTTGTTGATTGTAAGTGCACTTTTTGCAATTGTATGTAGGGAAGCTGGTCTCTATATAGTGCACTAAAATGGAGTACACTATGCAGAGAGTCCAGAGGATCCCCAGTTGTTATTGCAGGGGCAAATCGAGATAGGACTAATGCTGTATTTGTGGTAGTGTTGACCAGCAGTTAGGCCAATAAATGAGTCGTGTTAGGCATTTGTTGTACTCACAGAGGCAATAAATGAAAAGTACACTGAATGAATAAATCTGAAAAATATGTAAAAAAATAACATTTGCTTTTATATATGCTTTGAGCCAAATAACTTTGTTTTAATGTAAGCAGTTTTTAAAAGAGAAATGCTTTGTAGTTTAAAAAATCAACACACTGCAATTTTTCATTTCAACAATGTTAACTTATGGGAAGAAAACAAGAATGCAGTTTTACAGATAAGTACTCAACACAAATCCAGTCTTTGGGATTTTATGGCCACACCAGACAAGGTGCAAATCAGTACCAACAGTGCACCCAAAGCGGCACAGGAGTGGCCAGGTGCAGAGGTCAAATTTGGAGTCAAGTGCCCAATGTTAACCAATGGAGGTTGGGGAGGTGAACGAAGATGCGCTGCTTACAGTGAGTAAAGTGGTGTCAGGGGTCGATCTCCTGGGGTTAAGGTTAGCACGGGGCCCCACGATGCAGCACCAAACTTAAACCCTCAGCAGCACAGGGGTGCCTGGGTGCAGAGTGCCAACACAGCATCGGCTGCCAAATGCAAGTCAACAGAGGAGATCAGTTTTGGAAAAAGGCTGCAGGCTCAGGCCAGGAGGCAGAACAAATAAATCCCACAGCTTCCCATGTAATTTCTGATGCTAGGGGACGTAGGGACACCGAGGATCCAGCTCCCCAGGACTCTGGGGCGCTGGGCGCAGGGGTGTCCTTTGACATCAGGAACAGCTTACCGGACAGGTCTGTCAGGGGGAGTCTTCGATTTGAGGCTGCAGGTTTTGAGTCTGGCAGGGGTCAGCCCACGGTGGGCTCAGACTCAGAATCACTGGGGAACCTTCACAGGGCCAGTGGGCTACTTGGACTCGAGCTTGGGTGTCAGATGCAGAGGTGAGTCCAGAGGCGGTTTTGCAGTTACTCAGTGCAGCGTTATTTTCTTTTAAAGTTAGTTTCTTCTTGAACAGGTTCGCTGTTCTTGGGAGATCTTCAGCTTTGTTGAAGGCAGGCAATGCTCCGAAAGATTTGGCAGTCACTGGGCTACAGGACAGATCATCTTTTGGTGCAGGATCATCAAGAGCTGCAGACAGGCTGTTAGGGCTGGGGCCAAGTCAGTTGGTGCATGCAGTCTTCTCTGCTGATGTGACTCTGTAGCATCTGGTTCTTCTTAGGTCATTGGGATTCTAACTTCTAGGGTTCAGGGGCGCCACTTAAATACTCAATTTTGGGACATTACAGAGAGCGCCAGGTGGAAGCCAATGGGCTGACCACCTTAAGGGTCACTGCACCCTTCTTATGATCACTTTTGCTGGGAAGTGGACATAACCCTTATCTTTGTTGCCTAATTCCTTCCAAACAAGATGGAGGAATTTAAAAAGTAGTGTCCACTTCAGCTTGTCCTCCTTAGGGGTGTGACTGGTATGAAGTGGACACTCCTCCACATTTAACTAATGATCCCGCCTGTGCTGCGGCCCAAACTGGGGTCAGCCCACGTGGGTTGGGCATCACCACCATCTAGGGAGACCTGGGTCACATTACAAAGGCTGCAAGGCCTTTGAAGCTCCCCGCCTGGGAATGTCCATCCTGCCTAGGAGAGGAGGTAACACCTCTGCCGGGTTCCGGCTTTTGTCTCTAGGCCTCGAGAGCACTGGCTCTCACCGTGGGGGTCCAGAAACAGATCTGTGGTGGCTGAACTAGTCAGGACCAGTTAGTCAACACACTGGTAGGTTTTCGGGTGGCACATCTAAGGTGCCATGTGTGTGCATTTATTAATCAATCCATCACTGGAATCAGTGTGGATTTATTATTCTGAGATCTTTGATACCAAGCATCCCAGGATTCATGTCCTATCATGTAGCTAGAGACCTCATAGTGACTAGTGTCCAGCACATGCATTTAAACTGGCTTCCCTGTACACTTACTTTATCTGAGAATCGACAAAGACATGGCAGGGGCTTATCTGCTCATGCAGATATGACTTTACATGTAATATAATGCACCTTGCCTTAGTGCAGTAAGGCCTGCTAGAGGGATGACTTACATGTATTGCATGCAGTGTTTAGGGGACATGGCTCACTGGCTGTGTGCCATGTTGTGTTTTCAATTTTGGAAGCACCCTGTTACGCAGCCTACAATGGGAGTATGCATGATGTTGGTGCTGGGTCCCTCAGAGTGGCAAAAGTTGTGCTGCAGCTCTGAAGGGCCTCTTCAGTACCCATGGCCTACGTACCAGGGGCACCACTTACCAGGGACTTATAGGGGGCTGAAGGGCCAGGTGAATTGGGGGGCATGTTACGAGGTGTCTTGTTTTAGGGAAGGAACACTGGCACTGGGGACCTGGTTAGCAGGAACCCAGTGCACTTCAGTCAAAATTGCATCTAAAAACCAGGCCAAACGTGGGGATGGGTACTGCAACCACAACCTTGCTAGTAGTGCACTTTGGGAATCCCCACCTGTTGCAGCATACACACCTTGGTAACTGGAGGCTAAGAGCTGCAGCAAGCATACTTGCAGGTGTATAGAATTGCCCTTGTGCGTGTTTCTCTATAGCTATTGCTTAGTCACAGCTAAAACATCTAAAATAACTGCACTACTTAGTCTATAATAATTAAAAAAAAAATCTCCTCTGTCTGCTGGAAAAGTGTAATTCTGACTCTAAAATTCCTTTCCAGTCTCCTCTTCATCCTCTGCAAACAAGCCAATATCCACATATTCTTCCCCATCACTTACAAAGCAGCCATTGTGGAAAATGCGGTTGCATTCTGGGGCTGTTTATGTAGGTCACTCCTTGTTACCATCTGTTTTAACTTGGTGGTAAATTGCACTTGACAAACAATCATTCTGCAACCAGTCACAATATGCATATACTTCATACACTAAAATAGCTATTCAGAAACATGAAATCACAAAAAACAACTCGCACTTTGGAGTCACAAAAACAGTGATTTATTATTCAGTTAGCAAAAATAGGGACGCAACTGCCCTTTGTACATAAGAAAATGTCCTTTTTGCATTCAATTTTGCATTTAATAACCAGTTTGCAAATGGTTATGAATAGTAAACACTTCATACATCTGCCCTAAGTGCCATATTTACAGAGTCACATTCAGAAATCGTTGCCTGTACTCAGCTAAAGTAATCCACTTTTATGCAATGCTAAACATTAACCATTGCGCAAGAGACCATTGTCTTGTCTGATTGTTACTTGAGAGGCAGCCTCCAATACACATTTCTACAACATCAACAATAATAATAATAATAATAATAATAATAATAATAATAATAATAATAATAATAATAATAATAATGATAACATTTTTAGAGCACATGACAAAGTGTCACAGTGCAAGGAGGCTAAAAAGGACAAGAGTGGCACACAGACAAGAGTATTTGACTAATTCCCAAAAACAATTTTTACATTTTTTTCAGAAGATCGATTTAGAGGGGACAAGCCAAAATTCCTGAGGTAGTGAATTCCAAATCAAAATGCAATTTAACTAAAGGAAATTTTTGGATTTCCTTGTATAGTCACTTACTGACAAAGTGGTATCAGCAAATGCAAAGCCTCAGACCCCACTGCTGTTCCACCAATGTAGGAAGCTGGCTCTCTATATAGTGCACTAAACTGAAGTACACTGTGCAGAGAGTCGAGTGGATCCCCAATTGTTATTGCAGAGACAAAAGTAGATAGGACTAATGCTCTATCTGTGGTAGTGTGGGCGAGCAGTTAGGCTTATCAATGAGTTGTGTTCGAAATTTGTTGTACTCACAGAGGCAATAAATAAGACACAACCCCCTTGAATAAATACAAGACCATTTTAGAAAAATAACATCTGCTTTAATATATGCTTTGAACCAAAGAACTTCATTATAAGGTATGCAGTTTTTAAAAGATAAGTACTTTGCAGTTTAAAAATCAACAAAGTGCAATTTTTCAGTTCGGCAATGTTAACCAATAGAAGGAAACCAAGAATGTAGTTTTGCAGGTAAGTACATGACTTACAAATTCTGTCTTCAGGATTTTAGGTCAACTCCACACAAGGTTCAAATCAGTACTAAGAGTGAACCCCCAGTGGCACTTTTTTATTTTTAAAATTTACAGTTTCACATCACCATTACTTTAAAAATAATGATTGTTAATGTTTGCAGTACTTGATCTGCCTTCTGCTGCTTTTCAGCCATCCTAGGTTTGATGTGATGGCTCATCATCGCACACTGGCTCTGACATGATTACTGAGAAGACTTTACGAGTTGCTGTATTGTGAGACACATGTTGCTATTATCTTACAGAGTGTCAGGTGCATTGTGTAGTGCCCCACCACTCTTATGGAGACAGAAAAAATGGCACAGAGGCGGCCAGGTGCAGAGGCTGAATTTGGAGTTGGGTGCCCAATGTCAACAAATGGAGACTGGGGGGTGAGCGAAGATGCGCTACTCACGGGTGAGTAAATTGGTGTCAGGGGTCTATCTCCTGGGGTTGATATAAGCACGGGGGCCACAAGGCAGCACCAAACTTACACCCTCATAGGCATAGGGGCGGCCGGGTGCAGAGTGCCAACTAAAATAGCTATTCAGAAACATGAAATCGCAAAAATGACGCACAAAAATAGTGTTTCAGTATATAGTTAGCAAAAATAGGGAAGCAAATGCCATTTGTACATATGAAAAAGTCATTTTTGCATTTAGTAACCAGTTTGCAATTGCTTACTAAATAGTTAACACTTCATACAAAGCCCTCCACTGGATCTCATCCTTCCTCTCCGACAGAACTCAGAGAGTCCGCCTCTCCCCGTTCCGCTCCAAAGCCACCAACCTCATCTGCGGCGTCCCCCAAGGATCCTCCCTCAGCCCTACGTTGTTCAACGTCTACATGGCCCCCCTCGCCAAACTGGCCCGCCAACATCATCTCAACATCATCTCCTACGCCGACGACACCCAGCTCGTCCTCTCCCTGACCAATGACCCGCTCACTGCCAAAACCAACCTCCACGAGGGACTTAAATCCATCGCCAACTGGATGAACATCAGCCGCCTGAAGCTCAACTCCGACAAGACGGAAGTCCTCATCCTCGGGCGCACTCCCTCGGCTTGGAACGACTCTTGGTGGCCCTCCGCCCTTGGTCCCCCGCCCACCCCTGCCAACCACGCAAGAAACCTCGGCTTCATCCTGGACTCCGCCCTCACCATGTCCAAACAGGTCAGCGCCGTCTCCTCCTCCTGCTTCAACACCCTTCGTATGCTCCGCAGAATCTTCAAGTGGATTCCAACAGAAACCAGAAAGACGGTGACCCAGGCCCTCGTCAGCAGCAGACTTGACTACGGCAATGCACTCTACACAGGCATCCCTACCAAAGACATCAAACGACTCCAACGGATCCAAAATGCCTCCGCCCGACTGATCCTCGACATACCCCGCCGATGCCACATCTCCCCACACCTGAGGGAACTCCACTGGCTCCCGGTAGACAAGAGGATCACTTTTAAACTCCTTACCCACGCTCACAAGGCGCTTCACAACACCGGACCCTCCTACCTCAACACCAGACTCAACTTCTACACCCCAACACGCCAACTCCGATCCGCCAACCTCGCCCTAGCCATCGTACCCCGAATCCAGCGCAAGACCTCCGGCGGCAGATCCTTCTCTTTCCTCGCCGCCAAAACCTGGAACTCTCTCCCCACTCCGCTACGCCAGACCCAGGACCTCCTCACATTCAGAAGGCTCCTCAAGACCTGGCTCTTCGACCGCTAAACAGCCTCTCCACCCCCCCCCACCTCAGCGCCTCGAAACCCTAACGGGTACATAGCGCGCTCTATAAATACTATGATTGATTGATTGATTGATACATCTGCTCTATTCACGTAGTCACATTCTGAAATCATTGCCAGTACTCATCTAAAGTAATCCACTTTCATGCAGTGCTAAACATTAGCCACGGCACTAATGCAAGAGAGCATTGTCTTGTGTCTGATTGTTACTTGAGAGGCAGCCACTAATACACATTTCTATAACAATTACAATAACAACAACAACAACAACAACAATAATAATAATAATAATAATAATAATTACAATAATAATAATAATAATAATAATAATAATAATAATAACAACAACAACATTGTTAAAGCACACTACTACTTCTTACAAACTGGCCCAGTGGAAGCAGGCTGGAAAGGACAAAGAGTGGCATACAGACTAGAGTACTTAGCTGTATATAAAATGGCAAGTTTTCAATTTTTTTCTGAATATTGATTCAGAAGAGGTTAGCTGAAGTTCCTGAGGTAGTGAATTCCAGATTTTTGGGGTGAGGTGACTAAAAGCACATCCACCAATTTTTGTGTTAATCGGGTAATATTTATAATTTTATGGAAATAAGACAATATGCATAGGAAAACGTTTGATTTTCTTCTAGCCCATTGTTTTTCTCTGCTTTTGTGTGGCAGCAGTTTTTATGTGATGCTATGTTAGTACTTTGTATTTTTCAGTGAATCATAGCAGTGTTTGCACTGTTCCTGCCCTCACAGTTCCCTATTGCATGCATTAACATTGTTTGACTCTACACTTTACAGAGCACTCACTTCAACTTAGTGGAGCAAAACAAATTGTTGGCTCTTCCAAACCAATGTCCAGCTCAAAGGTTAGCCTACGTTTCCCCTTTGACTGAAAAGTTTTGGAAGCAATAGACTTTCTAACCAATGACTCCCGAACACAAATGGCAATGCATCCTGCACCATCCACTCACCCATTTAATTAAAGATGTGGTAAAGACCAATAATTAGAACTTGCTAAAAAGATTGTGGATCTCAAAAGTTGACTTCAGGGGCTGCTGTTTTATTATCAAGTATGATTACTATCTATTGTATTCTCTGCAAACAAACACACACCTGGTTGTTCTTTCATTGACTGAATTATTATTCATATCTGAACTAGGAGTGTCCAGCATGGTTCAATGGTATCCAAAGTCTTGCACTGTTTTCATAGGATAAATATGCGCAAAGCATATCTACATGGTCATAAATTACCCTGAAATTCTGATACTACTTTAACTTTCTTAGACTTACTTGGACATCCCTGTGTGAATTTAGATAAATGTATATGTTCCCTTAAGACTGAAAGTAAATGAGAGATGATGACTGTTAAAGTATATCCTATCCTATGCTGTCAAGTTACTGTCATCTCAATTTCAGCTTTCTACTGAGGGCTAAAGAGGAAAAGCAAGACATGAGTTCAGATTTCATGTAGTAAGTTAGTCAAACATTACATAAATTAAAATTATGCTTAGCCAATAGTGAATTGATAACATAATTAGGCTAACAAAATGTTGTAGAATAGTCAAGCAGAACACACGATAGAGCAGTTGAAGGGGTGTTTGAGGATAAAAAAGGTATGCACGTTTGAGCAACCCAGTTCTATTGCACACTGACGTGTTCTAATCTACACTGCTGTACAAACGTTGCACACAGACAGCACTTATTTCACACCTAATCACACAAACCATACACTTGCACTCTGAGAATCTTATATTTTGCACTTCTGCAAACCATAAGCAAATAATGCACATGTACATGTCATGATGTGCAATTCTCTTCACTGAAACATCAAGTTCTAAATTTGCTTACGGGCTCTATGACCTATATCTCAGAAGTCAGACTGCAAAAGAACACACCAAGTGTTGCTCTTTTACAAGAAGATTGCACACTAAAACACATAAGGGCCTGTTCACAAACTGCCTTGTATAGTATGCTCAGCAGGGCTACAGTGGTACTACTAAAACACCATGAAATGCAATTCAAAAACTCATGAATCTGAATAATAATATGCCTGTTAAAATATACTGTTTACATGTAACAAAATCACAGAAATTAATTTGTTATAGTAATTTCAAGTAAATATAACTCATGCCCTAAAGTAGCAATAACTTGCCCTCCACAATGCACTGTGTTGTCACCAACAATATAATTTCAGATGTTGCAGTAATGTTATGAAGGATGTCATAGAACATGCCATGAGTGATGTAATATGTGAGGTAAATAGCAGTGCATGCAGGGACCCACAAATATAACTGGTGAAGTCCAGTAGTTATGTTAGTTTAAAATTGTATGTTTAAACTGACATTTTCACCCAAATATAATGTCCCTTTAACCTTTGTTTTTCAGTGAATTTCAAAGGTTATTTTAATATAAAGTACAATATCATGACCATTCCTAACTATATCTTCACTTTAAATTTTGTACTTTTCTGTGAATTTCAATCAATCAATCAATCAATCAGTCAATCAGGAATTTGTAAAGCGTGGCTACTCACCTGTGAGGGTCTCAAGGCACTGGGGGAGCTGGGGGGGGGTGTTTTTTTAATGTAAATTAAGATGTCCACCACAGTGAATGGCTTGGGGTTGGGCACAGGGCCTTACTGTAGGCCAAGCACTGCACCCAATCCATGTGGGCACTTAACCCCCAACTGCAAAGAATGGTGTAGGACATGCATAAGTGACTATATGATGTAACAATATAAAGGGTGTTATTTTAATTGAGGCCAAACTACTGACTTTGTGAAACCGTCAGAACACTAACATTTAAAAAAACTGGCCTATTGGCATTTGCAAGAGTTCAGCATATCAACATATATAAAGCAGACCCATTTGCTTTGTATAAATTCACACATTGCAATGCTTAATAAAAGAGGTTGTCATAACATTTTTCAATAAAGCCCTTTTAAAAAAAAACACACACATCCTGAGTCTTTTTTTTTAGGATAGGCCACAAAATGGAACCATAGAACCAACGCCAAGGGGCCCCTGCACTCCATCTGAAGAGCACACAGGAGTGCTCTAAAAATGTATGGTAAGCTCTACTGGGGTCATGGATTCAATGACTCAGGAGACTTACTGTTATTTTTTAAAATATTGCTGGCTGGGTGGCTGCAGCAATCCCAGCAGCTACCAACAACAGTTTAGAAAATAGTTAGCTGTGCTCCTGCCCCTTCTAGTATCACTACCAGCATAAACAATATTTTTTAAAAAGCCCTTGCGAGGCGTTATGAGATGCACCCAAGCTGGAATATATAATGTGAAATGAGCGGCTTTTCTGTTCATTTCACATTCGATCTTTTTTTATTTGGGGAGGGGTGCATGCAGCACTCCTCTCTGAGCTATAAAAGGGCCCTGGGTACCCCATCTCCAAAACTGACGTTTATTTTTTAGGAGGGGTAATATACCCGCCCTCTCTGGTACCCAGGAACTCCACCCCCTGGGGCTATAATATTTATTGGGGAAGGGATATGCAGCTCTCCTCTCCAAGCCTTCTTCTCAAATGACATCAATGATGTCATTTGAGATGTCATCAGTGATGTTATAAATGATGTCACAGAACATGTCATGAGTGATGTCATATGAGAGGTGTTAAGAAGTGAATGGCGGGGGTGCAAGCTAGAGTTAGTGCTGCTAACTATAACTGGTGAATTTATGTGTTTGTTTAGTTCAGAACATCAATGTTGTCACTGAGAAATTCACCTAACTATATTGTTACTTTAATCTTTGTTTTTTTCAGTGAATTTCTAAGATTTTTAAAAAATCGAAACAGATATTTTTATCACACCTAAATATAACGTCACTTTAACGGTTGTTTTTTTCAGTGACTTTCTAGTTTTGTTTAAAGTAATTTAATTATTTAAGTGAGTGTACGTATGGCAGAATGATTTCGTAATACATGTTGTGCTTAGGCATTATTTTGTAAAAAGAATGTTTTTTTTGGTTGTAACACAGGCTATGGTTCATACTTAAATGTTTGTTAAATATGCCTGAGTATTAAACAGATAAATGCTCAATATTTCATTAGGGAATGTGTATTTGCTTAACTCTCATATGGGTACATGATACCAGTAATCTATTTTTAAGATGGCATTACTCCTGTGCGAGCCTCGCAAGATGCTCACAGGCTATTGTAAAATTGTAGAGTTTTAAATTTCATTCTAATCTATTGCATAGAGTTCTCTATCATGTTTTCTGTTTTTATTTAATGGTAATCTATAATTCAATAGTAACTAAAAGATTTTTGGATATTTTTTTTTTATTTTTTAAATGAGGGCTCACGCGAGATGCTCAAGGTACCAGGACGCAAAATCCCCCGCTTGGATTCTGAGGGGGCTGTTCTTTCTCATCCGGTTTCACGAGGCGCTTGAGAGATCATATATTTAGAATTAAGTTAATTACGGTGTTTTCCTCTAACTTTGAAGAAAGTAGAACATTAGACATGTTCAGTTTGAAAAAATAATTATGTATTGTTTTATTGAAGATATAAAGAAAGTCGTTTTCTATGATCTTGCAAGACGTCCTCAAGATTCTTGCGTGAGGTCCAGAGAGGAAACACACCTTAAGGAAGGGCTGTGATTGGGTGAAAATAGTAGATTTTGATCTACACCATCTCTAGTAAGACTTCTTCCCACAGTAGCAATTGTGCATAGTCCAGTGTATTCCAAGATCACCTACTACTTTCTACTTTTCATGATCCCATGAGACTCTTGCAAGATAATAACTTTTTTTGAAAAAATAATTATTAATCTACTCATCACAGGGCTTACCTCTTACACACTTCCTCTCAAAAGCAAGGACCACAGAATGCATTCCTAATAATGGACTGTATTGAGAACTCATCTACTGCTTTTTACTATTCACAATCCCGTGAGAGTACCGCAAGATCATAAAAATCAGTTTAAAACAATATACATTTATTTTCTTCACAGTAGTTATCCCTTAGACGTAAATCCTCTCCAAATCTAGGGGGACATCATGTCTTTCTGCTGCCCCCTTATGTTGTTATTTTACTTCATTTCCACAACACCCCCAATTTTGTACAGTAAACAGTAATGACGGCAACTTCAGTTCTAGCATACCAAGATCCAGCCAATCAGAGCGCTTTCGAGACTGATGGGGAGTCTCTAATTCCAGCGAGAGCATGAAGGCTCACAGGAAAAATGGGGGGGACGAACAGTCACACAGATCCATTTTTGAAGTCACGCTCTTGCGGGACAATCAACAGACTCTTGTGAGCCCAACTGTCAAAATATACAATTATTTTTTACCTTTCATTTCTCAAAATCTACTGATCAAATGTACACTAAGGTGCTCATTATGAACATGGCGGTAAACACCACACCGCCGGCGGTGGGGGTAACCACTGCCAACAGGCTGGTGGTCCAGACGGCCAAATAATGAAGCATATGAAAAACAAGTAGAAGTCCATCCACACACCGCCATCTCTGTAGTCCCGACGAGGACGGAGGAGGCTGCCCACAGGCCGGTGGAAAGGTCCTACTCGCCCACCAAATAATGAAACACCAGACCGTCATCAGTTCTGGGACGGGAACCACCACCAGGCAAAGTGTGGGGCAAACAAATAATATAAAAGGAAACACTCACCGGAGGCACACAGAAAACGCCGACGCAGACATAAAGCGAGAGTTGGAAATAATCACAGTGCTGCTCCTTGCCATATTTCTCCAGGACAGTGACTGACGATGAAAACGACGACGGCAAGTACTGCAGCCTAGTACACATGGGAAGAAAGGGCACAGTTACACACCCAACCCACCCACCCTGCAATGCACTCCCAAACCCTCCCACATCCCAAGCCATACATACCATAACAAAATGTACTTACCTGACACAAGCCAACAAAGTCCTGCACCAAAGTACACACATGTGCACACCACACCCCCACAGTGAAACGCTGAACAACGTCACTATATTGTGCCAACAGCACTACTGGGCAGTGAAATTTCTTCACATGGAAAAAACATAATGTCATTGGCCAGTCCGTACAACTTCACATACAGGGGTAGGACCCTGTCCACCAGCTTCTCCTGCTCCTCCGCGGTGAAGGCCGGGGCCCGTTCCCCTGTAACACGTGCCATCTCAGGGACCAGAGTCAGGACACAGCTGCACACGCAGTGGAATACTACCCTTCACGGGAATCAGGAGTCAAGTGTCAAGGGTTTGACAAAATGGAGTAGGTACTGCAGCGGTGTGCTCAGTCAACGCCGGCGGTGATCATGATTGGCCCAGCTTCGCCATTGACAACCATGTAATCCAATGATCAGGTGCACGGATGTGAACACCACCTTTCGCGATGACGACTAACGCCTGCAGAATGAAGTAACTTCCACTCTATCATACCTGGATGGCATGATGCTGCCATTTCCTAACACCACGTCTACATAGCCTGGCCAGGGACCTCATCCAGGGCCCCATTCTCTCTCACCTTGGTCGCTTGCTGACATCATTATATAATCCTCACATGTACTTATCTTTGGAATTGTGTCCACACTGTAATGCCATTCTGATAGAGTTACCTCAGCACACATTTGCCTGACGGTGTACCCCATACTTTCCATTTGTGTGTGTGACCTACGTGTCGCATTTTGAAAAATACAGTGACATTAAGGGAGGCAAGTGTAAGTTGATACTCAGAATGTGTTCTTTCCTCCCCCATAGGTACAGACCCATGTGGCAAGGGAGGACCCCATCGGTATAAAGACCCCTGGTAGATCTGGAAGCTATGGAGGAACGTCACATCATTATCACCTACCGACTCAATAGAGCTACAATCCATGACCTCTGTGCATTAATGGATCCTGTTCTGAAACCGGCAAAGTTAGCGTGCCATCCCTACAACAGTGCAAGTGCCATCTGTGCTCCATTTTTTGGCTACAGGCTAATTTCAGATGACAGTGGGCATTGCTGCAGGGGTCTCACTGCCAATGTTCAGCAACATCCTGTCCGAATTCCTGGATGCCTATGTTCAACACTTGCAAACTTATGTCCAGTTTCCCCAAAGGGCTGAACTTCCTGCCATCAACTCTGGATTTTATACCTTCACTAATATCCCCCATGTGATAGGTGCCATTGATGGAACCCACAATGCTCTCATACCCCCAAGAGTGAATGAACAAGTGTTTAGGAATAGGAATCAGAAGAACTATCACTCCATGAATGTACAATGGGTGTGTACTGCTGATCAGTACATATCACATGTCAATGCCAGGTTCCCAAGATCAGTCTATGATTCATTTGTCCTGAGAAACAGCAGTGTGCCACACGTGATGAAACAACTACCAGGGGCAGAGGTTGGCTCACAGGTGAGTGTGTATGATAGTGGATCAGTACATATCTGACAGCCAGGCTGTATGCAAGTAAAGGCAGTTTGTTAAAGTACTCTTTCGCCCACTTTTATAGGTGATTCTGGCTACCTCAACTTGCAATGGCTCCTGACACCTGTGAGGAATCCCAGGACACATGCAGAGAGGAATTATAATGAGGCCCATGGATGTACTAGAAGGGTGATTGAGCGCAATAGAGGTCTCCTGAAGGCTAGATTTTGTTGCCTCCATCTCTCTGGGGGATCCCTGTGCTATGTCCCTGACAAGTTGTGTAAGATAGTGGTGGTCTGCTGCATGCTGCACAACTTGGATGTGAGGAAAGCTATCCCAATTCTGGAAGAGGAGGGTGCTGTCCAACCAGTCCTGAAACCTCGGAGAGGGGATGAGAGTGATGGTGAGGAAGAAGAGGGGGAATATCTCAACTCCAGGGCCCAGCTAATCCGCCTATACTTCCAGTGACTCTAAGGTACTGTTCAATGATGCTGATATATTCATTGCATAATTTAAGTCTGACTCATGTAATAAATACAGTGGTGTGTATTGTCAGTGACAATGCCAACTGATGACTGAAGTGGCGTGTGCCAGGAAACCAAATATTATGTATAGTGTGACATACTTCAGACACTACAATCCGTTGGATCCCCTCCTGCAACAAAGGTGTGATTATGATAGTAACTGGCTAATACATACACACACTCCCAATTCATATCGTATATTGATGAGTGCCATATGATTTGAGTGCATAGGTGTATTTATTGAATGGCAAAATATACATAAGTGTTGGGACAGTGAAAGGGAGTGGGCACATGGTGCAAATACATACTCGGGTACATATGCTCAGCTGATGGTAGCACTGAGTTTTGATCCATGTGGCCATTGGAAGTTGGTGCGATGGCAGTGGCATGTCAACAAGGTAGCTCAGTGGTACACAAGGGAGACAGTTCAGAGCAGAATCACTTCATGGTGCTGGGCTTCGTCTTGGCCGGTGTTTCAGTGGTATATCTGGGTCTGAGGGCTCATTTGCGAAGGTGCAGCTGGGCTGCAGGGGTAAGGGTGCTGATTTCCTGTGTGTCCTCTGGCAGTGCCACCAGTCCAGTAGCTGCTGCATATGTAGATGGCAGGGCAGTGTCCTGGCTTGTGGTCGGGGCTTGCAGGTGGGTGGAGGACTCAGACTGGCTGTGGTACTGGTGCTGCAGCATCCCTGCAATGGTGGCCATGGTGGCATTGAGTTGTTTCCACTGCTCCATGGTCTCTTGGTGTTGGACTATCTGCAGCCTTTGATTCTGCTCCAAGGTGGCCAGGATCTGGCCCATCCTGTCCTGGGAATGGTGGTATGCTCCCAGGACCTCAGAAATCACCTCCTGGGCTGCTGCATCCATCCTTTGGCCACTCCCCTGGGCCACTTATGCCCTCCCACTGGCCCTAGCCCCCTGTGCCTGTATCCCCTGCACAGGTCTGGCAGTCCGACTTGCAGTTGGCCCTTCATCATCCTGCCTGTTGGTGGGTGGAGAATCTGGCCTCTGTACATGTGGGCTGCCAGTCTGTGGCCAGAAGACACTGGTGTGGGGTCCTTTGGCCAGACCTGATGATGGTGGCTGGGTGGTAGGGGTGTCAGTGGTATCCTGGGTGGGGCTGCTGGAGGGTGATAGTCCAGGACTGTGTGATGGCCCAGGGAGGTCCTCTATTTCCAGACATCCCTCTGCACTCTCCTGAGTGGGGCCTCTGTCTTCAGGTGGAGCTCTGCCACTCCTTGATATATCTGTCCGTGTAGCATGGGTGGTGGTGCCTGTGTGTGGGGGAATAGACATGTGGGTGTCAGGTACAATTGGTGCACTGCTCTGCACTATTTGATGGTTATAGTCCCCTGTAGTGGCATGCCAGGTCCCTTTGTGTACATTTAGTTGCATTTTATGTGGGGGGTGGAGGTGCATTGTGGGTGCTGTAGTGCCACTGGGAATTCATGCAGGGGTAGGTGATTGTGCACAGGGGGCTGGAAGGAGGTCCATTTGTGGGATTGTGGGCATGCAGGGAACTCCGATGTGGGTGTTGTGGACTGGGTAGGGGATGGGGTTCTGGTGGTAGTGAGAGGGGTGGGGTGGTGCATGCATTATAGGTGGGGTGACTGTTAAGGTATTGTAGTTGACTTGCCCGAGTCCAGTCCTCCAGTAAGTCCGGTGAAGCCCTCTTGGTGCAGGATAGCCAGGACCTTCTACTCCCAGTCGGTGTATTCGGGGGGAGTAGGTTGGGGACCACCAATAGTCTTCTTTACGGCGATGTTGTGCCTTGATACCATTGACCGAACCTTCCTGCGCAGGTCATTCCATCTCTTCCGGATGTCGTCCCTTGTGCATGGATGGTTTCCCACTGCATTGACTATCTGCTGCCATAGCGCCATCTTCCTGGCCACGGGTGTCTGCTGCACCTGTGCCCCGAATAGTTGTGGCTCGACCCTGAGTATTTTGTCTACCATGCTCCCTAGCTCCCTGTCTGTGAAGCGGGGGTGTTTAGGGTGTGCCATGGGTGGTGTGATATGGGTGTATTAGTGAGGGTGCTGTTGTGTGGTTGTGTGTGTGGCTTGTGATGGTGTTTGGGGTATGTATGTGTTTTGGTGGTGTATTTGTGTGTGTGACTTGTGTGATGTTGGGTTCAGTGTATGTGTGTTGTGTTGTCAATATCTGTCATGCTATTGGCGATGCAAAGGATTGTGGGGTGTGTATGTAAGTGTTTTATAGTGTTGTGGATGTGTCAGTGTGTGGGTTTCAGACTTGCCAATGTGTGCATTTGTTGGTGGTGGGTCCCATTGCTGGCCGTGGTGGTCCGTACCGCCAGTGGTCTTTCGGCATTCACTATCCGCCACGCTGATTTGTGCATCATTATTTGGTGGGTGGAGGATTTGTCTACATGGCGGTGGCAGGGTGGGGTGTACTGTCTTTCCGCCTTCGTATGCCATGGCAGTGGGTGGAGGTTGCAGGATTTTTGAAGGTTTAACTTTTTGGCATCATTATTCGGCAGTGTGCAGTCTACCGCCACTAGCAGTCTTCTGTTCTCCGTTGCCACTGTGGTCGGTGGTGATTATCACCAAGTTCATAATGAGGGCCTAAATCACAAAAAGCAAAGTCTGTGGACCATGATATAACTTCATGCTGAATTTGGTGTAATTCTAGTCAGCACTTTTCACTGTAGCCTTGTCGAAAGAAGCCTATGGAAGAAATATATATATATATATATATATATATATGAATATATATATATATATATAATTTGAGATTTCATGAGCATTGTAATATGTGAGGTCATAAGCAGTGCATTGCAGATGTGAGGGGTGTAACTTATAGTGAGCTAAGGTATAAACTGCTGAATTTCTGGACATGTACTAGTGAATTGTGAGCCTTACTCTAATGTCCCTATACACTTTGGTTTTTCCAGCAAACAGAAAAAGGGGGGTGTTTCATAAAAAGTGCATTTCCCCTGTTAATTCCCATATTTGCATAAATATTTGAACATGACTGCATCACGAACCGCTGAAAGGTAGCAATTGGTCCAGAAAAGCAAGTTTTTGTTATTTGATGTAAATCCATTCAGCAGTTTTTGAGATAATAAAGGAAATCCAAATTTGTATATGTAGGTGCATGAATACTTTGTGACTAATTTGTGATGAATTGTAAATCAGCTTGCCAACAGAAATGCTGTAATTGGCTGGCCGCAACTTGAGTAGAAAGTTGCAGATGCCATTTTAAGTAATGAGACATGGTCCCCGGGGCTGAAAGTAAACATGATAATTGATACAAGGGGTCAGGGTAGAAGGACCCTGACCTCATGACTGAAAATAGGTGTGTTTTTGAGACCGTTTATGTTTAAGACATGTAAAAAAACAGTTTGTGTCATGTATAATATTCACAAACGTGTTGTGTTGCTCGGCGCTGCCTTCTCGTGTAACATTGCAATGAATTTGTGAATAGCACCAATATCCTCCCAAAACACACACTCACACACCCACTCAGAGACCCACTCAGGCCTTCCCACACACACTCACAGACCCACTCGGACATTCACACACCCACTTACCAACCCACAAATACACTCAAACACCCACTCACATAGCCACTCACAGACCCACTCTGACACTCACACACCCACTCACAGACTCACTCAGACACTAGTGTACCCACTCACAGACCCCCTCAGACACTCATGAACCCACTCTTATACCCACTCAGATACTCATGCATCCACTCACAGACCCACTCAGACAGTCTCACACTGACTCACAAACACACTCAGACACCCATGCACCATGTCCCCACTCACAGACCCACTAAGACACTCAAACACCCACTCACAGACCCTCTTAGACATTCATGCACCCACTCAGAGAGTCACACTCATAAACCCACTCAGGCAGTCTCACACCCATTCACAGATCCACTCACAGACACTCAAACACCTTCTCACAGACCCTCTCAGAAGATATGCATCCACTCACAGACTCTCAGAGACTCATGCACCCACTCACAGAGCCACTCAGAGACTCATGCACCCACTCACAGACCCACTCAGACACTCTCACACTCACTCACAGGCCCTCTTGGGCACTCATGCATCCAGTGACAGACTCATTAAAACAGTGAAGCACCCAGTGTGATGCACAGAACCACATAGTTTTATATTTAAAATGTTCTTGTGTGGAATATCTGCTTTTGTTTTGTGTATTTGCGTCGTATTTGTGAATTTTAACAAATATTTGAAAAAGAGTTTACAACACAAAATAAATCAGTTTTTGGGAAATAGGATGGCTCTGAGAAGAACCTGTGTGTTCATTGTGTGTAGATAATATTTACACATTAAACAGAATGCCGTGTTTCAAGTTATTGAGAAACACTCTGTTGCCTGTCTCTGTGAAATGAACTCCATGACTTCTATATAAACCCTCCATGTCAAAGCATAAATTGTTGTTGTAGATAGAGCCAATGTTATGGTCTCTGAGGAATACAGAAACAGTTTTATTAACTTGTTTCCTGGCTTTGTCTATCTGTGGACAGAATTTGCCTGACCACATTTTTATTTCTGCCTTTGGCATATGTTGGAGAACACCAAGGTAGTGTGAGGAAAAAGTACCATTACTTGACCAATGGTATCGTTCATTAGATTTCCAGTCCTTACCCAGTAAGTGTACCCAGGTGATTGCCACCACAATACCCAATCATGAGATCAGGGTGTTGGCAATCCATAGTGCTGTCAACGAAAGGCAGCAATTGATGCCACTTTAATCTTCTCTTGTCAATCCAAGTAATGTCCACGTTAGACAAACCCCAGGTCCCTGTCAATGCCACTCCTTCTAGCACACTCTCTGGCACAAAACACAAAGCTGTGACCCACAATCCAAACTCTAACCATTTTGAAGGCAAGGAGGAGTAGCACACAGGGGAAGGCTGGTGCAGAATAAAAATAAAATAAAATAAAAAGCAGTTGAAATTAAGGACAGGACTTGTTTTAAAAAATGACACATTTCATTGAATGGTGTAAATATGCAAGTAATTAATATTAGGTCTTGATTTTTAAGAAAAAGTAAGCACATCTCTGTTTCGCTGTGGTTTAAAAAAGTAATACAATCTTGGGTTCCTTATAATTGGAAACAGGCAACCACACCTGCTGTAGTTGAGTTGGAGAGTAATGTGCTGCTTCTAAAATGTGTTGTGAACTTCTGACTTACTGGTTCAAGTGGGTGTTCTGAAGTGAGTTGCTATGAGAACTCTGCTTAGAGAATGCCGTGGAAGGGTATTAAATAGAGTGTAGCCTTTAAATTAGAGTTGTTTAAACACATTCTTAATGAATCTGGGTTTGTTTTCCTACTGAGGACTTTCTTATGATATGTAGTGTAGTTGTAAAAAGAGGGCAAAGCCAAATAAGTTTTTCGACTTCCATGTGTATTTGTGAATTCATCGCAAACTTACACAGGGTGCCGTGCTTAGGGTTCAGATGAACTTGCGAATATGGCCAACTGCCCCACAAGATTGGGCTTCTTCACGGAAGTGCAAGAAAGGGTTAACAAACACTAACCCTTAAGAAGAGAGTTAGGAAAAGTAAAATTTACAAGGGAGGTTTTGATTTGCTAACTTCAACAGCATCAGGGAGTGTAAAAGTTGAAAAGGTTTCCATTAATGGTTGCTTTGTATGCGAGGGGTGTGCCATTCTTATGCTTAGTTTTTACATTTTCTCTGAGATTACAGTCTAACTGGCAACATCAAAACAAAATAGCCGATCTACCAACTCAATTTACAGGTATGTGAATTGCAGTGTAGTTTTAAAAAAGTGATTGTAAAGGTATGTGTGTGCATGAGATTTATAGTAGTGGGTATGATATATACAAACATATTGTGAGTGTATAAGAGACCTGTGAGTGGGTATTTAAGTTTTTTTGTGGGTATTTAAGTGTTTTTGTGGGTTTTTGAATAGGTGTGTAAGGGCCTCTGTCGGTGTGTGATTGAGTATGTGAGTGCCTGTCTGTGTCTGAAAGTAACTGTGTGAGAAGTCATTTACTCGTGTGTTGCCTTGGAACTGTAGAGTGTACGTGTGTTGTTTTACTGCATGGTCTACTTGGCATAAAAAACTTCTTGTTAAGCTTCAAACTTTTCTTTCACTATGAACTCGATACCCCTTAAGTTGGTGAGTCATAGGGCAAGCTGCTATGTGCTTACAGGGTAAGACATGAACTTTAAAGTCGTACTTAGACATGTGTACTTTGAGACCCCTAGGCATAGTTAAATATGATGTCTTTCACCCATACTATAAGTTAAAAATATGTATTTAAAAAAGCAGAGTTACTCACCTAGCCTGTGAGAGAGAGAGAGAGAGAGAGAGAGAGAGAGAGAGAGAGAGAGAGAGAGAGAGAGAGAGAGAGACAAAGGCATGTAGATATTCAGGGACATGCCCATAAAGCACTGAAGTATACAGCAGTAACAGAGACAGTTGCATACACATTTATAAAACCAAAAACTCAGTAACAGAGGCAGTAAATAATATATACAGACACTTATATATACATAAAGAGATTGCAAGTTATTTTCTTTCACATCCAGTGACACAGCCAGAGAGGGTCTGATAACACTTAATTAGATGTGTACTGACGTATTAGACCTTTAAACATGTAGCTTGCCTGCATCTGCTGGGCCTGTCTATGCAGTTCTACTGGCAGGTCAAGTTGCAATTTAAAACTGCTTACCAAACATTAAACTTTTCTTGTAGCAGATATAAATTATCCCTAAGGTAGAGTGTAGGTAGGCTATAGAGGAGGGTGCTATGTCTTTAGAAGATAAGACATGTACTTTGAAGTTTCAGTATGTCATATGCGCACTTTCAGACCTATATGCCCAGCTAAACATTCAGGTCCTCATTATGACCTAGACAGTAAATGCCGCCTACCGCCACGGCGACGGCCTCCAAAAGACCGTTGCTGTGGCTACCTACCATCCACCATATTATGACCGTAGCCGGAATTTCACCAGAAGGCTGGCAGAATTCCGGCTACAGTCATGGTGGTGGATGGCGGTAAGGTGGCGCTGCTGCCAGTAGCAGTGCCACACCAGTAGAACGCCACCGACCATATCATGGACATGATACAGCCTATCGTTGTTCCGTTGGTGGACGCTGCTGCTGGCAGTAACACTGCGTCCCGTCTCCTGTCAGAGGACCCCTTGCAAGCAGTCAAGTCGGGTGCGCCAACAGGGGAGGGGGTTGGGGAGTGTTGTGTGTGTGTGGGTGTGTGTGTGACTGTTTTTGTGTGCGTGCTTGCGTGTGTGAGGCGTGTGGAATACGTGTGTGCAGGAATGGGTGTGAGTGTGTGTGTATGTTGTGTTCTGTGAATGTGTGTGTGCTATGATGTATGTCAGTGTGTGTTGATGTGTTTGTGTATGAATGTGTGCAAGGGTGGGTGAATGTGGGTATGCGTGTGTGTATGCGTGTGTATGTCTGTGATTGTAGGTGTGTGTATGTTGGGGGGTCAGGAGGGGGAGGGTGAGGGAGGACTCTGGGGAGGGGGGCTGGGAGACCCCTATCAGTGGCAGGGAAGGAATTCCCAGGCACTGATAGTGCCTACCGCCATGGTTTTCGTTGCGGTAAGTGGGGTCAAAATCCCGAGTGTGGGACGGTGACAGTCGCCTGACTGGAGACTGAAGTCTCCAGCCCGGCGGCTGTTACCGCCCTGGCAGACAGAGTGGTACATTGGTAGTTTGGCTTGAGCCAAACCACCAACGTCATATTTTGAGGAAAGGTACCGCCAGCCTGTTGGCAGGACCTTTTTCCAAAATAACGCCCTCCACCAGGGACGTAATGGGGGCCTCATTGTCCCATCCATACTGCAACTCTCATACATGTTAAGAAAAGCATACAGGCCCTTACCTACCCAAAGAGGCACTTACTCATTCAGTCACATCCCAAAACAGCAGTTATGTACCCAGCAGTGACAGAGTCAGTTACACACACAGTTACAAACCCCAATACTCAGTAATATAGCCAGTGAGTAATACATACAGCCAGTTACACACATATGTAGAGTCCCATAGAGATATTAAGACAGCTAGTCATTTAGTGACATGGGTGGTCATTACAACAATGGCAATAAAAACTGCCTACCACCGCGCTGACTGCCGCCAACATACTATCACCGCGGCTACCATCTGTCCGCCATACAATGATCACTGCCGGACTTCTGCCACAAGAAGGGTGTAAATCTGGCAGTGATCATACTGGCGGACGGTGGTAAGCTGGCGCTGCTACCACCAGCACCGCCATGCCAGTTGAAGGCTGCCAGCTGTATCATGACCTGTGATGTGGCCTGGCGGTGTTCTGCTGGAGGGGCGCTGCTGACAGTAGCAGTGCCCCTTCCTGTTCCCTGCCGGTAGACCTCCTCGACAAAGGTAAGTCCGACAGGGGAGGGGGGAGAGGGGGTGTTGTGTGTGTATGTGTCTGAGTGTTTGAGTGCGTGTGTGAATGTGTCTCTGTGTGTTGTGTTGTTTGCGTGGATGTATGCGTGTGAGTGAATGCATGTAAGAATGGTGAAGTGAGTGTGTGTCTGCATGTCAATGTGATTGTTTGTAAGATGTCTGTGAGCATGTCTGGAAGTATGCAAGTATGAATGCGTGTATGCCAGTGTGTGTGATTGGGTGTATGCGTGGTGCATGTCTGATGGTGTATGCATGTATAGGGGGTGAGGGGGGTAGTGTGAGGATTGGAGGGGGTGGGGAGTGAGTGTGAGGATCAGAGGGGTGGGGGTGAGTGTGAGGATCAGAGGAGGTAGGGGGAGTTTGGATGCAGTGGGAAGTTTGGATGGAGGTGGGTGGGTGGCATCTGGTGAGTGTTGGGGGGATCAGGGAGCCACCTACCGGTGACAGGGAAGGAATTTCCCTGTCACCAGTAGGGCCTACCGCCATAGTTTTCGTGGCATTGCTAACACCATAAAAACCATGATGGTAGGCAGAATCATAATGCCGCCAGCGGTACTATGCCGGCTGCCGGGCTGGAGATTGATATCTCCGGCCCGGCGGCTGATACTGCTGAAGAGGTATGAGTGGAGAAGTGGCAGGTTGGCTGCAGCCAATCCCCCATTCTCATAATGTGGCGGTATGTATCGCCAGCCTGTTGGCGGTACTACCACCACATTTACACTCACCGCTGGGGTCATAATGACCCCCATAGTCACTTGCACATACAGTGACACACCCAGGGAGGGACTGATACATTTATTTAGATATGCACTGAAGTACAGATAGTGATATTCACCAATGTAAAGAAGTAGCCATTTAAAAATGTTTTGGGCCTGCGACTGCACACTCTGTGTGTGCAGATTTACTGCCAGATTGAGTAGGCATTTAAAATCCATTGTTAAGCAATAAACTCTCTTTTTTCTACATATAAGTTACCCCTAAGGTAGACTGTAGGTAAGCATACACTGGTGCATACATTAACACACACAGATGCACTCTAATGGATATAGTAGCACACCCAGGCACACACTGATGCATACAGCAACATACTGAAGCACACATTCATGCATAAACTAACACACCCAGCACAAACTGATGTATACAGTGAGCCATGAAGGAAGACAGTTCTGCATACACTGTCACATCCAGGTACAGACTAATGCATAAAGTGAGACACACAGGCACACACTCATGCATACACTAACCCACCCAGGAGTGTTACACCCTGGCACATACTTATGCATACATTAACACACCAAGGTACACTTTGAGACATATAGGGCCAGATTTATACTTTTTCACACAAAACTGCGTTAGAGCAGTTTTGCATGAAAAAGTATAGCACCGGCTAGCGCCATTCGAAGAAGCCGGCCGGGCACTATATTTATGGAATGGCGCTAGCGTGGGGGAGGCGTAGGGGAAATTGGGGCTTGTGCGCCGAATTATGGCGCTACACTGTTTAGAGGCAGAAAAACACCTTTAAGCAGTGTAGCACCATTTTCTGGTGCACAACCCCCATGGACATGGCTCCTGTCTTATAAAGACAGGAGCCATGCCCACCACCCCAATGGCCATGCCCAGAGGATGAATGTCCCCTGGGTATGGCCACTGGGGCCAGTGCCGTGCAGGGGGGCCCAAGTCAGGGCCCCCGAGCGGGGAAAATAAATAATAAAAAATACTTACCGGGACTTACCTCGGATGGGTTTCCGATCCTGTGGTGTCCCTCTAGTGTGGGTGGGGGTGGGTGGGGTTGTCCCTGGGGCCAGGGAAGGGCACCTGTGGACACTTTCCATGGTCTCTGACCATGGAAATATGCCTACAGATCCCCTTAGGCCGCCCCATACCCAGGTGTTAAATAATGGCGCTAAGCAAGCTTAGTGCCATTATTTAAGGCCCCCATTCCCCCGTGCTGAATTTTAACACAGGGGATAAATATGGCGCAAAGGCCATATCCTCCTTTTCTGGACGGGAACACCTACCTTGCATCTCATTGACGCAAGGTAGGTTTTCACGTCCAGAAAACAAAGTTAACTCCATAACTTTGGCACTAGACGTATCTGGTGCCAAAGTATAAATATGGAGTTAAGTTTGCACTGAATTAGCGTAAAAAAAAATGATGCTAATTCAGCACAAATCAAGTATAAATATGGGCCATAGTGACACAAGCAAACATACACTTATGCATACACTGGTGCACTCAGGCACACACTGTTGCACACACTAACACACCCAATCACACACTGACCCATACAATAAGACACCCAGGTACAAACAGATACATATCATGACACACCTAAACACCCACTCATGTATACAGTAACACACCCAGATGTACAATTATGCACTTTCGGATACAGCCATACATACAGTGTCACATACACTAATACACCCAGGCACACACTTAAGCATATACTAAGACACCCAGGTACACACTGATGCATATAGTGGCATACCAACAGATGCAGTAATGCATACACTGATACACCTAGGGACACACTGATGCAGACAGTGACACACCCAGTCACACAGTGAGCCATACACTAAGACACCCATGCACACACTGATCCAGACAGAAAGTGATACATTTGCTGACACACCCATGTACAGTCTGATCGATAGAGGAGCACACCCAGACGCACACTATTATATACACATGCTCAACCAAGAGGACAGTGATGGAGGCACTGACATATTTAGGTACGTACTCATACATACCCTAACACACCAAATGACACATTTATGTATACACTGACAGACTCAGTCACACACTTCTACAAACAGTATCACTCCCAGACATTTATTTATGCATACAGTGAGACACCCTAACACACACTGACACATACAGTTAGACACCCAGGAATACAGTGATGCATTTGGTGGTATACCCATGCGCAGACTGATGCATACGTTGATACAGGCAGAGACACACAGATATAAACATGAAATACTACAGTTATATAACTGTTTATGTCATCAGTTAAATGCTTATAAAATGCAATTTAACATTATCTAAAGAAAAGCTAACTGTATTCATGTGTTTTCTTTTTCCAGACATCTGCTTCCACTTAAAACCATAGAATTACAATGCCATCAGCAACTGAAAGAAGAAACAAACAGAGAACAGGATACTATCTCCTCACAATTGTTAAACAAAAGGGACAAAACCCAGAGCATGGGGTGAATGAGAACAGAGATGCTTGAAAGACAGCAAAGAAGTTTCTTAAAATAGTATGTTAAAAACTGCAAAGTGAGCAAAATCAAGTAAATAAAAAGCAACATTTCAAATCAGCTAAGAAAGGACAAAAAGTACATGACATTGATAATCATACAATAAAGCATATAGTTTAACCAGAACACAGAGGCAGTTTAAGAATGTTTCAGAGTAGGGTAATTCAGAATCTCCTCCAAACTATAAAGCAATTTAAAAGAAGAGAAGGACTCAAATAAAAGGAACCTGTTAAGGAAGTTGATAAGGCATTTACTTTGAAGAGAAAGCTATTTAATTTGATTCTGAGCAGAATGAGAACACTAGATAAACAGTGTTGTCTATGAGGAGCAGAAGCCAAAAGAAGAGATGTGTGAATAGAAGTATTGTTTGAAAAATCGTTAGTGGCAAATGGAAGCATACCTCCAGTACTGAGTCTTTCTTTAATGAACAAAGCTACTTCCAAGAGAACACATTAGTGCATGCCGTTGAAACAACTGGTCAATGTTATGAGGTTAAGGATGGTAATCCCATTCCAAAAAAAGTGATGGTTCCTAGGAATGTTGAAGAACTGATAGCTGAAGTGATACAGGGAAGGCGTTGACAAGCCCCTGTATTCAAATGGTGCTGCAGCAGTATTTGCAGTGTTCAGCAAGATCAATTGATAGATTGAGGACATTTCTAGATAATATTCCATGCACAAGTCTGAAACAAAAGAAAATGGATTTTGCAAGGATTAGGTCCATACAAATTAATGAACTATACTAATTTACAGGGACATTCACTAGCATGTCTAGCAAAGAAAGTGTGCCAACGCACCTTTCATCACTTCAGAATGTTAGCTGTACACAACTCTGAAATGTGAAATTTAGTTAAAGGGCTTTACTCTGTCAAAACTCCTGCACTACGGTTAGGGGAAATGAATAGAACTCTTTTGCATAGTACAGTGGCAGAGGTAGAAAACATTTGTGAAGATATTCAGTTTTGTTTCTTTGGGCTTGAGGAGGAGTGTAGGGAAAATGAGGATTTGATATGACCAATAGAGGAACAAGACAAAGGTATTAGTGTTGATAACTTTACAGAAGAGGTTAGGAAGTTTAACTCAGTTTCTTCAGAGAAACAAAACTATGTTTGTTTATGTTGTTGATGCATTCTCCACAAATGTCAAACTTTTAATATTGTTTTGTACTTAAAAACTGAAGAAAGGAACAGAGATAAGTGGCAAGAATTTGCTGCACATTTAATTGTAGAGGAACTGTTTAATTGGTCCACACGGCAAATCATATGTGAATAGTGTTATGATAAGTTAGAGGATAATAAAGTGCCAGCTAAAGCAGTACATAACAAGTTAGAATTAGTTGTAATTTCACAAGAACTTAAAGAATGACATCTTTATGAATCAATTCTCAACATTGTATACATCCTTTTCAAGCCATAGTTCATATGAAACCAAAAACATGAAAACTGCCCCCAAAATAGCTACAGAAAGGTACTTGCTATTAGAGTTCAAACAGAATATTGAAACTATAGGGGTACTGCGAGATTTTGATGAACCATCCACAGTGGCTCCTCCAGTATGGAGGAGGAGCATTGTACCCCTGCGAGCAGAAGCAGCTGCAAAACTTTAAAAATAAAAGGATAATAAAATATGTTTATTATTGTTTTATTTTTATAGGGGGCGGGCCATGGGGGATGACAGGCAGGGAGTGGGAGAGGTGTACACGCCCCTCAGTGCACATGTGTGTTTTGGCTGGCTGTCTCAGGATGGGCAAACACACATGTGCAATGAGCTGTCTCCAACCTGAGCTGTATTGCTGGGTAGGAGACAGAAGAAACAGGCTCCCAGTCTGCCTGGGAGCGCAAAGCCAGGGTGCTCAGGACAATCCTGATGCTGTTCTCATGCTGCCAGCGTGGCAGCGAGTATTGGTATCTTGGTCATGGTGAGCTGAAGTGTATGTTGAGAAATCTAGGTGCGCCTACTAGCTTTTTTACACTTGGTTGTGCTGAGTATGCATAGGGTGACCTGCTTGAATTTTGGAGAGAAGCAAACTCAAACATTAAGGATATAAAAGAGAAGACAGCCAGGAAACTTTGCGTCTTGGATCCTGCTAATGTTTGCAGATATTTTAAACAAAGGTTTCGAGCTATGATGTCTTTCATCTGCAACAAAATTAATTCTCCTCTTGGTGAAGTAGCTGATTTATTTTGGCGTAAAGAGTGCCAAGCAAGATGTGCTCCTCATATTCACTTGCTGTTATGGACAAAAGATGCACCAAAATTTGGAACAGACAGTGATAACTCTGTCCTCTCTTTTCATACAACAGTATGTGTCATGCACCATCCCAAAAAATGATGGTGAAAAAGGCCTGAGACAACAAGTTCTGCATTTTCAAAGTCATATATGTGCAAGTACTGTCATTGAAAATACAGATGCAAAGGAAAGTTTTCCACAAGATGTTGTTCTGGATATCAACATCCTGTAATTTCCCTGGGAAGAGTGAACAGCTTTTTATCTGCAATCCGACATACATTGACATGGAAATCACTGAAAAAAACCATCTATTATTACATGCACCCACTTACCCATACAGATACTCACGCACTCACTGACTCGCTAATACAGCTACTAACACGTGAGCACACTGCCCAGTCTCTCATGCAAGCACTCAGTCACCCATACAATCATTAACACACCCAGTCACTCGCCCATGTAACTACTGATACACCCAACAATCACTCACCCATAAAGTTATAAAAACATCCACTCATTGCTTCAAACACTCACAAATATACACACTACCGTTCCTTGCACCTAATAACAGTATTACACTGTCACTCACTCACCCATACAGGCACTGATACACCCACTTGCTCATCCATACAGAGACTCATACATCCAGTTAGTCACCCATACAGTGACTGACACACCCAGTCACTCTCCTATGTAATTAATGAGTCACTCACTCGCCCTTACAGTTATAAACTCATCAACTCACTCACCCAAACAGATAGTCATTGTGACAGGAACCCACCATGAAGCAAGCATGGGCCGATGTTTGAGTCCTCCAGGGGGACTCCAAAGAGCATAATGTCAGCACGCCAGGAGGAGCATGCAGATGTCAGCAGGAACAATAATTCCCCAGAGCGGAAGAGATAGCTGGCAAGTAACACGGAAGACGAAGAAGACAGCCGACTGAAGGAGGAGAAGGCCAGCAAAGTTCCAGTGGAGATGGAGACACAGCGAACCAGCCACAGAACAGACAATGAGACCAGTGGAGCAGCAGAGAGGATCATTAGATGTGGAGAAGCCAGCCACGTCCCTGGAGGGATGTGGCTACATCAAGTACGTGTCCACTTGCACGGTCAGCTAACTCTGCTACTAAAACTGGTGGGGACTGTCGGGAGGGCCCGGGGAGCAAGAGGGCAGGCAGAAAAGTGACGGGAAGCCCTGGGGCACATATTTTCTTCACCTTTAAGCATGGTGAAACCCACAGCAATAGAGAAAAGAAAAAAATACAAGGAAAACACAACCAAACCAAAGAGTATCCACGATCCCCCCCCACACTCTCTTTGGCACATGGGCAGCACTTAGCATGTGCAAATAGTTGTGCTATACAGAGGGACTCCCTCACAACCCCTCCCCTATAGCATGCAAATGAAAAAAAAAAAAACAAGATAGAAAGACTTAACTGAAAACAGCTTGTTGTTGTTTTTCCCTTCCTTTCGCTGGCTACCTGAGGGCTGGATACAAGTGAAATCCTGACGACCGAGGAGAATAAAAGAACAAAAGAAACTGTAACCCCAGGAAGGAAGGAGGAGAAGAACAGAAGGACTAGACGTACAGACAACTATATCGACTGAATAGGATTCCGATTGGGAATACAAATAAATACCATATGAGTTTTCATCCCTGGTTTGGCCAATTTCTTAAGGATAAATAGAAGCCCGGTGACCTCCCTGGGAAACACCCTATGACAGTGGTGTCAGAAGTGGGATATTTAGAAGAATTTTCCACATAGGGTAGGGAACCATGGAGGTAAAACCTACTCTCGCAGACATGATCGCCCAGTTAGCTGAAGGACAATGACATCTCCAGCTCGTATGGGAAGAACAAGTCAAGGAGGCTCACTCAGATAGAGAAACATTGCAGAATGTGTTGAAAAATCAAGCAACCATAATAGCAAATGATCAACTGTTACATGAAACGGTCATACAGAAACTTACAGAAACTATTGCTACCACTAGAGTGCACCCAATGGTACCAAGCTCAGTCCTGCAAAAATACCAGGAGAGAGAGGACCCTGATGCATTTTCTACTAATTATGAGAGGGTTGCCACTTCAGCCAATTGGCCACAGGAATGCTGGGGACAGTATATAGCCCCACTTTTTACCAGAACTCTACATTCAGTGTACCAAGCCATCAACCCAGGGGAAGTGACACCTTATGGGGATATAAAGAAAGCTATACTAGAGAAAGTAGTGTTTGATAAGGAAAGTTATCGACTTTGTTTCGGTAGAACTAAGTGGACCCCTTCAGAGAATCCCAAGGCTCTCTTTTACCGAGTACAGGACGAGGGATATAAATGGTTGAAACTCACAGACAGCTTAAAAGAGAAACTCTAACAGGCCATGTTATTAGAACAGTATTTAGACGCCCTACCAGTAAACACCCGAAACTGGATAAAACAACATCCCAATGTTACAGTATCTTCAGCTATTGAATTAGCCTGTGCATTTCATAGAGCCCTGGACTTAAGGGTGACCCAGGGGAGAAGGATAATGCAGGTCCAAAAGATTTCACATCCTCCTACAAGCCCGAAGACCGTTATGGGGTTCCCAATAGAGAAAACACTTACCGGACGCTTCCCGGTTAAGGAACCCATTCAAACTCCTCAATGTTACAATTATGCCGAATGGGGACACATAGCTCGGAATTGTCCTCATAAACATCCACCACCTTTGCCAATGGAAATAGACCTGGCCAGAGGTAGAGTATTATGGGCTGGAAGACAAACCCCACGCTATGTGACAATGTTGACCATAAACCAAATAACCACACAAGACCTAATAGACTCAGGGTGTAGTCAGACCATAGTTAATGAAAAACTGGTTCCCAGGAATCAATGAAGAAGAGACAGTGGTCATCAGTTGCGTATACGGGGACAGCATGCTATACACTATAGTGGAGGTAACAATAAATTGGAGGGGATGGGAGGAGAAGATCCGTGCTGGAGGAATTCCCAACCTAGTAGAAGACATTATTATAGGAACTGATTACCCCGCTTTCCAAACCCTGTTGGAAACTATGATCACACAGAATCCCATGAAGTTGTGGTTGAGAGATTCCCCTTTTTCCAGGAATGAGATAGAGCTGGCTAAAGACAAGGAACAAGTGACCAAAATCCAAAAAAAGACCCAGAAGGCAGAATATCGACTGAACAACTCAATGGGTGGATCGATTTCTTACCCGGAAGAAAAAAGAGTACTGTCTACTTCAGGGGAATTCAGAGTATGCCAGAGGGATGATCCTACCCTTAAGTATGCTTAGACTTTGGCTGTCTTTGATGACAGGACAGGTGGGCCCTTATTTTCTTGTTAAAAATGTGTTATTATATAGGAGTGTTCAACTGCAGGGGTCCCTGAAATTGCAGTTGGTCAGTCCCCAAATATTCTGGGAACAGGTCTTCATTTGGTACATGATCAGGTGGGAGGGTGTCACTCTGGTAGAGATAAGACAAAGGAAAACTTACTCCGCAGTTTCTATTGGACAGGGTGTTTGGCGATATCAGGAGACATTGTTGTGCATGTCCTACATGTCAACTGGTTAATCCCAGTAATGAGCCACAAGCTCCACTGTTCCCTTCACCCATTATTGAACCCCCCTTTTCCAGAGTAGGGATGGACCTAGTGGGTCCTCTGGTAGCCTTGTCTAAAGAATAGCAATGCATATTGGTCTTGGTAGATTATACTACTAGGTACCTGAAGCTATACCACTCACTAGTATGACTACCAAGAGCATAGCCCTGGCCATGATGGGGTTTCTTTCCAGGGTGGGGTTTCCTAGAGAAATTCTTACTGACCAAGGAACCCCGTTCATGTCACGGTTGATGGCTGAAATCTGTCAGTTACTAGGAGTAAAGCAAATACATACCTCTGTTTATCATCCACAAACAGACGGGCTGGTAGAGAGGTATAATAAAACAATCAAAACCCTGTTAAGAAAAACCATAATCGAGACAGGGAGAGACTGGGCCAAAAAGTTACCTCTAGGATTCCATGTAATTCAGACGCATGTACGGGCCTCAAATGGACATGGTCCATTTGAACTACTTTTCGGAAGACAACCAAGGACACTGTTGGACATGGCCGATGATCAGTGGGAAGAGACAGAAGAAGAGTCCCAGGACATTATAACCTATACACGGCATTTAAAAGAAAACCTCCACATAGTATGGGAAGATGTAAGGTCCCATTTAGAAGAGTCAGGAAAGACAAAAGAGACAATATAACATCGGAAATAATAAGAGACCTACCAATAGACAGTAAAGTACTGGTCCTCTTACCTACAACCGAAAACAAGCTTCTGGCCAATGGCACGGACCATATAGAGTTATGGAAAAAGTAACTCCAGTGACAGATAGGATAGAAATCCCAGAAAACTCTAGGAAAAGTCTGATATATTATGTTAATCTGCTTAAAACTTGGGAGGCGAATGATACTCCAACCCCCTAAGAATAATTTTAACCTGCTTATTATGAAAACGAAACCACTAGAAATATCTTTACTCCCTTTATCAGAAGAAGATAAGGAAATACAACCTACTCTTAGCTCAGAGCTAACCGAAGAACAAAAAACTAAAATAATGACTTTACTGCCTTTATCAAAGAAGATAAGGAAATACAACCTACTCTTAGCTCAGAGTAAACCGTAGGACAAAAAACTCAAATAATGACTATAGTCGTGAGAAACAAGAGAGGCCCTCATTTCAACCTTGGCGGTAAATGTCGCATACCGCCGTGCTGACGGCTGCCAACATACCGTGACCGCGGCGGTATACCGCTACGGGTATTGTGACCCACACAGAGAAATCCGCCAATATACAGACACCCACACAAGTCCACCAGACCAAAGGTCAGTGATAAACTGGTGGTACCAAAACTCACACTGTTACATCCACAGTATCCGGTCCCACGAATCATCATGACGGTCTTTCAACCACGGTAAACCATTGGCGGTACACACCGCTGCGCTCAAAATACAAACACACTAACAAAACTACACCACATTGGACAATTCAAACTACACACACCTGACACACATACACACACCACACCCACACGAATATGAAACACACACCCACATTACCCACAACCCTTTCAATGAAAAAAAAGATTGTGAACAGAGAGAGAGAGACAAGCCAGGAGCACCCTCTCAATCTGAGATACAGAACACCATCACCCATACACCATCCAAGCACCTCACAGCACACACCACAACACATCACCCCACACATCCTCACACATACCACTCACACCACATCCATGGCACTCCAAAGACACCCCAGGTTTTCAGAGGAGGAGCTAAGGGTCATGTTGGAGGAAATCTTCCGGGTAGAGCCACAGCTATTCGGATCACAGGTGCAACAGACGTCCATTGCTAGGAAGATGGAGCTACAGCGGAGAGTCGTGGACAGGGTCAACGCCGTGGGATAGCACCCCAGAATAAGGGATGACATCAGGAAGAGGTAGAACGACCTATCAGGGCATACATTTCAGCTTTCACTGTGGCCAAATCCTCCACCTGGGGGAATATGATGTAGATGCGCATGTGTTTCAGCAGGGCAGACAACACTCAGGTCAACAGGTTGGAGAATATAGGCTGTGACATCCCTGATGCCATGGCCACTGTTGTTTGTAAGGAAACACTTGCTAGGAAATGGAACACTGACAGGACCTGCACTAGAGGGGGGATACCTGTAGGCTGGCGGATAGCTGACATCAGGTCTGGCTCCAATTTGGTACACAGTTCTTGGATTGTGGCCCAATCAAGTCTGTAGGTTAGGAAAATGTGTATGTCCTCCTTTGTTGCAAAGTCCGCCAGGGGTCTGTACACTGGAGGATGTCTCCATCTCATATTCATCCTCAGCGGTTGAAGCCTAGGGAGGAAAACAGTGAGCAGGGGGTCATATTCACACATCTATCGCAATAATGATGCATCTCTTCATTTACAGAACCAGTCTGTGAATCCAAGAGTCAGTTGATGTTCCAATGTCTGCTGGGACGCAGTTAGGTGCCATCGTCTGTGCCCCCCTAAAATGGCAGCTGCCTGACCTGTCAGGAGGGACAAGTGGAAATTAGGTAATTCCACCGGCGCTGTCCGCCATTGCGGTAGGCGGCCAACGACCGCCGCGCAACTTCACATTGGTTATCATTGTGCCCTGACGCGTTTTTTCGGACGGACCGGTGGGCCGAGCATCTCTAAAAAGGAACTCGTTTGGAGGCTTATCAGGGCTTCCTCGCCGTCTTCTTCGGTTACTGGAAGAACAAACACTGAACTTGCCAGGCCCAGCACATACCTTCGATCTACCTGCATACCAATTGCGGTCGTATTTTCCTTGGCCAGACGGGCCCAGCCTTGATAAAGTCACTTGTGTGGCGAAACACGTGTTGGCTGTTTCTCTGCAAGACGAAAACTTACCTACGACAAACGTTGTCTAAGAAATAAAGACTTTGTTCAACACCAACTTGGAATCAGCGCTTTCTTCTCCGCTTCTGGACCTACACTACCAGGGATACCTTTCCCCATTAACTTTGCTGGACTCTACTCCTTTGAGTGCCTTGGTCATCTTGCAATAAATTGTGCCCTGTGGGTTCCAGGAGCCAATGGCGATCTACGCCGGAGGTGACGGTACGCACCGCCGCGGACGTGACTGCCATTTTCTATCTATTCACTCAGTTGCTACCTGACCCTCAACAAGAGAGGACCTACACTGCAAGTGCTGCTGTGACCTGTGTCTGGAAGCGACAATGGCTCATGTGTCTGGGGAAAGGGCCCCTGTCTTCACTGTGGAGGAGTTGGGGAGACTGGTGGATGGGGTCCTACCCCATTACACTTTATTCTATGGTCCTCCAGACAAACAGGTGAGCACGCTGTGAGAATGATGCGTAGGTCATGAATGTATGGAGTGTTGTGTGTGTAAGCCACATGTAGGGGGGGCTGAGGTGTCCTGGGCAGAGTGCTGCATGTATGGTGGTCAATGTATGTGCGTTAGTGGATGGAAGGGTTATGGTGGGTCATGAGTGTGACGGTCCGGACGGTATTAATAATCCCTTTTCTGCTGTATTTTCCGTGCAGGTCAGCGCCCATCAGAAAAAGGGTATTTGGTGTGCGATCGCCAAGGAGATGCGGACCCTGGGGGTCTTTGACAGGCGGAGTACCCACTGCTGCAAACGGTGGGAGGACCTGCGCCGCTGGGCAAGGAAGACTGCAGAGGCCCATCTGGGGCTAGCCTCCCAATGAGGAAGGGGTTCCCGTCGTACCCTGACCCCCTGATCTTCCGCATCCTGGCGGTGGCCTATCCGGAGTTGGATGGACACTTAAGGGCAGCACAGCAGACACAAGGGGGTGAGTACAAATTCTGAATCATGAGTTTGCACGTGTTAAGGTTTTACCTGGGTGGGGATGTGGACTGTGGGTACCCCTAGGCCAGGGCAAACATGGCAGGGTAGGTCCCTTGTTCGGCAGGCTCTGAAGCACTCCATCCCCAATGGTGTTAGTGGGCATCTACCATTGGGCAGCATCCCTTGTGTTTCAGGTGTGCAGCTAATGGCGTAATGCTATGTCCCCCATGGGCTGGTGACTAGCATTGTAACTGATAGTGCATGGCCTAGTGCATAGGGCTGCTCCCTGTGTGTTGTGTACGCCAACTGTAGTGTTGTTGCTGGGATTGACCAAGTGTATCCTCTGTCTCCCCCCCCCCTTTTGTTTTGTCACCCTATCCTTGTGTGCATTAACATTATCTGGCGGAGGAACAGAGGCACGGGTGATGGAGGGAGCTGCATCCCACATGGGCCTGGAGGCTGAATCCACCGAGGGTGAAGGCACCAGTGGGATGGAGGGCGAGGGAAGCACCACGACAGAGACAGGAGGGGACACTGCAGACACCGACTACTCCTCTGATGGAAGCTCCCTGGCAGCGGCGGACACCTCTGTGCCCACCCCAACAACAGGTACAGCCACCCCCCCTACCAGCACCACCCTCCCAGCAGCCCCTCAGCGTGTTTCCCGTGCCCGCTCACCCAGGAGGGTGGGCATCTTCGTCGCCCCAGGCACCTCAGGCCCTGCCCCAGTCAGCCCTGCTGCCCTCAGTGAGGAGACTATTGACCTCCTGAGATCTCTCACTGTTGGGCAGTCAACCATTCTGAATGCCATCCATGGTGTCGAGAGGCATTTGCAACAAACAAATGCATGCCTGGAGGGCATTCACTGTGGTGTGGCGGCCCAACGGAGAGCATATCAGGCTCTGGCCTCTGCACTGATGTCAGCCATTGTCCCTGTCTCTAGCCTCCCCCCTCCATCTTCCTCTACCCAGTCCCAATACCCTCAATCCCAACCTATTCCAAGCACACCTTCAGAACAGCATTCACCCAAATCAACACACAGAAGTGGCTCAGGCAAACACAAGCACCACACTTCATCTCACAGGGACTCACACAGCACCATCCTCATGCAGACACACCAACATCCACTGCCTCCACTGTGTCCCCCTCCTCCTCCTCGTCCACCTCCCTCCCAGTAGCATCTCCACCACACCTGCATGCACTACATCCTCATCCACTACCACCATCACCAGCACGCCCATCACTACACACCCCTCACTGGCAGTCACCATCCATGCACACGTCCCCTGTGTCCTCTCCCAGTGTGTCTGTGACCCCTCCTCCCAAAGTACACAAACACACACCCACCCAACAGCCATCCACCTCACAACAGCATCCAGCTCATGTACCTGCACCCAAACACAGCAGACTGACACCTCCTACAACCACTCCCTCTTCCTCCACTCCCAAACCTTCACCCTCTTCCCGCCCCAATGTCCCTAAGAAGCTTTTCCTAGCCAATATTGACCTGTTCCCTATCCCTCCCCCCGTCCTTCCCCTCGGCCCAGGTTGGCCAAAACCCAGTCCAGCACCTCAGCCACGAAGTCCAGGACCGCTGTGGTTCCTGCAGCTGTCAGAGGCTCAAAGGGGGCAACTGTCAGCCCAGCCAGTGTGCCACCAAGTCCTGCCAAGGCAAAGAACATTCCGCCACCTGGCAAGGTGAAGAAGGGGACAGCATCAAGCAAGAGGAAGGAGCCACAACCACCCAGCAAGGCCACCTCAAAGACTCCAGCTACCAGACCCAAGGTGACACCAACATCTGCAGGAAGGGACACAAAACACCAGCCAAGGCTCTTCAGCCGTCCGAGCCTGCAGGTGAAGGCCTGGTGGCTACCAGCACAACCGCCAGCATCACCACCTGCACTGCGGCCAGCACCGCCACCTGCACCCCCACAAGCACCGCTGCAAGCACTGCCACCTGCACCGCCCCAAGCACCACTACTGTCAGCAGCAGCAGCCCCAGTGGGCAGCCGTCCGAGGCTGCAGGAGAAGGACTGGAGCCTCCCCCCACCACTAGCAGCACCGCCACCTGCACCACAGCCAGCACCGCCACCTGCACCACTGCAGCACCTTATCCTTGGCAGGATGAAGCACACTGGGCACAATGCCCACTCCAGAACCAGTGGAGAAAGGCATCCACTCACCCTATCCTGGGCAGGATGAAGCACACTGGGCACAAAGCCCCCTCCAGAACCAGTGGAGAAAGGCATCCACTCACCCTATCCTTGGTAGGATGAAGCACACTGGGCACAAGCCCCCCTCCAGAATCAGTGGAGAAGCCATCCACTTGAGAGACTGTGGCCTTGCACTCCCCAGGACCCAGCAGTGGGCAAACCACCCAATTGATAGACTGTGGCCTTGCACTCCCCAGGACCAAGCAGTGGGCAAACCATCCACTTGAGAGACTTGAGAGACTGTGGCTTTGCACTCCTCAGGACCAAGCAGTAGGCAAACCACCTGTCAACACCAGAGCAATACGCGCTCTATTGGTGACAAAAATGCAAAAACCCAGCACTCTCAAAACAAAGTAATTTATGCATTGTGCTGATATGTTGTTAACCTTTTGCATTGCAGAGTTCAATCCTGAAAACGTATTTTTAATATGCTTACAAATACTGTTCTTTTGCAATGTAATGCTGCAGGTTTTCAGAGTGTGTTAGGGTGTGGCCCCTTTCCAGGGCCTTCCAGAGACTTTCCCTGCAACATGCCTGGGCGTGGTTCTGGGCTGGGCCAAGACTCTATAAAAGAGAGCCAGCCCAACTCCCAGTGCTCACTATTCAGAGGTCCCGGTGCATGGCAGCAGCTTCTTCCTGAGCTCCTGTCCCGGCGGCCAATTTGTATCTTCCAGTCTTCTGCCCTAATCCTTCATTGGTGATCATTGTTTCAGGCGGTAAGACGGTGGTTGGACTGTCCCAATTTTCATATTCTTCGTTTAAATTCTTAAATGAGTAACAGATTACTTGCGCGCTACCATTTCTTGACATTTATATGGTAGTTTACAAATAGGCAAGACGTGCAATTTATTTCATAAAGGTTTGACTTTGTTATTCATTGCGCGCTACCATTTCTTAACATTTATATTGTGGTTTACAAATAGGCAAGACGCGCAATTTATTTCATAAAGGTTTGACTTTGTTATTCATTGCGCGCTACTATTTCTTGACATTTACATGATGTTTTACGAATTGGCAAGACGCACAACTCGTTTCATGAGCATTTAACTTTGTTGTTCATTGCGCGCTACCATTTCTTGACATTTTACATGGTGGCTTAAGAATCGGCAAAAGAAGCACGATTCGTTTCATTGTACTTTGATCTTGTTATTTATTGTGAGCTGTTATTCCTTGACATTTACATCGTGTTTTACGAATCGGCAAGACGCGCGATTCGATTAATGATGATTTGACTTTGATATTCATTGTGTGCTACCATTTCTTGGTATTTTACATGGTAACACTCGAATTGGCAAGACACACGATTCTCTCCTCAAGTTTAATTCATGTTGTTTATTGTATGCTACTATTCTAAGATATTTACTAATTAATATTTGAGTTGACAAGTTATGTGATTTGTTTCCTGAATCCCTATTGTGTTATTCATGGTGCACAATCCTTTTATGGTGTTTACTATATATATATATATCTGCAAAATGCGCAATTTGTGTTGAAACATTTTAAGAGTACACAGAAGGCCAGAGTTTCTAGATGCAATATTGTATGGTCCTAGTATACATTCTCAAAACAGGATTTATATGACTGGTTTAAAATTTAGTCAGAATGTTTTTTCTGATTCTCATGTAAAGGAAAGTACTTGAATAAGAAAGTTTTTATTTAATTCATCTTGATTCCTCTACAGGTATCCGGCCATCTTGAAACTTAGTCATTTTAAACTTAACTCTTAGATTGTTCATGTTTTCAGAGTGACTAGGCTTAGAATCATAGTCTAGTATTGATTTCAGGAGATATAATTTTCATATTGTGTGTTCTAACCTTTTTCTTACTACAGGTCTCCTTCCCAGCTGTTACCTTCCTAATCCCCTCTTCCCCTCTTGGACTCTCTCAGTCTTTGTGATTTATCTATCAGAGTCTTGGAGCTGTTCAGTGGTGGACGTGTTGGGAACGTGCACAGACCCCGAGGATCTGGTGGCTCTGACACCACCCACTTGATAGACTTGAGAGACTGTGGCCTTGCACTCCCCAGGACCAAGCAGTGGGCAAACCACCCACTTGAGAGACTTGAGAGAATGTGGCTTTGCACTACCCAGGAGCAAGCAGTGAGCAAACCACCCACTTGAGAGACTTGAGAGACTGTGGCTTTGCACTCCCAGGACCAAGCAGTGGGCAAACCACCCACTCGAGAGACTTGAGAGACTGTGACCTTGCACTCCCCAGGACATCGCTGTGGGAATGGAGCCCCCTCCAGGAGCAGTGGCGTTGTCCCATCTTCCGGCTGAGGTGCCCCACCCTTCCCCATCCCCCTGAGGTGCCTGTGTGTTTTCGACCTGTTGCCCCTGCAGTGTTCTCTCCATATTGAGTCAGGAGTCAAGTGTGGGCTTGGCCCATGTGTTTTGGCCCAGTGGGCCACGGACATTTTGAGTGGACATTGTCCCGCCTTTTGTACATATTGTATATTTTGTAAATACTGTTTTTGAAATATTAATGAATTTCTGACTATTTGTAATATAACACTCATTTTACTCAATTCCTTTTGTCCTTGCATTATTCCTGAGGGTTACGGGGTGTATATGTAATGTTGTTGCATGTGTTTGTGTGTACGGTGTTGAGGGTGGGGATGTTGCGTGTTGCATGTGTGTGTCACTCTCTTTTTCCTCCCTCCCTCCTCTATGTGCTAGGTGCAGTAATCACCATGGTCGTCATGCCGCAGTTGGTACTCCTGGTATATGAGAAGGTACACCAGCATGGGGAAGACCTGCAGCTCTGGCTCCATGGCGTCCTGGTTCTTCCTTGAGTGTCAAGAGGTGAGTGGTTTCCCTTCTGTGTACTGTTTCTGCCGTGCTTTTGATGGCGTTGGTACCACCCCGGAAAAGCTGGAGGATGGGCGTGTTATAATGGGGTGGGCGGTACATTGTCTTCCGCCTGGCTGTTGGTGTTTTTTCCGCAGTGTTTGTTGCTACCGCTGTGGTGGTTGGAGTGTTAAAGTGGCTGTCTGTGTTGGTGGTTTCTGCTGTGGTCATGATTCCATTTTTGCGGTATTACCGCCGCTTTAAGACTGACCGCCAGGGTTGTAATGAGGGCCTTAATTTCCCAAGGATAAATAGAAGCCTGGTGACCTTCCTGAGAAAAACCCTATGACAGTCATATTCCCACTCATCTATACAGCAACTAACACAGTCAGTCAGTCATTGGTACAGCTAGTGACACACATCCACCTTCTTACTCACTTTTACAGGGTCTCATACATCCCCTTACTCACCCATTAAGTGACTCATAGATCCACTAAGTCACCCATTCCATCAGTTTTTGGATTGTGTATTTAATGGCTCCCGTGAGCCTTTGAGCTGACGAGCTCTGGTGAAGCACCTGTGCGCCTACTGAGTGGTACAAAAACCTGAGAATACGTTTAGGCAGCATTTCAAGCAACCCCATCTGCCACACTTTGCTCTCCGCTGATGACAGCCGAAAGCTAGAAACATGTGTCCGGAGATACGGCATTCGCCGCACCAACTTATGGTGAAAAACATTCTACAACGTTACAGCCCTTGCTGCACCCATTTATGGTGAAAGACTTTTTGAAATATCATTCAAATTCATTCTAATGACTGCATTCATCATGATGCTTTGGGGCTAATCGAGCTGAAATGTAAGACAGGGTGCTTCCTTTTTGGATTGTGTATTTAACGGCTCCCGTGAGCCTTTGAGCTGACGAGCTCTGGTGAAGCATCTGTGTGCCTACTGAGTGGTACTAAAACCTGAGAATACGTTTAGGCGGCATTTCAAGCAACCCCGTCTGCCACACTTTCCTCTCTGCTGATGACGGCCGAAAGCCAGAAACACATGTCCGGAGATACGGCATTCGCCGCACCAACTTATGGTGAAAAACATTCTACAAGGTTACAGCCCTTGCTGCACCCATTTATGGTGAAAGACTTTTTGAAATATAATTTGAATTCATTCTAATGACTGCATTTATCATGATGCTTTGCGGCTAATCGAGCTGAAATGTAAGACAGGGTGCTCCCTTTTTGGATTGTATAACTGACACTGACATACCCAGGCACACAGTCTTTTATACACTGACACACCCATGCAGACATTGATGCGTACACTAACACATCCAAGCTGACACTCATACATATATTGGGACGCTTAGTCACACACTCATGCAAACACTGAGACACACAGGCACACACTGTTGTACACACAGACACAGTCAGCCACACACTGATGCAGACACTGACACACCCAGGCACACACAGATGCATACACTGACACAGCCACTCCCTCATCCATACAACTACTTACGGACACATTTGCCCATCCATACAGGCAGTCACACAGTCACATACTCACCCATGCAGTCACTGACACAATCATTCACCCACCCATACAGCTACTAACATACACATTCACTCACCTATACAGCTACTCATGCACCCATTGTCTCACCCATACAACCACTCATGTACCCTTTCACGCATCCATACAACCATTCACACACACTCTCACTCACCCATTTAGACACTCACCACCCATTTAGACACTCACCACCCATATCACCACTCACACAGTTGCTCACTCACCCATATAGGCACTCACACAGTCACCCACTCACTCATGCAGCCACTGACACACCCACTCACTCACCGATACAGTCACTCACACAGTCACTCACTCATGCACCCTCTCACATACTCATTAAAAACTCACACACTCATTTAGGAGCACATACAGCCTCTGTCACACCCATTCACTCACCTACATACCCTCTCACTCAAACACTTACACAGTCACTTACTCACTCATGCACCCACTCACTTACTTTTACACAAGGTCGCTCACTCGTACTCTTTCTTCTACATACACACACATAAAGCAATTCCTTTTAAACCATGAAAGGTGGCTTCAATGAGAACCTTTTTTGTGATTTTTCAGAACTTTTTATTTAGGTTTCTAAAATTTTGTATTATTTTGATTTTTTCAGAATTAAAATGACAGCTGGAAAAAACACTTGCGGTGCTTCACTGCCTTAGAACTGTGGATACCAATTGTTCCCCCAAGTTGAGGACTTTTTTACAGTCCAAACAAAGTGTCCTCATTCATCTTAATTCTGGGGACTTTTCAGGGAGGCGTTGTTCTACTTCAGAAGGAATAGGCTCTCCTGGTGTGATTGGTGTAGCACTGGATGCTGATGGATCTGCTGCACTGTGCTCCTGTGGGCTCTAGTCAAGTGCTTGTTATGGTCTGTCTTCAGGTGGGTCAACATACTGGTTGTGCCGCAGGAGTATGGTTTTTTTTATGTTCTCCTGGACAGAGTCTTGTCGCACAAAGGGCACTTCACGTGCTTCGACACTGTTTTTTCCCCAGAGGGGATGGTAACAAATTCCCAGGCAATGAACTGCTGCTTTGCTGGGGGCTCCTCCACCAAAAAGTTATCCTCCTCAGGGTGTGGTTCCTGCTCTCCACTGCCACCAGATGCCATTTTTTAAAGAAATAAAACCAAAAAAGGACAAAATAACTTTCCAATATTGGAAAATACTAGGTGTTCCAATAGGTGCTTCCAATCTGAGCACTGGAAGTGTGAAGAAAAGAAAACTGGGTGGGGACTTCCTTTCTAGAATAATGAAAAGTGTCTTGCCCAATGAAATTCCCTTGTTACGTAGTCATGTGATATTTATGAATGCGAACATTGTGGCGATTGCTGACGTCGTTGCAAATACAAGAAATGTAATAAAACAGTATGCAACCATAAAAATCTAACTTTACATGTTATAATAGTGAGCTACTGACCTCAAACATTAATCACAATACCTGTATACATGTTTGTTTACTCTTTTAAAAAAATCACACTGAATTCTCGGATATCTGCCATACTGGAATATATGTAATGCAACATTTTGTGATAAATTTGCAAATACTAAAATAAATAGAAAAAAATACAGTAAGCAAAACATAAAATAAAATTCTCAGGTTGACAGCTGAACCACTAGCCAGCATAAGAATAAGTGTCTGGGTTACCAATGGTTGAAGTCAGCGGGATCAAAGGGCAACGAAAGGCATTTGACCGATTTCCTATGAAAATATAACCATGATGGAATGGCTGATTCCATGAGTGAAATATTTTACCTGCAATGTAAATGCTGTGAGACCGAGGACAGGCAGACAACTAAAGAATCCTTATAGCAGGAGTGACTGCTTTCCTGAAACAATTGTAAATTGTTTGTAAATAAGATGTTAACCATTAAATGTAAAGGGTAGGGTAGATGTTAGCTTTAAATGATGGAACCATTTGAAACTTCTTGATGACACAGATGAATTTGACATGACTGGTATCGCAAGAGAGTTGCAAGGTGAGCTGTGAAGAGTTCTAAAAAAATACCATCATGAACAGATTAAGTATTACAAAAAGCTATACCTGCACAGCATTTCTTTTTATCTTTAACATTTTTTGTAAATTTTTTAGCAACTTATTTTTAAATTGTGAGTGATACATACTTTAAATAATGAATTGAATAATCACAGTGTTTTCTCTCACAAGATGAAGTATGCTAGTACTAAACATACACAAGTCACTATTTTAAAATGCTGCAATTATTATTCAATACTATGGCTCTCTGATGACAGACACAGACCTCTGCAGTGCATTAACTAATAGACAGACATTATAGTCAGGAAATAGAAAACAAACAACATAGAAATTCACTGAAGAAAACAAACGTTACAGGGTCTCTATAGTTAGGAAATAGATTTTTTTTTAAACACACAAAGTCACTGAAAAAAATCAAAGGTTACAGGGGTGTTACAGTTAGGCTCAGATTTCTTTTGTATTAAATCAGAGAAATTCAGCAGTTATAGTTACCTCAGCTAACTATAACTTACTCCCCAGCAATGCACTGCTCATGATCTCACATATTACATCACTAATGACTGATGACATCACTGATTACACCATCCAAATAACCACTCACACCCCAGACAACCTCTCATACATCAACTCACACACCCATACAACCTCATTCTCAGACCCATATAAGTACTCACACACCTACTCAATCATTCTTACAGGCACTCCTACACCCATTCACTCACTTATATAGCCACTCATACAACCACTCAGCCATACAATTGCACACACACCGACTTATAAACCCATAGAGCCACCCACACAGCCACACACTCACCCATACAACTAATCACATTCTCACATATTCTCTTGTTCTTTCAGTGACAAAGCCACTCACAAACTGATACACCCACAGATGCACCCACTCACTCACCAATACAGCCACTGAAACACCCAGTCATACAGACATACAGCTACTCAGACACTATGTTACTCACCCATTAAACTACTTATACTCTCACGCACTCACCCATACAACTACTAACACAACCACTCACTCACCCACACAGATGCTGGCACACCCACACACTTATTCTCACAGATACTAGCATGTACTCACTCATCTACACAGTCACTGACACAAGCACACTCACTCATACAGTCACTCACACTCACTCACCCATAGTTACTGACAAACCCACTTACTCATCCATACAGAGACTCACCCAGCCTCTCACTCACCTAAACATCCACTCACACACCCAGTCAATCACCCATACAGCCGCTCGCATGCCCTACAGCCGCTCGCATGCCCACTCACACACCAAACAGCTACTCACACAGCCACTCATCTACCCATACAGTCACTCATGTAGCCACTCACACTCAGATTCTGACTCTCATACAGCCACTGAGATGATACATGTTAGAATTTGTATCACTCACCAGTGAAAGAGAAAGAATAGTAATTTAACTTATCTAGTAGCTTAGTAGCTATCATTAGCTCTTAGAAATGTTTTTGAAAAACTTACATTTACTGGATGACGTCATCAGTGATGTCAACTGAGATCTCATCAATGATGTCATGAGTGATGTCACCTACAATGTCACGAGTGATGTAATATATAAGGTCCTAAACAGTGCATTACTGGGGTGTGAGTTACGGCTAGCTCAGGTATCTATAACTGCTGAATTTCCATTGTTTTGTACGAGAGAAATCTGAGTATAACTTTAAAGTCCCTGTAGCCTTTGTTTTTTTAAGTGAATTTCCATGTTTTAAAAAAAGTCTATTTCCTAACTATAACATCTCTGTTGCCTTTGGTTTTCTCAGTGAATTTCTATGGATATTTTATTGTTAAGTAAGTTTAATTGCTTTATGTTGATCCAACCACCGTAGCACATGGCCTTCAGTTGTGCATGACGGGGGTTGGCCGCAGGGCCTGGCCTGCCGCTTGGTCCTTCAGCTAACACCCTATAATCAAACAATGCCACGCATGAAGTGCTTCTTTGTTTGGTGTAGATGCAATCTTATTCCTGTGCATCAAGAACGTGTCTCGAAAATCAGTTGGAAATGGGCTTGTGGGCCTTTTAGTAAGCTGTCCAACATCCTTGGAAAAGAGTGGGAAGACGTTGCATACCACTAATCTTTGGTCTCAGCAGCAGGTTATAAGAGAGAACCCACTCGTCATACCTCCATCAAGTATTACAGAAAAATGTTCAAGGTGGAAATGGAGAGAAAACACACCTGCTTTGCCCTAGCCATGTGCAAGTAGTTAGGATGATTAGTACTTTGGAAAAATTGCATTTTTCTTGTTTAGATCTGTAAGTGCTTCACCTTTGAGGTTTATTTTCTGTGAAATGAGGATCATGCAAGAATGATGCCTGCCCTCTGTATTTATCCAAGAGGCCACCATTTTGTGCAAAATGTTTACCCAACCTGCGTACTCTCTACTGGCTAATTAGTAAGTGCTACCTCATTGGTTAAATGTAAAGAACATTTCCTACACTATAGCTGCATATAGGACACCAAGATAATGTCTCCATTAGGCTTGTGTGTCTGTAACGTTTCCAATGTGGTTGTTCTTGTGTCTTTATCACATGATGGGGTTCGAAAGGGAAGCATCAAGGCCCCCGCTGTCCCAGCTGACTCGCCACCTCCTGGGGGAGCCAGCATTGCTCCCTCACACAGGAAGCTGCTAAATATGCTGCTCCCTGCGTGCAGGAACAACATTTCATCTGTTTCTCTGCCCGCATGATTGAGGGCGGGGAAACAGTTGGAAACTTTACTCCCAGTAAGCAGAGCACTTTTCATGCTCCCACTTGCTGGGAGCATAGTTAATGTTTGCTTTTGTTTGGCTGGAATTGTCACAGTTGCTGCCAAGCAAAAGCAAACAGCTATCTCTCGAGTGTGGGCACCTCAGGAGATAGCTCATGCCGGCTTTGGGGGGTAGCTGTCCCCATGGCCATTATTGGCTCCAGGAGGAGGGCCTGGTGGCCCTGCCCCTTTCTTTTGCATGAGGAGGTTGTAGTGCCCGGGGTCGAATATGGCCTGGGAGGGGGCCTCTATCCTGTTTAAAAAATAATGTTTTGCCACAGGAAGGTGCTCACATATGAAAGCACCAGGAGAGGTGTCCGTGCAACCCTTCTCCTCTCTTAAAAAAAGCCCTGGAATGGTGGTGGTTCTGGGGCCCAGGAGGGCCCACCAGCCCCTGTTTTTTTTTATATGTAGCCCTGTGGTGGTAGTAGTCCCCGGGGCTTATGAAATCCCTTGGAGGGATGCCCACACTTCCCTTTCCTTTTTTAATATAATATTCAGGACCTGTCCGGCTAGGGGGCTGTAATAGGGGTTGCTCAATGATGACACTAAGCCCGTGGTTAGATGGTATGTATACAGTCTTTATTTGCTTAGATTATAAACAGTTTGTTCTTTAGATGTTATATTATTCGGCCACTCTTCCTTTAGCTGCTATTTCTTGTCTTCTTCTTTCCAGGTGGACTCCCAGGAGGCACATGTGGGAAGAAAACAGAGACAAACAACGGTAAGTGTCCTGGTGAGTGTTTTTTTTTTGTTTTTTTTTTTCTTCCTTTCCTTTCTTTTCTACTCCTTTGTTCCTCTCTAGTCTTCTTTTTTCCCCTTCCTCCTGTTACTCCCTCTTTTCTTCCTTTTTCCTTTCTTCCTATTATTTCCTCTATTTCTTTTCCTTTCTTCCAGTTCTTCTTTCTCTGTCTGTTCCTTCGCCTAAGCCTTTTCTTTCTTTCCTTTTCTATTCCTTTTCTCTCTCTTGTCTCCTCTTTTTCCTTCCTGGCCCTTTTCCTCCTAGTCTTGACATATGTCACAATTACACTACAGTGTCACAACTGGTGCCCATAATGAAAATGAAATTGTGTAGAAGAAGAAATAATAAAACAATAATAACACAAAAGGTAAACAAAATAAGCCCACAATAAACTTTCTCAATGCCAGAAGGGGAACTGCTCCCCGGTTTACACTCTCTCTGTTGTCATGGTATTCCTTCTCCTCCCCCTCCCCTTGAATTAAGTAAGTTCTACCCCACACACCTGTTGTGACCACGCTCTTCCCAGAACATGGCCAAGGACCGGTGAACTGCCTCCTGGTTTTCCGCTGCGTCCTGGTGCCGCTCTCTACCTCCAAACTGCCGCCGGGACTTCCTCTGCTTTTCTCCACTCTGCCGTCCCTATGTCCTCCACCACCTTCTCTCCCAGGGTTTGCTGCCTTCACTCCTGCCGTCGCTGCTGCTGTTCCTCTCGCCGTTGCCGCCGATTTCGCTCTCACCGTCTCTCTCTCGTCTTTCCACCTTCTCCTCCTCTCTGACCTTGGTGACGGTGCGAAAGGCCTCCTTCTGCCCCTCTTCACCCGGAAGTTCCGCCTGATTGGTTCCCGACCGGAGAACATCCAGGGGTATGGCAGAGCCGGCAGTGCCATCCCATCACATTCACCCCCCATAGAAAGTGGCTGATAAAGCCACGCATCTGACAGGTACCGGGATAGGTAGTCCGTGTTAGTCTGACGGGCCCCAGGGGAATCTAGAACCTGAAAGGAGAAAGATTGCAGTGAAAGGAACCACCGGAGGATGCGTGCGTTTGTATGTTTGTGACGGGCTAACCATGTCAAAGGTGCGTGGTCAGTAATCAAAGTAAAAGGGAGCCCGAATAAATAATAACGGAGGGCTTCTACAGCCCACTAGATGGCTAGACACTTTTTCTCAAGAGTCGGATAATGACGCTCTTGTGGTAACAGCTTCTGGCTGATATAGACCACAGGATGTAGGAACCCATCCCCATTAGATTGGGACAACACCGCCCCAATACCCAGATCAGAGGCATCCGTTTGTACTAGGAAAGATTTACTGAAATCTGGACAACAAAGAACCGGTTCTTCAGAGGTCAACAAAGTTTTTAGGTGCTCAAAACTGTGTCTTTCGAGGGTAGAGAGGGACGTCAGCTGATTGGGTTTTGTCTTACCCAGTAAATCAGTTAAGGGGGCAGCTATTTCAGAAAAACGTGGTATAAACCGCCGGTAATACCCAACCATGCCTAGGGAAGCTTAGATGTCTTTTTTCCGACGCGGAAGAGGAAGGTGAGTAATGACCAGTACCTTCTCAATTTGATGTCGGACCTTTCCTTCCCTGATGATATAACCAAGGTATCTAATGGTATTATGTCCCAATTTACACTTCTCAGGGTTTGCATTGAGATGGGCTGAATGTAAGGCTTGTAGTATATTTTGTAAATGTGCTAGGTGCTCCTCCCACATAGCGCTATAAATAACTATAACATCCAGGTAGGCGGCTGCATATGCTGGAAGGAACGCAGAATCATATCTATAAGATGTTGGAAAGTGGCTGGTGCTCCGTGGAGACCAAACAGTAGAACGGTTAACGGATACAGACCTCAGGCAGTGGCAAAAGCCATCTTTTCTCTATCCTCAGTTCTAAGGGGAATTTGCCAATACCCCTTTGTTAGATCCAGGGTGGTCATATATGCTGCCTGTCCTAAGCGTTTCAGTAGCTCATCAATCCGGGGCATTGGGTACGAGTCAAAATGGAATAAAGCATTTACTTGCCTAAAATCAATAGAGAATCTGGTGGACCCATCAGGTTTTGGTACTAAAACCACTGGGGAACACCAGGGGCTGGAAGAGGGTTCAATTATACCTGCGTCTAGCATAGTCTGGACTTCCTGTTCCACTAGTTCTCATTTGGCTTCCGGTATTCTATAAGTTCGTTGGCGTACTACTTTGTCCCCAATTGTGCATATGTGGTGTTCTACCAAGTGTGGCCTGCCTGGGGTTTTAGAAAACACATCTAGGCTAGTTAGGACTAAATGTTCCAATCGCTTCTTTTGTTTTTGTGAGAGGTTTTCATTCAGTTGGGGCATCGGGATATCGGACTGGGTGTTTACCTTTTCAGGAAATACCGGTATGTTGTTGTCGCCCTCAGTAGTTATGTATAGAGACTTAGGGGTTTTCAGAGTCTCAAACCATTTTTTAAGTAGGTTGATGTGATAGATTTGTTCCCTACAGGTTCCAGTGGGTATTTCAATCTTATAAGTTGTGGGTGTGACCTAGTCTAAGACCGTATATGGACCTTGCCATCGGGCCAGGAGCTTATTTTCTCTAGTGGGTAATAGTACCAGTACTTTTTCTCTTACGGTCAGGCTACGTGGCTTACTATGGGTGTCGTAATAAGCTTTTTGTTTTACTTGAGCATCCCTCAAGGTTTTGTGATCCTCCTCCCAAACTGTGTGTAAGTTTTCTCTAAGGTCTTTGGTATAGGTTAGGACATCCTTTATGTCGTCCTCGGACTCTTCCCATTGTTCAGTCAGCATTTCCAGTAAAGTACGCGGCTGTCGGCCAAATAACAATTCAAAGGGACTATGTCTGGTGGAAGATTGTATGTGTGCTCGTAATGCGTAAAGGACAAGGGGTAGTTTTTCCTCCCACTCTCTCCCTGAGTCGCTTATGCCTTTTCGGAGTAAGGTCTTAATGGTTTTATTATAGCGTTCCACTAGACCATCCGTCTGTGAGTGGTACACTGAGATTCGGATTTGTTTTACCCCAAGGGTTTGACATATTTCCGACATAAGTCTTGACATGAATGGAGTACCCTGATTGGTAAGAATCTCTTTGGGGAGAAAGAATTCGATCATGGCATGAGCTATGGTTTTAGTGTTCATACTGGCTATCGGAATAGCCTCCGGATACCTAGTAGCATACTCAACTAAAACCAACAAATACTGGTGTCCCTTTACGGATGGGGTTAGGGGCCCCACCTAGTCCATGCCTACCTGGGAAAAGGGGACTTCTATTATAGGTAATGGTTGCAGAGGGACAGTCCTGTCGTGTGACGGGTTTACTAGTTGACATTTTGGGCAATCTTGACAATGCTTTCTGATGTCCCCGTAGACTCCCAGCCAACAGAATCATTGTAGAACTGCTGTGTCTGTTTTTTCTCTCCCCAGGTGTCTTTACCCGTTATCTCCATGCGCCAAGTGGAGGACTTGTTCTCGATAAGTCTGGGGCACTACCAACTGGGGTTTCCTGCTTGGATTATTGGGACACTCCCTATACAACAGGCTATTCGTAACGGTAAACGCAGGACCTACCGAGCCACATCTGTGGCTAGTGCGTTTTGCCATGCGTTTTTCAACGTAGGATCGTCTCTTTGGGCCTGTCGAAATCTTCCCGCTTCCAACATTACGGCCTCTAAATTGGCAGAGACATTGCCTTTATGACCTTCACTAATTTTCTGATAAGCCTGATTCTGTTCACGTTTCTTTTCATTACTCAGCTTCCTTCAGATACTACTTTCCTCAATGTCGGTGGACACAAAAGGGGCTTCCCTCCACCATGACTGTGCCGCATGCTCCTGATTGGCTTTATTCAGTAAGTGCGCAAAGGCATCATAATCGGTTCCTATGATCATGTCCTCACCGAGATTTGGAATCACCCCAACGGAAAGGCACTCTTCTTGCCCTCTCCAATTAATCGAGACTGCAGCCATGGGATAGGTTTTCCGATCCCCATGGATGCAGGTTATTAAGACTTGAGCATTTGAAATCCACTGGTTAGGCTGTACATAGTCCTGGTTTACCACACTCTGGCTACACCCGGAGTCAATAAGCATGTTCCTTTCCTCTTTGTTGAGCCTCATTTTGGTAGTATATTTCGCCTGGTTATGTCCCAACCACAAAACCCGACCCTTCATCATGCCAATCTTTTTTGGTTCCTCAGGATTTTTTTTAATGGACAATGCCGGGCTACATGGCCCCACTCGGAGCAATGAAAACATTATGGGCCTGTCATGACTTCTCTGGAAGGGATTGGGTGAGATATAGTAGCTCTGTCAGTACTGGGATCTGCTGTTGGTCTGGTGGAGATGGGTTTGGAACTAAGGGCTCGTGGGGTCATGGGAGTGGATTTTGAATGAGTTCCTCGGAAGTCAGGAACTCGATGGAAGGCACAAGCCAAGTCAATTGCCGTACGGTTAGTAAGATCAGGGTGCTGTCTAACCCAGTTGCGAGTAGTGGATGGGAGGGTATCAAGGTATTGTTCTAAGACAATAGCATCAAACATCTCCTCTTTAGTAGTCTCAGAGGGGTAAAGCCACTTTCCTCCTGCATGGTATACCCGATAATACAAGGTACGGGGACTTTCTTGTGGCATCCACTTGGTTTGCCGGAATAGGACTCAATAACTTTCCTTATGTAGTCCAATCCTTTCCAGGATTGCCTTTTTAATGTCACTGTACGGGGTTACACCTCCCGAGTTCACGGCCTGATATACCGCCTGTAGATGACCAGTGAGTAGAGAGGCTATATATTGTCTCCACTTGTCGGCTGGCCAATTAGCAGAACTTGCCACCTTCTCAAAATTGGTGAAAAAAGAATCAGGATCCTCATTGTCCTGATACTTTTGAAGAACACTGCTTGGGACGTTGGGATGCACCTTGGTCTGAGCTATGGTTTCAGTCAAATTTCCCAGCACAGTTTCATGGACCAGTTGATTGTTTGCAATGATTGTGGCCTGGCTCTCCAGGGCGGTCTGCAGGGCTTCTTGTTCCTCCTTCGCTTCCTTTAGCTGCTCTTCCCAGACTAACTGGAGATGCCGTTGTCCATCTAACAGCTGGGCTATCATGTTGGCGAGGGTGGGTTTGTCCTCCATTGTGGCTCCTACTGTCGTGGGGTCTTCCTAAGAAGACTAATGCCACTTCTTACACCACTGTAAAGGGGTTGCGCAATGATGACACTAAGCCCGTGGTTAGATGGTATGTGCACAGTCTTTATTTGTTTAGATTATAGACAGTTTGTTCTTTAGATGTTATATTGTTCGGCCACTCTTCCCTTAGCTGGTATTTCTTGTCTTCTTCTTTCCAGGTGGACTCCCAGGAGGCACATGTGGGAAGAAAATGGAGACAAACAACGGTAATTGGCCTGGTGAGTGGGGTTTTTCTTGTTTTTTTTCTTCCTTTCTTTTCTTTTCCACTCCTTTGTTCCTCTCTATTCTTCTTTTTTTTTCCTTCCTCCTGTTACTCCCTCTTTTCTTCCTTTTTCCTTTCTTGCTATTATTTCCTCTATTTCTTTTCCTTTCTTCCGGTTCTTCTTTTTCCATCTGTTCCTTCGCCTGAGCCTTTTCTTTCTTTCCTTTTCTGTTCATTTTCTCTCTATTGTCTCCTCTTTTTCCTTCCTGGCCCTTTTCCTCCTAGTCTTGACGTATGGCTCAATAACACTACAGTGTCACAACTGGTGCCCGTAATGAAAATGAAATTGTGTAGAAAACGTAATAATAAAACAATAATAACACAAAAGATAAACAAAATAAGCCCACAATAAACTTTCTCAATGCCCGACGGGGAACTGCTCTCCGGTTTACACTCTCTCTGTCATCATGGTTTTCCTTCTCCTCCCCTCTCCCCTTGAATTAATTAAGTTCTGCCCCACACACCTGCTGTGGCCACGCTCTTCCCAGAACGTGGCCAGGGTCCGGTGAACTGCCTCCTGGTTTTCCGCCGTGTTCCGGTGCCGCTCTTCACCTCCAAACTGCCGCCGGGACTTCCACTGCCTTTCTCCACTCTGCCGTCCCAGTGTCCTCCACCACCTTCTCTCTCCCGGGGTTTGCTGCCTTCACTCCCGCCGTCGCTGCTGCTGTTCCTCTCGCCATTGTCGCTCTCGCTGTCTCTCCCTCGTCTTTCCACCTTCTCCTCCCCTCTGACCTTGGTGACGGTGCAAAGGGCCTCCCTCTGCCCCTCTTCACCCGGAAGTTCCACCTGAATGGTTCCCGACCGGAGAACATCCGGGTTGGGAATCGCGTCCATGGCGGTGCCCCAGGGGTATGGCGGAGCCAGCAGTGCAGGCCCATTGTAGGGGTTCCCTTTGAAAACAAGCACGAGAGCCTGCGCTTGCTTGTTTTTTTTGCAGCAAATCTGCAAATTTGATGTGAATTTGTGGAGTCGATGCAAATTTGTGGCAGAAATTTTTAACAAAAATGCTATTTTGCCTTGGGGGGAACAGGGGGAGTCCTACACCAAGGCTAGGGTTTAGGGTATATGTATCTCATCCCCTTTTTTTAAACTTGTGTTTGGGACTCAGCAGAGTCTGGGTCCCAAAATGGCTGCCAACACTTCTTGGTTGAAGTGTTGGCAGCCAATAAGATCTCTGCATGAGACTGGGAGAATGTGCAAATTTTTGTGCACCTAGATATACATATTTGGATTTTCTTTAAAATATTGAAAACTACTGAATGGAGTTACACCAAATAACATACAATGTGCTTTCTGGAACAAAAGCTAACTTTCTGCCACATTTGGTGTAATTCTGTCCATCGGTTCGGGCTGTAGTCATGTGCAAAATCTCTATGGGAATTAAAAAGGGACATGCACTTTTCTGACCCCTCCCTTTTTTCTCGGCCCCCACTTGACAAATAACTTTGATACCTTCCATGCATAACAAGACCCAACAAGACACTTTTTGGGAAAATTTTATGACGATTCATCAGACGGTGCCAAACATATAGCCAAGTCAAAAAAAAAAAATTCTATGGAAACTCGGCCTCAACTATACCTACTGGTGAATATATATATATATATATATCTATAAAGTCACTGAAAAAAACAAAAGTGAAAGTAACATTATCGTTCCAGGACGATCTGTGTCCAAGTTATATCACCATGACTAACAAAGAAATGTGGCTTCCCACTAAACCCAAAGGGTTATATGATTGACATGAATGAAATATCGGTATGTTGGGCTTGTATAAATCCAAAGATTTTTGTTATAATACAACAAGAAAATACACATTCAGACATTTTATTAATTGCAAGACAAAATATGTTGTATATGTCCTGGGCTGTATGTGCAACAAAATTTACGTGGGGAGCACTGTAAGGCCCTTGAAATTAAGAGTATAGGAACATTTACGTGCCATAAAAAATAAAGACACCAGGTATCCTTTAACACTCCATATGATGCTATATCACTCTGAGGATGCCCGCATCTGGTTTCAGGGGGTGGATTATGTACCCCCTGACCAGAGGGGAGGAAATAGAGAGTTAATCTTACGTCAAAAAAAGAGCAGCATGGATTTGTCGACTGCGAGCTGTTGAAATGGCCCACAATACAGATGACGAATTTCATTATTTTTTATAATTTGTCATTTATGTAATTCGGACGTATATACGAATGGGCTGACAGAATTTTGAACGAACCTGTTGAATATTGTGTCCTGAGGCCAGTTTAATTTCTTTTTATATGGTTCCAATATGACTGAATGTTCAATTTTGTTATAAATGAATATAATACATGTAAGTATGAGTTAATTGTTCTAACATCATAGTCAAATTTATTTTGGCCTTATAAATAGTTTGTTAAGAATATCCCTTTCTGACTGGATTGCCATCTGGGATTGAAAATGAGGAGTATTTTGAGATGATTCATTTTGAATGACATCTGTTTATTGGAACTTGGGGTTATTAAGCTTGCAAGTTCTATGTGGTACTCATGGATTAAGTCGATTTGCATAAAGGTCGTTATTCAGTATCGGTAGCCGCCTCTTATTGTGATTTTGAGTATATGCTGGGTACATTTAAGGATTCACTACGAACGGGTTTGGTACTTTATGGTGCTAGTGCTCAATATGTTAAATAATTAAAATGTAGGACTTTCTGTTGGTTTGAAAACATTGTGAAATTAAAAAGTTTAAGATGGCTGCCACGAATAGTGTTGATTTGGATGAACGATGTTTTAGGAAATAGGCGCTACCTGTTCCGAGGTTGAGTGCACACAGTTATAAATACCTAGTGGGTGCACATATTTTGTGTAAAGGATGGGTGGAGTGTCAGAAGCTGTAATAATGCACGATCTCTGCAATAAATGAACTTCAGTTCTTTCGTTTAATTTAATGAAAGACACTCACAGTTCTACATCGTCCAAGATGGCCGCCGTGATTTTAATAGATCTTGATGCAGTACATCTTTCGACTTATGGGACTTTGGTTCCGGGTCAAGATGGTCTGCGCATTGGTTGCCCACAACAGGGAACGTTAAGTGGGCAGTCTACTTAAATTCTGTCTGCCTCTACTGTAATTGGTTTGTTGGATTACTCTACAGATTCACGAATGGGGGCAACTACGAAAATATCGCAATAACAGGAGTTGTTGAATCGGCTGCATGACGTTGAGAAATCACAGTAGGTACCTTTATAACCCATTTGTGGGTGACGTGTAGTGATTGGACTTGAGATTACTTTTGGAATAGGGTTTGAAGTTGGTGCAGGTTGAGTTTAACGATTACACTGGGTTTAAATAATTAGGATCAAATATTAATATGGAGAACAAGATCGTAATCTTGATTTAGTGCTTTCAAATTGGATGTATCTAAAGAGTTCAAACCATAGTTATATATTTTTCTCATGGGTGTATTGATAAATGTGGGTATTTGGTGATCCAGTGTGGGATACTACTAACTGTTCAAAAGAATGTGGAGGATGTGGTATTGAGTAATGAATGTGCAAAACAAATTTCTGTGATTTTGACATCCTTTTTTATGGGTAGAATTGTGACGGAGGTTATTGATGTTTTACAGACATGAGTATATCTCACCAGGGGTAAAAACGATTTAGGTAAACGCTTTAAAACATGTAAAGTGGTGCTGTTCTCTTTTCATATTAGATGCACAACGGGTGATTCCAAGGGTGCGAGAGAAATACAGGATATGACAAACCAGTCTGAAATGGATTAGGTATGTCTAAAATGAAATGAAAACAATTGGTTGGACATGTCAGTTTATGTACAGGTAGTTACATGCATGTATAGAAAAAACTTCAATTCAGGTGTTAGAAAATGTGTAGTGAGTTTTATCAACATTTGGGGATGTATCATGTTGTAATGATATAGTAGGGATTGGCACATATTGTTTTTATATATGTCACCCTCTATGCACATGAGGTAAATCATAAGTTGGCTATGTCAGGTTTGTCTGTTTATGTTACTTTGTAACATTGGTAATTATTTTGGAGATCAACTGACAAATTCCCTTGCTATTCTTTCTTGATGTTGAGTTTTACTTGTTCGTTTGCACAAATGTATGTAGTTATTTATATTTATGTCTGTCTATATGTATAGATCATTTATATTCTTTGAATACATACGCTGTTGGTATTTGTCTCTTGTTGTTTGTGTATTCAATGTGTGTTATCTGTTATGTTACAGCCCTGAAGAAGTCCTATGTTGGAGGACGAAACGCGTTGGCTGTTGCTGTTATAATTTTATATATTACTGAAAAAGAGAAAGAGAATAAAGAGAAGACTTTTCATAATCTCACTTAAAAGGATCGGACTTCTTAAAACAAAAATGTTTTTTTGAAGCGTGGTGCACTACCACCTCTGCAAACCTAATATGGCCCTGTGGACCCCATCCCCCAGGGCCATATATATTTTAAAGGTGAAGGGGCCATGTGACCCCCTCTCCGAGCCTCATTAGGCCCTGGGGACCCTGTCACCCAGGGACTTATTAAATTTAAAGGGGAGAGGGGCCACATGACATATCTCGCCAAGTCTTATTAGGCACAGTGGACCACGACCCCAAGGTTGTTTTTTTAATTAATGGGTGGCAGTGGCGTGTGGCCCCCCTATCTGAGCCTTATAAGGCCCTGTGAACCCCATTCCTCAGGGTCACTACTTGAAATAAAAATGAATAGGCAGCATGGCCCTCCTCCCTGAACCTTAAAAGGCTATGGAGACACCATACCCAGGGCCATTTTTTTTAAAGGGGTGGGGGGCATGTGGCTCCCCTCCCTGAATCGATTACGGCCCCTTTAAAGTGGAGGGTGCTTCATCACCCCCTCCCTGAGCCTCATTATGCCCTGGAGACCCCATCCCACAGAGCCATTACTTAAAATAAAGGGATGAGGGACCGCACAGGGCGAGTCTTGTTAGGCCCTGGGTACTCTATCCCTACAGAGTTGTTTATTTTAATTGCAGAGGAGGAGCATAACCCTGCTTCCCTGATCATTTTTAAGCCCCCATCCCCTCCAGGGCCATTACTATTATTAAAGGGAAGGGCGGCCAAATGCCCCCTCCCTGAGCCATTTTTGCTCCACAGGGACTCTATCTCGTGGGGCCCTCATTACTTAAAGCTGGATGCCCTGGTGCCAACCTAGGGCACCCACTGTATACTCAATGGGGGTTACGGTTTGGAGTCCCAAGGCACCTGTGGCTCCACCCAGTTCCCTGCATGCAGCAGAAGCCAAGGAGCAGCTACTAATGTTGCTCCCTCTGGACGAGAGCAGTATTTTGATCTGTTTCCCTGCCCCCCTCATTGTAGGCAGGAAAAAGATCAAAAGTCTTCTCCCAGCTGGCAGGAACACTTTTAAAGCTCTTGCCTGCTGGGAGCAGAATTTGTGCCATCAACACAGGTTTCCCTGCCTGTGCCGGCGCAGGCAGGGACGCCACTGTGTCCTGGGACTTTGCTAATGAGCTGGCCCAAGGGCATGGGGGCATTAGCTCAGGGAGGGGGCCACTTGGCCCTCTCCCTTTTCAAGAGTTTAGCGGCCCTGGGGGACGTAGTCTTTAGGGACTCAAGGAGGGAGTCCACACATGATGATATTTCAAACAACATCATTCATGAGAACACCGTGCATGGTACAGAACTGATTCAACACCTCCACTAACGCCCAATGCATCTGTCCCTCTACTAGTACCTGCTCCTGGTGCTGCTGTGCCAATACATCTTTTGAGGCAGAATCTTGAAATTGTTGAGGCAATATGGTAGTACAGTGACAAGCAATCTCCGCTGCCATACTGTCATTGGGCAGGAGAGAGAGAGATGACCATTCATTGTGAGCTTTTCAAAGTTCACCAGTGTCCTCCTCAACAAGATTAGGGGGTCATTACAACCCTGGCGGTCTTTGACCGCCAGGGTTGTTTTGGTGGATTTCACCACCAACAGGTTGGCGGTGAAGGGGATTACGAGTCCCCCTCTCGCCAGCCTTTTCATCGTGGTTTGCACCGCCATGAAAAGGCTGGCGGAAAGGGGAGTCTTGGGGCCCCTGGGGGCCCCTGCACTGCCAATGCCACTGGCATGAGCAGTACAGGGGCCCCCTGCCACGGCCTGTGCAGATTTTCACTGTCTGCTATGCAGACAGTAAAAAGCGCGACGGGTGCAACTTCACCCGTCGCACAGCCGCAACAACACCGCCGGCTCCATTTGGAGCCGGCTCTTGTGTTGCAGCCGAGATCCCCGCTGGGCCGGCAGGTGGAAACCTGGTTTCCGCCCACCGGCCCTGCCGGAAACTCATAATGGCCGTGGCGCTAGTGCGCCTGCATTGGCGGCAACCCGGTGGTTAGACCTTAGTGTGTTTTTTGCCTTTCCACAAGTAGTAAGAATAGATGCTGTAAGGTACGTTCTGTGAAGTTATGTGGTGCTAAGCCAATAGGAGAAGTAAATACACAAGATAAATTAAAGTAACTTTATGCACATAAGCAGTAATTACTTTAATAACAAAACTTTTCCCTGTGCTTGTTTGTCACATACATACTGTAATATAGGTTCATAAGTAGTACATTCACATATTCCTTTTTCACGCTGAGTCCCATGATCTGCTGATTATTTTATGTAGTTGTTTGCTAATTATTTGAGACAATTAGTTATCTAAATTACGCACATCCTTTTTGACTTGGTCCATTACATTTAGAAGTTCCATGGAAACCATAGCTTCAGTATGAGTATTTGATTGTCCAAGTGTGTCAGTCGTCTTAGAAGTAGAATTATTATTTGTAGATGGAGTATTGCATTGCATTTCTGCATTAATATTGTTTTCTTCTTCTATTTCTTGATTGATCACTTGCAAGTATGTCTGAAGTTCAGGCAATGCAGTGTCATTGGTATAAACATTAAATGCATCTCCATAGCATTAAAAGGGACCAGTATGTTTTTCTTCTTTACACCATGGTTGAAATAGTTGAAGAAATGCTAAATAGTAAAATTATTTCTTTTCTCCTGTGTCATGACTTAGTTAATGATGAATAACAACAGCAGGTTTACTTTGACACATTAAACAACCATTGGTACCTTCTACTCAAAATTTAACAGTGTTGATATCTTCTGCCACATTGTTTCTATATGTGTAGAACTGAGCAACGTCACAGAATCACACTTTTTTTTTTAAACTATGGACTTGTCTTTGGGTAATATTTGTCCAACATATTTGTTTTAAAAATGTCTTTATTTGTGTTTTCAAAATGTGCAAGGGTGTCAGTTTTGTGTAGGCTTTTCCGAACTCTTCGATGTGATTATGAGAATACTTCCAAATTGTATTTCTTATTTAGCTTTATATAATTTTTGTCATGTGACCACAAATGTGGTGTATTAATTTCCTTCCTAATACTTGTTATATGTCATGGCTGCAGACTAATTTATTTTCTTACCTCATTTTGGTTTTGATGGTATTGCACTACATTAGTAGAACACATTGTATTTAAGCCACTAATTGTCCTCCTTTCAAAATTAAGTAATTGTTATGATGTTGTTTTCTAATGAACAATCATTTAACTCTTTATATATTTGTTTGTCGTCTCTGTGTTCCTTATTCTTGTATGTCAGTGTATGTGCAAGATGATTAGGGCTTGGTTTGTTAGGTACATTTTCATTTTTTGAAATAGACAGCATGATAAAAAAGTAGGTGTTGAAAACGCTTTAGGTTTGAAAAGAGTTGACCTAACATGGATTGGTGAAAGAGGTTTGAAATGAAATCAGTAACTTCTCTCCTTTCTTCTGTTAGTAACATGACCATCCCCACTTTATGGTTATCTACTGTGGTTGTAATGTTATTGGACACTTAACTTGAGTTAAATTGGACATTGAGATGAAGGAGACAATTTCCATATTAATGGGTATGTTTCCAAACATAAACCTCTAAAGGGGAGTTGAGAGGAATGGTAAGACCCAAGGCTCATCCTCCCTAAAGTTTTGTACACAACCTAACAAGAGCCTGTCTGACATCTATGTCAAAAACTAACTCTCCAAGAAAGGGAAATAGGAAAACTGACTAGTTTCCTAAAAAAAAACTCACCCACCAGGGTTACCAGTTGATGGCATATTTCCTCATCGGGTCCCTCCCGTTCCGTTTTGGAATGGGGCAGGCTACAACCAACGAACTATGAGGGAGCACTTGTTATAACTATAATTGTGATGATTAGTGAATAGGAGTGGAGGGGGGTTCTAATAGGAAGATTTTAAAAAACTGCCACTTGGGAGAACCTTTGTTTAATACTTATTCCTGTGGCGGTATGATTGAAAGTGGTGTAATGAGAAGGATAAGGTTATACTATGAACCTGCTTTTCAATTGCAGTCTACTTGTTTCAAGCCTACCCATAGGCTTTTCTTCAGGACCAGTAGCACCTCCCTAGTGCCATACCTTACAAATAGTGCCAGTACACACCTACTGTGCATTCAATAAAGGTAATACTACACCTACTTATGTGCTTGATTCAGATAATTTACATTATAGATAAGGGCATCATGGATCCTTCATTGGCGGGGTGGGATTGTAGTCACACTTACTCCAAAGCTCCACTCCCGCGTTAGAACCTACTTAGTTCCTGCCTGGGGTCCAAACACGGGACACCTTACAGCACATAAACAATCAATCCCCTCAACGCAGACACCCTTGCACTATGGTGCAAGGGTGCCTGCATTTGTGCTGCCAGCTAAATTTAGCACCAGCACAGGGGATAGCATAGGGGTCGCTGTATTTATTGTAAATATGGCGCACCCCTGCATTCTAAAGTGATGCAGCGCTGCGCTGCAAATTTTGGTGCAGCACCACGCTGCACCACTTTTTATTGAATCTGGCCCTTCGTGTTCAAAGATTTGTCAGAGACAAAAGTGGGAGTGGACTACTGTAAATGCTGGTAAGTTTGAAAAGACTTGAAAACATGAACAAAGCAGTCTCAGTATTCCTTCACGGTCATAAAATGTCTTCCATTTTTCATGTAAATATAAAATATGGCAATGCAGCACTGTATCATCCGGATGGTGTACATGTTTCACCCTATGGAAACCATATTTTCCTTTCAAACCTAAAAACCTGGCTTCCCAAACATAAATGAATATGTTTACCCAAAAAATGAAACATTTTTTAAGAGCCACTGATATTATGTTTAATTTTATTTTGTCATAAATATATTTTTTTATTTCAATTAGTACTGCAATACTTTCTATGTAATGTTGAGCCAGTACTGCAGTACACTGTAAATGATAAAAAAATATATACATCAATAAAAATATTTTTCTCTAACTCTACAGACTTTGCTAAACTGCCTCATTTCTTCCTATACATCACAAAAAGGAGTAATAATCTATATTTCATGTTACAATACAGAACAAAGACAAAGTGTGATCTAAACAGTATGGCTGCCTTTTTGTTTTGCAAGGGCTTTCATAAACCAATAATATTGTGTCTTGTCATCGATATGTACCGCTGTGTGCCGCAGCCCAATATATTACTAAGTTGTTGTCCCTTATTTCCTACAAACAACTGAGAAAATTCAAATCAAATAACAAAAAAGACCCTTTCCACACCCTAAACTGTATTCCTGACAAATTTCTTGTAAATCCATTCAGCCATTTTGTTGCGACATCTGTTTAAATAGTCTATGGAAAATACATTGGTGGAAAAACATGTTTTGAGACCCCCTTTTTTCTTTGCACCTCAAAAAAAGGTTCCTTCAAGTTATCTCCTTTCTTGGAAGGTTCAGGGTGATCTGTCAATGAGAAAAATGGAGGTCCCAAAACACGTTTTCCCTATACAATTTCCCATAGGAACTTCATACACAGCTACAGCCAAAACAGCTGAAGATAATTACATCACATTTGGCAGAAAATTAGATGCTTATCCAGAAAGCATACGTTTTGTGATTTGGTGTAAATCTGTTAGGTAGTTTTTTTAGAAATTAAGGTTCAAAATGTATGGATACCTAAGGACTCAGGAATACTGCTACGAGCAGATCAAAAGATCATATCTGCCTGGCTGACTCACATCAACAATGGTGTATGGCAACCATATTAGGAATCAGGAACTCAGTCCCATAGTCCTGAAAAAAAATAAAAATAATAACATATGATGGGCAGGTCCGTAGGCCTAGTGGGGGAGTCCCAGAGGGACCACACTGTGCCCAAAATAAAAACAAATTACTGTACCTTGAGAAATACTTTTTGTAAAAATAAAAGGCCAGGACACCCTTTGTCTATAAAACCACCCCCAGGGTGGGCCAGGGCAGGGAGGTGGTGGATATTAAATTTTTTATTACATTTTAGAGAGGGGAAATGCAAGGAAACCCTTTCCCCAATATTTTACCTGTCCCTGGGGGCCCCTTTTCACAAGCACATATTGTTTAAATTTGGGGAAGAGGCATGCATTGAGTCCCAATCTCAAATTGTTTCCTGTGCTCCGGATGCTCTTGTCTCCCCAGGGGCCACGGTATAAGGGATCCTAGGACCACTTCCCTGGGATCCTGAAGGACATAGAAGGGAGGGGTCATAAAGCCTTCCCCTCCCACTGCTCATGACATGGGGAGCAGGGGCACACCACAGAAGCACTTCATTCCTGCATGGAGCAGGAAGGGAACAGGGAGCTGCTGGCTGTCGCTGTTAGCACAAGGAGCCAGGTTGGCAGCGTGGGAGTGAAATCTCAAAGCTGTCAATGCATTAAAAATAGAAAGCCCTTTGCTGCCCTGGATATAACTGGGACTGCAAAAATACAAATAAAAAAGGGGACGGTCGTACAGGAGTAGGCTACCTGCACAGTCAATAGAAACCATGGTGCTAGGCTGTACAACTGGAAGCATAGGAGTTGACTCTCCATGCCACCAGTAAAAAATAAGTAGAAAAAGAATTAGGGGTGTCCCAGATTTGTCTCCCTAAGTGGTAAGGGTATGCCCAGCTGTGGTCCCATGCTCACTGCGCCACTGGATTCAAGCTAGCCTGGCTGATGAAGGGTAATACCCTGAAACCGGTCCTAGGATGCTTCTTTCTGGTCCAGGGAAGACCTGGCTTGGCAGTTCGAGCTGGACTGTTCCCATGGGGAACAGGGTCAAGACTGATTTGCATATGGCTGGGTCCAAACTGGAGTGGAGTGGTGAGCAAAAGAATTATGGATTAAACCCAGATCTTTGCGACTGGGGGTGAACGTTTGCATTGTTCAGCATTCCGTCCATCATCTGTTCTTTTTGCATTTGTCGCCCTAAGTTGGAAGGGTATGCCAAGATGTGGGTCCCGTGCTCACTGCACCACTGGATTTGTGCTAGCCTGGCTGATGAAGGGTGATTCTGAAGCCTGTCATAAAATGCTTGTTTCTGGTATAGGGAGGATCTGGCTTGGCAGTTCGAGTTGGATTGTTCCCAGGGGGAACAGGGTCAAAACTGATTTGCATATGTCTGGGTCCAAACTGAGGTAGAGTGGTGAGCAAAAAAAACAATGGATTAAAACCAGATCTTTGTGATTGTTCAGCTTTCTTTCCATCATCTGTTCTTTTTTCTCTTTTTTCAGATGGGACGGGGGCACCCACAATATAAACATATAGTTTAGTAATATAGATAAGCACTGCTCTGACCTAGGAGCAACCCATAATGACCTGTATGAGCTTTGTTTTCAATATTATAGTTCTTATAGTGCCCAAACGAAGGGCTTGGCCACTACCAACTAATGAAATATATGCTGTAAGGGGATGCAGGGCGCACATCAGCCCTAAAGCAGGGAGAACATAAACCCTGTTGAAAAATACAGTAATTCTCCTTGGTCATTGAATGCATGCTTTCAGGAGATCTTGTAATTATATTTAAGCCCTCCAAGCTGTGTGCTCATGAACTGTAGCCAAGGTACTCTTGTGGTTGGGCCTATGACTGCATTTTGGAACCTGAAGAATGGTAAAATAAGACTCATACATGTTGTTTATAATTAGTTTTATTAAAGGTGCATTATTTAAAAGGTTAAAAGTCAATTGCTAGCAAAAAACAATGCTATGTGTGTTTTATTATTGAATGCATTGAATTATAGTTTTCACTTCCATTGGTTTTAATGGTAACTTATGCCATGTGGTTAAGTTATTAATGGAGAGACCCTTTGACAAAGCCAATAGTTTTGCCATTTATATGTTGATCTTTTGAAATTGTGACAAAGCTGGTAGGACTGCCTTACTTAAAATGATGATTCCTTATGTTGTGTTTGTCAGACTCTGGAGGCAGCCCCTTACCTTGCACAGTCAAAGGCTATGAAAAACAAAGGGTTGGTGTAGTTAGAATTGGTAATAAAATGTTAGTTTACGTAAACAAAATCATAGAAATTCATTAAAAAAAAAACAAGGTTAAAATGATGTTACGGTTAGGCATTGTAGTAACAGCTTACTTTACATTAACAAAAAAGTAGAATTCACTGCATCAACCAGTCTAAAATGATGTTAGAGTTAGGTGAAAGTGTTGGTGAAAATAGTACATTTTACTATACAATTAACACTGAAATTCACCAATTACAATCAACCGAAGTACCTATAATTTGTGCCCTCACCATGCACTGCTTATGACCTCACATATTACATCAGTCATGACATGCTCTATGACATCATTGATAACATCACTGATGGTATGTTAAATAACATTATTGATGAGAACATTGTGCATGATGGGGGCTCGAGTTATAGTTACTTTAGTTAAATAAAACTGGTGAACTACAAAATGTAACATTTTTGCAGACATGTTCATCTAAATATCACATCACTTTAGCCTTTATTTGTTTCAAATATATAGATATATAGGTATGCATTTGTAGATAGATAGGTAGAAACATATGTGCAGACTGTAATATGCTATTTCCCACCATGGTCTGGGCTGGAGTGTGGGGAAGGGCAACAACTAATAGAGTAAACCCTTGAGTGTGATCATGATGTCCCTCCCCTCCCTCAACAATGGCAAGAAATAGTGTGTTACACTCTGTTCATCTGCAAACATGGTTTATGCTGTTCTATTTTTCATCTGTTCATGTTTTCAGAAAGGTATTTAATAGAAAGCAAGGGCGCGTGTCTGTGTATGTGTGCGTGTGTGTATGTGTGTGCAGTGTACGTCTATACCTGATTGACCCAGTTCCATTTAAGGCATTTTTTCTCACTCTTTCTTATTGCTTTCACTTCATATTTTTATGTCACCTTTTAATGTATTAGTTGTGAAACTTTTACACTATTTTCAGTGCTAGAAAGTAGGTGGATTGCACTGGAGTCAGTTCCAGCAGCTGCTTCTGTTCTGATCTGGGACCTGGGCCACACAGGGAAACATGTTAAATTTGTCCTTGTGTTAGGCTCTCACAGCAGAAAACATTTCAGCAGCACCCACACATTTGCATTCCATTCCGGGCAGGAAGTACAGGTGGCAAAGGATGGGGTCCAAAACAAAGCCCTGACTTAAAGGGCTATCAGCCCTCCCTTGACATGCGTATCATACGAGATCGGAGCTATCTGGAGACTAACACCTAATTGCCAAAGCAATGGGAGAAAACAAAAGCGCACACCATGTTATCATTGCACAAATATTTTAGAGAAACTATAATGTGGAGGCGGCAGGGTTTCAACTTTGTTCAGCTCCTTGTGTAGGAGATGTGCTTGCTTTGCAGGAATGCAAAATATATCTGTTTGTAGTGGTAACTGCATAACTATTTATGAAAATGACACCTATTTTTTTATGTAATTATTTTATAGCCCTACTCATCCCAGTGTATGGTGGCAGAGTGCTTTACATCACACACAGAGGAGTCAATCATACATGCTTGGAAATCAATGTAAAAGAAATCTTACATAAGACAATAAAGATTATGGGGCTGATTCTGACCCCGGCGGTCACGGACCGCCGGGGCCAGGGTCGGCGGGAGCACCGCCAACAGGCTGGCGGTGCTCCGCAGGACATTCTGACCACGGCGGTTCAGCCGCGGTCAGAAGAGGAAAACCGGCGGTCTCCCGCCGGTTTTCCGCTGTCCTGCAGAATCCTCCTTGCTGCGCCGCCATGGGGATTCTGACACCCCATACGGCCATCCTGTTCCTGGCGGGTCGCCCGTCAGGAACAGGATGGCGGTATCAATCAATCAATCATTCGCATTTATAAAGCGCGCTACTCACCCATAAAGGGTCTCAAGGCGCTGGAGGGGGGGGGGGTCAGTGCTCGAAGAGCCAGGTCTTGAGCTGCCTTCTGAAGGAGAGGTGATCAGGTATGGTGCGAAGGTGGCTGGGCAGAGAGTTCCAGGTCTTCGCTGCCAGGAAAGAGAAGGATCTTCCTCCGGCGGTGGCTTTGCGGATGCGGGGTATGGCTGCCAGGGCCTGTCCGGTAGAGCGTTGGGTGCGCGGAGGAGTGTAGAAGGAGACGCGGTTGTTGATGAGTTTGGGTCCGAGGTTGTGAAGGGCTTTGTGTGCGTGGGTGAGGAGTCTGAAGGTGATTCTTTTGTTGACAGGGAGCCAATGGAGTCTCTTCAGGTGTCCGGAGATGTAGTGGTGGCGGGGTATGTCCAGGATGAGTCGTGCGGCAGCGTTCTGGATCCGTTGAAGTTTCCTCTGCAGCTTGGAGGGGGTGTCGTGGGGCCCCTGGGGGCCCCTGCAGTGCTCATGCCAATGGCCTGGGCACTGCAGGGGCCCCCGTAAGAGGGCCCCACAAAGAATTTCAGTGTCTGCTTTGCAGACACTGAGATTCGCGACGGGTGCAACTGCACCCGTCGCACCTTCCCACTCCGCCGGCTCCATTCGGAGCCGGCTTCCTCGTGGGCTTCCTCGTGGGAAGGGTGTTTCCCACTGGGCTGGCGGGCGGCCTTTTGGCGGTCGCCCGCCAGCCCAGTGGGAAACCCAGAATAACCGCAGCGGTCTTCTGACCGCGGTGCGGTATTCTGGAGGGGGGAACTCTGGCGGGCGGCCTCCGCCGCCCGCCAGAGTTAGAATGACCCCCTATAACTTATAAGGTGTAGGTATCACATATTATCCATACTTGTATACATTATGGGGCATATTTACAAGCTACTACCACCTCCTTGCTTTAAAGAGGCATTTTTTTCTGCAACATGTATTTACAAAGTTGTGCAATGCATGCATTGCACCACTTTCTAACCCCTTGTACCACATTATGCCTGTGCCGTGCACAATGTATGCAAGGGGGGCGTTCTGGTACCAGGAGGCCTGCAAAAATTGTGCAATGAAATTTACAAGATTTCACTGAGCTATTTTCGGTGTTATTTTTAACACCTGCTCAAAGCACCGTATCATAAATACGGTGCTACCATGGTGCTGTTAGGTGCCGGTAGGAGGGCACAAGAAAAGTGGCGCCTCATCTATGATGCACCACTTTCTTGTAAATATCCCCCTATGTGTTAACAGTGAATGGTCAGGGGAAACACAAAGTTAGGATGTAAAATCTAACCCAATCATTATGATTGTCTACACTAATTAGACTTTATTCCTTCCCAAAAGAACCCTTCTTTGCAATCTTAGAATAACAACAGATTGAGAAATAAAAAAGTAAGGATCTTAGCCCATGGCATACAGGCTGCATGCAGCTCCTTGACGCTGTTAAATAGAGGACTTTGCTATATTAGAAGGCTTGTAACTTATCAAATGGAAGTAACAAAATGAACTCAGTATCAAAAACAGTAACCCACTAATTTATTTAAATAAAAAATAAATCTGTGATGAACATGTTATACAATACATTTTGTAGCAGGTACATCAACACTTTATAATACTTTATGAGTTAAAACAATGACTGGACAAAACACCAAACTCTCCCAGAACTGTGTTAACCACTGGAGTTACATTACCACTATTATATCCCCTCAGAATAGTTGGGCACACAATGATCTTTGCAGCAGAAGTCTTAAACCTGTAAGATATTTTAAAATGTAACCTCTTCAAGACCAATTAAGTAATTTAGAACAGATTTGCTTTCACATATGTCCTTATTGCCAATTTCTTTGCAGCAGATTTTTTTATAAATAAATGTATTAGTTGGCTGTCAGGCTCTGCTTTTCAAGCTCTACCCCTTGTGACACTCTCTTTCCTCCACCACACCTTGTCGCCCAGTTTATGGGTTCTGTGAGTAAATTGTTTCCAATTCCAACACTGATTATTTCTTATTTGTGTGCAGGGTTTTGTTTACTAATGGTACCAACCCACAGTGGAGGATGGTAAACTTTGAATCTGAAGGAGTATAGAGCTGTTGTGAATTTTGAGAGAGCAGTAAAGCAGCAAATTATCAAAATTGGGTTCACTGTCCAACTTGCGTATTTTACAGCACAATGTTTAGATATATTGATTAAAAGCCAAATAGTTTACTTGCAGTTTTGCAGAGTCACTTCTGAAATATTGCACACTTTCATGATGTAACAAACAAATCTGGTCCTTGCCAAAGAATTTGGTAGTGAGGAGGTTCTCTCCTTATAAAACCTGAATGTAGTGAGTAGGAAACATGGTATTTCGGTGAGCTGCCTTCTTAGTGTACTACATTAGATGGTATTTGGTGATAGCAGATAGGCAGGTGAGAATTTAAGACTTATCAAAAACAACTACCAGATAATCCAATATCTCTCTTTCATTGTGTAGAGAATGAGAGCCTGATTCACAAAGATAAACTTCCACTTTTGTGTAAGCTTATGGTTGTTTTCTATTCAATAAGGTAAGATAGAATTTTCATATGTTTTTATGTGTGGAGACTCCGCAGTCGTAAAGATACTATTTGTAAAATACCTTTGTGAATAGCAAACAGTTGTAAACTTACACAAAAGGGTAAGTGTACCTTTGTGAGCCAGGCCATGACTATTTATTTCATCAAAATAAAAAATGTTCATAAATGAACTTTGATTGAAAGAACATTTTGCTCACAAATAATGTTACTCATATGAACTCTTTCTCATTTATTTGAACTCAGAAAAATAGCAAAACATGACTGACACCTCTGAACCTGTGGTCTGCAGGTCACACACCCATCTCTGCAACAGTTGCTTAAGTCTACATCTTTTGATGTGCATTGAGGATCGGACTAGGACACAAAAAAAGAACTGGGCACCAAAATAAAAGTGGTCAGCAGTAGAGAATCAGATAACTAAAAGAGTGGCCAACATTTGTAAATAGGGTTATTGTGAGAAATTGGGCTGTTGGTAGAGGGAGGTGTGAGTCCTTCTCAAACAACAACCACCATCCTTGTGACGCTGAACCACAAAGGTCATTAAATCAACCTGTGCTTAACCCTCTGTTATCTTGGCACAAAACCAGTGAGGTTTAACTTTGTGGCAATGTGCAAAGTATTTATTCTACACACAAACAGCAAGTGAAAACACAACACAAGAAATATCCAACAACAATTTAGAAAAATAAAGTAAAATGTAATCAATTATTTGACACCAAAACAACAGAAATCCAGTCATTAGAACCAGAGAAATATACTTTCTAAGATTTAGCTGGTCATTATGACCCCACCGAATCCTCCTCATTAGCATTTGTGTTTGGTTGTGAAAGTTGCCAAACCTCCAGCGTTCACATTGCCGGGTGAGTCTGCAGTGTTTAGAGTTTCTACATGGCTATTATTTGTATTTATTTATTACATTTCCCACGTGCCTGTATATGATGTACCCATTCATGAGCCAGTGCCTCTCCAGCCCTGCCATAGGGATAGTGCAGATCGCTCTGCATTTGTTACATTCCTTGTCCTTTGTTATATTCGTTACCCTTAACCATGTGTACACTGCACTTTATAATATGCCTACGACATGTGCATTGCCCTGGGGCAGTACCATGATGTGTACAGTACTCCAACCTGAGTATCATGGTTGGGCACAGCGCTCCAGGGCCCATTTCCTATGTACTGCACCTCAGTGCTGCTGAGTTGTTTACAGTCCTTGGTCCCTTAGGGCGTGTGCACTGCCTGTTAAATCACCCCTGCCATGAGGACAGTGTCCTTAATTCCCAGCCATGACTGTGCAGCCTATGCTCTGTGCCCAGTGCCCACTCCTTGGCATGTGTATTGTGCCCCTGGCATCACCTCATGTTTGGATACGTGCATATCCCCAGTGCCAAGGCCTGGCATAGTGCCCTAGCACCTATGTCTTGTGTACAGTGCCCTTGGTGTGCATACATTCCCCAGCACCACTCCCATGGTAGTAAACATGGCTGGTGCCAGTGCTAAAACCAGGCACATTTCCCTAGCACATGTGTCTTGTGTACTGCATCCCAGGGCTACAATGCTGTGTGGTGTCCTCAGACCCTCAGTGTACCTGCATTTTCTTTTAAATTGCCTCAGTCATGATGACAGTATCTGGGCATTCCTGCCATGACTGTGCATCTGTGCCATGTGTCTAGTGGCCGTCCTATGCCATGTGTATAGTGCCCTGTGCATGCTCACTTTACCTAGGCACCATACACGTGATTGTGTATATGCTGTATATGCTGCAGCCCGGCACAGTACCATTACTCGGCAGTGCCCAGCTCTCTTGTCTAGAACACAGCTGTTTCTCTCTGTAGTATCCCGCATCAGCAGGTGATGAAGACATGCAATGGTTCCTCACACTTCCCAACCAATCCTCGCTCACAACTTTGCAGCTTTCTAGTAACACCCCACCAGCAGAGCATTCTCACACAGTCCTGCTCAGCTCGGTGACAAAGAACCTCTGACCCATGGCCGATTCTGACCTGTTCTTGCTCCGAATTGTACTCCTCGTGATCAGCACTGAAAGACATGGCTATCTCTCAGTGGATCCTCAGTGCTGACAATGGTGGAGCCTTTCTTTCTTCCTGTAGGCCCCTCTTAACCCGTTTCCCGGGGCCACTCTGTGAGCTTGTAAAATCCAAGCATAGGAGCTGCCAGAGACTGCAGCGCCTGCACCTGTTGCAGAGTAAGAGCAAGTGCCTTTGAAAATAAACCTGAAACAATCCCTGCCCAGAAATGATTTTGAAGGGGTAAACAATGTTTAAAAAAGTAGTGCTGCTGATGTATTGTTGTAGGGATGGCACCAGTAAACTCCACCATGAAGCGGATAGTGGAGTTTTTGCCAAACTCCACGTTCCAAGTGGAATGCAGAGTGGCAAAACTCTGCGGATACCGCCAGCGGAGTGGAGTTTACTGTCCCTAGTAATAAGGTAACTGTATGTTATCCAGTGGGAAAGGTAGGCCTTGCAATAGTGAAAAAATAATTTGAGAGTTTTTCACTATGAGGACATGTAAAGCTTAAAATGTTCAGCTTTTTAGATACAATGCACCCTGCATTATATGCTGTTTAGGGCTTACCCTATGGTTGACTTACATGTATCAAAAATAAATGTTTAGGCCTGGAAAAAGGTTTATTTTTCCAGGCAACGTGGCCGTTTAAACTACAGTCACAGCTTGCAATGGCAGGCCTGAGACATGGTTTCAAGGGCTACTTAAGTCCGTGGCACAATAAGTGCTGCAGGCCCACTTGTAGCATTTACTTTTCAGGCTCTGTGTACCTGTAGTACCACTTTACTAGGGACTTATAAGTAAATGAAATGTACCGATTGGGTGTAAACCAATTTTGCCATGTTTAAACGGGAGAGAATAAACACTTTAGGACTGGTTAGCAGTGATAAAGTGCACAGAGCTCCAAAGGACAACAAAAATGTGTACAGAAAATAGGAGAGGTGAAGGCAAAAAGTTTGGGGTTGACCCTGAACAGAGGGCCAGGTCCAACAGATATGGAGACTGAGGGGGTTATTACAACTTTGGAGGAGGTGTTAATCCGTCCCAAAAGTGACGGTAAAGTGACGGATATACCACCAACCGTATTACGAGTTCCATAGGATATAATGGACTCGTAATACGGCTGGTGGTATATCCGTCACTTTATCATCACTTTTGGGACGGATTAACACCTCCTCCAAAGTTGTAATAACCCCCTGAATGTTTTTGTACTTGCTGTGAGCAATGTTTGTGGTAATATCATAGAAATCTAAGATAAATCTGGCCCACAAGACCATAATGTTCACAAACAGCCCAAAAACGGCCCACATAGTGACCTGTCAGGCCAACCCTTCTGGTATTGCCAGATTGCTTGATGGGCCAGTCTGCATGGCATTGACGTCTGAAACCAGATCACAAAAGATTCTGTGTTACAGGGTACGAATGAACGATCGTAGTAAGAATGTATCACTGTTTCCTTTCCCAAAATGATTACATTTTCACTGGTAACTGGATTTACTGGCAATATACCTGAATGAAAGTAAACATATTGACCTAAACGCTTGAGAAACCCCATGCCTGGTTGTAAAGGCTGTGCCTTCTTTTCAGATGCCATGTAATGCTGTATTGAATTGCTTTGTTCATGTCGTCATGCTATGAACGTGTTGCAGCAATTTAAACTTGTTGCCTTCATGGTCACACTCATGCAATGCAGCCTCATTCTGGAAAGCATATATTTTACTATTACCCACCTCAAATACTTGCATATCCCACTCTTTGACATAAATGCTCACTTCATCTACTTTAATGCTGACCTGGGGCTTTGTTGGCTGCCACAATCTTTGCTCAGGCCTCACTTCAGCTGCTTCAATTTAGTTGGTATAACACTTGCCCCTTCTGCTCCTGACACTGAAATCCAACTCTTGGCTGTTAGCAAGGACATTGCAACACCACCTTATCTAGAGAACAACACGTTGCAGAAAAGCAATGTAAGCTACTGGACCAATCATGTTTTTAGTATGCGGGGTGAATTGACTAGGATGCAGTATTTTGAATTTCCTGCCCACATCTGTTCAGGTCTCTTTAAACAGTTGTACTGACATTGTGCTGATGCAGGAGATAACCAATACATGTGAACTCAACAAATCTGTCTAATATTCATCCCGGATTAAGATGAGCTCATTGCTGTATGAAACCTTTGAGTTGATTACACTGGACACATAAGAATGTTTCCCTGGGAGCCATGGATTGAAATCCCCTGGTCTCTGAAGAACAGGTTAAGTCCAAAGGAAAAGCAATTGACCCCTTTTCAAAAGAGTTGCTCTCGGCTTGATTGCTGTTAAATTGTATTCTATTCTGTAGTAACTATTTCAGCGTTTAGTTTTATAAACCATCAACGCAATAGAGAAAAGAATAATCGTGGAAGGTGAATACATAATACTCTGTCAAAAGCAATAGCGCCACGTTGCAGAAGTAGTTACGTTTACACATGTTGGCGTAAAATGTGGTGGTCTAAGGGGTGTATTTTCCAATACGATAGGCAGAAGAATTTCAAAATGGTGTGTTCATATTTATTTATTTCGTATCATTGATATGCTAGCGCCCAGGTAAAACTAATATGGCGCATGTTAGCAGTGTACCACTGTGTGATGCGAGAATATAGTCTCACTGTCATGTCTGGCGAGCCATAAAGTACCCCCTATCACTTAAGGTATCTAGCGCTGGATTGTCACCCACAATTTCAGATTCGTTTCTCTTCTTTCCTGTCATCCTTTATAATCACATTATTCTTTAAAATAAAGGTGCTTATACAGTAGCTGTCATCTTTCTGCCAATTATTTTTGTTTCGACCAACAATTGCACACACCATTGTGGGACTTATAGTATTGTTTTTCCCATCATTTAATCATGCTTACAATTTTAACATGCTTTCCAGTGCACAACTTTATAATTGTACCCTACTCATTTAGGGACTCATTTTCAAAGGTAAACGTACACTTTTGTGTAAGTTCACAATATTTTGCTATTCATAAAACTATTTTGCCGGTAATATTTTTATGAGTGCGGAGTCTTTGCAGTCGTAAATATTCTAAAGACAGTCCAATCTTTTTACGTGCGGGGACTCTGCAGTCGTAAATATTCTACTCGTAAAACGCGTTTGTAAGTAGCAAATAACTGTAAACTTACACAAAAGTGTAAGTTTACCTTTGTGAATCAGGACCACAGTATGTAGTCTTGGTCACTAGTGACTTTCAGTGTTGTTTAATTTACAACATAAGTGTAGCTCATATGTCAGAAATTGGGCCTGCAGTTTGGTGCCAACTGTACTCACAGATGGAGGCAAGGTAGAATTCAAAATGTCCATGACATATACTGTACCGTTAGGGTTATCGGATTCCTCCATGAGCTGTATCTCATAAAGCGAGCAAGGCAAGAGTTACTTTAAGCCATGATCTTTGCCACTGTTTTATGCTTACTTGTATATTAAAGAGTTGAATAAAGCTGGAGAAGCATTAGTTTACCACCTTAGACAGTGGTCGATATTTGCTTGCCAGTGGACATTTAGAGGTATTTCCTGCAATGGCTGTATATGAAGCAAAATGTGTTGACACATTGAGACTAAATAACAGAACATAACACAATAAGATTTGCAAGGCAAAAACAACTCCATTAAAACATAGCAAAGCCAACACATAAAAACAGTTAGAGTGTAACACAACTGTCACAGTACAACTCAAAAACATAACTTTGCAATAATACACCACAAAAACACAGCATCAGAAGAACAACACGAAAATGCCATACAGAAATATGCACAGACATTCTTATCAACAACGGCGGCTCCTCCATTAGGGCGGAGAAGCGTCGCCCCCACCCCACCAGCAGCAGAAGCTGCAAAACCTTTAACAATCAAAATGATAATAAACCATGTTTATTATTGTTTTGTTTGTTAAAGAGGCTGGGCCCCGGGGGGACAAGCGTTGAGTGATAGTGTACTGTGCACTCCCATCAGTGTGCTTGTATGTTTGGCCGGCTGTCTCGGGTGGGCCAAACACACCTGCGCAGTAGGCTCTCTCCAGCCCAGCAACACAGTTGCCTGGTGGAAGGGAGCATGCACAGGCTCCCAGTCTGCCTGGGAGCACCCTGGCTGGGCGCTCCCAGCCAGTCCTGACGCTGCTCTGAGCAGCATCAGGATTGGCTGCAGGCCAGGCTGGGAGCCTGTGCCTGCCTGCAGCAACAGGAGAAAAAGGAGTGGCGATGCGGATGAGGTAAATTTTTAATTTTTTTAAATACTTTTAACAAAAGTTTCCCCCTCCCACCTCCAATCCCCGCATCCTCCCCGCCCCGCCCCATGTGAGCTAAGCGAGCCGGTACTGCTTGTCAAACCTTAGCACCTACAAAATCCTGGTTTTAAAATCCGGTGGTGAGGGGAGCTTGCACCAAGATTTAACTTAACTTACCATGAAGTACATGAAATGTCAACTGTGAATAATGTTTCCTGAGAGGCTGAGCCGGTCTTATGATCTCAAGTTAACACTTTACTTTTGCAATTAATTGTTATTTCAGGTTTATTTGTGCAGTTGATTAACTTACTGAACCAAAACTCCAAGACTTTAGAATCTATTTAACCTTAAAAAATTCGACTAGTTTAAATCTTTATTTTACTCAACAAGGTAAAAATAGAAATTAATTGAAATGCTTTCTGCATCAATAACGAAGATGGAGGGGTGTCTAAATTTGCAGAAATTACACAAAATGTAAAACGGACTCCCCCCAGGCAAAACAATTAAATTTTTTCACACATTAGAGGCTAAACGAAAAGTTAAAATTAAATGTCCAAGAACCATCTGTAAGTTAACGCCCTTAGCGAAAATGCGATAGAAGGGAAGCATTTGTGAATATTAAAGTAATGAGAAAAAAGTTATAACAACTTTTCCCACTGAACCCTAAATGTGAACGTTTACAAATTAAATGCAGTACAGTTTCCTAATGGATTTTACAGACTATACATTAGTTAATAGAACTCTGGAAATTCAGTCAGAATTATGGGCGTCATTTACAAGAAACTGGTGCACCGTGATGGATGCACCAGTTTTCTTTAGATGCCTTGCCCCCTGCTCATGACACCATGGGAGAGCTGTATTTACCATACAGTGCTCCATGGCGCACAGTGTCCACAACTGTGTCAGAAATTCTGACACAGTTGTGGTGCTAAACCTTTGCATTGCTGGACTAGAGTCAGAAATTCTGGGGGTCCAGTTTGGCCCTATGAAATGGACTACACACAGCAGGAAGTTGTATTACTCAGGTATACAAATGTCTTACTAATGTAAATATAAGCCTGGTTTGGGGCTGAAAAGTTGATAGTTAATGGTGAAATTACCTTAGAAAATCCAAACATTAGGTTAGGCCTAGGATCATCTTCTGCAAAAAATATGCAATCTGACTGTATATAAGTGTAGGTGTTAATTCAACTGATATTACCATATATTGATGTAACTGTTTTTTAATTAGGATATTTTATGGCCATTAAGGGCACAGAACTAAAAATTTAATTAATTGTTCAAGATGAATGATGCAATCTGTGCTCACTAGAATGCTGATATTTTCTGCCACTTTTAGCATTTAATTCTACTACTCTAAAAGTTGAAGACAGGAGGATTTCCATAGTACACTTCTCAGACCCACGTCCAGTCCTCAAAGCCCATGTGTAGTGTAGCTGAAGATTTTCATCACCTTAAAAATGGCCAAAGTGAGTGGGACTCACCCCAGAAACATTTACCCCATTGGTGAGGAGGTCTTCTAGAGGCTTCTCCATCCACTAGCTCATGCCAGACATTAAATGCATCTCCTACTGGACTTGGGGAAGAACAGAAGATGACTGGATCTACTGTCTGTGATCTTAGAGGAGCCTTGAAGGACTACATATGCTTCCTCTTGTACTTAGGACAAAGAAGTGGTCTTCAAGTGCCATATGGCTAGCCTGTTCAAGCTACAGGGACACAACAATCTACAAGAGGCCTTTCCTGAAAATTGTCTTCAGACCAATTCAAACTAAACCTGACCTGTACCCTAATGTTGCCGTCTGTCTGACACCCGTGTGTCTCTAAATGCCTCCCATGAGGCCCTTGGAGCATTAGAAAGGTACTCTTGTGGTGGATTGGAACTTCAATGACTACACTTAGAAGGTAAAGTCTTTGACTAGGATGAATCTGATTGGTGTATCTGAACTACACTACACTGCAGTCAGCGTTAACTTTTGCCTAGTTTCTGGTCCACCATGACTATTGACTATCATTGATGCTTTGGGGTTTTTGGTGCTATTTCTCCTTAAAGCTTTACAAATGCTAATCTTCAGGACCCCTTATTGGATTTTTGTGTAATTTTGTCTATTGAATATTGTTCTGTTTTAATTCATGTTGGGATGTTTATTGTTTTGCATTTTGACTTTATTACTGCTTTGGTACTGCATACATTCTTTACACATTTTCTTAAGTTATACCTTTCTGCTCTGTGCCATAGCTACCAGTATGATAAGCTCAGGGTAATTTAGTGAATATAATGATTCACCCTGACAAGGGTTGTGATTATTCCTTGTGGTTTTGTAGTCATCCCACCCTTTAATGATCCAATTGTTTTTCACATGTGTACTTAATTTTGAGAGAAAAAAAACACAAGTTCATAAAAATCTTCCCCAATATCAGCAGTAAATAGGTTTAATAAAGAGGTGTGTGGACATAATCCTCCCTCATGGTGAATGTTTTAGTGGACAGTGTGGTATTCTGCCCGACTCTCATTCTTACCCATGTTTCGTGTATATAATTTGGATGACTTTCAACAAACTAGGATCTAGCATCCAATTCTAGAACTTCCTTTACAGGAGCCCTCTACCAATTCAGTTTCAAAGCATGATGCATTATAAGTGCCAGAGCAAGAATGTTATCAGTAGTCACATTTTGCTGTGAAGTTGGTCTAATGGCGGGGAATTAGGGCATTATTGTCTGTCCATTCTAGAATATACCCTTTTTTTAAAGGTTGCTCAGTACAGTGACAACTGGTGTTACTTAATAAATATTGGGACTTGACAACCCTGCATTCCTGGGATGTGAGTTGAACTTGTTGTATGAGGGTTTAGGGTATTCTTCCCCAAAGAGAATTTTGAAAAAAACATGGTTGTTAGACCTGACAGCCCTAGGGTGGTCACCCCTAACTTTTTGCCTGCCTGCCTCCACTTTTTGGACACTGTTTTTGCCGGCTTTTAGACTCTGCGCACTTTACCACTGCTAACCAGTGCTAAAGTACATATGCTCTCTCCCTTTAAGTATGGCAACCTTGGATCATACCCAATTGGACTATTTAATTTACTTATAAGTCCCTAATAATGTGCACTGCATGTGCCTAGGGCCTGTAGATTAAATGCTACTAGTGGGCCTGCAGCACTGGTTGTGCCACCCACTTAAGTAGCCCCTTTTACCTTGTCTCAGGCCTGCCATTGCAAGGCCTGTGTGTGCAGTTTCACTGTCACCTCGACTTGACATTTAAAAGTACTTGCCAAGCCTAAACCTCCCCTTTCTCTACATATAAGTCACCTCTAATGTGTGCCCTAGGTAACTCCTAGAGCAGGGTGCTGTGTGGGTAAAAGGCAGGACATGTACCTGTGTAGTTTACATGTCCTGGTAGTGTAAAACTCCCAAATTCGTTTTTACACTACTGTGAGGCCTGCTCCCTTCATAGGCTAACATTAGGGCTGCCCTCATACATTGTTGAAGTGGTAGCTGCTGATCTGAAAGGAGTAGGAAGGTCATATTTAGTATGGCCAGAATGGTAATACAAAATCCTGCTGACTGGTGAAGTTGGATTTAATATTACTATTCTAGAAATGCCACTTTTAGAAAGTGAGCATTTCTTTGCGCTTAAATCTTTCTGTGCCTTACAATCCACGTCTGGCTAGGTTTAGTTGACAGCTCCTTGTGCATTCACTCAGACACACCCCAAACACAGGGTACGCAGCCTCACTTGCATACATATGCATTTTGAATGGGTCTTCCTGAGCTCGGAGGGTGGAGGGCCTGCTCTCACACAAAGGACTGCCACACCCCCTACAGGGACCCTGGCAGACAGGATTGAACTGAAAGATGACCTGGTGCACTTCTTAGCCACTCTTTGAAGTCTCCCTCACTTCAAAGGCACATTTGGGTATAAAACAGGCCTCTGCCCTACCACCTCAGACACTTGCTGGAGAAGAAACCTGAACCAGAACCTGCATCCTGCCAAGAAGAACTGCCTAGCTGCCTAAAGGACTCACCTGACTGCTTTCTACAGACGACTGCTGCCTTGCTGTTGCCCTGCTGTCTTGCTGAACTCTTGCCTTGCTGCAGAAGTGCTCTCCAAGGGCTTGGATAGAGCTTGCCTCCTGTTCGCTGAAGTCTCAGGACCAAAAAGACTTCTATCTTTCAACAGGACTCTTTGTGCTCCGAAAAATTAGACGCACAGCTTGCTCCGCGGGGAAAAATTCACTGCACGTCGATCCGGAAAGACGCCACTCGACCCCGCAAGGAAAAGATCGACGCGACGCCTGCAGTGCGACCGGAACTTCAACGCACGGCCCGCCTGGACAACGCCGCCCGACTTCCAGAGAGGAAATCGATGCAGCGCCTGCCATGAGGAAGAAAATTCCACACACAGCCCACCGGAACGACGCGCAGCCGGACAACAAGCCCAGGATTCCACGCACAGACCCCGGGGCATCCGAAAACCCCGCGACCCACAGAGGAGACCTGTCCGCGCGCCGGAAATTGACGCACGTCTTCCCGGCATGAAAAATAACGACGCAAGTCCGTGTTTGAAGGGGCGAAACTGACGCACACACCATTTTTCCATGCATCTCCTCCTTTGCGGCTCTTTACAGAGATTTTTCACTCCAAACCAGGTACTTTGTGCTTGAAAGAGACTTTGTTTGCTTTTTAAAGACTTAAGACACTTCATATCACTTTTCAGTGATATCTCTACAATTTCTTATTGCATCTTTTATCATTTTGACCTGCAAATACCCAGATAAATATTATATTTGTTTTTAAACACTGTGTGGTGTATTTTTGTGGTGCTATATTGTGTTATTGTATGATTTATTGCACAAATACTTTACACATTGCCTTCTAAGTTAAGCCTGACTGCTCAGTGCCAAGCTACCAGAGGGTGGGCACAGGATAATTTGGATTGTGTGTGACTTACCCTGACTAGAGTGAGGGTCCTTGCTTGGACAGGGGGTAACCTGACTGTCAACCAAAGAACCCATTTCTAACATTGGTGATCAGCGGTGAGGATAGGACTTGTATTTGTGCAGTGACATACAGTAGCTAAGTATTTCACTACCTACGCACAGTTGAAGGTCAACTTGATTTTTATCTCTTTTTGCAAATTCGTTTTTCCTGACAATTTTCAAAACCTAAATCCTCACTCAACATGTCTCTGGCTGGGTCTCAAGCAGGAGATTTTGACCTAGCCCTGGTGTAGACATATACTGTCAAACAGCTAAAAGGGTTCTGCAGGGATATGAGTGTACCCACCCAAGGGGCCTCCAGAAAGGAGGACTTTCATGTGGCGCTGAGGGCCTGGGCAGAAACCCATTTAGAAGAGGATGATGAGGAAGAGGAGCCAGAAAATGGCCCCTCAGAGGATTTTTTGCCTGTTACCACTGCAATTGTGCCCCCTTCCAGACCAGGGAGCAGTGTCTCTGAAAAAGGCCTGACCGCAGAGGAAAGGAGAGGAAAGAGTGAGTTCCAATTGCAAATGTCAAAACTGAAAATAGAGGCTCAACAGGAGGAAAGAAGGGCAGAGAGAGAAGCCAAGCAAGCTGAGGCTGAAAGAGCAGCCAAACAGATTGAAGCTGAAAGAGCTGAAGCTGCAGCTGAGAGAGCCTTGGCTGAAAATAAACATTTGTTGGCTCATGAACTGAGTCTCAAGGAGCTGGATCTTAAGGCAAGATAGTCTGAATCCAGCAGTAATGGTGGCAGCATACAGACAGGACCTGCTGGAGAAAAGAAGGTTCGTATACCCAAAAATGTGGTGCCCAGTTTTCTGGTGGGAGATGACATAGATAAATGGTTAGCTGCTTATGAAGTTGCACTAAGGGCTCATGATGTTCCTGAAGGGCAATGGGGTACAGCAATGTGGAGTTGTGTGCCACCTTTGGGGAGGGACACACTTCTCACATTGGACAAACCAGATCAAAACACATACCCATGTCAGAAAGCCATTTTACTTGCCATGTTTGGACTGACCCCTGAGAAATACTGTCAGGGGTTTAGGGACAGCACCAAACTATCCACACAAACATGGGTAGATTTCTTTGACTTTTCCAGTAAGGCACTGAATGGATGGGTGCGGGGCTGCAAAGTAGATGATTACACAGGATTGTATAATTTGATTCTGAGAGAGCATATGCTCAGTATTTGTTTTACAGAGTTGCGCCAGCACCTAGTAGACAGTAAGCTGACTGATCCCAGGAAGCTTGCTGAGGAGGCGGACCTCTGGACTGGTACCAGAGTGTCCAAAAAGGTATCTGGGGGACACACCCACAAAGGTGGTCAGGGTTCCCATCAGAAGAAAGAGGGGGGAGAAAAACTTAAAAACAAGGAGTTCTCAAAAGGCCCCCAAAATAGTTCCCAATGGAGTAATGGTAACCAGTCCCGGTCTGATTTACAGAAGAAAGGTTTTACTGACCATAAGACAGGGAGGTATGTACCCCACTGTGCAGAGTGCAATAAGTATGGGCACTCTGAGGGCGACTCCAAGTGTCCCAAGAGGGCACAGCCCCCCAAAGGAGGGCAGACACCTGGTGGTTAGCTAGCGTAGCGCTCGGGGAGGAGATGGTCCCAGTCAGTTTTGGGGAGCAGACAGAGGTAACACTAGTGTCCCTGGGGGATGCAGAGATGGTGCCAAAAGCCCACATGCCTGCCAATACTTCCAAGTATAAGCAGTGGGTCACCATCAATGGGCAAAGGGTGGAGGCTCTGCGTGACACAGGAGCCAGCATGACTACTGTCAAGGGTCAGCTGGTGTCAGCAGAGCAGGTCATCCCAAATACATTCCACCAAGTCATAGTCGCTGACAATCGTGAGAGCCACTTACCGGTAGCTCTGGTTCCCTTTGAGTGGGGGGGTCTCTGGTACTCTAAAAGTAGCTGTGAGTCCTGCCATGCCTGTAGATTGTCTGTTAGGCAACGACCTTGAGTACACTACCTGGAAGGAGATAGAGCTAAGGTCAAACTTGGAAATGTTAGGATTGCCTGAGTGGGTCTGCATGACCACACAGTCCATGGCTGACCGAGAAGGAAGTCAAGGGCATCTGGAGCCTGGAACAATGGCCCAGACAACTGCCAAGAGGAGGGGCAAGGGGCGCGGGAAACCGGTCCCAGAAGTTCCGCAGTGGTTGACAGGGTTACTGAGGAGGAGGCCCCCGAGCCAACTGGGGAAGACATTGAAGCCCTAGGTGACCTACCTGAGCTTGCTGGCTGGCAAGTTGAGGGTGGGCCCACCAGGGAGGAATTCTGCAAGGTGCAGAAAGAATGTCCCACTCTAGAGGGCATGAGGCAGCAAGCCTCAGCCCAGGCAGCAGGTGAAGCCTCTGGCGATCACCACATATATTGGGAGAATGATCTCCTCTACAGTGAGCCTAAGGTTCCGGCCATTGGGGCAGCGCGTGCTCTGGTGGTCCCCCAGTGTTACTGAACCTTCCTACTGGGATTGGCTCATGACATTCCCCTGGCAGGACATTTGAGGCAAGACAAGACCTTTGCCAGGCTTGTCACCCACTTCTATTGGCCCAGAATGAGGACAAACTCAGATACGTTCTGTAGATCCTGTCCTACCTGCCAGGCCAGTGGTAAAACAGGAAAAAGGCTTAAGTACCCCCTGATTCCACTTCCTGTCGTTGGCACCCCCTTAGAAAGGGTGGGCATCGACATTGTTGGTCCCTTGGACCCCAAAACTGCAATAGGCAACAGGTTTATCCTGGTTTTGGTGGACCATTCCACCCGTTACCCAGAGGCAATCCCTCTGAGGACCGTAACTGCACCGGTGGTGGCCAGAACTCTGATGGGGATGTTTACCCGTGTGGGATTCTCAAAGGAGATAGTGTCTGACAGAGGCACTAACTTCATGTTTGCATACATGAAGTCTATGTGCGATGCATGTGGTGTAACCTACAAGTTCACCACACCCTATCACCCCCAATCTAATGGTCTTGTGGAGAGATTCAACACAACCTTGAAAGGCATGATCGTTGGCCTCCCTGAGGCGTAAGTGGGACGTCCTCTTACCATGCCTTCTCTTTGCTTACAGAGAGGTACCCCAGAAGGGGGTAGGGTTCAGTCCCTTTGAGCTCCTCTATGGGTACCCTGTCAGGGGACCCATAAGCATTGTCAAGGAGGGGTTGGAGAAAGTTCCAAAGGCACCCCCTCAGGATGTGGTCAGCTACATGCTGGCCCTCCGCAACCAGATGAACCGCTTCTGGAAAGAGACCAAAAGTAACCTTGAGGCCAGTCAATGCTGGTATGACCAGAAGGCCACCCTGTTAGAGTTTCAACCTGGAGACAAAGTGTGGGTAATGGGGCCAGTAGAGCCTAGAGCTCTCCAGGACCACTGGTCTGGCCCAATTGAAGTGAAGGAGCGGAAAGGGGAGGCTACTTACCTGGTGAACCTCCAATCCCTTAGGAACCCCCTAAGGGTGCTCCATGTCAACCGACTGAAGCCTCATTTTGAGAGGTCTGAAGTCAACCTGCTTCTGGTCACAGATGAGGGCATGGAAGAGGAGAGTGAACCTCTCCCCGACCTCCTCTCTGCCCAAGAAGGTGATGGGTCAGTGAAGGGTGTCATTCTCTCTGACTCCCTGACTCTAAACCAGAGAGGAGACTGCTATGAGCTGTTGGAGCTGTTCTCCCCCCTGTTCTCCCTTACTCCTGGACTGACCCACCTCTGTGTTCATGACATTGACACAGGTGACAGTCCCCCTGTGAAGAACAAAATTTACAGGTTATCGGATAAGGTGAAGGCCAGCATCAAGGAGGAGGTCTCCAAGATGTTAGCTTTAGGGGTTATTGAGAAATCCAGTAGTCCCTGGGCCAGCCCGGTGGTGTTGGTTCCTAAGGCTACTGCCCCAGGTGCGAAGCCAGAACTTAGGTTCTGTGTGGACTACCGGGGTCTCAACTCAGTCACACGGACTGATGCTCACCCCGTCCCCGGAGCTGATGAGCTCGTTGACAGACTAGGCGCTGCCAAGTTCCTGAGTGCGTTTGATCTTACTTCAGGGTACTGGGAGATCGCCCTGACTGAGGGGGCGAAAGAGAGATCAGCATTTTCCACACCTGATGGCCATTACCAGTTCCGGGTGATGCCATTTGGGTCTAAAAATGCCCCCGCTACCTTCCAACGGTTGGTTAACGGGGTCCTAGCTGGCAAGGATGCCTACTGTTCAGCCTACCTGGACGACATAGCTGTCTACAGTTCCAGCTGGGAGGAACACCTGCTCCACCTCAAGGAGGTGCTTCAGGCTCTGCGACAGACAGGCCTGACCATCAAGGCTAGTAAGTGCCAGATTAGGCAGGGTTCCGTGGTGTACTTGGGACACCTAGTAGGTGGTGGCAAGGTTCAGCCACTCCAGGCCAAGACTGAAACTATCAAGGCCTGGCAACCACCTAGAACACAGACTGAGGTGAGAGACTTTTTAGGCCTCACCGGATACTACCGCAGATTCGACAAGGGCTATGGTACCATTGTGTCAACCTTGACCGAACTCACTTCCAAGAAACAACCTAGGTTGGTGAATTGGACAGACGCTTGTCAGAAAGCCTTTGACTCCCTGAAGGAAGCCATGTGCACGGCCCCCGTGCTCAAGGCCCCTGACTACTCCAAGGAATTTATCGTACAGACAGACGCTTCAGAGCATGGCATAGGGGCGGTCCTAGCACAGCTAAACGAGGAGGGCCTAGACCAACCAGTAGTCTTTATTAGCAGAAGACTATTACCACGGGAACAGAGGTGGAGTGCTATTGAGAGAGAAGCTTTTGCTGTGGTCTGGGCACTGAAGAAGCTGAGACCATACCTGTTTGGGACTCACTTCCGGGTTCAGACAGACCACAGGCCCCTCAGATGGCTCATGCAGATGAGGGGTGAAAATCCAAAACTCTTGAGGTGGTCCATTTCCCTACAGGGGATGGACTTTACGGTGGAGCATCGCCCAGGGGTTGACCACGCCAATGCTGATGGTCTCTCCAGATACTTCCGCCTTAGCGATGAGAGCTCCCAGGAGGTTGGGTAGCTCTACCCACTTTCAGCTGGGGGGACACATGTTAGACCTGACAGCCTTATGGTGGTCACCCCTAACTTTTTGCCTGCCTCCCTCCACTTTTTGGACACTGTTTTTGCTGGCTTTTAGACTCTGCGCACTTTACCACTGCTAACCAGTGCTAAAGTACATATGCTCTCTCCCTTTAAACATGGTAACCTTGGATCATACCCAATTAGACTATTTAATTTACTTATAAGTCCCTAATAATGTGCACTACATGTGCCTTGGGCCTGTAGATTAAATGCTACTAGTGGGCCTGCAGCACTGGTTGTGCCACCCACTTAAGTAGCCCCTTTTACCTTGTCTCAGGCCTGCCATTGCAAGGCCTGTGTGTGCAGTTTCACTGTCACCTCGAATTGGCATTTAAAAGTACTTGCCAAGCCTAAACCTCCCCTTTCTCTACATATAAGTCACCTCTAATGTGTGCCCTAGGTAACTCCTAGAGCAGGGTGCTGTGTGGGTAAAAGGCAGGACATGTACCTGTGTAGTTTACATGTCCTGGTAGTGTAAAACTCCCAAATTTGTTTTTACACTACTGTGAGGCCTGCTCCCTTCAGAGGCTAACATTAGGGCTGCCCTCATACATTGTTGAAGTGGTAGCTGCTGATCTGAAAGGAGTAGGAAGGTCATATTTAGTATGGCCAGAATGGTAATACAAAATCCTGCTGACTGGTGAAGTTGGATTTAATATTACTATTCTAGAAATGCCACTTTTAGAAAGTGAGCATTTCTTTGCGCTTAAATCTTTCTGTGCCTTACAATCCACGTCTGGCTAGTTTTAGTTGACACCTCCTTCTGCATTCACTCAGACACACCCCAAACACAGGGTACTTAGCCTCACTTGCATACATCTGCATTTTGAATGGGTCTTCCTGGGCTGGGAGGGTGGGGGGCCTGCTCTCACACAAAGGACTGCCACACCCCCTACTGGGACCCTGGAAGACAGGATTGAACTGAAAGGGGACCTGGTGCACTTCTTAGCCACTCTTTGAAGTCTCCCCTACTTCAAAGGCACATTTGGGTATAAAACAGGGCCTCTGCCCTACCACCTCAGACACTTGCTGGAGAAGAAACCTGAACCAGAACCTGCATCCTGCCAAGAAGAACTGCCTGGCTGCCTAAAGGACTCACCTGCCTGCTTTCTACAGACGACTGCTGCCTTGCTGTTGCCCTGCTGCCTTGTTGAACTCTTGCCTTGCTGCAGAAGTGCTCTCCAAGGGCTTGGATAGAGCTTGCCTCCTGCTCCCTGAAGTCTCAGGACCAAAAAGACTTCTATCTTTCAACAGGACTCTTTGTGCTCCGAAAAATTAGACGCACAGCTTGCTCTGCGGTGAAAAATTCACTGCACGCCGATCCAGAAAGACGCCACTCGACCCCGCAAGGAAAAGATCGACGCGCCGCCTGCGGTGCGACCGGAACTTTGACGCATGGCCTGCCTGGACAATGCCGCCCGACTTCCAGAGAGGAAATCGACGCAGCGCCTGCCATGAGGAAGCAAATTCCATGCACAGCCCACCGGAACGACGCGCAGCCGGACAACAAGCCCAGGATTCCACGCACAGACCCAGGGGCGTCTGAAAACCCCGCAACCCACAGAGGAGACCTGTCCGCGCACTGGAAATCGACGCACGTCTTCCCCGCGTGAAAAATAACGACGCAAGTCCATGTGTGAAGGGTGAAACCGACTCACACACCATTTTTCCATGCATCTCCTCCTCTGCGGCCCTTTGCGGAGATGTTTCCCTCCAAACCAGGTACTTTGTGCTTGAAAGAGACTTTGGGGGTTATTCTAACTTTGGAGGAGTGTTAATCCATCCCAAAAGTGACGGTAAAGTGACGGATATACCACCAGCCGTATTACGAGTTCCATAAGATATAATGGACTCGTAATACGGCTGGTGGTAAATCCGTCACTTTTCCGTCACTTTTGGGACGGACTAACACCTCCTCCAAAGTTAGAATAACCCCCTTTGTTTGCTTTTTAAAGACTTAAGACACTTCATATCACTTTTCAGTGATATCTCTACAATTTCTTATTGCATCTTTTATCATTTTGACATGCCAATACCCAGATAAATATTATATTTTTTTTAAACACTGTGTGGTGTTTTTTTGTGGTGCTATATTGTGTTATTGTATGATTTATTGCACAAATACTTTACACATTGCCTTCTAAGTTAAGCCTGACTGCTCAGTGCCAAGCTACCAGAGGGTGGGCACAGGATAATTTGGATTGTGTGTGACTTACCCTGACTAGAGTGAGTGTTCTTGCTTGGACAGGGGGTAACCTGACTGCCAACCAAAGACCCCATTTCTAACAATGGCCAAATGGCAACTAAAGCAGATATGTCAGGAGTTTTGCAGAGTAGAGGCCACAGCTTTTGTGGTGCCTATTTTAAGTTTCTGATCCAAAGAACATCTCATAATGAGGAAGACATGTACTTTATTGAAAGGGAAAACATAGTAGATGGTGCCATTTAGTTGTGATGTTGGGTTAGCTGCATAAAAATGAACAAATACAGCTTTGTGTTCTGTTATTAAAAGTATGTTGTAGTAGTTGCGTGTGGCCCCAAAACGTGTTGAGCCTGAGGCAAGAGCCCAGCTGCCTTCTATTTGTGATCACCATGCTTCACCTACATTTTCACCTACATTTTCTAAAAGGCCATAGGCTCTGAAAGAGCATTCATGAACTATTCCAATTTTTTCATGGTGTGCCAATGAAGCCTGACTATTACCAGGAGTTGATTCAATGTTTTCCCAAAATATTTAACACTGTCTCTCATATATGTTAACAATTGCTTCCAGTATGCCATTGCTAATGTTTTGTCATAGTTGCATACCAAGAATTACAAACAATATGACAGCATCATAGTTTTGCCATTAATAGTACCTATACACTGTAGATGCTCTATATGTCAAAACTACCTTCTGTAAATAAGGATCAGCATTTTTCCACGGGTGCCTCTCCTCCTCCCACGTCCCACAGTTAACCTCCCTCTGGGCCAAGATTTTCCTCCAGTATGCCAGCACAAGCATTTTGCATACATGCCCACATGTTTCAAGAATTACCTCCTGCATACCAGGCCCTGAATTTTCCATGGGTGCCCTCCCTTGTTATAAGGATTACCCCCAATTTGCCAGTAGCTGCATATTGCCCTAGGTGCCTCAATAAAACCAAGAATTATCTTGAATATGTCATTATCTTGAGTACGTCATGGCCAATGGCAAATTCACAAGCATACCACATTCTCACCCAAACACAAGCAAGCATTGCCCAGGCCTACTCATAAGCATTACATTTGCTGTGTGGGTTATGATTTTCGTAGGTGTTGTGGGATTAACAGATTAACACATTACTATGTTTTGGGGGGAATTTCTCAATTTTGTTCAAACGATGAGGTGTTATAACCAGCATTAACTATGACTTCACTTTTCGTATTTCCCTTTCCAATAGATAGATAGATAGATAGATAGATAGATAGATAGATAGATAGATAGATAGATAGATAGATAGATAGATAGATAGATAGATAGATAGATAGATAGATAGATAGATAGATAGATAGATAGATAGATAGATAGATAGATACGGGGCAAGTGTTTCCAAGGGCAGAGCAAATGAACCTCTGCCAGAGAACCCAGTGTTACAAATTTTGTAGTGGACTGTGTACTGCCTAACATTTGTTTTGCATATTCAAAGGAACAATTGGTAAGTTAAATCAAATGCAATGCCTTAAGACACATGGCATATGAAGTTAAGACAACAGTCACGGAATCTCCGCAAAAGTTATATATTTAAATAAATCTCTAAATCTGAAAATAAATCATATCACATTTGGACAACCAACAGTCCTATCTCATTTCCTAGAGAATAAATATTTAAATATAGATCTAGACAGAGTGCAACACAGCGCTGCAACCAACTAAACAAGTACCAAAATTCAGTACAGAAATGAATACATTCTTTTCTCACAGTTGTCAGACAAACATTGACCTCATGTTGAGACTGCTGAAGTTGCCCCATGATAGATTGATGTTTGCTTTATTCTTGAGGCTGGTTATTTAAGTGGAACAATAAAAAGTTAGTTTTAAGCAGATGAACATAAAGATTTATATTAAAAATGCGTATCTAAATAGCGGAATCTCCACCCTTTTGTGGCAGATTTGAGAAGTACTTTCAGTCCTGTCTGTTTATAAAGGGACGCAAAAAGGAAAACTGAAATGCTAAAGCACATATGTGCATCTTTTTCATAGACTTTTAATAAAGAACCTGTGGCCTGGCCCCTATCACCAGAGACCTGACAGCATGGCATCCTCTCATCCAGGCCCAGGTTTCTCTCTCTAATGGGGCTCGCTAGCATTGCTGAATCCAGAGTGCACTCTTTGTGTCACTGTCCTATGCACACTCTCAGCTTCAAAGCCAATAGAGTCTAACCAACCTTCAGCCTAAGGTCCTCCAACACCACCCTCTCTCTCTGTGAAATGGTGTGTGAGAGAGGGGACAGACTGAAGGAGGAGACACAGCAAGCAGGTGATTGTGTGTATGTGTATCTGCTTGAGGGAGTGTGTATTTGGGTGTTTGCAGGTGTGCATGTGTGAGTTTGTGGCTATCTGGGGCGTTTATGCTCTGATAGCTTGCAGTAATTGCATTATTTGTTGTCATTGGATCTAGTGTTGCACCTGTGAAGAAAATTTGGGTGAATACTAGGGTTCTTATGTGCTGATAGGAGAAATGGGCAAAATTAGGGCCAGTGGCGTAACATTAGCCTCCAGAAGCCTTGTGGAGTGGGGTGGATCCGGAGCTCAGGGGCCGCCTCAGCACAGTGGGCACTGTACACGAGCGGCAAGCCTTTGGCCTGCAAGCTCGTGACTGGGTAGGGGGCGTGGAGGGGCCGCCCCATGTTCTTTGCAGGGTGGCCCCCTCAAGTTTTGTTACACCATGTATTAGGGCTTCTTTAGATTGATAATAAACAAGATGCCAGAGAGGATGTCATAGAGTCATGCTTCCTTCTGACATTCAACAGTGATCTGCAGGTCACCAATTCACATGACAGCAGGGCAGACTCAGCCTTCCATCTTTCCAAAGTTTATAAATATGTTAATAATCACAACTGTTATTTACGGTGCTTTGAAACTGGAGGGGAAAGGCATACAGTGCAACAAAAATATGTTTTCATAAAATTCTTGTATTACATAGTCTTGTTCGCAAATGTGCTTTGGCCGTGAAGTTATGGAGTCATTGGAAGAAGGGCCTTTATTGGTTAGTGTGGGGTTTTACTCAAGAATCTTGTCCTCGCTGTTTGGTGCGGCACTAATCGCTTAGCCTTCAGTGAGAAGCTGCCACTCAAATCTTCCATTTAGAAACAAACGTAAAATTCCAACAAGCTGACAAATATTCCTTGTGACAGAATTAGAATGAGTACCCCCATTAATCTTTTGACCCAAGCCCCACAAAAGCTTCTAATAGGCCTGCATGAAGAATACCAAGCACACTTATTCAGAATACTCTATCTGTGTTTTCAAAATGTTCCACCATTTTCTGACATTCTCCTAAGGTGCAATATTGAAGCAATCACGCAATCCCCAAAGGTTCCATGCTGCTGGAATTCTTCATCTTGCTTTTTTGTGTAGGTCTCCAGACTATCCCCCCCACACACACACACACAATCTAGCTCTTGGGACTGGTTCCTGGTCTTAATGCCAGCATCTTCTCCTGTGGGCTGTCTATAGCGACCAAGGCTAGCTGTGATAGCTCACGTCTTTTAACATGTCTAACACAGAGGATTCACCCTGGGTCAAGTTTGCAGGATAATATACAACCTGTTTCATTACTCTGGTCTTATGACAGAGTGTCTAGTTATAAAGAAATAGGAGGCATGGTGCAGATGTCCATGCTAAGTCAACTTCTGGTGACGCTGTTTTTCCCTGGGTCTTTATGAGGTTTCATGTGTAAAATCTGAGGTCCGTTCAAGCCCAGACCTACCATAGTTGCTAAGGGCAAGATTTTAAGGCCCAAAAGAATTCACTGAGCATTGCTCAGCATTGCTAATCCTGAGGGCAGTGAGCTCTAGGGGTGGTTATGAACACCGATCTAGGTGTCTCATTTGAAGCTTGAAATTAGAGAGCAGATGATGTGTACCATTAATCAAAGTATTCACCAAGGAATGATTAATCTGCTTTATCCTTTTCTCACCTTAGCAATAGGCATAAATCTGTCTTAAACACACAGGGTTCAAGAAATCAATGATCACAAATTCAGCAGTAGACATGCTGTCCCAGTACTTTGAAATTATTCATGCCATACAGTATATCAGCATACCCACTCTGATGCCACCAGTCTCATGTCTTTTCTCTTTTCTATAGCAAAGTACTTCTTGAACATTTAAAACATGCTGTGGATTGTGTGAGAATACACATCAACAATTTATGAAAGTTTAGTTTGCTGATGCTTTTTGTGAAGATCATTGTCCTGGACCTTCTTTTATGGAGGAAGACTGAGGCTGAATTATTCTTTCAGCATGTGCCTGGGCGATTGTTGCATTTTACTATTAAAACTGCTCTGCAAAGCCATGGCTCCAAGGTCTGGTGCCACCTGGTTCAAAGACAGTCACCCTATTTTCAACCTGATCTGTGGCCCTACAAATATCAGATCCCCAGAGCCAGAGTTTTTTTGTGGTTGACTTTCAATCTGTCTCTACAGAACATTCAGGGCCTCCAGCACAACTTACAGCCCAAAAGAATCTTCTTCTTTGACCTGTTTCCTTCCACTGCTGGATCTTCGCTGCTTCACCCTGCAGTGTCACACTTGAGTGGGATGGTGGGGGGGGCACAGACTGGGACGAAAGGTGCCTTGATCCATATGCATATCTTTGGGTCTGTTCCTGTGACTGTGTTCCTGTGTACAAGGTTTCCTGTATGTAAATGGGCCTGTGTCATGCTGCTAGACCTGGATGCCTGTGTGATTTTAGAGCTGCCTTTCACTTTCCATTTTTTCTTTATTCTCACTGAGAGAGGTGTTAGTGCTCATGTGTGAGAAGATAAGGATTATGAAGACATTTGTAGAGACGCTCCACATTATCATTTCCTCCTCCTTGCATGTATGTTAATAGGAGACTATTAGACTTTTCATCCTTGGCGCGGTCTCCCTTAACTTTTTGCCTCTGTTCCACAGGTTGTTGATGTGTGCTGTCTTTCTTACTGTGGGCACTTTACCACTGCTAACCAGTGCTAAAGTGCAAGTGCTCCTTTACAAAATCTGTATGTAATTGGCTTATCCATGATTGGCATGTTGGATTTACTAGTAAGTCCCTAGTAGAGTGCACTAGAGGTGCCAGGGCATGTACATCAAATGCTATTAGTGGGCCTGCAGCACTGGTTGTGCCACCCACATAAGTAGCACTGTAATCATGTCTCAGACCTGCCATTGCAGTGTCTGTGTGTGCAGTTTTAACTGTAAATTCGACTTGGCAAGTGTACCCGCTTACCAGGCCCAAACCTTCCCTTTTCTTACATGTCAGACACCCCTAAGGTAGGCCCTAGGTAGCCCCAAGGGCAGAGTGCTGTGTATGGTTAAGGTAGGACATATAGTAATGTGTTTTATATGTCCTGACAGTGAAATATTGTTAAATTTGTGTTTCACTGTTGCAAGGCCTGTCCCTCTTATAGGTTAACATGGGGGCTACCTTTAAATCTGATTAAAGTGTAGTTTCCCTTTGGGAGAGGATGGGCATGTGGAGTTTGGGGTCTCTGAGCTCACAATTTAAAAATACATCTTTTAGTAAAGTTGATTTTAAGATTGTGTTTGTTTGAAAATCCCACTTTTAGAAAGTGAGCATGTTCTTGCTTATACCATTTCTGTGACTCTGCCTGTTTGTGGATTCCCTGTCTGGGTCAGTTTGACAGTTGGGCTGGTTGCACATCACACTAGAAAGTGACACAAAGGGAGCTGGGGTGTAGCCTACATATCCTGATGAGCCATCTGTGCTAGGAGGGAGGAGGGAGGAGAGGAGTGGTCACTCACACCTGAAAGAGCTGTGCCTGCCCTCACACAATGCAGTCTCCAACCCCCTGGTGAGTGTCTGGGGCCTGGCCTGGCAAGGAAGGATTTCACATTCAAAAGAGACTTTAATTGAAGTAGGCCTACTTCAGAGGAGAAATTGGGTATAAGAAGGGCACCCAAAACCACAGACTTCAGAAACCCTTCTGGAAACAAGAGGAACCTCTGCCTGGAGAAGAGCTGAAGAGCTGAGGAAGAAGAGCTGCCCTGCCTGTGACTGTGATTTGTGGAGCTATCCTGCAGTTGCTGCTTCTGCTAGAGTAAGAGGGCAAAGACTGGACTTTGTGTGCCTTCCATCTTGAGAAGAAATCTCCAAGGGCTTGATTTAGAGCTTGCCTCCTGTTGTTTGAAGTCTCAGGGACAGCACAGACTTCTCTCTGCCAGCACCTGGAGTCTCTGGAGAGACTCCTACTCTGCCCTATGGTGCCCATCCAGTTCCTGGGTCCCTGAAAGGAGAAGCTGGCAGCCTAATAAGAGGACATCCACGCACAGAGCGCTGTGCGAGGAAAAGATCGACGCAACTCCAATCTGCGGCTGAAGAAACGACGCGCGGGCGGTTCCACGGCTGAAAATCAACGCACGCCAGAAACGGACCGAAGAATTAACGCACGAAGCAGGAGAAGCGACGCGCAGCATCGCTGACAGATACTCGGAGATCGAAACCCATGCTGCGTGGTTTTTGAATCATCGTGCAGCTGGATTTCTGACGCGATTACCGCTGGGCGTATAAAAACAACGCAAGGCCTACCTGGACCCGAGAGTGCTGACTGGATCGACGCATCGCTCTCCTACAGAGAGAAGTAATGACACGTCCGACCCGATGTAAGGAGAAACTACGCAGGGTCTCGCTCATGAGTGAAATCAACACATCGCAAGCCCTTTTTGAGGCATACTCGCCCGTGCGGGGGTATTTTTGACGCACCCAAGGTACATTTTCACACTAACAGTGTTAGTGTGTGTTTAAAACTACTTAAAGACTCTTTTTGCATTTTTATTGATAACTTAACATGTGTATTGTGGATTTTTGTCGTTTTGGTCTCTTGTTTTGTTTAGATAAATATTTCCTATTTTTCTAAACCTGTGTTGTGTCATTTTGTAGTGTTTTCACTAAGTTACTGTGTGTGTTGGTGCAAATATTTTACACCCAGCACTCCGAAGTTAAGCCTACTGCTCTGCCAAGCTACCAAGGGGGTTAGCAGGGGTTAGCTGAGAGTGATTCTCTTCTACCCTGACTAGAGTGAGAGTTCTTGCTTGAACAGGGGGTAACCTGACTGTCAACCAAAGACCCCATTTCTAACAGAGACTCTGTGGCTCTTTCAAGCGAAAGAGATCCTGCATTGGTAAATATAGAGGATGGCTCCTTGAAAAAGTCGGCGAGGCCTTAAAGTACTGTTCATGAGCACCACCATGTATTGCCATTCTGGAAACACTAAATATAAAGCCACCCTAGGGTTGTTTTTTTTCCAAAAATAAAAACACAAGGTTGTGTAAGTGTAGGAAATACACGTTTTGTGTGTGGTCACAGCAGATTTTTCATATTTTACTGGGCCCTATACAGTTAGTGGCTTTAGAACTCTGTGCACTTTGCCCCTGCTAACCAGAAGTTGGGTGTTGGTATTCCTTCTTTAAACATGGTTGAAATGGCATACTCCTAATTGGTATATATAAATTACCAAAAAGGCTGTACTATATGGTATAAGGTATACCCAGGCCCTGGAAGGAAAATGCCACTAGTGTACTGTAGGACCTACTGTGCCATCCATTACAGTGGTAGTGCAAACATGGCTTCAGGTCTGCACTGTGTAGCCTGACTGTAAAAGTATAAAACCTGCAATCCAACTTGTCATAATAAATACTGAACAAAACCTCCCTTTTAAATATTAAAAAGGATGACTTTTGCCAATTTGCAAATGTCCAAAGTGGGTAGAGGAACGTTTACTCCATTGGTTATGGGATGCCCAGAAGTCATTTCCACCTACTAGCTAGCAATAAATGTGGCACCTCCAGACACCTACTTGTAAACACTTTCTGGACCTGAATAAGAGCAGAAGAGGGCTGTACCTCCTGTCTGTGATCTGAGAGTAGCCCTGGAGGACTGGACCTGCTCCTGCTTGTTCTCAGAACACAAAAGTGACTCTCACGGTCATAAGGCTCACCTTTTGTTCAAGCTACAGGGATACAACAGCTAGAAGGGCCTTTTTCCTTGAAGTACCCATCTGACCAGTGCCAACTGGATCTGAATTGCACCCAACTGTTGACTTATGCCTGTGAGTCTGCAGGTGCCTCCCTTAAGGTCCTGTGGGCTTTAGAAGTGTACTACTGTCATGGATTGGAACTTAAAGGAATAAAATCAGAAGGTGAAATCTTTGACCAGGGCAAACCTGGTTGATGTACTCGAACCGCTTTCCATCGTGATCATCCTCAAATTGCCCCTCGGTCCCGGTCTACCACAACCATTCAATTATTCAGTATTTGTATAGCACAGCACTGTCACTTCTAGGTTATCTGGTCGCTGAGGGTGCTGTGTCTTGGTCGAAAAGCCAGCTCTTGAGTTTCCTTCTGAAGTCCACCAGAGAGGGTGCTGTTTGGAGATGAAGGGGCAGTTCTCTCCTGGTCTTGGTGGGGACATAGGAGGAGCACCCGCGCTGCGGCTGCGACGGATTGTGGAGGGTGTGCTTGAGGGCAAGTGAGGAGGAGCGCAGGTGTTTTGAGGGTAGGAGGAAGTTCAGTCGATGAGTGACATAGGCTGATCCTTGATCATTTAGAGCTTTGTAAACGTGGGTGAGAGTCCTGAACTGGCATCTCTTCTGAAGGGGGAGCTAGGGGAGGTTTCAGATGTGGGGGTGATGTGGGTCCTTCTGGGGAGGGGTAGGAAGAGTCAGGCAGTGGCATTCTGTATGGTCTGGAGTTTTATGAAGAGCTGAGTGGAGTTTCCGGTGTAGAGAGCGTTGCTGTAGCTAAAATGGCAAGTGATGAGGGCCTGAGTGATGGTATTTCTGGTGTTGACTGGGATCCATTTGAAGATTCTGTGGAGCATGTGAAGGGTGTGGAAGCAGGAGGAGGTGACTGCATTGACTTGCTGTTTTATGGTCAGCTCGCTGTTGAGGATGATATCTAGGTTGGGTGCATGGTTTGTTGTTGTGGGTGTTATGTGTGGCCATTTTAGCTATAGTTTTATACACAATATTTTAGCACACTGGGCCTGCTGTTGTGCACTTGCCCTAGATATGTTTTATTTGAGCTTAGGTATATTATTTTAACAATTGTGGTCTTGTTTTATTTTTTCTATCTAGCTGTTCTTTGCCTAGGTCAGCACTGCGTTCTTAAACAAGACATTTCTTTCACTCTGTGCTTTCTCAAGGCTGCGGTGAGATAGGTTGCCGGCAAAAGTGGTACGCTTTGTCTCCAATGTTCACAGAAACATACACACTCTTACGTGGGAATCCTTTCTTGAAACATCAGCAGTTTTATTATAAAAACACTACTTTTGCCCATTTACATTAGAGGGAGATTCCAGCCTGATGATCACGACTATATGCTGATTGCTAATTGCTTCGCTGCAGCTGCTTATGCAGACTACAGGCCCCTTTCTCAGGGTTGCGGGATGGTGTCTTCCCAGGGGAAAACTAAAGGGAAGAATTAGAGCTTAACATGCTGTCTTCTAATATAGTCTAGGTAGGAACTATCCTTAAAAGTCTTAGTGACACTATGGTAGGGTTATTTTTTTGGTTTATTCCCCTTGTCACAATCTTAATCTTACTGTGCTTCATTGTCCTAGTTATAGCAATACATGCTTTATTATCTATTCAGTTACTTCAATAAAACCTTATTGAACTATACTCTGCCTCTGATTGTCCTTGCATACGTGAGACTAATGTAGCTGAGAGAAAAGGATGAGATCTGAGTGACCACGATTTCCCTGAGAAGTCATTTATGTCAAGCTCCCGGTTGCCCAATCCTCCCTGCTCTTGGGTGGAGGTGAGGCACTGCTAGTTAGCCGGAACAAAACCCGGATTAGGCTGACAGGTGTCACATGGTGTGAGATAAGACTCAGTCCCCCACAATACAAGTGATTCTGCCACCCAAATCCAGTAGTCTCATTAGGATAATGAGAACCTATGCAACATCGTGCCACCAATGTTTGGTCAGGCACTAATTTTCTGGTCCCCCTGAGTATGTCAATCTCACTACGTGCAAAGACACCTCAGTACTATTTACCGAGACGTCCGTGGTATTGAGGATTTTCCTCCTCAGCTAAGTAGAGAGTACCTAACTAACACTGTTGGTTGTTCAAGCGTGAAACCTAAAACGATAATCCCCATTTGGTGTGCTTATCTCTGAATAAAATTTACCATTCACCATAGCGAACCTGCAACGGGGAGCAATTACAGTCAATATGCAACCACCCCTTACCACACATTTTCTGGCACATGGCCTAGGGGGTTCCAGTAACATTTGTTGTTGAGGCTCATCCAGCCTATAGCACAGAAACTTTTTATTCTTGGGTCACATTTCCAGCAGCTGATGGGAACACAAATACATTTCATCACTGTACACCTGCAAACATACCTGCACAATATAGAGCATAGGCATATTTGGAAATACCTCTGTCTTATCAAGACCATAATAATTGGCTTGATGGCAACCTACCACATACAATCCTACATGTTAGGTTATGTCCTCTACGTAATGATGGTCCTACCTGGCCTTTATTGGCCACATATACACTGCACCCTGATGCAGCAACCTTGACGGTAGCTGAGGTCCGCCACTTATATACTGAGCTTACGGAAATATACAGATGGTTTGTACAGTTTGTAATGCAAACATTAAATACAAACCCAGCACGTGCTACCCTGGTGCAACTACATGCTGCAATGCCAGGCATTAATCCTGAGACTGTACATTCGATTATGGGTAAAGTACCCGCCAAACGGAAAGAGATTCCGTTTTGGTTAGCTCAAAAAATAAATGCACTGGAAGCAGTATTTCCCCATACATGATCTCAGGATAAGCATAGAATATTAACTATGTGCTTGCCATTTGGGATGGTTCCCACAGTAGATAACTGCAAACTTGGGGCATGGTATTTGATTACGCTCTCTACAACCGCACACGGTACACCAACACTTGCCAATCTACCGGAAGTGTTAAAACAAATTCCAGATGAATACGGGGCTGCCCGGCCCTGGACTTGGGGATGCAGCTTATGGGCAATTTCGCCACTGTATCTTCAATTATATTGAGTAACCTTATAGGGGAGGAAGTTGCACTAGCAGTGCGTATGCGGCTTCAGAACGTTCCTCCACAGGATCTAGAACGTGAGCTGCCAATGATTATCGCGGAGACATACTCTAGTATTGGTCGAGATAGTCTGGGTGCAAGACCCACGAAACCACAGTTTCAGGGTAAATCTAATAAATATCCTACCAAGCAAGCACCTGAGGGTTCTAAAAAGTGCTGGGATAAAAAACAACAAACACCTAAAAAAGAAAAGAGAGAATTTCCGCATATGGAGACCCTGCAGAATAGATATAATCTCAGAAATAGAGATAATATAAAAACACATGACCAATATCAATGTACTGATACACGCCAATCTCGTTCCTTTGACGACTCACTGGAAAAACGCTGTGAGAGAGGTGGGCGGTCAGAGCAAAGAACTGAGTACGTGAAACCGAGACAGGAATCACAACGCTATACAGAAGTTTCTGCTAAAAAAGAAGAGAAACTTCCCCAACACAAAACCCAATTTAAAAAGAAAAAAGTGGCAGCAGTTGCGATTCAATATGCCACTCAAGAAGAGGGTTCTATTGAAGCGCAAGACATGGGTGCTATCTCTCCTAGACAGCGCAGCAGAGGTCACAATAGTTTGCTGGAATCTTCAAGATCATCTGGAGGTGAAGGCAACTGATGACTTCTTACAAGTTGAAACTGCGGACATGTGTGTCTCCACGCCTGACAGGGTGTACAAGGTTAGAAGGAGACATTGAATGCACAATTGACGTAATCTTTTGGGACCGCGTTGTTAACATTTATGATATTTTACTGGCCGAAAAGGATTGGCCACCTGAATTTGTCCGTACTTGCCCATATGAGGAAAAGATTATCAAGCCTTCTTTCTCACCCCTTGTTCCCGATGAGCTTGCAGAATCCTACGCCATTGATTGGGCATTGGCGCAGGCACCCGTGTTATATTGAAACCACGTAGGGTGGGATAAAGATTACCCCTATCATGTAATTCCAATTAGAAATCAACCCCAAACTCAACCTCAGTATGGAATAAAACATGATGCTAAATCACCTGTGTGGGAAATCCTCACCCAACTAGAGTACCAGGGTGTAATCGAACACTGTGTCTCACCCATGAATAATCCTTTATTTCCTGTAGCTAAACCGGACTATTCATACAGAATAATCTTAGACTACAGACACTTAAACAGTCACACGCGCACATATGCTATACAAAACTCTCATAACACGCACTAATGAACAACATAGTGCGCAAAAAATACAAAACAACATTGAATATTTCCAATGACTTCTTCTGCCAAAATGTAGCGCCTGAGAGTAGAGACTTAACAAGTTTCAGCGCACTAGGCTCCCAGAAAAAATTCTGTCATTTACCACAGGGGTATAAGAACAGTCCAGGACTGTTTGCGGCTCGTGTGACTTCACTATTGCTCGACATTGACCCCGAAGCATTGTCCTATGTAGATGATATCTACCTTACAGACGATGAATTACTGCAACATCTAAGATGGGTGGCCCGCATTGTTGTAGGATTTGCCGAATTCGGCTATAAATTCAACTTAAAAAAAAAAAAAATAGCCTTCCTTAGTGTCCTGTTTCTGGGATACGAATTATAAAGTGAAGGAAAGAGCCTATCGCAACAATTCTTAGAAAAATGCACACAGTTACAACCTCCAAATTCCATTAGAAAACTCCAATCCCTATTGGGTTTTCTAAATTTTGGCAGAAAATACATTCCAGATTACGCATCACTCATCAAACCCTTATATGACTTGATACGTCCTGACTTTTCCAGTAAATTCTGGACAGTCGAACACACGTGCATTCTCAGAGCATTACAACAAGACATGCTTGCTGCACAACACCTACACACAAAGGACAGTAAAAAACATCTGGTCATCAGAGTAATTGCTAGTGCCATTGGTTTCACCTATACAACATTCAATGAGGGTGAGACAGTCCTGATTGCATACAACTCATGTTTGTATTCAACAGCAGAACAGCGTTTTGCTCCCACTGTGAAAATTATCACTGCTGTTCAGATGTCTGTCATTAAAGAAAGACCACTGGCCCGGGGAAACACATAATTGTCATATCTCCAATCCCAGCGCTTGAGTCTGTTACCAAAGCCAGCGTTCCAAACCCTAAAGCATTGCATCAACGTTGGATCAAATGGGCAGTGTCTCTGACAGCCACTGATGTTGACTATATTTTTGACCCAAAGTTACAAACTCAAGAATTTTTGCAATATGATCTAGAATACCTAGTTCTGGCAAATACATTGCCTATTGATCAATATCAAAGAGTCACATACTCAGGTGTGAGGGATGATGTCTTCCCAGGGGAACCTAAAGGGCAGAATTAGAGCTTAACATGCTGTGCTCTAACATAGCCTAGGTAGGAACTATCCTGAACAATCTTAGTGACACTATGGTAGCATTATTTTTGTGTTTTAGTCTCCTTCTCACAATCTCGATCTTATTGTGCTTCATCGTCCTAGTTATTGCAATACATGCTTTATTATCTAAGGTGCAGTTATTTCAATAAAACCTTATTAAATTATACTCTGCCTCTGATTGTCCTTGCATACGTGAGACTAATGTAACTGAGAGAAACTGATGAAATCTGAGTGACCACGATTTCCCTGAGGAGTCATTTATGTCATGCGCCCGGTTGCCCAATCATCCCTGCTCTTGGGTGGAGGTGATGCACTGCTAGTTAGCTGGAACAAAATCTGGATTAGGCCAACAGGTGTACCATGGTGTGGGATAAGACTCAGTCCCCCGCAATACAAGTGATTCTGCCACCCAAATCCGGTAGTCTCATTAGGATAATGAGAACCTATGCGACAGGTGTTGGTCCGAGTTCCACTGGCCACCACCTGTGATCCCAAATGGAAGTGCTCTTGCTGAAGATCAGCACTGTCTTGACAGAGTTGATTTTAGGCAGTTGTCCCTCATCCATTTGCCTACATTGGTCATGGTGTCATGAAAGTTGGTTTTAGCTTTGGAGGGGTTCTCGGTGAGTGAGAGGATTAGTTGAGTGTCATCAGTGTAGGGGATTATGTTCAGTCCGTGGGATCTTAAGACATCTGCTAAGGGGGTCATGTAAGTGTTGAACAGAGAGAGGCTGAGGGATGATCCTTGGGACACACCGCATTTAATGTCCTTGAATTCAGAGGTGAAGGGAGGCAGCCAGATGCTACATGTGTGACCTGTGAGGAAAGAGGTGATCCACTTGAGGGCTTTTTTGCTGTAGGCTGATGTGGTGGAGTCTGTCAATGAAGGTGTGGTGGAAGTTGGTGTAGAATGGAGGTTGTTGAGACCTGTGGGTTGAGGTTCAAAATTGTTGTAGATGGTGGCAATCTTGCTGTGGAAGTAGGCCGTGAGGGTGTCACAGAGTTCTTGGGAGGGGTGAATGGTGTTCCCTGCGGCTGTCAGGCTGGGGAATTCCTTGACTATTTTGAAGAGTTCCTTTGTGTGATTAGCAATAGTGTCAATGTGGGATGTGATGGCTGCTCTCCTGGCTTCCTTGATGCGCAGATACTAGTTTCTGAGGACTGCTTTGTGAGCAGTTCTGTAAGAGGGGCTAATTGTCATGCACCATTGTTTCTTGAGATGGTAGCAGTGGTGCTTGATGGTTGTGATCTCTGGGGTGCACCAGCTGGTGTGTTTTGTGGTTTTGTTGATCTTTGCTGTTTTCAACGGGGCGATTCTGTTGGTGCAGTTGGTGATTCATGTGAAGAAATTCTGGAGGTTCTGGTCAGGATCTGATGAAGCTTCGTGTTGAGTGGTGCTCAGGGCCTGTGACCACTGTCTCAGTTATCTTGGTCCAGCTGTGGTGGGAGGAGCTGTGATGCTTGGTGATGGTGTGGCAAGCATTGAAGATGGTTAAGTGAACAATGGCATGGTCGGTCCAGGTGAGTTCTGAGATGTGGCTGCATTTGATTCTGTCACTGGTGCTGAATATGGCATTGTGTGTGTATCCAACCTTGTGCATGGGTTCAGTGACCAGTTAGGTCACCGAACCATTGGCAATTGTATTTCTTAGCTCGATGGCTACTTACAATTTTTTTTAAATCATGTCTATGGGCCCACTTATTGAATTGTTTTCATTTTGTTGTCATTTTGTTTATTACAATTTGTCTACTTTTTCATTCAGTTTGGGAATTTTATTGTTTTACATTTTGACTTAATCACTGTTTTGGTGCTACCTAAATACATTGCTCTATGTTAAGCCTGTCTGCTCTGTGCCATAGCTACCAAGGATAGAGCTCATGTTATTTTAGCGACATTGATGGTTTACCCAGATTCCTTGAAGTGGTTAGTCATCTACCCCAAATATTATTCAAATTTCTTCGTGCAAACATTTTTTTCTGTGATTGATACAAAATAGTTATTTTGCAGTAAACTTAACGGCAACTCAATAACATAGCTCTTTAGGTTGATGGGCCTGCAACTGATGACTGAGCGTAACTTGCAGTCCACATTTTTTAATCCTTTTATGACTATATCAGACTTCCCGAATTCTGAAGTAAATTTCTCGGCAGCATTAGATTAGTTAACAGTATTGTGTAGTTCTACAGCATTATGAAAAAGCTAAACTAAATATGAACAAGTAACATGTAAAATGCAAGTTATTTAATTGGTGAGAATTAGACAAATACAAATGAGCTTCATGGAATTGTAGTAAGACGTCTGAACCAATGAGAAAAATATAACCCACCCAGCAAAGATGTGTTGAAAGTGTGTCCTTTTTTCTCAATTGAATTTCTCATTTATCTAATTTAAAAAAAAACAAAAAAAACTTGTAAGAATCCTGCAGCCATGCTCATACATATTTTAATGCAGCCCTTTTTTCACAACTTTTACAGATTAAAGATTTTTGAAAATGTAAAAGTTGCCACTATTCCTCTTATAAATTATTTGGAAAATCACAACACCCCCAACCCCTCGGTAAAAAATTATTTAAGTATCATCCCATTTTCCCCTGTGAGACAATTTCAATATTCTTTTAGGTACACTAGGGGCCTGGGTTATACTTTTTTAGTCCGCATTTGCATCATTTTCCGACACAGAAGTGGCGCAAACCTACAAAATGTAATTGAATTTTGCAAGTTTGAGCTGCTTTTGTGTAAAAAAAATGACGCAAATGCAGCGCTAAAAAAGTATAGATCAGGCCCTAGGTATCACAAATTTACAATAAGATTCTTTGTGAGAGAGAACTCAATCCTTCCAACTTATTACATTATGTTGGGATCACTTGACTTTAAAATGTACCATTTACCACATATTGTCCCTGAACCTCACTGGGGTAAAATTTCCATGGGCCCCATTTAAAAATGTTGAGGATTCACTTTAATTTTCCCAGCGATTCTTTGGAGAAAACTCAAATTCAACTGTCTCAAAATTCCATTTAATTTTCACTCAACACACGTTACAATACATGGATTATTTGTCTCACACACATTTCCTCAAAACACTCAAGGAAGAAAAGCACCATAATGTAAACTATAACATAAAAGACATTTCAAAACCTCTCAGTATTGAAACGTTGTTAAAAAAAATGTATGGCGCTAAAGACCCTAACCCACACCTCCGTGGCCTCAATCTTTCCTTCATGTTATCATCACCGGGGGTCATGCCCCCCAAAGCAAACAACATACTCCTAGCTACGGGCCTGAGGGCAACCAGGCACGCAATTGAGTCGGTAAAAAGTGGTTGTTCTTTGTGCACTTACTGATCAAAAACAGCAAATATGAAGCTTATGTTGCCTGCTTTGTTATGGTGTTTATCTGCAATTGGCATCGCGTGAAAATGACATCTTCCTGCTGTGCCACATCCATCAACCTGTGCTTATTTACGGCACAAGCACCTGCAGTAATTATCGTCTTCATTATCCTCACCGACATTAGAGCAACAACAACGGGAAAGACTGATTGCTTTAGAGTGACATATTGTGTAAAAAAAAACTTTTGCACACTGTAGCAGCAAGTACGTTCACGTTTTTTTAGGTGTGAACCGAAGCCTCTTAATGTCACAGAATTATCATACGTTTTAACAAACTTTAAAAAACGATTCCGACCGAATCAAATTCTTCTTTAGAAAATGGTTTGGAGGAGATACATTTTCGTAAATTTCAAATACACTCTGAGGTAAAACAGCCAAGTCCCAGACTGTGTAAGAACATTCAGGTAGATGGAGATATTTTTACCGACAGCCTTTGCTCGGCAAAGTCATTTACCCCCGAATCAATAGAAAGGCTTGGATTACAAACGGGACAGTAAATTGGGTCCCGGAATTACTTGAACCAGTCTCCAATTCGAGACAGTAATTTAACAAGTTTTGTGATATTACATTTTTGGGCCTTTGAAACGAGAATTACATGCTAGTCGCAGAATAACAGCTCCATTTAGCCATTTCTCGTAAGGACGGTCCTGGTTTTGGGCTCGGAAATTCCTCTTTTTTCAACAGAAGCGATGTCTTTGCGGAAAAAGTGAGATACACCTTGGGGGAAGATTTAACAAGAATTTGAGATGCTGTAAAGTGATCCAAAGTGACGCAATGTCTTGATATGGTATTACTTTTCAGAAAGTGTCCTTTTTTCGCGCAATAGCACGCTTGCGCTGCTTTGTACCATTTTGTATCTCAGGAGCATTCCACAGCAGACCTGCTCACTCACAGGTGTTACCGTGTGTCACACAATTTTGGCTGCTTTCACATGGTCAGTTACCCTGTGAGGAGCCAGAATCACACGGTGGCAGGCAAGGCGAGCTGGAAACCACTGCAGAGAGTGGATTTCCAGCTCGTCTTTTGAGGACGCAAACGGGCAATGTTTATTAAGGGGTGTGAAAACACCCAAGGAGATCACCAGCACCCTCAACAACCATGGGTTCTCGCTTTTTGTGGTGGAAGGAGGAGATTGATGGGGGCAGAAGGCCCCTCGCGAAGTTCTCAGCTTAAAGCCTAGGCCCCCTCCAAAGCCAATCCCCCTCTTCACATGGCCAATTGTCCTCTCAAGTTGGCATGGTTTTTGATGTAAAGCTCTACCTACCAAAATTGTTAGACTGCACTTTGTGAATTGGCTTTGTGTCAAAAAATATATCCACCTTGAGGCAGGTGCAAATTTGGAGAAATCTTTTTATTTCTCCTATCATTTCACACATTGTGATGTGTGCTACACTGTACAGCATATATCAAATGTGTGAAAAGGTTTAGGCCCAGATTTAAGAAGTTCTAGCACCACACTAGTATCATTTTGTTGATGCTAATGTGGGGTTAGGCTTCAAAAACTGCCACAACATATTTACAAAGTGGTGCAATGCATGCATTGTGCCACTTTGTAACAACCCCTTGCACCACATTATGCCTGCACCAGGCATAATGTATGCAAGGGAGAGTTCCCTTGTTGGGGGGGGGGTAAAAAAAAAAGTCGCAATGAAATGTAAAATATTTCTTTGCGCCATTTTTAGCTACATTTGTTAAGGTCTGCTCTAAGCAGGCATTGAAAGGAGGCCCACCATTTCTTAAAATTGGCCTCTATTTACTTTGCAGGACTGGCGCCAACATTTTTGGCGCTAGGCCTGGAAAGTACATCAATAGCATCAAAAATGTTGACGCTGTTGCCCCACCCTGCACCATGGTGCACTGTATATTAAATATGCCGCACACATGGTTTCGGTAGGTGGGTGCTAAGTGGTGCTAGAAAAGTGGCACTGCATTGGATGCAGCACCACTTTTCTTAAATATGCCCCTTAAAGTTTGTTTAGGCAGTGGGCTTTTTAGAAAACCTATGGTTTGTACAGTGCAACCCTTGTAGTACAAAATCTATGTATAGTACGGTGCAAAGGTTTATTGCTGCACTAGACAGCCTATAGGGAAAGAAAGCAGCAGTCTATAGTTATAAAAATGTCGCCACTGTCTTACTCTTTTTTCAAGTGCAATGCAGTGCAGCAACTTGGGCTGCTGGGCTGCATCGTGCTACAATTTTGTAAATCAGCCCCTGAATCGAAGTGTGAACCCTTTTAAATCAGAATCAGGTTTGGTTGTGTTCTCAAGGGGATATCGCTTCCTGATTTATAGTCGGGCTGTGCCGTTTTATAAATTTGTCCTAAAAACTCCGAGCCAAGTATGGCTTCTAAAAAACTTTCAATTTGAGCCTTCTGTGCCAAAGTTCAAAAGTTAGAGAGAATAAGAAGAGTTACATAACTCTCCAGAAGGCCTGAGTAATTTCATATTAACTATGTATATTAGTATCAAATTCTAGCAATAGATAAAGCAAGACTGACCACAAACACGTTAAACCACCTGCTGATGATTGCCTCGTGTCATGCAGAACAATGACAGAAAATAGTTCATTCTGAACATGCTTTGTGTCTGTGTTACAACGGCAAGCTCAGCTTTCCATGAACACACAGAAGCACATATCAATTTGAATCTTTGAATCTGTTGAATCACCAGAAAATATGTTCAGAGGCGGGGACACACAGACATAAAATAGTTCCATATTTTCTGGTTCATTAAACATTGTGCAGTTGAGAAGTTGATATGGATACTCAGGGTGTCATTCTGTGTTTGGCGGGTGGCACAGGCCGCCCACCAAACTCAACCCACCACCTGACCACAGTGTTTCCGCCCGCCGGCCCTGCGGTGAAGAGGGCCTACAGTGATGCTGATTCCGAGCTGGAGCCAATGTGGCAGTGCAGCGGGTGCAGCAATTCAAGCAGTGAAATGCAAGACGGGGCTGTGCATGGAGGCCCCTACACTACCCATGCCAAGTGCAGCGCAAGGGCCCCCAGGGGGCCCCGGGCACCCCCATTCTGCCAGATTTTCCACAGCGGTGTAAACCTCCATGGAAAGGCTGGCAAAATGGGACTCGTAATCCGGATTACAACCACCGGGACCACCAGGCTGGAGGCTGACTGCAGCCTGGCGGTTTCAGCGGTATGACAGCGGTGGATCAGCCGAGTTCGGAATGTGGCGGATCGAACGGACACTACAGCTGCGGTCCAATGGCCACCCCAAGTCTGGCAAACTCAAAATCGCCAGACGTGGAATGACCCCCTCAGAGTGTCATGTTGTTCGACTCTGGCTGCAAAGTTCGATCACAGTTTTGAGGCAAGTCAAGGTTTAACCTAATATTTAAACGCAAGGCAAATATTTTATGTTTTTATAAGTATGTGTGGCTGCACAGCGTTTTAATATTAAATAATAATCTGGTTTGATTTAGAGGATGCAAGGACCAAATGAAAGAGCTGGAGTGGAATGGATACTACTGTTACTGTCCAGAGTAAGTTAGAGACCTTAAGGGCATATTTATGAGAAACTGACACATCGATCCAATGCACCACTTCTCTTGTGTCTTCCTTGCCACACCTAACGACACCATGGTTGCACCATATTTACAATACGGCGCACCATGGCAGTCGTTACCACAACAGCATCAGAATTTTTTATGCTGTTGTGTCTCTTTTCTGCACTAGCGTCAAAATGTTTGACGCTGGTGCAGCAAAGCACAGGGAGGCCCATTGATTTTAATGGGTGCGTCATTTTAACACCTGCCTTCGATAAGAGTTAAAAAAGACAGAAAAAATGGCACAGTGAAATCTAGTATATTTGACTGCACCATTTTTTCGGCCCTCTGCATCAAAATGCCCCCTTTGCATGCATTATGCCTGGCACTGGCATAATGTGGAGCAAGCGGTTGCAAAGTGGTGCAATGCATGTATTGCACCACTTTGTAAAGCTGACGTGGGGGAAAGGCCACCTTAGTGTCAAAAAAATTACACTATAGAGGCACTAAAGGGGTGCAAGGGGCATGTAAATATGCCCCTTAGAGTAATTTAGAGAAGATCTGAGTGACAAAACAAATCTATTTGGATGGGTATACAAGCTTCTCATTTGTAGTGAAAGAGGGAAACTGAGGCACACCAAGTGGGGTTTAACAATTTTGCACTGAATAAAGTTAATTTTAGCAAGCAGAAAATTGCATCTAACTTATTTCATATACAAGTAATTTAGTTAAATATCAGTGGGAGGCATTTTTAGTGATAATAAAATACTGTAATGGTACGAGCTGTAGAAAACAACAATCACCTGTGGCAATTTTAACTGGTCAAGGGAGTTAGTGCAAACATCACTTGTGTAGTGTTAGATACATTTATTGCCCCAGAGGAGGGTAGTATTTTAGCGATCCATTATAAACTGATAGAGGATGACAGAATTGATGTTCAATGAAGTTCCTGAATATTGCTATAAAAATTGGTTGCCCAATGGACAATCCAGGAATCATAATCGAGCAAAAGCTACATTTGTAGCAAAAGATCACAATGTGTCATAAATTACTATTTTGCCCCAAATAAGGACTTCTATAAATTCAGTAGATATGAAGTAGTTTGTGTAGGCCTGAAAGCAGTCCTAATCACTGAGATTAAGATATCCAGTGGAGAAGGAGAGCAGAGCAAATTGCTATAAACTGTCAACCACAGGACTGAAACATTGGCCAGGAACAGAGGTCTAAGATTGAAAGATATGGATCCTAAAAAAAACTCAGGGTTCGGATGAGGTTTGCCTGACTAAGGACACTTCTGTGGAAGTAATCTCACCATATAATAAAAAAGGGATGATTACATTTGGGATTGTAGTCCAAAAGGAAAGAAATTTTAAGTCTGCAGTAAAAAGGTGGTTAAAAATAGCATACCTTGGCTAGACAGAGAATAAAAATCATTCTGAAGGGCAAGGCATGGTAAAATCTAGAAGTTTGCAGTTTATAGTGATTCAGCAAGATTCTCGAGATAAATGTTTAGGCAAAGCATAGTCTTAGGTCTTGCCCATGGTGAGGATTTCTGATTCAGAAATAATGATGGGTGGAGCCCTAGACTGGTTTATAAAATGCAGGAACTATTGCACTTCAAGATGCTGCTGGTTTGCTCATTGATACTGATTAGGTAGTGTGAGACTAAGGGCAATTTTATTCTCAGCAAATTAAATAAGACTGGTTGTTAATACATCAAGTGGAATAGAAGTGCTTGCCCAGATGGAGAATCAGTAAATTTAAGTATAATTCTCAAATCTGGCCTCCACTGTTTATGAGGGTATCAAGTGTATCTTGAACTGAAGAAGTCATTCATAAGTCATGGCACCAGTCTATTATAGTTTCTGATTATTAAATGAGCATCAGAGATGGACCCTCATCCTAAAGAATTACTTACACAGCAGTGAACATTTTAGGAAGAGTTTTGAATGGTGAGTAATATCCAAGGATAGGAGGAGAGAAAGAAGTTCTACCTGAATTGCAATTTGATTTTAAACCAGGGCTATCTCCACTAGAATAGTCTAAAAATGTTATTTTGCTTTCTCAAAATACACTTGCTGAGCATATCTGAGGATTTTTCGCTTGAACATATGAGTTCAACCATGGAAAGTTGAAACAATTATGTACCGTAGTAACAGGAATGGGTCTAGAACAATACATGGTGACCTTGGTAATCAAATAACATTCAGATTTACAGACGACAGTAAGGTATAGACAAATGGGGAGGTACACAGAACTGGTTAAGCTATCAAATCCAGCCACCCCTTCTCTTCAATTTGCATAACACAGTCTAGAAGAAAGAATATGGAACAATTCCTGGGATACACCCAGATTAAGGGCTCAACCCAGTGCTCAATGTGAGCCGGTGGTTGCCAGTGGGCACCACCATCACTTATTTTTAGGGACCAGCAATTATTTTCCTGCATCAAACATTTACAGAGTGAAGAGATTAAAAAAAGCACACACTTCTGAAAGATGATGGAAGAGAAAGATTACAAAACCATGGGCCATGGAAGGTCTAGTAGTGGATTAAAGAGTCGTGAGCTTGATTTAGGGCTCTCATCCTTGGTATTCAGCACACCAACATTTAATCGCACCAGCTGCTGCTTTCTGAGCAGAGGTTCTGGCACTAGCACTCTTTCTTTTACAAACTAAGCACTGGCTCTCCCTATTTTACTTAATGCAGACAATGCATTCCTGCTTACCAGGGCAGCAAATTAACTGCAAAGGCTTGAGGATTAGTTTGTTTATTGAATGCAATTCCCAGACTTTACAACTAATGTAGCAAAGATGACAACTATGGGGCTATTTCACAAAGATAACATATACAAATACACTTTTGTCTATATATATGTTTACAATTGAAAATAAATCCTTTTATGCCTACCAGGGATTCACGAAAGGGTTCCTTCTTGACATAAATGTTTTTTCTGTTGTGGATTTTTTTGCCAAGAGTGCTGAGAAATCCATGGTAGGAACCATAAGGATTGGACAGCAGGCATTGCGAGATGTGGCTAGACTTATAAGTTTGTAAGTGCCAAAAACGCCTACATTTTTAGGCATTCACAGACTGAAATCTGACCTTTTCCCACATTCAAAAAGGTTAGTGGTTTCTTTCAGCCAAGAGATCGAGTATATATTTTTTTCAAAATGGGAAGCAGAAAGGATCCCCCCGCAGATTTGCTAGGGTTGCTGGCAAGGGGCTTTTTATCCATGGAAAAATATTTTCCTCATGGAAAATATTTTGTGTTAAAAAATGTGCTTTTGCAGACTGGTCTATATTAAATTCTACACTATGCTATGTAGCTGCAGTTGGTGTAGCTTTTCACTGGGAATGTTTGTGAATTTCAGAAAGTAGTACGTCTTCACCTGTGCATAGGCATTATTTCAACAGGTACAGATATAGAACTTTTTACATACATTGTGGCTTATGTTGCTGGGACACAGCAGAGGAAGAACTAGATGAATTATTGTCCTGATTCTGAGTTTGCCAGTTTAAAGGTGCTATTCATTACACCCATTAGAATCCAATACCTGGGGTTCAGAATTTATTGGGGGCATTAAATATTATCTATTCAGAGTTTTTGGGGACTAATGTGTGGATTTTGTTGCTTACCATACAAAAAGTTGTCATATCTGAAGGAAGCAACAGTGAAGCCTCGTCTCAAGAAGCCCAACCTGAACTCTAATGTTCTTAAAAACTTCTGACGTATCTCTCTACTCTCAGTCCAAGCCTTGAAGAAACATCTCAAGAGCCACTTAATGGTGTATGCAGAAGAGCAGAGCTGGTTGGACATGTCTCAGTTCGAGTTCTAGAAAAATCAATGAACCTAAACAGTGTTGGCTGCAAACAGAATTAGGTGTGTTGTGGATGCAGGGCAAGGCGTGGTGTTGATTTTGTTGGACCTGTTCTTGGCCTTTGACACTGTCTCTATCCCTGTTAGTTGAACATCTACAGGAACTGGGTTTCATAGGCAGGGCCTTGAAACTACTGCCTTCCTTCCTTAAGGACAGATCCCAAAGGGTGACAGTAAACCAATTTCTATGAGATCCGTTTCCCCTGCCATGCAGGGTACCACAGGGCTCACCTCTAAGTCCAACGCTTTTTAACCTGTGTGCCTCCCCAGTTGCCAGGACCATAAATTCCTTTGGTCCACAAGCAGTCTCTTATGCCAAAACGACACCCAGATGGTTGTGTCGATTATAAAAGATTCTGAAGCTACTGCAGCTAACTTCAACCATTGTAGGACAGCAGTAGGAGGGAAGATGTGAAAAACAATTTGAAGCTTAAAGGGGAAAAGACTGAAGTGTTGCTCTTTGGAACACAAGCTTTTACCTGGAACAATTACTAGTGGCCTGAGACATTAGGTACTTTTCCTATGCCTTTTAGAACACAAAAAGAGAGTGTCAGGAGTGGTTCACCCCCACACTCGCTCCCGAATAGATGACAGAATCATCAGTACACTAAAGGTGTGGGGGGGGGGGTTTGTGTAACTGGAGGGGACTGGACTATTGTGTCCAGTACTACAGGCGCTAATTAAGCACGTATTTATCAGATTGAGAAGCGTGTAGGAAGTGGCTGTGTCTTTTGGAGTGAGTTCCCTTTACGGACTAGGTGGTCTCACACACAACATAGTGTCATGCTTCATCATTTGACCACCTAGCCCCACCCAGGTAAGATGATACTACCTGGGCGGACTCAACCTCGTTGTTAAAAGAACTGCTGAGGGAGTGCTGAGATTAAATCTGACTGAATATTACAGGGATCCAGATAAGAAGTGAAATAAAATTACCTTACAAATCACCTGTTTCAAGTAGAAATAATTTTATAAAGGTGTTTGTAGGTAAGAGTAAAAACTATGGTACGGACTCAGTTGAGAATGATGACTCACGGAGTCTAAAAATGAGGGACTAACATATTTCTGCCCGCACAAGGAGCTGGAAGGTCTGGGCCATTCATCAGGGTCAGGGATCCCTATCAGCAAAAGAGCATGAAAGCATGCCTAGAAAATAAGGTGAGTAAATGGTAGGCCTACCTGAACATTTTGTGCTATGGGCGGCCTAGGGGGAAGATAAAAGACAGAGGTGAATTGGAAGTGCCACTACAATAAAAAATGCACAGCACACAAGGGTGACAAAAAAACATGCTGTGGATGTCACACACACACTCATGCAGTAAACCCGCAGGCAGGGGAGCCCAGTTAGGTGGACTTCCCTGCGAGACAAGGCGGATTGCCTCTGGTCTGGGAAGTAACGGAGGGGGGAGGTACCCCTTATAGTCACACTCTATTAGAGAAGACAAGCACAAAGGCTAAAGAGGCAAAAGACTAGAAGTAGGACATGGCAGGCAAGGAGTTATCAAAGGAAATTTAGAGTTAAAAAGGACTAATGTACATGATGCAAAGATAAGAAAAATATATTCAGGGAAACTATGAGGATGCCACTTACAGCACAATAGGCTTAAAGGTCAAAGGATCGAAGGTGGTTATATATTATTGGAAAGAACATAGTTTTAACGTAACAAAAGTCAAAGGGGGGCCCCTCCGGTCAGGGCGAAAGAGTTCGCAAGACTTACCACTCCAAAGGTTTACCCGGTATAAGCAACTATGGTCCATTACCCAGCCGCTCGAATAGTGCTATGAGCGAGCGGTGGGGTTTTAAAGGCCTGGCTGGTGCCAATTAGCCCATAGTTAATTCCTTAATGAGGCGCAGCCAATGCCGTCCGTTCACGGCAGCAGCTGAGCAGTGAGGCTCCGGGTGGGGCCTCGTGGAATCAAGAGCCGTTAAAAGAATGACGCAACACTTCTCGTCGCACCTCAGGCAGCCGGGAAATGTGGTGCCCGGCTGCCGAGGGTCGAGTGTTTGTAAGGTTGCTAAGGCAACCGAAGTTGACGTGTGAAGCTGCTGGAGGACAGCGGAGTCGCACGCGCCGTGTTCCTGAATGTGCAGGACACGGCTTATATTAAAAAGGGGAGTCCAAAAGAAAAAAGGGTGGGGGAAAGGGGAGAGAGAGAGAGACAGCAGGGAGAGGGGGGGACAAAGGAGGGAAGGGAAAGAGGGATTGAGAGGAAAGGCGGAAGAAAGGAGGAAGGGAGGGACGGTGATAAGGGGTTGTGAAACTCAGAAGGAGAGGAAAATGGTAAAGGGATGGCGGCCAGCTGGTTGGTTGACCCTGGAGGAAGGGATAAGAAGGAGAGGAATAGACAGAAGACAGGGGAGAAGAAAATAAGTCAGGGTTACAGGGGGACTAAGGACAAGGGGGGGCAGGGGGAGGGAGAGTGAGGGAAAAAGAAGGGAAGGGAAAAGAGAGGGATAAAGAAAAAGGGGGGAAGGGAAAAAGGGAATGAAGGGAAGGGGAGAGTGAAGGTAAAAAATGAGGGTAACGAGCAGGGTAGGAGTTATCATATTATTCCAGGGTTGATCATTGAATATTATCGTTCAGTCCCATGTGTCAGTATGCAGCCTCCATACCCATCTCTGTTCATGAAACAGTAGTTTCTGCTTTAAGTTCATGGTTTGGTGGTTCAGTGTATCAATGACACACCACTCCATGTCATTGGGACTGTGGTTGTTGGTAATGTAGTGTTCTGTCAACCGAGTGGCGTCTCGTTTGCATCTGATAGTACTGCGGTGTTCACAGATACGAGTACCTACTCTTCTGGTGGTCATACCAATGTACATGACCCCACATGGACATTTTATCATGTAAATACAATTTTTGCTGTTACAATTAGTAAGATTCATCAGCTCCCAGGGTGTCTGTAGACCCAATTCTACCTTGAGGGTCTTCTTTGTGAATTGACAGACACTACAATTCCCGCCTGGCCTTTCGGTGGTGGAAACCCCCACTCGGACCCTTGTCTGCTGCTGGGGGGCTTATCCCGTGGTCTGGTATGGATGATCATATCGCAAATGCTTTTAGCTTTCTTGAAGGCATTGAGGGGGGGCTGGAAAGGGAGGACTCCTGAGGTTAGGATTTTCCAATCCTCTTTGATTATCTTTTTTACTGTGTTAGATACAGGATTGATAGTTGTTACACAGATGATATTGTCATTATTGTCGGTCCTTGCAGTGGGTTGCAACAGCGTATCCCTATTACTTGAGCGAGCTCGCTTTTCGGCTCTTCTCGTAAGATGTGTGGGGTATCCTTTGGCCCATAGTTTATTAGTGAGTTTTTTTGGCATGTTTATTGTAATCTGTTATTTCTGTGCAGTTATGTCGTAAAAATTGTCCCACTGGTAAGTTCTCCTTTAGGGAGCGTGGATGGAAACTTTGGAATTGTAACAAATTATTCCTGTCAGTTGGTTTGTAATAGACTTCTGTCTTCAGGAAGCCATCTTTTTCCGAGGTGAGAAGGTTAAGAAAGGAAATTTCTGGGTTGCCTATGGTTGATGTACATTTTAGAAAAGGATTTAAGGTGTTAAGCCAGGTCACAAAGGTGGTTGCTTCCTCCTTTGTGCCTTTCCAAATCAGGAAAATGTCATCAATGTAACGCTTCCATGCCCTAATATTGTCACAGTATGGGTTTTCTTCAGTGAGAACGGATTGTCTCTCGAAGTGATTTACGTACAAACAGGCTAGACTTGGGGCAAAGGTACTGCCCATCGAGGTACCTTGCACCTGGATGTAGAAACTTTTTTTGAATTCGAAGAAGTTTCTTGTGAGTGCTGTATGTGCAAGATCTAGGACAAATTCTGGAGGTATTATAAAGTCCCATATGCTATTATTCAACAGGTTGCTGATAACTTCAATGGTAGCTTCCTGTGGGATGTTTGTATATAGAGACTCGACGCCTAGAGTTATCAGATGTTCACTTTCTTTGTCAAATTCTAAATCATCTAGTAAGACAAGAACGCCTTTCGTATCTTTAAGATATGTTGGTATTTGTCTTACAAATGGTTGCAAGAACCAATCACAAAATTGCGAGAGAGGTTCCAGGATATATCCGATTCCGGATACAATAGGCCTTCCTGGAGGTGGGTGCTTATTCTTATGTATTTTTGGTAGAATGTAAAAATAAGGTATTTGGGGATTTACTTGATTCAACAAAGTTGCCTCATGATTGGTGATCCATCCATTGTCCAAACCCTTCCCTATTAAGAAGGCTATTTCTTCTTTAATTTCTGGTGTCGGGTTTCTAGGCAGTTTCTGATAGTGCCAGGTATTCTCTAGTAGACGTAGGCATTCTTCACCTCCCTTATCTGCTGGTGTGACAGTTATCGAGGTGTCATTAGTAAGGTTTTGGAGTGCTGCTTTTTCCTGCGTACTGATATTGTGGAAAACCTCAGTGTGATTCTATTGTAAGGGATCTATTTTGCAGCTTACTGATTTTTAGAAAGCCAGCACTTCCGGCGGCATTTGTTGACTTGGGGGAGTAAATCTTGATTTTAGTCACAGTCCTGTATTCCTATCTTGTTCTGTATTAGATACAGGATGGTCCGGGAAAAAGTCTGGAGTCTTATCTTCCGAAAGTATTCAGCTATTTTGATTCTCAGCATGAGGTATCAAGTTTTGGTGTAGGAACAAAGCCTAGGCCCTTCTCCAGGGGTTTTAGTTCAATGTATTTCAATGTCTTTTGACTCAGGTTAATCACTGTGGTTGGTCTAACTGTTATATTTTGCTCGTACTGGGTGTCTTGCTGTCTGATTGTTCCTCTCTTGGTTTCCAGCTTACTCCCTTTCTCTTTCCCCTCACCCTTCCTGGACCTTTTCCTAAAAAAGGCACATTAGGGTAGGCCCAGGGTACCGGTGGTGCCAGGTAGAGTGGGGGTAGGAATTGATTGGGAGGCCCATAGTGGGAGGGCCATCCCCAAGGTAGCATATTTACCTGGATAACCTGGGAAACTGCTTGTGGTGGGAGCCATCTGTTCCTAGGGGTGCCCCTTTGTCCCCGCCTCGGGTGTGATGACTGAGTGGGGTCTGTCTCTGAATCAGGGCTTGTATACCCCTCTGAGGAGGTGTCAGAAGGTAGGGAAGATTTGGCAACATAATCCTCCTTTGAGTATGAGTATACTTTCTCTATTGTAAAGGTTTGCAGATCTTTTGAAATTTAGTTATTTTACGTTGATTTAGATACTCTTTAAATTCATTGATGGTTTTGTTAGTTTCTTCTAATTTCTTTTTGAAGGATGTCGTCGTCAGACCCGTTTTTAGATTGTTCTGTGCTCTCTTTATTTCTATTACGAGGGCCTCAGAAAGCCTGGTTGCTGTTTTTATAATCAAGATAAGCCAATCTTGTGTGTATTTCCAGGCTATCAGTGACCAATCTTTTCTGAATTCCTTATCTTCTAAAAAGATACGGGGTTCAGTGGTCACGAGAAGTCCATTCGGAGCTGCGTTGTTAAGCAAATACTCAGTTAGGACGGCACCATGAAGGATTTTTTGTATCTGTGTCCTCTTCAGTTCTGTTAAGGTGTCCCAGTCTCCCATTTGTGCTATTGTCTTGGTTAGTGAGGAATCTCCTAGTAGGGATGGTGCGGAGAGGATGGCCTGGAGTTCCTCCTCATTGTAGGCTATTCCTTCTGCCATGACTTTAAAGCCTGTGTAGCTAATGCTTGTATTGATTGTAATAGTTATAGATTTAACTATTAACTTGTAACTTATTGAGGATGTACTTGTCGGTACAAGTTATAAACTCTCACAGCTGGCCACTGTACTAAACTCTTAGAACACAAAAAGAGAGTGTCGTAAGTGGTTCACCCCCACACTTGCTCCCAAATAGATTACAGAATCATCAATACACTAAAGGTGGGGTGGGGTTTGTTGTGTAACTGGAGGGGACTGGACTATTGTGTCCAGTACTACAGGCGCTAATTAAGCACATATTTATCAGATTGAGAAGAGTGTAGGAAGTGGCTGTGTCTTTTGGAGTGAGTTCCCTTTACGGACTAGGTGGTCTCACACACATTATAGTGTCATGCTTCATCATTTGACCACCTAGCCCCACCCAGGTAAGATGATACTACCTGGGCGGACTCAAACTCGTTGTTAAAAGAACTGCTGAGGGAGTGCTGAGATTTAATCTGACTGGATATTACAGGGAGCCAGATAAGAAGTGAAATAAAATTAACTTACAAATCACCTGTTTCAAGTATAAATAATTTCAGTAGAAAGGTCACACCAGACTGGAACAAAGTCACAAGTTCAGGCTGACCATGATTGAGTATGGCCAGATACAGGGACAGTCACACCAAGAAGAAATCTGTCCTATGAAGGAAAGATTCTGTCCTGTGATGAGTGGTGGTTGGAGTTTGCGGCAGTGAGGGAATTACCCAAGGCTTGACAAGAAAGAGATACTGTATTGGCAAAGGAACATCCCGCAGGACCCCAAGAGTCAGGAGGCCACCAGCAGGATGCACTGCCCCACCACACTCCAGGAGGAGCATGGATTAGCAAGGTATGTGCTTATTTCTTCTCATGGGCCAGGAAGAGGGAGGAAACAGAGTCAGGGTCAGGCTGGAGATTATGTTAGAGACTCCGAGGGACTCGAGGATCAGACTGTAGTGGGAACTGTCAGACATCACATAAAACTTGAAATTGCTTCTTCTATGTGTCTTTCACATGTGCTTGCTGGGGCATGAGTAATGGCCCTTGCAAAAATGGCACTTTGATTTCTTTTCGTATAGTACTCTTTCTTTGACACTAATTTCCCAGTAATGGTGGCACAGAGAAATGACTGGTGAGACAATATCTTTGGTATATCCCCACTAATCAACGGAGAGACAAGCTAATAATTAACAAGATTATGAATGTATTTTTATTTAAATTACATTTATTTATTTTTATTTATTTACATTAAAATGTATAAATAAACTCACCTTTGGTGCTTTCCCTTATACCAAGGGATGTGGACAATTCCAGGGACAAGCTGGGCCTCAGAACACCTAAAGAAGAAGAAAAAGAAAGGAAAGATAATAAAAGATGACTTGAGCAGCCTTATCAAGACCTGCATTAAAGCCTTTTTAAAAAGTATACAGACCTAGATGAAATTGATTATTCTGCACATACAGACAGAGTGGCAGTTGGGACCAGGAAGCTACGATAGCGAAATGATGCCCCGCTGGAAGGAGAAGTGATCTTCTGCCCTGCAAGTATGAACTTTAGGACTTTCACTCCAACTCACCTCTGAGTCTAGGATAGGTCTCTCCAGAGCCAATGGCACTGTCTCTTAATTACCCTGAGGAACGGCTGGGGGATGGACATGCTGGGGGAACCTGAATAGTTCACCTGAATATCTATGGACTGGTCCTGGACTCTGCTGAACTACCATAGTCCTCTAAAAAGCCAGGAGGCTCTGAGAGCTGGGGTGGTTTGGTTGCTGTTTAAGGAGGGGCTGCACACAATGCCCCACCAGCAGGAGAAAAGCAGCAAGAGCCAGGTAGTGCACTAGTATTGCACACAAAGCCAGAAAATCCAGAGACCATGAAAAACACCCACTTCAGAGGCTAGAAGGCCTGAAGAAAATGCTCCTCATGGCTAGGGCTGACCACCAGGTGCAAAATGAGCCCCAACGAGCTGAAAGCAGCCCACCAGGACCTGAGAGGTTTGGCTCCCACAAGAGGAAAAGTGCAAGAAATGGAGCACCCCAGGGGTTTGTGCAGTATTTAATATTTTACTCCCAGTGTTAATGTCATGCCCCTGGTGACCCTCATCTCATCAGGGGGCAGTAAAGTAATACTGGGTCCCTCTAATATGAAAGATTAATGGGGTGGAGACATTGCCCACCCCCATAGGGAGGGGTGGTCATATCAGCCTTTTATCTTTCATGTCCTTGTGTTTTCTTTTAATTGCTCCTTGTGGACAGGGGGACTGTGCTTTACTCAGAAAGAGAGCTACTTTTGCCTGGAGGCATAACAGAATACTTTTACTGGCTCCCACGTGGCCTCACAGGACAGGGCTGCACACAGGGAGCCAACATTGCCATGGGGCATTGGGCTCCCCCTTGCAGTACCCAACAAACCTCTGAGACTGGGAGTGCTCCGCATGGTCCCCAAAACAAAAAAAGGAAAAAAGAAAAAGAATTCAGTGCTAAGATGCAAGTAAAAAGAAGAGAGGGGGTGAACCTGCTCAATAGATATGCAATGCTCCAGGTGAGGATGGCCCCATAATGCCCACAAGAGGGCTAAATTTGTATACCTGTTCTTTGTGGTGCCCCAAGGTGAGGCGGTGGCACCACAAGCTCTGTTTTTAAAAACTCTCCCAGAGAAGGAGCATTTGCTCTTGGGCTTCCTTGTAGTTGGTCTAATTACTGCATTAACAATCTAATAGTAGTAAAAAGAAGACTCTGAAACAAGTTTTTGAATGTAAAATATTGTATTGCCAACATTGATAATGACAATGCAATTTTAGCATTATAATGAATACATTTGAATATGGTTACTGTCCCCATTGTTTTTAATGGTGGTGCGGTGTTGAAACATGACGTGAATGATGTTACTAATGTGGTGCCACTCTGACAAAACTAGAAGAACTGCCCTATTTGAAATGATCCCCCACACCCTTGTGATGTTGCATCTGGTGTAGGTGATGGTATTGTGATTATAGGGCTCAAGACCTATTAGGGGTGTTATGTGATTTGAGTGTTTTCACCAAAAGTATTTCCATCCCCCTATTGTACATATTTGTGAATTAATGTACAGTATTTAGTAGTGTGTGTAGTAAAATTATTTTTCATTTTTTAAAGAAAACGCACTGACAGGACACTAATTTATAGTTTTGTTGTGTACCAGCAGATTTGGATTACTAGCCCCGCCCCCCTCCCCCACCCCACTGACTAGGCTTGGATTGCTTTGATCGCTACCCTGAGAGAGTTAAGGGCTACAATGAGATTCTTGGTTCCCAGAAAAAAAGAGATTTAAGTACTCACATTCTTCGATACTACTAACCTAATTTCCTACAATAGGTTGTTAAAGCATAGGTTCGGTTTCTCACAATCAGTAGCAGCTGTACACTTGGAAATCACATTATGTTGGCACGTTTGCTATTTTGACTAGGACAAGTGTTACCCTGCAACTGGATATTGTAAATTAAGAGAGGGGATTAAGAAATCCGTGGCTGCACGTAAAATAGCCAATTTTGTGTTTTGATAGACGAATATTTTGTTCTCATTCAGAATTTTTACCAATGCATGACAAGGTTGATGTGTCACTAGAATTTGCAAGTTAGAAAAAGGATTGTAAAAGCCAATAGGCTTAGCATTAATTTGCCAACGCATGTAAACACAGACATTCACTAGTGTTGTTTACATGCATTGCAAAATAAAAAACACATTGCTTTAAGTGCAGATTGCACATAGAAGCGAAGGGATTAAATCTGACAAACAGCATGAGGACCGAGCATACTTTTCAGATGGAAAATAGTCCCACGTGCTTTCAGGAAGGCAGAATGATACACCAAACAGCCAGTGGCCTGAGATGAGAGAGTATACTCTGCTAGGTGAAGCCAAAGGCCACTTTCCATATATTTTAAAAATAATCGTAACAATATGTCACAGACAGCTGCTCTATCAAGTCAGATCTAATAGTGAGGAAAGGAAAGTAGATAACTGAGTATGACATTTATGAAATCTTTTGTAGCTATTCAAAGGTTGGAAAGAAATGGAAAATATATTGTCAGGTAAGTGATCTTTAAAGATGCTTGTGAAAACGTTTACCGATAAACGAGATGGGTTTCACCTGGAGAAGGTTGTCTTTACTCATTCAATATGAAATATTTGCCAACTGAAATGCAGAATTGTCCCTATTTACAAAGATTGGTGTGTTAGTAGGTGTGGCATACTCATGTAGTATTTGTCTTACGTACGCCAGAAGTATTCATGACTTACTCCTGACTAACTCCTGAATTCCAGGGATGCTAAAAGAGTAAATGAAAGCACAGTCTTTGAAATTCAGCTAATTTACAGTTTTCTGCCCCATCCGGTGGGAAATAAATAAAAAACGTCTATTTTCAGAGTTAGAGAAAATAAGTATTTGACTATGTAGACCTATGCCTTCACTTGTGTTGCTGCTGTATATCCCGCTTAAATGTTTTACAGTATTCACAATCTTAATAGCTGCGTTTCTGTACAGAAAAGGCTTTTCTGTAGAAGTGGGATATTTGTGTGCCTCGTTCGTGGTTTTATTCTATGATATGCTTTCGACCTTACCTTTATTTGATAGACTGTGTAGAATTGAACTAATTTTCGCGAAATAGGCGTTTGATGTACAAAATATCCATTATTGAGTGATTTAGTGCGTGCATTAATCAATCGAATAAATCAGGTTTTAACATTGAACATAAATGTATCTACTCTGCATGCTAATTTGCAATAGACCATCATTCACTTTGCTCGGAGTTCTAATTAAATAGTTCAGATTGCTGTACTCTATAACAAATTGTAAATTTACTGTCAATTATCCTGTATTTAGCAATCCTTCACAGTGGATGGGGTCTTGGTGCAAGACTTCCTTGTTTTTTTTTTTTTAGAAACTGATACATTTTAAAATTAATCGGAAGTAATGAAGAAGGTACTATCGAATGCCCTGCGCAAGTATAAGGAAGTTAAAAGTCACATAACTTAACATATTAAATAACAATTTACCATAAACCCACATCTAGACTAACAGCCACGTAAGTAACGTCTCTCATAAAAGCCGTGCATAAACCGAATTCTGAAAGGCGTCCTAGAGTCATTTTTCGGGTGTTAGATTCAAACACTCGGGTCTTTCAAAGAAAGTCATGATCCAATTGTAAACCAGACAAACACTCAATACTAAGATAAAGTATTGTGTTTGGCTGCTAGATCTCAAGCTAATGTTAGATTAAATGAGGCCGACTGGGAAAAGCTCTTGATATATGTTATTCAAGAAGATGTGCAGATATTTGGAAAACCTCCAGTCTGAAGATAACAAATGCTGAGGACACAATGGCCATATTCAGAAAGGTAAATGTACATGTGTACACTTTGTATAAGTAAAATTAATTCATACTATTTTCAATAAGTTTACAATTTTTGCTATTCACCATTTGCAAGTGTAAAGTTACTCACAAGTGTAAACTTGCCAATTCCTGCCTCCAAATTCAGGTGTTGGGGCCTAATTTATGAATGTAAAATTACTGTGTGTCAATTTGTACACATAACCAGAGGTTTCCACCCCCAGGGCTGATATCGCCCTATGGTAAATTATAGTGAAAAGCATAAAAGTGAATTAAACTTAAAAATATATATGTAAATTTAAACGTTAATGCAAATTAATTTGAATATGCACTTTAAGAGCAGAACAAAATGTAAAATGGCATGGCAACATTTACTTATTTTTAATTAAATATTTAATTAACTTGAATGTACTAATTCAAAATTATTTTCTTAATATTTAAAACACACCTGTTATCACAATTATATTTATTTAATAAAACAGCAAAAAATATTTAAATTAATGTATAGAATTAATTAAGAATATCATTATTTAAAACAATTACATTTACAATAATATCTCCTTTTAAAAAGTTAATTAACATATTTCATAATAAACATGTATTTATATTTTATATTGGATAATTTAGAAATAATAAATTAGAGTTATTTATATTTTAAAAAGTGAAAATAAGTTAATGTAATTTAACATTAGTTCCCATGGGCTTTTATGCCCCACCTCCTTTATTTTCTATGGGAGAGTGTTGCAATACCAGTGATTGGCCATGTGTGGAGTTGGACTTACTCCAATTCTGAGCGGAGTACATGTACTACTGTTTTGGGTTCTTTTTGCCTGTAATAATTCAAATACGCAAGCCAAAGGCTCATTCAAGGCAGCATGGGCATCTTTAAATAGTTGGGCATATTTGAAGGGCATTCATTTTCATGTAAAGTATGTGTGGAAATGCAAATAAATTAGTAGTAACACTTACCAGTACTGTTTACCTCATATGCCTATCAGCTTGTGCTGTCCACTTCACATGCTGTCTACATAATGTGCCTAGTGTCCAGCACCCCAAAATCATCCTTAAGTCTTCTGAGGGCATCCTCCATACAACAGGAACTGTATAGTCACATTCATCCTGGGAGAAATGCACTGGCTATCACTTGAATTGAAATTCATCTTTATAATGACCGACATCACCACCAAAGCACTCAATGTCATGCAATCCAGCTCACTAAATCATAGGCTACAGTGAATTTGGGGTGGAAGTGAAACTAGAGAAGATGAGGCCTCCTGCCTTGAATTCCTAAGACAAAGAAATTGGAAAAGCTGGCATCAGGTTGATGAAGCACTGAGGATTTGAAATAACTTACCAGTTATAAAAATCAGTCCAGATTTGCTAGCGCTCTGGAAAGACTTAAACACCTACATTTACATAAACTATCTAGTCAATTGAGACTACTGCTCCATTTCTCGTTGTGCTCACACCTCTTGGCTATTTTCCCTTTTTATGGTCCAGCTGACAGCACATGGTGGGAGTCAGGAGTACATGTTTTGATTGGGCAGAAGTTGTGTGCCTCCACAACAAAAAGTCTTGCCCTCCACACAACTGTAATCATTTTGTTTATTTATTGAGCTGCCCGAGCTTGTAGTTTCAGGGATACAAAACTAGGTCATTTGTGGTGTTTTCCTGTGGCAGCAGCACAGATGGCAGGAGCACTGAAATGAACCTACTTGGATGTTTAGGCCTGGCTGGGCAGTGCAACTGTCCCCTGACCTTTTAACCTACAATAATGTTATTCTACAATTATTTGCTCCCACACAAATACATATGCATCACCATTCATTTCCTTGTAATGCTCCACATTACCAATGCTTGTTATTTTTTCTGCTCTTGTATTTTCCTTGTTCTTTGTGAAGCACTTTGCTGGCCAATTGACTGGATCTGCAAATATCATAATAAATAAATGCATAAATAAATAAAACTAAATAAATAAATAATTAAATGTTGAGGTGGCCATTGCAGAGTGCTTGTGTCCTTCAGCTTTCCAGTGGTATACATTTATATAGACGACAATGAAAATGAGGTAACTCATTTGAAAGCACTCATAAAAGGTTTGCACTTGAAATTTGTCTTTCCCCATCACCTGTAAACTGGTTGAAAATTAAAAAGGTAAACATACTTTAAGGTTGACCTTGCTTGGCATCTCCCCTTTCAAAGTATGTATCTGAATTAGAACAACCTTAATTGGCAGCGCAAGTGATTGCACTGACTAAATTGAAATATAGTTAAATCAGGGGAAATTTAATTAAGACTGTGAAATGTGCGATATTTGCCAGTGATGCAATATGCAAAACTTGTAAATATCATAAAGTGTGGCATTACTAAGCTTTATGTCATTTGTTGCTAGCAGGAAGCCACTTCAAGCAGAAAATGTCTTGCTGGGATGCATTTTCTGCTGAAACCAATTTCGTACCAGTATCTCACATGATGTTTGTGCTTTCAGTATGCCCTCGCATGAACTTTTCTCTTGCGATACTGGTAAACTTTCTTTCACACCACTCATAGGATCTGACATATTTTTGTGTGAAATTGAATGAAATTTCTTAAAAAATAGTTGGCAAATTTACATACACCACTAAGCATTATTGGTCAAGGTTTCCCGCCACTAGACCAGCTTACTAATAATATGGACTACAAGTATGACGAGATGGGAGCAGTTGTTGCCTTCCTTGCTAAATACACACACACACACGGGCGTAGCTTCAGGGGGGCATATGGGGGGTTACACCTCCCTAATAAATGTTTTCGCTGATGAATAGTTGGGTATAGGTGCTTTCATTGGGGTATGGTGAGGTGTCTGTCAGTTTTCTTCAGGGATTTTTGAATGCACACACTGACAAAACACACACTCTCACATCTTTGTTTTGAGATTCCTCAAAATGTTGGTTATTTTATAAAATTTGGGTTGCTTTCAGTTGGTACTCCTACCATAGGCATTCCACTCACTTTTCCACTGCCTCTTAAGCCCTTTCTTTGCACACTGCTTGTCATATGATTTATTTTAACATTATGGCCCTCATTCTGACCCTGGCGGTTTGTAACTGCCAGGGCAGAGGGCAGAGGAAGCACTGCCAACAGGCTGGCGGTGCTTCCGGGGCAATTCTGACCGCAGCGGTAAAGCCGCGGTCAGAAAAGGGGAACCAGCGGTTTCCCGACGGTTTTCCCCTGCCCCAGGGAATCCTCCATGGAGGTGCTGCATGCAGCGCCACCATGGGGATTCCGACCCCCTTCCCGCCAGCCTGTTCCTGGCGGTTTACACCGCCAGGAAGAGGCTGGCGGGAACGGGTGTCATGGGGCCCCCTAACAGGGCCCCATTAAGATTTTCAGTGTCTGCAAAGCAGACACTGAAAATCGTGACGTGTGCCACTGCACCCGTCGCACCCCAGCAAATCCGCCGGCTCCATTCGGAGCCGGCTTCATCTTTGCTGGGGCTTTCCCGCTGGGCCGGCGGGCGATCTGCTTGAGATCGCCCGCCGGCCCAGCGGGAAAGTTGTGATCACCGCCGCGGTCATTTGACCGCGGTGCGGTGTTTGGGCGGTTTCCGCCCAGCGGGCGGCACCCGCCGCCTGCCGGGGTCGGAATGACCCCCTATATGCCAGTGTGATTGTTGGGAAATCTGAAGCTTACATCCTCCCAATCCTACTGACCAAGCTACAACCTTGCACAAGCGCAGACACACACACACACACACATGCACATACTCTTTCTCTCACCCCCCACCCCCACATGTATCTACAACAGATACGTTGCCATGCACATTATTAGGTAGGTGTCCTACAAAAGTCTTCAACTCCTCTTATAATTTTCTAATGTTGTGTTCCAAGTCCAGTGTATCCTTACATGAGTGTAAAATTGGGGAATATTACAAAATATAGATATGCAATGTAATGCATGTTTTCTTGTCCTTCGATAATCGTTTCTGTCTTTGGTTGCAAATGAGGTCTGCTTCTGCAGGTTACATAAGTCACTCATTTTAAATCGTGTTATTTAGGGCACTCATGTCTGTTCATGTCCGACATGCTTATGGTAATGCAGTCTTTTTTAAATTAAGTGGCACATCAGATGCACAAGTGTTACAGCAATGTGACATGCGTACTGGCCACATTGATTGGTAGGCAAATAGCTACATCTTCTTGCTTTTGCACAGCTGTAGACTTATGAACATAACTAAATAGATATTGCAGGCTTGCACATTGTGCTGATGTGTGACACGTGGTTTCACACCTCATCACAAGACCACCAGCAAAAAGGTGAGATGGAAACCCTTTCATAAAATAGGTATCCAGCTCAGGTGTGAATGATTTGCAAAGTGGAAGTCTAGTTAAACCTTCACAAGGAATGGTGGGTTTCTCTAGGAGAGTTAATTCTAGCTGTGGTGGTGTGGCTGAGGGGCAGGTGGGTTAGTTTAGATAGACCAAAGCTTCCGAAGACCCATTTGCGAAGCTCATGCACCGTTACCAGCACTATGCCTCCTTATCTGGATGGTGAGAGGGTGAAAATGACCTCACGGTAAGCAGATTTGATAGTGAAATCACTGTACTGTCATGCTCTCGTATGGAAGAAGGGAAATATACTTTCCATTAAACAGTGTTGCAGCCATTTGGACAGGTTGGAGCAGGACAGGTTGAAACAGGTTGGATTAGTGATTATTTCCTATTCAACAGAATTCATACCCATCTGGTGAAACTACACCATCTGTAGGAAGCTGGCTCTATATATACTATATCAAAATGAGATACAGTGTGCACAGAGTCCAGGGGTTCCCCAGAGGTTTGACAGAGGCAATAATAGTTAATACTAATGCTCTATTTGTGGTAATGTGGTCGAGCAGTTAGGCTTATCAGAGGGTAGTCTTAAGCATTTGTTGTACACACACAAGTAATAGAAGAAACACACACTCAATGACTTAACTCCAGACCAATAGTTTTTTATACAGAAAAATATATTTTTGTTATTTTCTTACTAGAACCACAAGACTCAGTTCAGACGTAAATACTGTTGCATGTAAGTACTTAGCATAGACATCAATGTAACTTTGTTTCACTTTAGTCAAGTAAACACTTTTTAAGAAAACAGATAATATCTATTTTAAAAGTGGACACACTGCATTTTCTGAACAGTTCCTGGGGGAAGAAATAAAGTACAGTTTTAGAGGTAAGTACACAACTTACAGTTCCAGTCTCTGGGTTATAGGTAGCCCACTGTTGGTGGTTCAAGTTAACCCCAAACACCCACCACCAGCAACACAGGGCCGGTCAGTTGCAGAAGTCAAAGAGGGGCCAAACTACTGTAGTCCCCTATGGAGACAGGGGGTACTCGGAATTCGGTCTACCAGCAGGTAAGTACCCGCGGCTCGGAGGGCAGACCAGGGGGGATTAGAGGAGAACTCTAGGAACCCCAAGTAGGCACCAATCCCACACCCTCAGCAGCACTGGGGCGGTCGGGTGCAGGGTGCAAGCATGGCATCGGGTTTCCAATGAAACTCTATGAGGGGACCCCAGGGGTCACTCAGGCTGTGCAGGCGAGGTCCAGGGGGGTGTCTCAAGCACACCACAGGTCGGACAGGGAAGAGGGCCACCTGTTGATTGTTGCTATACCAGGTGTCAATTTCTCCAAGGCCTGGGGGCTGCGGGTGCACTGGGTCCTTTGGCATTGGTTATCTTCATCGAGGGCAGTTGCGGTCAGGGGGGTCCTTGGGAATCCCTCTGTAGGTGTCATCGTGGAGGAGTGGAGAGGTCAACCCAGGGTGGGCATTGGTTGCTGCCTGGGGGTCCTCTCTGGCAGTTTGGGCCACCTGGACTCAGGCCATAGGCGTCAGGTGCAGAGTGGTTAGGACTTACGCTTCTGGAGTGAGGTAGGAGTCCTTTAGAAGCAGTTTCTTCTTTTCTTTTGCCCAGCTCTGCTGTCCACAGGAGTTTCTTGGTCCTGGGTGATGCAGGCAGTCCTCTGGAGGTTTTTCAGGGGTCGCTGGATCTACAGGACACGTCGCTTTTCTTTTGCAGCTCTTTGAAGCAGGAGACGGGCCGGTAGGGCCGGGCCGAGTCAGTTGTTGTCTCCTTCTCTTCTCATCGGGGTTGTTAGCTCAGAAGTCCTTCTTCTTCTTGTGAGGTCGTCAGGAATCTGACTAGCGTGGTTCAGGGAGCCCTTAAATATGAGATTTAGGGGAGTTTTTAGGGGTCAGATGGCTTTAGCCAATGGCTACTGTCCCTGAGGGTGGCTACACCCTCCTTGTGTCCACTCCCTTCGGGGAGGGGCGCATTCCTATCCCTATTGGTTCCTGTCTTCCAAACCAAGATGGATGATTCTGCAGGGAGGGTGTCACTTCAGCTCTGGACACTTTAGGGGTGGTCCCAGCTGAAGTGGTCACTCCTCTTTGTTTTTCTTAAGTTTCCTGCCAAACTGGCCACCCAACGTGGGGTCTTGTCTGGGGGCTGGGCATTCCACTAGCTGGAATGCCCTGGGGTACTGTAACATGAAGCCTGAGCCATTGAGGCTCACCGCCAGGTGTTACAGTTCCTGCAGGGGGAGGTGTGATGCACCTCCACTTAGAGCAGGCTTTGTTTCTGGCCTCAGAGAGCAGAAAGGCTCTCAGCCCAGGGGGTCAAAAACTTGTCTCTTAGTGGCAGGCTGGCACAGACCAGTCAGTCCTACACTAGAGGATTGGGTAAAATACAGGGGGCATCTCTAAGATACCCTCTGTGTGCATTTTTTAATAACTACAACATTGGCATCAGTGTGGGTTTATTGTGCTGATAAGTTAGATACCAAACTTCCTATTATTCAGTGTAGCCATTATGGAACTGCGGAGTTCATTTTGACAAACTCCCAGACCATATACGTAATAGGGCCTCACTGCACTTACAATGTCTAAGAATGGACTTAGACAATGTAGGGGCATATTGATCATGCATCTATGCCCTCACCTGCGGTCTAATGCACCCTGCCTTAGGGCTGTAAGACCTGCTAGGCTAGAAGGGCGACTTACCTATGCCACAGGCAGTATTTTATGGGCATGGCACCAACACAACCAATCTGCAATGGCAGTGTGCATGTTTTAGGTGAAGGGTCCTTTAGGGTGGCACGACACATGCTGCAGCCCTCAGGGACCTTCACTCGTCACAGGGCCCTTGGTACCACTGGTAACTTTTACAAGGGACTTATCTTTATGTCAGAGGTGTGCCAATTGTGCAAACAATGCTACATTTTTAGGGAAAGAACACTGGTGCTGGGGCCTGGTTATCAGGATCCAGCACACTCTCAGTCAGGTCAGCATCAATATCAGGCACAGAGTGAGGGGATAACTCCAACACGTGCCAGTTTCCTACACAAGCCATCCCCCCCAGCCCACAGGCCAGGAGACTCAGTCTAACCTGGGAGAGTCTTCTTAGTCTGTCAGGTGAGGAAGAGTAGGGAAACAGGCTGTTGGTTGCAGGGCCTGCTCTGCCTTAAATCCTCCTGTCTAGGTCATTCCCTCTGGGGAATGAACCTACCTCCAAAATGATAGGACTCAATCTGAGTTGCTTCTTGTCTATAATTTTAGTGTCTTCCTTTTTATCTTGGGGCTAGAGGTATCCACCTCTGCTAATCTTATTTTAGCCAGGGTCATCCCCAGCAGCTTATCCAAAGAGGTTACCCACAGCTGGAGTAACCCCACCATGACCAATAGGGTCAGGGTGCACATCTTGCTATTTGGCTTGGGGTCAGACCACCATGCCAAGGATAGTGCAGCCATAAAGCTAACACCGAGCAGAGGCCACTGACAGCTGTCATTGTCCAGAACCACACCTTTAGCTCTTCACCAACAGGGGAAAGGGCTAAGTTACAGGCTTCCTTGCGTTGAGGGTGCTTGTCTGCTGTGATAGAGTGGGGGGTTGCTACCTTTTGTAGTAAACACCCTCCTTCCACTCTTTCTTCTGTTAGCTGAGGACCACCCACTCATGCTTAACAGTTGCCTGACTAGTCAGGACTTCTTGTTGGTCAGGTTGGACTTTACCCGTGCCACTTTTGGAGTTCTCCCTTAGTGGAGCAGAATCTCCTGGGCTTGCTGGAACATTGGCTAAAGGTTGTCCACCTTTCCTGCACTGTTTTCTCTTTTTTCCTTTCTGGGGCCAACCTTTAGACACTGCAGGGGCAGTACTTCCAGAATCCTTGGGAGAGGGGTGGCACTTGACCAGTTCCTCTTTCGGGCTCTGACTAACCTCTGGGTAGTCATTTCTAAGGAGACAATCAAGGGGGGGGCTGACCAACTACCATCCTTCTCCAGCTAAAAGTCCCACCCACGTCTAGGGACACTAAAGCCACAGGCCTATTAGTGACCTTTTCTGGGCCAACCCTTACTCTGGCAGTCTCACCTGGGATGTACTGGTTTGAGAGCACCAGCCTGTCATGCACAATAGTGTGACTGACACAAGTGTCTCTCAGGGCAGTGGCTGGGATTCCATTCACCAGTAGGTGGTGGAAGTGTCTACTTCACTCTAGAATCTCCAACTCACCTGTTGGGCCCATGTTCCAGTTATGAGGACCTCCTCATCTGAGGAGTCATTCCCAATGGCTACACTGGTCACCCCTGCGGTTTTGTTAGGGAGTTTGGTTTTGGAACAAGAAGTGTCCTTGGTGTGGTGCCCTGTCTGTCTATAGTTGTGGCACCATGCCTTAGTGGCACCCCAGTTCTTATCCTGGTACCCACTTTTGTTTTGGGATGTGTCTTGGGGCCCACCCACCTGGACAGGTTTTTGGGGGCCTACAGAGGGCTATTTTTCTTTACTTCTAAGAGTGTCACCCACTTTCTCCTGGAGAGGCTTTGTAAACCCTTTTGTTTGCTCAACCCAGTGGAAGTCTTGGTTATCCTAGTCTTGACCCAGTGGTCTGCCTTCTTTCAAAATTGTTGGGGAGAAATTGTACCTAGGTCTACCAGATATTGATGCAACTTTTTATTGCAGCAGTTACTTAAAATGTGTTCTTTCATAAACAAATTATAAAGCCCTTCAAGTCATGCACTTTATTTCCAGTTACCCAACCTTCCAGTGTTTTCACTGAGTAGTCTACAAAATCAACCCAGGACTGGCTAGAGGTTTTGTGAGCCCCCCTGAACCTAATTCTATACTCATCAGTGGTGAATCCAAAGCCCTCAATCAGGGTAGCCTTCATGAGGCCATATGATTCAGCATCTGCACCAGTTAGTGTGAGGGGCCTATCCCTACACTTACCAGTAAACCGTTGCCAAAGGAGAGCTCCCCAATGAGACTTTTTAAATCTTCTGGTTCCACAGGCTCACTCAAAGGCTATGAACGACTTGGTGATGTCATCACCATCCTCATATTTGGGGACAATCCCTTTGGGGATTTTAGGGATGTCAGAATACTCTGTCCCTAGTTCTTATGTTGCTGCTACCATTAATGGGTGCTAAACTCATTTCTGTTCTCTCCCTTTCTATAGCCAGGAGCTGTTTCTCCAAAGCTAATCTTTTGTCCATCCTTGCTAAAAGGATGTCCTATTCATTAAGGCTGCCCTCAATGTTCTCATAGGAGCTGGACTCCCCTGTGGAAGATCCAGATCCTGTGAGTACTATCTTTGGAGACAGGGATCTTGGAACCCTGGTTTCCCTAGTTAGGTTAGGAGGGGGGAGTTCTTCCTCCTGATCCCTAACTTCTTCCCCATCTGAGGGGAAGTCTTCCTCCTCAGCAGGATGGCCCCTTGCATACTCTGCCAAGAGCTCCTGGTGCTTGATCTTTGTAGGGTTGGAACCTGTTTTGATTTTCTTGAGGCTGCAGAGATTCCTTAACTCTCTCATCCCAAGATGGTATGGTGTGAGGATGAGATTCATCACCATGTGCTCTGAGCTACTCTTTTTGTTTACTAAAGTTGGGATTACTTATTAGAAACTAAAAACTACTTCTAGTAACTAAATTCTAACTTTACAATAACTTTTAAACTTAAAAAGAAATGCTAAGGGGACTAAACCAAGGCCCTAGCAGGACGTTTAAAAATTTGGGAAAAATAGTAAAACTCAAAAATCAGTATTGGAATTTAGTTGTGTGATCAGCCTCAAAGGCTCATGTTACAGTGCCTCAGGGCACTCCAGCTAGTGGAGATGCCATCCCCCGTACAAGCCTCCACTTTGGGCAGCCAGTTTGGCAAAAAACTTAAGAAAAACAAGGAGGAGTGACCACTTTAGCTGGGACCACCCCTAAGGTGTCCAGAGCTTAAGTAACCCCTTCCCTGCAGAATCCTCCATCTTGGTTTGGAGGACAGGGACCAGTAGGGATAGGAATGTGCCCCCCTCCCCAAAGGTGTAGGTACCTTCCCTGGTCACAGGGCCCTTGGTACCACTGGTACCTTTTACAAGGGACTTATCTGTATGCCAGAGGTGAGCCAATTGTTGAAACAATGGAACATTTTTAGGGAAAGAACACTGGTGCTGGGGCCTGGTTATCAGGATGCCAGCACACTCTCAGTCAAGTCAGCACCAATATCAGGCAAAACGTGGGGGGATAAGTGCAACAAGTGCCAGTTTCCTACACCATCCTTCAGTCGAAAGACTTGCTGGCACATGTTCGCCCTTAGAGTTTCGCTATATTGGAGAGACTGTGGGCCTGATTTGAGAAAAGTGGTGCTAAATTGAATGTGGCACCACTTTTCTTGCACCCCTTAGTGCCCCCCTACCACCACCATGTGTGCGCCATATTTAGTATACAGCGGACCATGGCGCAAGGTCGGGGCAATAGCATAGAAAGTTTTGCTGCTATTGATGAACTGTGTAGGATTAGCACCAAAAGTTTGCAGGTGTTAAATGTTTCCACAAAAAATGATGCAGTGGAATCTCTTAGATTCCACTGTGCCATTTTTACAGTCCCCTTAATGGGGGAACTCCCCCCTTGCATACATTATACCTGACGCAGGTATAATGTGGCACAAGGGATTACAAAGTGGCATAATGCAGGCATTGTTCCACTTTGTAAATCTGGTGCTGTGATTTTGGCCTCGTTGGGCCACATTAGAGTAAAAAAAAATGACGCTAATGTGGCACAAGGAGGCGCTAGGCCTTCTTAAATCTGGGCCTCTGCTCCTCCCTGTGTGTGCATGGTGTGGGGCATCTGCACCACTTCTTGGGTCTATTGTATTCTTGATGGTGGACATCCCTCCGTGAGACCACCATTTTGTGGGATTCAGTGCCTCTTCACATGACTGTCCTAAACACAGAGGGAGCACATATATCTGACAAGGCATTTGTATATGAGTCAATGCCATTGCCCATTAATTCATCCCCATATGGTTAATGTCTGTTTTGACAGACGGTGTTGTTGAAAGTAACAAGAACAGATGATGGATGGAATGCTGAACAATGCAAACATTAACCCCCAGCCGCAAAGATCTGGGTTTATTTAATCGATTGTTTTTTTGCTCACCATGCCACCACAGCCATATGCAAATCAGTCTTGACCCTGCTCCTCATGGGAACAGTCGAGCCCAAATTGCCAAGCCAGGTCCTCCCTAGACCGGAAACAAGCATCCTAGTACCGGTTTCAGGGTATCACCCTTCATCAGCTAGGCTAGCTGGAATCCAGTGGCGCAGAGAGTACTGGACACAGGAAAGTAACACACATGCACCTCAACATTCTTGGAGGTTCAATGGAGTCACTGAACTCAAAGCTAATAAGTGAAGAGCCCTCCTTTCCAAATCCCACAAATAACTCCCCAGTCTAGATTTAATCAGGCCATTCCCCAAAGGGCATTCCGCCCTTGTGAGAAACAGGGCTGATTGCAGTGTCCCCTTAACTTTTTGCCACAATCTTTCACTTTTTATGGTGTTTTCCTGACTCTGATGGTTCTCTGGGTACTGCTAACCAGGCCCAGGGCCTGTGCTCTGTGTAAAATGAGTATGCAAATTAGGCTAATTATAATTGGCTATGTCAACCTACCTGTAAGTCCCTAATCTATGCTAGGCATGGCATGTAGGTTTAGGGACCCCAGCATAGGTGGTGCACCGATAGGTACACTGCTGAGGTACCCAGGGTCATTTTAAAGGCAGACCTGCCTTGCTGGCTGCTTTCAAAATTAATATAAAGTACTTCCAAAGTCTTAAACTACCTGTTTTTTTTTACATAAAAGGCACCCCTAATGTGTGCCCTAGGACTGGGTGTCATGTAACTATAAGCAGGCACCTTATAAAAGTAGTTTTATAAGCCCTGGTGAGGTAAAATAGCCAAATTTGTTTTTCCCTCACTGTAGTGAAAAGCCCCGTAGGCTAAAATGGGGAGACTTTATTTTAATTAACAAAGTCCCCATAGACAGATACCTTTAGTCTGTTATCAAATTAATTGTCATAATAAATCCCACAAATTGCCATTGTTGGATTTTAAGATAACTAGTTCAGGTAAAGAGTTTCAGAACTCTACCTGAATGTTTCCAACTTCAACTCTGTAGTACCCTTCTCTGATTGGCCAGCCTCTGGCAGCCTGGTCAGACTGCCTTGATGAGGTGTGAAGTGACCTGGGCTAAACACAAATGACGCACCTCGGGGAGTAGATCAGCCTCAGCAGATGGTGAAACAGGATGGGGTAGAGCAGCCAGACTGGTCTTCAAAGGCAGGGAAGGACATTTGTAGCAGCTCAGAACCTCCCCTATTTCCTGCAACCCCAGACAATTAGGTGCCCTCTTGGTTAGATTAGGAGAAGGCAGGAGAGGGGCGTGTTTAGGATTTTTAGCCACACCAGTGGGTGGGCTCAGCCAGATCTAACCTCCAAAAATCAGTTTCAGCCATGTTGGATTTTTGAAGAATGTTGCTCCCTGGGACTGAATTTTGCCACACTTCACAGGAAGTGGTCATCAAGGGGGAAAGGAGGCTGCCTGTGATTGGACAGTCGGGGCCCCATGCTTTCCACCCCAGGAGCGAGGATCAATATGGTAGAGCTGCACCCACACCTCAGATCACTACAAGGAACAAGACAAAAAAGAAGAAGGGCAGCCCTGCTGGACCCCTGACCTGCAACTGGACACTGCACTCTTAAGGGCTGCACCAGCTGCATACTTGGGCTTCACCATTAAATCAGTCAATCAGTCAATCAATCAGTTTTTGTAAAGTGCGGCTACTCACCTGTGAGGGTTTGAAGGTGCTGGGGACAGGGGAGGGGCCTCATCTGAAGAGGCACAATCATGAGGTTGTTCCTGAAGATGGTGAGCGATGGGCTTTGTCTGAGTTGCAGGGGGAGGTTGTTCCAGCTCTTTGCTGCAATGTAGGTGAAGCATTGTCCTCTGGCGGTGGTTTTACGAATGCAAGGGATGGTGGCCAGGGCCATCTGGGCAGATTGGAGGGATCTGGCGGGGGTGTGGAAGGAGACACAGTGGTTCAGGTAGGCTGGTCCTGCATTGCGTATGGCCTTGTACGTGTTGATGAGTAGCTTGAAGTTGATTCGTTTCTAGACCGGGAGCCCGTGCAGGGTCCTCAGGCATTGGGAGATATGTTCTTGGCGTGGGAGGTCCGGCATGATTCTGGCGGCAGCACTCCGGATGAGTTGTAGTTTTTTTTATGCTTCTAGTCGAGGTGCCGGTGTAGAGGGCATTTCCATAGTCAAGCTTGCTTGTGACTAAGGTGTGGGTGTCTGTCCTGCGACAGTCTGCTGGGATCCATCTTAAGATCTTCCAAAGTTCACAGAGTGTGTGCCAGCAGGAGGACGCAACTGAGTTTACCTGGCAGGTCATGGATAGGGAGGAGTTGAGGATGATGCCTAGGTTGCTGGGTGCTCAGTCGGTGCAGGGGGGCGCTGAGGGATGTGGGCCACCAGGAGTCGTACCAAGCTGAGGCGGCGTTTCCAAAGATAATCAGCTCAGTCTTGTCAGAGTTCAGCTTGAGGCAGCATTCTCTCATCCAGGTGGTGAGGGCTTCCATTATGTCCTGGTCCTCTGTGAGGGAAATAATGAGTTGAGTGTCAAAAAGATATGGATAGTGCACCACTGCGCAAAGTCAGTAAAGTCCAGTAACACAACGTTGTCTTTTAAAAATCTTCATTTTTTATTATTGCTTTTTCTTGAACAAACGAGCAATCAGCCAACGCATTTCGTCCTACACAAAAGGACTTCTTCAGGGCTGAAATGCAACACAAAAAGAATGTATATATCACACCAGGACAGAAAAGACACAATAAATACAAAAATAATTTAACAACAAAAGGAAAATGTACAAAAACATGCAAAAAATATATACAAAAAATCACTTCCAATACACATACTAATGGTCCTAAAGAACTCATAATCATAAGAGACAAGGAACACATGCTACCAGGAATGTTATTCACACATATAGTCGATGAAGACATATATATTAATATATCACATGACACATATTACTAATATTTACAAAGACAAAATACAAAGAACAAAATATAAACACCAGTTTTAAAAAAAAGGATATCATCTAAATAGTTCTAAAGATTTGTCATTCTTTTTAGTAATAATAGGTTGGACATTTAATTCCAATAATATGGAAAGACAATCAATTTAAAGACCATGCAAATATAAGGTATGATGTGTTTGATATCATATTTATTTCTCTATATATAAAAAATGTATTATTATTATTTTTTCTTTTCAATAAATATATTGTTAAAAATTACAGAATGATGGCGATATTATAAAAATCTTTAGAACTATGTAGATTATGGGGGTCATTACGACCCTGGCGGAAGGTGGAGAACCAGCGGTAAAACCGCCAACAGGCTGGCGGTTACCGCCATGGTCACCTGCCGGTTCTCCGTTCCGCCCGCTAGGGCGGAGGCGACCGCTTGGCTGGAGACCTGGGTCTCCAGCCCGGCGGCCGTCACTAGACCGCCGGCGGTATTTGGACCCGGCTTACCACCGTGGATTTCCAGCGGTTTGAACCGCCATGAAATCCATGGCGGTAAGCACTGTCAGTGCCAGGGAATTCCTTCCCTGGCACTGATAGGGGTCTCCCCCACCCCCAACTCGACTCCCTCCCCTACACCCCCCACCACCCTGCCACCCCCCAAAGGTGGCAGGGCCCCCCTCCCCACCCCGACCCCCAACATCACATCACCCATACCCACACGACACGCACGCAGGCACCACCGACACACTTACACGTACACACGCCGACATACATGCCTACATCCACACACACAGACACGCACACCCACATTCAATCATACACGCACACATCCATACAGACATTCCCACAGACATACATGCACTCATTCCCATACACACGACACCCCTGCAAGCATACACGCACTCACACACCCCTCTACATACACACACGCACACCCCCATGCACGCACACAACACCCAACACCCCCCACCCCCTCCCCTAACAGACGATCCACTTACCTGTTCCGTCGATCCTCCGGGAGGGAACAGGAGCCATGGGGGCTGCTCCGCCGACACCACACCGCCAACAGAACACTGCCACGCCGAATCACAGGACCTGATTCGGTGGGCGGTGTTCTGTTGGCGTGGCGGTGAAGGCGGAGCAACCTCCACTTCCCCGCCGCCCGCCAGTATGGCTGTTGACGGCTCTCCGTCTGAAAAAGGACGGAGCAGCCAACAGTCATAATACACCAAGCGGCAAACCACCACTACTGGCAGTCTTCCGCATGGCGGTCCCCGCCGAGGTTGTAATGACCCCCCTATATCCTTTTAAAAAAAAACTGGTGTTTATATTTTGTTTTTTGTATTTTGTCTTTGTAAATATTAGTAATATGTGTCATGTGATATATTAATATATATGTCTTTATCGACTATATTTTCTTTTTGTTGTTAAATTATTTTTGTATTTATTGTGTCTATTCTGTCCTGGTGTGATATATACATTATTTTGTGTTACATTTCAGCCCTGAAGAAGTCCTTTTGTGTAGGACGAAACGCGTTGGCTGATTGCTCGTTTGTTCAAGAAAAAGCAATAATAAAAAATGAAGATTTTTAAAAGACAACGTTGTGTTACTGGACTTTACTGACTGCGCAGTGGTGCACTATCCATATCTTTTTGCATGTAATCCTTTCAGGATTGCCCCTGTGGTGGCAGGTGCCGTTATTTGTGCACAGGTATAGCCATAGATATTGGGCGACAATATAGTTCACAAAGTTTTAATATTTATGGTAGTCCAAGACAGGTGCATTTGTAAGGTTTAACCCGCCACCAATTCAGTAGCAGTTTTAAAAAAAAAGAAATTAATGAGTTGAGTGTCATCGGCATATGACACAATGTTAATACCGTGACTTGTGACGATGTCTGTGAGAGGGGCCATGTATACATCAAACAGTGTGGGACTCAGTGAAGATCCTTGGGTAACTCTGCAGTTGACTCCTGTGGGTTTGGATGTGTAGGGAGGGAGTCTAACCCTCTGCATCCTCCCGCAGAGGAAGGAGTGCAGCCATTCTAGGGCTCTTCTGCGGATTCCTATGTCGTGGAGTCTGTTGCGTAGAGTGCTGTGGGAGACCATGTCGAAGGCTGCTGAGAGGTCGAGGGGTATGAGCTCTGCGGTGTGGCCGCAGAACAGGAGTAATTAGATGTCATTGGTGGTTGCCAGGAGGGCTGTCTCCATGCTGTAGTTGCTGCAGAAGCCAGGCTGGGAGCTGTCCAGGGAGTTGTTAGCCTTAATGAAATTCCGTAGTTGTGTGTTGATTGCTTTCTCCAGTACTTTGGCGGGTTAGGGTTGCAGCGAGATGTGCTGGAAATTCTTTAGTTCTGATGGGTCGGCTGAAGATATCTTCAGGAGAGGGCATATTTGGCATGTTTCCAGTCCTCGGGGAAGGTGCCACTGTTGATGGAACAGTTCATTGTGTTTCGAGCTCGGGTAATGGATGCCCTGGCTCTGATGTATATGTGTGTGGGCAGGGATCTGCTGGGCTCCAGAGTGGGTGCTGTTCATGATGCTGACTGTTTTCTCTGTGGTGAACGTGGACCAGCTGTGGATGGTCTGGGTGGGTTTTGGGAGGATGCGTCGGTCACAGGTTCCAGCGCCAGGATTTTCCAGGAGGAAGCTGTTGTAGATGTCCTGGATCTTGCGGTACAAAAAGGTAGCAAGTTTGTCGCAGAGGTCCTGTGATGGGGGATGCTGGTGGCTTCAGAGGGGGATCTGTGAAATTGTTGCTGACTGAGAAGAGTTTTTTAGAGTTGTGTGTGGAGGAGTTGATGCACTCCTGGAGTGCGTCCTTCCTTGTGTTCTTGATTTTTTGGTGGTGGGCGGCAGTTGAAGCTATGAAGGAGGTGAGGTTTTTGCTGCTTTGGCTGTTCCTCCATTTTTTCTCTAAACGGCTGCGGGTATGCTTTGATTCTTGGAGTTCAGTGGTGAACCAGCTGGCTTTCTTAGGTACGAGTTTGCCCGATATCAGTCGGAAGGGGGCTAGAGTGTTGGCGCATTCGGTGATGCATGCGTTGAGATTGCACACTGCTGTGCTGGCGTCATTGGAGGGAGGAGGGAGGGATTTGGCGAGAGATAAGATTACTTTGCCTGTCTTCTACAGCTTCAAGATGTGACTCCCTGTTTGCTACAGGTACAAAGGAGCTGCCCAGAGTCCCCTGCATCAAGTCCTGCAAGCAGAGCCCAGCTGACCAGCATCCAATGGCTATTTGAGGATTCTGACTCAGTGCATTCTGGGAATTGTAGCCCCAACTCCAAAGGAGCAACTCAAAGCTTCTGGAACCTTGGATCAAGTTGTGGACACCTCAAGGACCCAGAAAGGACCTCTGGAAGATGATCCAGAACTTTGGAGATGTTTGGTGCAACTCCATAGGTTGAAGAGATGCATTGTGGGAGTTGTAGTCCCAGACCCCAAACCAGAGCCTCTGAACCCTTGGCTGGTGCTGTGGACCACTTTCCTGAATCAAGAAACACTTCTGAAAGTAAGTGTAAGTGTAACAGTGTTACCTCATGGGTGTCCTGAACTCTGGACTTTGTCCGTGTTCAGTGTGACCATTTATATCCCTTTGAGCGCTATTTGCTTATACAGGTTAGAAAACATTAATTCTTTAAAAAAAATATCTCCGGTTCCCCTTATCCTATTCTAAACATTTTTGGTTTCATTTTAAAGATAAAAATATAATACATTTTTATAAATTTTTGTTGGATTTTTATTGTGTTTTGTTTTTACTTATTCACTTTTTAATTTTTTTTTAATGCTTTATACACTTTTCTCCTAAATTAAGCCCTGTCGCTCATTGTCAAGCTACCAAGGTTTGAGCTGGCTCTAATTTATTGAGACCTAACTGGACCTAAGTGGGGGTTAGTGGCCTATTGCTAGGTGTAGGTACTTATCTGCCCTTACCAATAATCCACTTTCCAACAGCTCTCCACCACAAGCGCTTTACAAAACAAAATAGAGGTACTGTGTCGACTGTAGGGATGTTCTACAATGCAGCACTGCATAATTCATCTAAGCATGAGTGACTGAAGGCTCACTCTGCCATCTGCCAACTTTAAAACTTCACTACACAATGGTAATGTGTTGGTGGGACGCTGCTTTACATGAAGCCATGAATGTTTCTGGACATTGAGCCCTTAGGTTTTTATTTGTCAATGTTAATTGTTGCTAATTTTTCTTTTCAAGACCAGAATGTTATAGCTTTTAAAACACAAAAGGAGTTAATATGTTGCACACATCATTATAAAAGTCCCTATTGGCAGGAAGAATTAGATAAAGTGAGCAACCTGAATTCACACCCAATATACATCTTCCCAACAAATTTTGGTGGTCATTCCTTCTAGTAATTCTAAGCTAAATTAGTACTTCTTTGTGAATTAGAAGTCCTGTTAAACATTAACTCTTACAAGTTTTTATGCTTTGATGTGCAACCAGTTTCTGACTTAAATCGTATTGGTTTATGCTTGCCCATCTGTCTGCACAGTGCAGAGGTCCATAGCTTGCACACAAAAACTCAACAGATTGCCTTAAACAAACTAGTTACCTCTTATTTGGTTAGATGTTTTATGCACAAGCCTAGTGTGAAGAAATTACTATGGGTAGGCGAACTATTCTGTACTACCTGCTGAATTGATGTAGTTTTGGCCACTCCATGTTTTTTTTTTTGCAAAGTTCTGGCCAAATTCCGCCAACCGCTTGGTACCAGAATGTTCTTCCGGGAGGCTCTAGAATTTGTGACATGACAAGCAAAAGCAAGATTTGGCATCCCCTAGCACGATTTTCTAATGCGGGCAGTCGTCAGCATTTGCGAGAGGTCAGAGGGCTGCCGTCCAGGTAAATTTGCTGACACTGAAGTAGATTTACTACTACTTCTACACTACTACTACTATTTATTACTACTCGAGCAGCTGAAAAATCAACTTGAATAGGCACCCACTCTTCCACATTACATGGTGCCATTCGAGTTGATTTTAAGTGTTGCTTATTCTATGGGCATCAAATTGCAGCGTAAGCAGTGCAAGCGATATATTTTCGGCCCGTTGGCAGAATTTCATGGAATCACACTGAGTTTTTCTGTAATTCCGCAAAATTTCGCATTGAAACTCTGCGAGTTCCATCCACCCCTAGAAATACCCCCACCCTCATTACTTTTTTCACAGGGGACGCATGTTGAACATTGAAGAATGTAAAGTATACTAAATGATCTCCTCACAGGAACAAACAGCAGATCGGTTCCAACTTTGTTTTATTGAAGAGGCTTTAATCATGATATCTAATAAAATCAATAACCTAGAGTTAACACATGCAGAACGTGAAAGATGCTAAAAAACGGTGAACACGGGTCTTCTATTAATAGGACCAATAAAAAAAATAAAACGTTCTCGTCATACTCGTTCCAGGAATGTATGGTAAAACTTTCAAAGACACCAGTGAAACAGCACCAGCAGCTAATTTCGAACTCCAGAAACGTAGTAAAGCTCAGAGGTAAGAATATTCATTAGAATACCAGTCGAGCTTAATAAAGGTCCCAAAACAACTGAAGCAAAAGGCACATTCCTAGTGGCAAAAAGACATGCCTGTTTCGAAGACAAAAATTGTGTATACGCTGGAAACTCAAGGTTTCATGAGGTTTGAAGAAGCAAATAAACAGTATTTCGCCATCATATACTCGAGTGATATCTGCTATTCACTCATCCTTGACTTCACATATTGGAGCGAGCATTGTGCCTTTGTATTATTAGCACTTCCCATGATGTCAACAATTACATTCAGATATAACCAACCACAATAACAGTTCAATCTTTACCCCACTTCACAACAAAACAACGTGTACATTTCGGGATAATTTTAAACAACTCACTTTGAGCAAATCAAATGTCAAGATTTTCACACATGTACAAACCTCTTATCTGTGCTTCCCATAAAAACAACAAGAATTGTATGACAGCACTTTTTCATCCTAGTTGGTTAATGACTCTAGATTTATTCGAGTAACAGGAAAGACAACATTGTTTATAGACTCTGTGACTCGCTGACTTATTTAGAATAATGCTTTCCAGTTCCAAACTGCTATATTGTCAAACTGAGGCAGGCACTTGCAAGATATTTCTGCTTTCTTTTTTGAAACACCAGACACATTCTCAAAGTCTGTAAATTCAAATGTTTGTTCCAAATCAAGGTTTTCATTACATTCTTCTTCAGGTAGCGCAGAAAACCCTACTACTGTTGTTACTCTAGGATTAAGACTAGGGCGATTCTTGATGTAAAATAACATGTTAGAAATTGGGTTTCTGGTTGGCTAGGGTATGCACCTAAGCCAGGCAGAACCCTCCCACTCTAGTCAGGACAAGGGAGTTACACGTCCAAGACAACCCCTGCTCAGCCCCTTGGTAGCTCGGCACAAGCCTAACCCGGAGGCAATGTGTAAAGCATTTGCACAACACACACAACACATGTGACGCAAAACGTACACCACAAAGTAAACACAATGCTATGTAAAAATATACTGTATTGCACAAAATATAATTAGACCAAACATTACATGTCAGAAATACCCTGCTACCTTAGCAGTTGTCAGAACGTTACACAGTTTACTAATACTGAGCAAGAATAAGCAGTTGTCACATTAGAACACGTAAGTACTCAGGATTCTGCAACATAAGGAGTAGTCAGGAATCACAGTAAAGAAATAAATGTGCTTGTCATAACCATATCATAAATATCCATAAAAGTAACTTTAGAGAGCATATGGCAAGTCATAATATCATATCATCCTATCATGCCCGTACAAGGAACAGCAGAACATATATGTAGCACATCAGCATTTAAGGCAGGTTAACATATAAACCCTTAATGTCCATAGAAGGAAAATAGGAATTATGTATGTCCTTTTTAAATACCTGGTCTCTGATGAAAAAGGCACTACTCGTGCCACGAAGATCAGTGTGGGACCCCTGGCACTCCTATGCACGAAACAGGGGCCACGTCTTGATCCTGGGGGAGAGGGGCGGTCTGCACCCTCTACTGTGGTTTTATAATGGGCCCCTCCTGGGGCCCTGATCTCTGGGGCACCCCTGGGTCTTCACTGGCCCTCCAACGAGGGTGGGGGCAAGGCAAGCTCAAACAACACTAAGGGCCCAAAGATGGAGACCTACGGCGCGGGGGGCCTCCGCCGAGGCTTCTGCCCCGCCCTCAGTCTCAGGGATCCGGATGAGGGCCCCACAGGGCAGGAGGAGCCTCTGAAGCTGGTGCCTGATTGCACCCCAAGGGTGCTCCTTGGAGCACGCTTCACCCCGGGGGCACAATAGGAGCGCGCTCGCTCCTTTCCTTTCTCCTTGTAGTGCCCCGGGGGCACTAAAGACAGCGCGCCCTTCGCGCTTTGCTGTAAGCAGCCTGGGTCGCGGCTGTGATACTCTGACTCTGGCAAGCGCTTTTCAGTGCACTCCGCCTGGGTCGCGGCGGTGAGTTTTCAGCACGATAATGCGCCTAGAAGCACAAGGGGGCACAAAGTAGCACTCTCCAAGTGCTAAGATATCGAAGCAGCACTCCTCGGGCTGTGGAAAGTTACAGGGGTCAGGGGCCGCAGCACCCTGCCCCGGAGACAGAAGGGAGGGTAGCACAGGGCTACCAGGCTCCAACAACAGGGCTGCACAAGGCATGCAGATGGTAGTAGTTCCTCCTAGTGACCAGGCAGGCCACAGGTCAGCACAGCAGCAACAGTCCAAGGTGGTCCTGGTGAGTCCTATTCAGCAGCGTCCTGTTTCCAGTTCCAAGTAAGTCTCTTCAGGTCTTCATTTCTAAATTGTGGGGAAAATTCCCCTGTACTTATACTCAGTTTACAGTGTGATTTACAAAAGAAGGGGAGAGGAGGTTCCAGACAGTCTCAGCTGGTCCTGGGAGAGCCCCCTCTCTCCTGCAGCACAGTCTCCAAACACCACTGGGGGTAAACAACCTTATTGTGTGAGGTCAGGGCACAGTCTTTACAAATGCAGGTGTGCCTCGCCTCTCCCTTCTCTCAGCCCAGGAAGACTATTCAATATGTAGATGCACCTCTGTGACACCTCCACCCTCCCTGTGTACAGGCTGTCTGAAAAGTATGCACAAAGCCCAACTGTCACTCTGCCCAGACGTGGATTGGAGTCAAGCTGCAAAACACCAGAGTCAAGCACAGAGAAATGCTCACTTTCTAGAAGTGGCATTTCTGTAATGATAAGAAAAAAATCCACCTACACCAGTAAGCAGCATTTCTCACCTATCATTACAACCATACCCAACATGCCTATGCTACACCTCGTAAATCAGACAATACCCCTTACACATAAGGCAGAACATTTCCAATGCAAACCTATGAGAAGGCAGTCCTCACAGCAGTGAGAAACCAAATAGGCTGTTTGTCATTACCAGGACAGCCCCCATTACTAGGCACATGTCCTGCCTTCTACATACATGGCACCCTGCCCATAGCGCTAGCTAGGGCGTACCTTAGGGGTGACTTACATGTAGTAAAAGGGGAGTTGTAGGCCTGGCAAGTAAATTTAGATGCCAGGTCCCTGTGACAGAAAACTGCGCACAAGGCCCTGCGCTTGCAGGCCTGAGACAGGTTTGAAAGGCTACTTCAGTGGGTGGCGCAAGCAGCGCTGCAGACCCACTAGTAGCATTTAATTTACAGGCCCTGGGAATAGGGATACCACTTTACAAGGGACTTATAGGTAAATTAAATATGCCAATTAGGTATAAGCCACTCATACCAAGTTTACATGGGAGAGCACATGCGCTTTAGCACTAATTAGCAATGTAAAAGTGCTCAGAGTCATAACGTCAGTCAACAAGGGTCAGAAAAATAAGGAGGAAAAAGGCAAAAAGTTTGGGGAATGACCCAGTAAAAGGGCCAGGTCCAACAACGTGTACTTCAGTTTTGTCTCTTCTTTCAACAGTATAAGTGCTTCTTTTACCTGCTTGAGACCAGTCTCCCATTACTCACACAGCTTTGCAGGAAGAGGATTCAACAGCTTTGCTTCCTCAACTTCAGTAGAGGCCAATTTAAAACTTTCTTGGCAAAGTTCTCCAAACTGCTCCTCAGTGGGGGCTGGTGAACTTTGAAAGTGATGAGGCATAAACCCATGCCCCAGTTTGCACAATGCAAGCAAGTCCATATCTTGTGTTTTGGAGAAGTGAACTAAGAGAGAAGTGGCTCCTCCCTGAGATTTGTTTGTGACAGAGAAGATGGTGCGTTTGTAAGCACTATTTCCTTCTGTCTCTTACCTTTGAAGACCCCGTTCCAGGCCATCAATATGTTTGGAAGGTAAACCGTGTAACAAGCACCGTGTAAACATTAGAGTCCCTTCAAAGTTAAGAAGATTGTGTTTCTTTAACAAGCAGATATGTTTCACGATAGTGCACTGGATTATTATGCTGCATTAGGAGGTAGTTATTAAAATAATAGTTTTTAAAAAAGAACCTAAAACATTCATGGCCTCGCCCGTTCTTATGACAATGCAATTAGTGTTGTTGCAGCTGGATCCCTATTGTAAAATTAACTCCAGAAACAGCAATAATGTAATTATTTGTTTGGGCGCCCTTTCATATAGATGAAGGGCACCAGACATTCCTGTTCTTTCAGTATGAACACGTAAAACCTGCACTTGTAAGATCAATGTTACTGATGCAGTGTGCACCGGCCCAATTAAAAAAAGAATCATTTCACATATAACATTAATTTGTACACGTAGAAAGGGAAGCCGCGAAATTTCGGGCACCGAAATATACAATAAAATAGACAGCAATCCACTGAACCTTGCTAGGACAGTGCCTCTGGGTTAATATAGTTGAATCCAACAAAGTTATAAAACTTTAGCCGTGAGCACAACATTTTATTTTTTCTGTACCTGATATAGGCAGATCTTGGTGCTGCAGGCTGCCATTCACAGATGGGTCAGGTCAGTCCACATTTAACTCCCACTCTGTGCTGTTCACCTCACAGCTAAGTCGTTGCTGCTTCTAAATGTGACCTGCAAAAAGTGTCTGTTTTAGGTTGCATTTTTTGATTTTGGCAAAAACGTCACACAGACTGCCTGCTGTGGTCCTCCCATCCTCCCCATGAAGGTGGAGCCTGACAGAAGTACGCCAGTTCAGTGAGAAGACTTGATAACGCGTCCAGCCCTTATAAATTACCTGTACCTGGACACGTTGGAGGTCGGTGGACCTTTTAGCCGAGTTGGGCTCTCCTCATCCTAGAATAGTCGGATCACTTAAACCAATAATCAATAACTATTGTAATCGATAGCCAAATACTCGATTAATAGATCAAAATAACATTTTAGGAATCAATAACAGTTGGTATTTTGACGCACCATGACCTTTCAGTCATGAATAACAGTGAATTTATTTCCCTGTATTAACAAAGCTACAATGTATATAAGTCTCAAAACCAAATGATATATGTATAAGAACATTACTAGCTGTCCATAGCGGCGGAAGAAACGTAATCCATGCAAAATCTGAATTATAATGCATTCAGTTATAGCAATACAAATCACTAATATGAGTAATTGAATTTGACTAATTGCATACATCGGTCAGCATGACAAGATTTCAATTCAACATGGTGCGTCAAGTACATACCTCGACTAACCTCTAATTAGCATTGGCATGTGGGGCTTCATGCAAAACGAATTTAGTCAATACAAATTTGGAAAACTTCTAGCTTGGGCCCTATCAAAATAGAAGTTGGTACCTAAAAGGAAAAACACAATGCATAATACAATTATCCTTTCATAATTACCAAATACAATCAGCATACAAGGAAAGTCTTCGTCCTTCAGGTACCGGTTCGATCAGAATGGGGCAGAATTAAAGGGCAAAGTTAAGGGCAAGTTTCCTTGCAGCAGCAAGGAGAATGGGGCAAAGTTACTGCATGGGCAAGACGGGGGCAATTTAAAGTTAAAGTCTCTAGAGTGAGAATTCTCAAAGTCTCTTTCTCTGGAATAGAGAAAAGGGCATCAAGATGTCGTCCAAGATGGCGTCTGGCATTTAGCTTCAAAGATGGCATCAAGGAAAATGGCTGACTTTTCTTTGTCCAGTGGGTTTAAATAAGAAACATTCCAAATTCTGCAGGGTCTTCCATTGGAGGGTTCATAGGGTGGCTTCAATTTGACCAATGAATAGTGTCTTTCTCCTAGTACTCATTTATGCATACATTGTCCTTGGAGCCTTGGAACACAAGTTGCAACAAGGTTTGCCAAGTATTTCTGTATCTGTGCGTTTATTGTCCGCACCTGCAGAGGCTGACCTTGCATCAAAGGGGATGAGACCGGCCTAGCACGAAACCTTGGAGATAAGTGTATTAGTCATTTCTACTGGAAAAATACAACCGTTAAAGTGAAATAATACATTTTTTTAGTGCAAGTGAAAACTATGCAGTTGAATTTGAGACCAGGCGACTAGGCCAAAGCCTCTACTAAATTTAAGCTAAGCATAAAACAGTTTCAACAAGAAATCATAGCACATAATTGCAATTATGACGGATTACTAAATTTTTCAATTCTTCATGATTAACCCCTTCTGTGCCCAGGACGTAATGGATACGTCCTGAGGCACAGTGCTGCTGTGCCCAGGACGTAACCATTACGTCCTGTGCACAGAGCCCAGAGGGAGCGCTCTCGCTCCCTCTGTGGGGTTCCCCCCCACCCCCCCAAGTCAGGGATGGAAGGGGAAGCCCTTCCCCTCCCACCCCCGACCCCCCCAACCCCCCCTGTGACGTCAGCGCGCGCGCTGATTAGTCACAGGGTCTCCCCCATCGCGCTGGAAGCAGAGCTTCCAGCGCGATTGAAAAAGAAATGCTTTTGCATTTCTTTTTCAATCCCATGGGGGAGGCCCCGAGAGGCTTCAAAGGGAAGGAAATGTATTTCCTTCCCTTTGAAGTCTCTCACAGGTTTCAAAAGCCGGATTGCTTGCAATCCGGCTTTTGAAACCCCACTAGACACCAGGGATTTTTTTTTTTTCCTTGAAATTGGCAAAAGGGAGCGACCCCTTGGGCAAGGGTCGCTCCCAGGGGGGCATTTTTTTAGGAAGGCCTTTTCTGCCCCCCCTGGGGGCAGATTGGCCTATTATTAGGCCGGTCTGCCCCCAGGGGGGGCAGAAACCTCTAGGCACCAGGGATCTTTTTTTTTCTTTTTTCTTTTTGTTATGTTTTCTTTTTTTTTTAGGTGGGGAGCGACCCCTTAGGCAAGGGTCGCTCCCCTAGGGGGCAAATTATATTTAGGCCATTTCTGCCCCCTTGGGGGCAGATTGGCCTATTTTGATGAGGCCAATCTGCCCCCAAGGGGGGCAGAAACCATTAGACACCAGGGAGTTTTTTTTTTTGCGTGAATTTCACGCAAGGGGAGCGACCCCTTAGGCAAGGGTCGCTCCCTGGGGGGGGGGATTATTTTAGGCCATTTCTGCCCCCCTGGGGGGGGTAGATCAGCCTATTTTGATTCGGCTGATCTGCGCCCAAGGGGGGCAGAAACCACTAGGCACCAGGGATTTTTTTGTTTTTCTGTTTTACAGATGGGGAGCGACCCCCTTGGACATGGGTCGCTCCCCTGGAGGGGCAAAATGTATTTAGGCCAGTTCTGCCCGCTTTGGGGGCAGATCGGCCGATTTTAGGTCAATCTGCCCCCAAGGGGGGCAGAAACCACTAGGCACCAGGGATCTTTTTTTTGCGCCGTCACACAAGGGGAGCGACCTTGTAGTCAAGGGTCGCTCCCCAGGGGGGGGTAGGGGTGGGGGGGGCAAAATTATTTTAGGCCATCTCTGCCCCCCCTGGGGGCAGATCGGCCTATTGGTATTAGGCCGGTCTACCCCCAGGGGGGGCAGAAACCTCTAGGCGCCAGGGCAAATTTTTTTTTTGTGTTTTTTTTATTGGTTTGGTGTTTTTTTTAGAGAAGGGGAGCGACCCATCAGGCAAGGGTCGCTCCCCTGTGGGGCAAATTGTGTTTAGCCCATTTCTGCCCCCCTTGGGGGCAGATTGGTCGATTTTAGGTCAATCTGCCCCAAGGGGGCAGAAACCACTAGGCACCGGGGATTTGTTTTTTGGCGCCAATGTCACGCAGGGGGAGCGACCCCGTAGGCAAGGGTCCCTCCAGGGGGGGCAGAAACCTCTTGTTGCCAGGGCAAATTTTTTTTTTGTGTTTTTTTTTTTTGTTTGTTTGTTTTTTTTTAGAGATGGGGAGCGACCCATCAGGCAAGGGTCGCTCCCCTGGGGGGCAAATTGTGTTTAGACCATTTCTGCCCCCCTTGGGGGCAGATTGGTAGATTTGAGGTCAATCTGCCCCAAGGGGGCAGAAACCACTAGGCACCGGGGATTTGTTTTTTGGAGCCAATGTCACGCAGGGGGAGCGACCCCGTAGGCAAGGGTCCCTCCGGGGGGGGGGGGGGGGAGTGGGTGTTCGGGGGGCTAATTTATTTTAGGCCATTTCTGCCCCCCCTGGGGGCAGATCGGCCTATTATTAGGCCGATCTGCCCCCAGGGGGGGCAGAAACCTCTTGTTGCCAGGGCAAAAAAATTTTGTGTGTTTTTTTTTTTGTTTGTTTGGTTTTTTTTAGAGATGGGGAGCGACCCATCAGGCAAGGGTCGCTCCCCTGGTGGGCAAACTGTGTTTAGACCATTTCTGCCCCCCTTGGGGGCAGATTGGTCGATTTTAGGTCAATCTGCCCCCAAGGGGGCAGAAACCACTAGGCACCGGGAATTTGTTTTTTGGCGCCAATGTCACGCAGGGGTAGTGACCCCGTAGGCAAGGGTCGCACCTGGGCAGGGGGGGTTTGGGGGGGTGGGGGGTCAAATTTATTTTAGGCCATTTCTGCCCCACCTGGGGGCAGATCGGCCTATTATTAGGCCGATCTGCCACCGGGGGGGCAGAAACCTCTAGGCGCCAGGGCAAATTTTTTTTGTGTGTTTTTTTTTTTTGTATGTTTGTTTTTTTAGAGATGGGGAGCGACCCATCAGGCAAGGGTCGCTCCCCTGGGGGGGCAGAAACCACTAGGCACCGGGAATTTGTTTTTTGGCGCCAATGTCACGCAGGGGTAGCGACCCCGTAGGCAAGGGTCGCACCTGGGCAGGGGGGGTTTGGGGGGGTGGGGGGTCAAATTTATTTTAGGGCGTTTCCCCCCCCCCCCCCGGGCCGGCTGAGCTAGAGGCCAAAATCCACAGGTAGGCACTTTGCAAAAAACACCTCTGTTTTCTGTGAAAAAATATGTTGTGTTTTGGGCCATTTCCTTTTGTGGGCGCTAGGCCTACCCACACAAGTGAGGTACCATTTTTATGGAGAGACTTAGGGGAACGCTGGGTGGAAGGAAATTTGTGGCTCCTCTCAGATTCCAGAACTTTCTGTCACCGAAATGAGAGGAAAAAGTGTTTTTTAGCCAGATTTTGATGTTTGCAAAGAATTCTGGGTAACAGAACCTGGTCAGAGCCCCGCAAATCACCCCATCTTGGATTCTCCTAGGTCTCTAGTTTTCAAAAATGCGCTGGTTTGCTAGGTTTCCCCAGGTGCCGGCTGAGCTAGAGGCCAAAATCCACACGTAGGCACTGTTTTCTATGAAAAAATGTGATGTGTCCACGTTGTGTTTTGGGCCATTTCCTGTCGCGAGCGCTAGGCCTACCCACACAAGTGAGGTATCATTTTTATCGGGAGACGTGGGGGAACGCTGGGTGGAAGGAAATTTGTGGCTCCTCTCAGATTGTAGAACTTTCTGCCACAGAAATATGAGGAACATGTTTTTTTTTAGCCAAATTTTGAGGTTTGCAAAGGATTCTGGGTAACAGAACCTGGTCCGAGCCACACAAGTCACCCCATCTTGGATTCCCCTAGGTCTCTAGTTTTCAGAAATGCACAGGTTTGGTAGGTTTCCCTAGGTGGCGGCTGAGCTACAGGCCAAAATCTACAGGTAGGCACTTTGCTAAAAACAGGTCTGTTTTCTGTGATGTGTCCACGTTGCGCTTTGGGGTGTTTCCTGTTGCGGGCGCTAGGCCTACCCACACAAGTGAGGTATCATTTTTATCGGGAGACGTGGGGGAACGCTGGGTGGAAGGAAATTTGTAGCTCCTCTCAGATTCCAGAACTTTCTGCCACAAAAATGTGAGGGACATGTGTTTTTTTAGCCAAATTTTGAGGTTTGCAAAGGATTCTGGGTAACAGAACCTGGTGCGAGCCCCGCAAGTCACCCCTCCTTGGATTCCCCTAGGTCTCTAGTTTTCTGAAATGCACATGTTTGGTAGGTTTCCCTAGGTGCCGGCTGAGCTAGAGGCCAAAATCTACAGGTAGGCACTTGGCAAAAAACACCTCTGTTTTTTTCCAAAATTTAGGATGTGTCCACGTTGCGCTTTGGGGTGTTTCCTGTCGCCGGCGCTAGGCCTACCCACGCAAGTGAAGTATCATTTTTATCAGGAGACTTGGGAGAACGCTGGGTGGAAGGAAACTTGTAGCTCCTCTCAGATTCCAGAACTTTCTGCCACAGAAATGTGAGGGACATGTGTTTTTTTAGCCAAATTTTGAGGTTTGCAAAGGATTCTGGGTAACAGAACCTGGTCCGAGCCCCGCAAGTCACCCCTCCTTGGATTCCCCTAGGTCTCTAGTTTTCAGAAATGCACAGGTTTGGTAGGTTTCCCTAGGTGCCGGCTGAGCTAGAGGCCAAAATCTACAGGTAGGCACTTCGCAAAAAACACCTCTGTTTTTTTCCAAAATTTAGGATGTGTCCACGTTGCGCTTTGGGGTGTTTCCTGTCGCCGGCGCTAGGCCTACCCACGCAAGTGAGGTATCATTTTTATCGGGAGACTTGGGGGAACGCTGGGTGGAAGGAAATTTGTAGCTCCTCTCAGATTCCAGAACTTTCTGCCACAAAAATGTGAGGGACATGTGTTTTTTTAGCCAAATTTTGAGGTTTGCAAAGGATTCTGGGTAACAGAACCTGGTCCGAGCCCCGCAAGTCACCCCTCCTTGGATTCCCCTAGGTCTCTAGTTTTCAGAAATGCACAGGTTTGGTAGGTTTTCCTAGGTGCCGGCTGAGCTAGAGGCCAAAATCTACAGGTAGGTACTTCGCAAAAAACACCTCTGTTTTTTTCCAAAATTTAGGATGTGTCCACGTTGCGCTTTGGGGTGTTTCCTGTCGCGGGCGCTAGGCCTACCCACGCAAGTGAGGTATCATTTTTATCGGGAGACTTGGGGGAACGCTGGGTGGAAGGAAATTTGTAGCTCCTCTCAGATTCCAGAACTTTCTGCCACAAAAATGTGAGGGACATGTGTTTTTTTAGCCAAATTTTGAGGTTTGCAAAGGATTCTGGGTAACAGAACCTGGTCCGAGCCCTGCAAGTCACCCCTCCTTGGATTCCCCTAGGTCTCTAGTTTTCAGAAATGCACAGGTTTGGTAGGTTTCCCTAGGTGCCGGCTGAGCTAGAGGCCAAAATCTACAGGTAGGCACTTCGCAAAAAACACCTCTGTTTTTTTCCAAAATTTAGGATGTGTCCACGTTGCGCTTTGGGGTGTTTCCTGTCGCCGGCGCTAGGCCTACCCACGCAAGTGAGGTGTCATTTTTATCGGGAGACTTGG